>NW_017728997.1:44806193-44820515 GCF_001723915.1 Gavialis gangeticus | reverse complement strand
AAAAAAAAAAAACAGTTCTGATAATCAGTGTCTTTAAAACCCATGTTTCTCAAACTTCATTAACATTTCTCTGAAATACAAATGCTCTGTATACAGAAACTGCCTAAAATATTCTTATAAAAACCTTGAACACTATTTTCTAAGCTTTAAAATAATGGGTTCCTCTTAAATCCATCAGTTCTATATAGAATAGCTACCAAAATTTCACCAGAGGATGGCAGCCTAATCCCACTATATAAAACAAGCAGCTCTTGTAAATTACATAACAAATAAATTAATATAGCCCAAAAGAAGAATCAGTAGTTTCAACCCAAACAGTAAACCTTGCTTACAGGAAATCCTTAGGTTTGGTAAGCAGTGCTGCCTTTTGGTTAGAGCACTAGATAATCAGAACACCTAGCTCTATACCTAGCTCTGCAATTTGCCTGATAGGTGACCAAATCAATTCTCCGAGCCTTCGTTTTTCCATCATTAAAATGGGGATAAAGATATGTATCTCACTGGTAAAGTACTCTGTAACCTACTGATGAAAAGTGTGATTTAAGAGCTGGGAATTACTAAGCAAAACAAAGATATATTGTAACAAAATATTAAATTTTTAAAATCTATTTCAAGATATAGTGTAGTGTAAAGTCACAGTTCTGAATTACACACTTACTAACAGTACACACAAGTTGTACAAGTAGTGACTGTTTTGTATATAGTGACAAGATTTCAAATACATCTTGAATGGCATAAAAAAAAGTAAGCAAGATTTATACATGTTGATGCTCCAAATTCTATGACTAAGACTAATTTAGAATGAAAAAAGGGACACCTGGGAGCTCTTGCAGCAAATGGCCCATCCAGTGTGTACCCAGAGCCAACAACTGGTGTGGCAGGTGACTCCTCTGCAGTTTTGAAGTTGGATAGCCCTGTGGTAAAACATGGTAGCAGAATGCAATGCTGTGGAGAAATACTCAAGTTAGCTCAAGTACCAAAAACAGCATAGCTGAATTAGTATAGCCCTCTTCCCAGATTAATTATGGATTAATTAGGACTTGGGCTAAAATATCCCTTGGGTGCATGGGCAACTGGTGCCTTCTGAGTCGGAGGGGGGAGGGGGAAGGAAGCACTTACACCCCCACGGCCGATCCGCAGACTGGGGGAAAGGAGGTTCCCCCCACAGCTGATCCTGCAAGCTGAGGGGGGGGTCCCCTGCAGCCAATCCCACCAACTTGCAACTGGCAGCAGCGTGCCACTGGCACTCCTGGGCACACCGCTGGCACTTCTGGATCAGCAGGATCAGCCACAGGGGGACCACTTCTCCTGGCACACTCTCTTGGTTGGGGGTGGGCACTAGCGCTCGTCTGCCCCCCTACCCAGGAATGCTGCTGTCAGAGGCACCAAAAAATGCACCTTGTGCATGTGACTTGGCTCTCCATGCTGTATATTTGCAGTGCAGGACCAAATTTAGATACCAGGAAATCCCAGTATCAAAAAATGCACTGAGAAAAATAGGGTGGTGCATGTGGCAGCAGTGTGCACTGCCCAAAACCAGAGCCTGGCTGGCCAGAGCCACACCCTGGCTGCCACCCAGGCTCTGCGCACCAGGATTGCTATTGCTGCAGCCCTGGGAGGCTCCCAGGACTTTAGGTAAGGCTGCTGAGGTGCTGGTCCCACCCTCCCCTATCCCACTCAGCAATCTGTCCCATGCCAAAGAAGGTGTGCATGGGCATTTCCTCAGGACAGCTAGCAGTGACACAAGTATGTGCCACTACTAGTTGTCCTTGGGGAAATGTAAGTGCACACTTGTCTGGATGTATCCATATTTATTACTTTGTAGGACCACATGAGTTTGGGCACCTGAAGTTCTTCCCTTCAGTTTAAGAATCTTTTTTCAACTAAATACTTCCTTCTTCATCAACAAAATAAACAGTCTACATGCATGTCTATCCTAATTAAAGTTTACTCTCACCTGATAGTACACTACCCTTTTAAACAATTGTGGCTTCTCAGATGGGGTTAAATTGGTTTCTTTGCCCTGAACCTGTTGAGTTTTTAAAGGTTTGGAAAACACCTTTGTAGACTACCGTTGACTACTGTTTTACCTAGTCTTTTTCTTTCATATCAGCCAGCTAAAAAGCATTCACTACAAACATATATTTAATTTTAAAAGGTTTGTTGGGCCACATGGATTCTAAGCAGCAATTCCTTCTTCTAAACATAGCAACAAATTATTTTTCATCTACTTGTCACTGAATTAAACAAATGAGATTTTTGATAGTAGCTATGATCTACTTAGAAATGTGATTGTTTACAGAGTCCTAAATTCAGTCTAATCTTCACCTGATTTACTGATTCCAGTGGATTTTGAACCAACTACAACTTACACCACCGTGAATAGGAGTGGAAATATAGAAAGAGAAGGGATGAAGTCCAGGTAATTAAGTCTGGTCCTTAGGCACCCCATGATCAATATTTAATTGAAATCTTAGCTAAGAGTGATGTCTTTTAGCCTTCCAAATAAGCAAGCAAAGCTTCAGATTTTCTCTTTTGATATTACTAATATCAATACTGCTTGTAATACTGGCTGACTGGCAACAGTGAAAGTTACTTTTTTACTTTTAACCTGAGTTATGATAATTTATCCCAGGGCTTTTCAAAGTGTATCCCCAGCAGCCCCCTTGTTAATAAGTGTACCCCTGAGGGGGTGGGGGTGGGGAAGGTGGCGAAAAGCCACATGTGGAGGGGGTGGAGTGGCAAATGGCTGAGCGGCAGCAGTGCAGAGTCTGTGCAGCCATGTTCTCACCCCACACCAGCCCTGTTTCAGTGTGGCGGTGGCACAGGGTGGCAGCGCTCCATCCCCACTCACCCTTGTGTACCCTCTGGGACCCTTCAAAGTACCCCCATGGGTACGCGTACTCCTGGTTGACAAGCTCCAATTTATCCCAAGTCTTCCATTCTAACTTCTTTCTTTCTCCAAAGTTTTCTGAACATTTTTGTACCTATCCAAGATTTACACAAGTATTAGTCATATAATTTACTCTTTCAAAAAGCATTAGGAAGAAAGAACACAATTTATGTATACATGAATTAAGAAAAAAAGGTTTAAATAAAGAAAAGGAAGGAATTTCAAAATAAATATTTTATAATACTGTCCTTCAGACTTGACACTATTCCACAATCTGAAGAATGCTTTTTTATTTTAAATAAAAATCTCACGTGGTATTAGCCAGACAGAAGCCAAGATAAGCAAAATAAAACATTGATAGTTGAGGGTATTTGAATACTTCTTATGCAGAACCACATTTTTATAATATTTAAATATTCATGACAATAAAAATAATGATGACTTAAAGTTACTGAAAACAATCAAAATACACCATTTTTCTGCATTTGTTTTGTTCAGAATCTGTTTTTGTTCCTTTCTGAAATGGCTTGAGGTTTATGATGAAGCTGCTAACAAGAAACATATGGAAAAGCTCTAGAGAAAATAAAAAGCTTGGCTTGAACTCCATACGCCACGTATCACATACCAGTGACTCAATATGGTAAGAAGTTTTTAACATTTACCTTACAAGCTTAATGAATTACCTGAAACTAATAATATAATGTGATTTTTTAAATATAAAAACATGCAGGAAAGCTAATAAACTCTTCGCAAGTTCCAAAAGTACCTAACATTTTGCAAAAAGATTATCCACCAATCCAGCTTAGTTTAACAAACTGGCAAACAAGCTCTGAAAAACTTCCCATAAAAGATTAGCTCAGTAATATATGCTGCCAAGAAATAGACTTGTTACAGTTTGTTTATAAAATGTGAACAGTTCCGTACAACATGTAAGATTGAAATTATTAACCATTTTGCTGCTGAAATAATGGATGCAACTAAGTAACTAAAACCATGAATAAATGTGCTGCCTGAAGTTGCTACACACGTGCTCATGCCAAATGAAATGCTTCAAAAATGATTCTCAGGCATAAGGACATTTTTGAAGCATTTCATTTTGAAGTGCTTCCTGAAAGGTCTGCACCCTCTCACAGTCCTCCAGCATCCTACAGTGCTCCACTGTAGGAAGAGTAGGGGAGGAAAGGGAGCTGGGGGTACAGTAAATGAGCACTTTCCTGTGCACCTGGCTGTTCTTGGGATCCTCCAGATGCTGGAGACCAAGAGGCATGTTGGGATTCCTGCTCCCCAACTCCCTGGCTGGAGAGCACTGCTGCTATGTGCCTTCATAGTCTGTGGTGGTACATCCACCCGATTATATAGAACAAATATGTAGTGTTTTGAACTTGAAAAAACAACACTGTTTTACAAGATAGAAACTCTCAGATATGACAACCTCTTATAAAATGTACACAAGTAATAACAACCATTCACCTTATATTTGAAAGGGGGAGAAGTGTGAAAAAGTCATTATAATTATTAGTGGGTTGATACCAAAATCTTATCAAGTGCTGCAAATGACCACCATTACACTTACTTTTGACTCTCAGCCCATGCCATTTATAAAATTCCTGAGGCACTTTTCAGATTCCAGACCATTTACACTTTCTTTTCAGTGACTTGCTCCTCAATATTCCATCTTAATATATTCTCTCCTTTGCTCCAAATTCATGATGGGAAGCAGGTAAAATGCCATACCATGAAATATTAGTAACTTAAGTTTTCTTCTTTTCAATTTATGAAAGCAACAGAAAAGAAGATCCAGCCAGTCAACCCTACCCCACCCCACCCTTTTATCCACTTCTGACTCATTACAGTTTTATTCAAACTCACTGTCTCTTCTCCACAAGATAAATTACTCCCTTTTTACGTGGTATCACCAATTCATTTTTCTTAGTTTGTGTACAAGTGAGAAAACTGTATAGCTGAAATATTTATCTAATCAGCAGTTAATATAATTTAGGGATTATGCAGGCCACAGATGCTCAACCTCCTATGGAACCATAGCATCTGGCCCATGGGGCTCCCCATGGATCAGTCAATTTGGTAGCAGGGTGGCAATCAATACTGCCACCTTTCCTCACTGCCAAATTCCCAAACTTCATGCAGTGGGTTGGGGTTGGGCCATGCCCCCCTCCCTCCCCAACAGCTGGATCAGGGCAGGGCAATGCCCCCTTGCTCCCCCCGCAAGCTGAATTGGGGTCAGGCCATCGCCCCTTGCCCCGGAAGGGCTGGATTCAGGCCAGGTCAAGTCCCTCCCCCTTCTCTCCACCTGTGAGGCTGCATCAAGCCCCCTTCTACCCTGTGGGGCTGGGCTGCCCCCCGCACTGCTCCAAATGGCTGGATGGGGTCCTGCTGTAATTGCCCTGGGTGCCAGATCAGGATCACTAGACAGATCCAGCCCATGGATGGACTGGGAACTGCCCATCTGGCCTACCTGCCAAAAAGGTTGAGCACTGCTGATGTAGGCTAATTCAACAATCTTAAGTCAAGAAAGCAGTATGAAATGTTTTGATCCAACTGTCACAGACCTCTACACTTCCCCAGTAGTGATGTGTCAAGGTAAGCATTGTTTACTCAAAAGCAATTCTTCAAAACCAGTTAGATTTCCATGTGGTACATAAACCTCAATCATCTTGAGATTATTTCAAGATATATAATACTGCCAATTAGCAGTATTTTAAGACAGCAATATGCCATGGACTTGTTGGTTATCTAGAACATAGAATATGCAACATCAGAATTTCACCAACGTGCTTTCCTATTTTGAATAAAGCCATTTTCTACCATTTATTTTCTAAGACAGAACACACAATTAAGAGCATGGTTTTTAAGTAATATTCATTTCCACTCTGATTACACTACTTCTCTTATCAATCCCACTGTTACAAAGTTTTGTGTAACAAAGACAAACTTTTTATCTAGAAAATAAGAGTAATAAAACAGGACATGAAGGAAACTGGATTTTTAAAGCCATATGCACATTACTCCTACACTGACTTGAGCAACACATTTAAGAAGAACATTTATTGCTAATGAAACAGGGAATCTTGAGCCAATGCAACCATTAAAATATCACATGGGACCTTTGTGGAAATTATTTCTTTAAAATCTTTTATTCATGAGTAAAAAACTCAAATCCAAGCAAATGTTTGGTGATGTGACAGATTTTCAGAGATCTCAATATAAAAGCAGAGCAAACTGGTTGGTTAAGACATAACGACATTTTAAAACGGCACATACCCATAGCATAAAGGAACAACCTCCTGCTCTAAAAGCGATCAACACTGTTTAGGATTTTGTCCAAAATTTTTAAAACTATGGTAGAAAGAGGATTAGAAACCCCACCAGCATGTAGCAAAACTGGTTTAACATCTTTTAATCTGTGTTATTCTTGAGATTACAACATAGCCAGTTAACATTGTAAGGTGTTAAATAGAGGCTACAATAAGAGCCGAATAGTGCTTAAATAGTTCTTCTCTATTATTCGTATTATAAGATTGCCCGGATCAGGCCACTAGACTCCCCTGCCTGTGATAAGCTGCTTTGATTTAACAGTTTTTTATCAATTCAAGACAATGTGTAAATGGGATACATTTCATATACGTCAAAAAAACCCAATTATGGCATTAAACAGCTCACTTAGGTTGCGTCAAAATCATAGGCTGAGAAGCAGGAAAGACAGGGCAGGGCTCTGATGAATCCTATACATTCTGCTCAGTCCTACTATTCAAGTACTTATACCTTCTCCACTATTATTATCACTGTATCTAAGTGCTAAAAGGAAGACAGAGAAAGTGAAAATGGCTAGACAATAACCCTGCTGGGGTCGTTTGACCCCAGTACTCTTTCCTGCCACGGCAGGGGGTCGGACTTGATGATCTGCTCAGGTCCCTTCCGACCCTACTGACTATGAAACTATAGACATATTATAGGCAGCTACACTAACACAACAGCTTAATCCTTTAACTTTTATATTTACTAACTTTCATCAGTCCCATGGGACGCCCATGCCCACCACGGGACAGGGTGGTCTGGGTGAGGGAGATCCCCTGCCCTCCATCAATGCTGACCTCGTGCAGGAACACCTTGAGAAGCTGGATACCTTCAAGTCAGCTGGCCCTGACAATCTACACCCCAAGGTACTCAAGGAGCTGGCGGGCATCATAGCCCGGCCCCTGGCACCGATCTTTGAAAACTCCTGGCACTCTGGTGTAGTGCCCGAAAACTGGAACAAGGCCAGTGTGGCGCCAATCTTCAAGAAAGGGAGGAAAGTGGATCCAGCTAACTATAGGCCCATCAGCCTGACTTCTATCCTGGGGAAGATCTTAGAAAAGTTTATTAAAGAGGACATCCTTAAGGGACTGGACGACGCCAACATCCTGAGCAATAGCCAACATGGGTTTGTAGCGGGTAGGTCTTGCTTGACCAATTGCATTTCCTTCTATGACCAGGTGACCTATCACCTGGACAAGGGAGAAGAGATTGATGGCATATATCTTGACTTCGGAAAAGCCTTCTATCTGGTAGCCTCTTGGTGAAACTGGCCAATTGTGGCCTTGGGTCCACCACAATCCGCTGGCTGGGAAACTGGCTCTGTGGTCAGACCCAGAGGGTAGTAATTGATGGAAGTCAATCGTCATGGTGCTCTGTGACCAGTGGGGTCCCCTAAGGCTCTGTCCTTGGACCCATATTCTTCAACATCTTCATTAATGATGTGGACATTGGAGTCAGAAGCAGACTGGCCAAGTTCGCCGATGACACCAAACAAAGCAAAGCATCCACAACCAAAGACAGGCGGGCAACCCAGGCTGACCTGGACAGGCTCAGCAAATGGGCGGACGAGAACCTGATGGTGTTTAACACTGAAAAATGCAAGCTTCTCCACCTTGGGAGGCAAAACCTGCAGCACCCTTATAGGCTTGGCAGTGCTACGCTGGCTAGCACTACGGAAGAAAGAGACTTGGAGGTCATCATTGACCACAAAATGAACATGAGCCTGCAATGTGATGCTGCAGCCAGTAAAGCGAGCAAAATGCTGGCTTGCATCCATAGATGCTTCTCAAGCAAATACCGGGACGTCATTCTCCCCTTGTACTCGGCCTTGGTGAGGCCGCAGCTGGAGTACTGCATCCAGTTTTGGGCTCCATAATTCAAAAAGGATGTGGAGAAGCTTGAGAGAGTCCACAGAAGAGCCATACGCATGATGAGAGGTCAGGAAAACAGACCTTATGAGAGGCTGAGAGCCATAGGGCTCTTTAGCCTGGAAAAGCACAGGCTCAGGGGTGATTCAATGGCCACCTATAAGTTTATCAGGGGTGACCACTAGGATCTGGGGGAACATTTGTTCACCACAGCGCCCCAAGGGATGATGAGGTCAAATGGTTATAAACTACTGCAAGACCGTTTCAGGCTGGACATAAGGAAGAATTTCTTTACTGTCCGAGCCCCCAAGGTCTGGAACAGCCTGCCATCGGAGGTGGTTCAAGCATCTACATTGAACACCTTCAAGAGTAAATTGGATGCTTACCTTGCTGGGATTCTATGACCTCAGCTGACTTCCTGCCCTTAGGGCGGGGGCTGGACTCTATAATTTTCTAAAGTCCCTTCCAGCCCTAATGTCTATGAAATCTATGGAACTGTATAACAGCTACTACACATTTATAGAAACGAATATGCATCTAGTTTAGAGCCAGATTTAACTGTAGCAGTGGAAGCCTTGCTCTGAAGGCCTCTGATCACTGCTGAAAAGTCCACAACTCCCCTCATTTGCCCGTAATGGAAGAAGCAGGAACAGCCCTGGTGCTGGGGAGGGAAGGATCTGTTTGTTCCTCTGGGCAGAAAACTGGACCCATGGGGGGGCAGGTTGGGGGCACCTGGAGCAGACAGTTCTAACACCAGGTAAGGGAGGGGCTGTTTGCTCCTCCATGCATATATGTTCTCTCCCTGCAACCCCCAAGCCCAGGTGCCCCAGTTTTCCCACCTAGAGGAGCAAACAGCTATTTAACCCACTTAATTTCATGATTTTCATGAAAAATGTGAAATCACAACTTAAACCAGGCCCTAACTATATAACCTATACAGGTGATCATGTTTATAAAATCTATTCTCCCTAAACACAGCTTACATGACAATGTCTGACTGGGCTGCAGTTTAGGCTGAAGCTTTGGAGTTTTCAGTGGAATATAGGTATTATGGACTATGGGTTTTATTGCAATATTTTCATTTTAAATCTGTTACTGCTATTACAGTGGTATGCACCTCATTTTACTTCACTAGCCTGTGCAAAGGAATGAAGGATTAAGTCCCAAAACTACTTACATGCAAGACAATAGAAGATGGATCTCTAGCAGTAACAGAGACTTGGACAGCTGAGTTGGCAAACAAAGATGGGATTGTCAAAAAAACGAATTGCTGGTGACACCCAGGAGGCTCCAGAAAAGCTGAATGAGATGAGCTGACAATACACTAGGTAGGGGAAATAAGTAGAGTGCCTGCTTAGAGGATGCAGGTCTAGCAACAGATACAAGTGGAAAAGTTTTGGGGATTCGGAGCCAAGTGACAGGAAAGAGAAAAGGTGAATTCATTTTGGGGTTCTCAAGGCTGCATGGGCTGGAATAGAGACAAAGGAACTGCTTAACCCTTTAGACGGGGGCAGAGAATCTCTGGTTGGGTGGTCTTTGGCCCAGTAAACATGTTTATTCAAGAGGATTGACAGAACTTCACATTGCACTTGTTCTCCTCAGCAGGAGATAAAGGGTACTGTTACAGGTGACCTTTAAACCATTCTGTCTGTGGAATGTTAGGCAGTGTTAAAGTTAAAACAGTCGCACAGAAGTTGCAAGTTAAGGCTTCATGCCATCTCTGACCTGCACAACTGACTTGCCACTAGAGGAAGTGGCAAGCAGATACATGACCAGGAATCCCTCTGGGAATGATAGAGCCCAGGGGTTAAGCATGGTGACAGCATGGACCCCAAAGAAGCATGCCTCCCTGGGCTCTGTGCTATCACCACACTTGGTGCTAGGCAGCCCTTTCCCCTCCCTCCCCAGGAATGTAGACAGTTGGGGAGAAAAGCCATAACCCCATTCCCGCCATAAATTCTCCAGGTGAGGTAAAAGCTTAGCCCTCTGAGGCAGGGGCTGAGTGCCTGGCTCCTGGCCCAGATCAGGTCTCCTGGGGTCCCCAGAGCCAGCAGCAAGGTGCCATGTGGACTGGAGTCACACCCACTGGAGGCAAGTGGGAGTGTTAGCTTGGGGCCGATACCATCCCCTGGGCAGAGCTCGGGAGCGTAGAAATTTTGTTAGGGGCAGAGGGGCTGGGAGCCATGCATCCTGGCATGCTGGATGACTGCAAATCAGTTACTATCTCCCTGGAGCAGACTAACAATACCCTAGCTTGAACTAAGTAGAATGGCTCAAAGATAAGCCTGTCCCAAAGTGGCATAACTTTAAGATGCTTAGAGGGTACTTAGCATCCTTAGAGCGTTTAACATCCTTCAATGCATGGACACTCCCATTTGAAGCACCTTTAGAATGGTTTAAAGCAAGGGTCAGCAACCTCTGGCATGCGTGCCAAGCATGGCACACAAGGCCATTTTGTTCAGCACACCACCACCGGCCCAGGCTCTAAGTAGCTGCTGCCAGCCACGGAGCCCAAGCTGCTCCCAGCAGGCAGTTGGGAGGCTGCAAGCCCTGCTGCAAGCAGACTGGGCTCCATGGGCCACCTGCAGTTGGGAGGGTGCAAACAGCTGCCCCAGGCTCTGGCATGTCAGCACTCTGGCACCTTCCAAGATAGACATTGAGGTTTTTTTGGCACTCCAGCCAAAAACCATGGCCTACCCCTGGTTTAAAGGTGACCTGAAACACTACTCAAAGTCCCTCTCCAAACTGGATGAATTGGAAGCTGCCTCCTTTTCTCAGGGCCAAAGGCTAACCAGGGAGCATCAGAGACTGAAAGACCCAGTTTTCAGAGAAGAAAGAAACCTGGTCTGGCTTTAGGGGGGCACGCTCAGAGACCAGACAAGGTAATGGTGGCCTCACGCAAGCAGCCGCCTGGGGAGACTCCATGACAACAGATTAATACATTTAAGTCATTGCCTCCATTATATCCAAGCCAAGAATTTAGTGGAAAATGGTCATAAAAATAGTATAGTACCTTCTAATGAAAGCGACAGAGTTAGACTTTCGTACTCTTTTAGCACTGTGAAATTACACTGCAGCACCAATTGTTATATCTGTTGTTATTAAGCAGACCTTAAGAGTTTCAGAGCTGAAGTGAAGGATTAAGATAGGCATGCTCAGTACCATAGGTTAAAGAATCACTTATTTCAGTACAAAGCTTATTAAATCCATGCAAAGCAATTATAAACAGCAAAACCAGAAAACACAAACAGCTGCTATTACTGTATACAGACTACAGTCAAGCTTCTTCCAGTGTCAGCTGAAGCTGCTACAGATGTATGCTAGCAATTTCTCAGATGTGTGCAGGTGGGCTTTTTTTTCTGGTTGCCCCACCCCAGACATTCACATTTTTAACTATTAAAATTCAAGAAAAAAGTTTAGCAAGAAGGGTGGCTAGTTGAACACATTTAACCAATGCAAAATGCATGAAGAAACAATGCTTAGTTACAAGGGGATAAATAAACCCATGGTTGAACAACAGACCCTGCCAACCTTACGGGCCCTGGTACCATTCCCAGTCTTGCAACTAAGGCAAGCTTTAACTGTGAAGGACTGCAAGCTTGTAACTAAGGCAAACTTTACCTACAGGTCCTAGTACAAATGGAATATGAGTGTTAACTGCTGACATATGGCCCAGCAGAAAGCTGAAAACAAGAATGTTTGCACTGTTATAAACTGATGTCACAGTCCCTGAGGACATCTGATTATATTAAAAATACAAAAAGACCTTGATATGATTTAGGGGCCTAGAAGCTCCCATTGCCACTTCATGCAAATACTGCTGAGCATATCATATCTATGACCAAAACCAATGATTTGCACTGGTATTACAAGAGACAGTCCTGCTATTTTTGAAGTTCATAATACATTATACCACTTAAAACGTAGACACAATGAGAACCAGATCTCAGTTTCTTTGGCTCCAAGAGATTATGGAACAGCACAACCATGGGACCATCATCTTTCCTCCAATTAAAAAGTTATTTAGTGTAGAGAGATGTAGAAGATGCATCATTTTGTATCAGCTTCTATTATAAAAAGGACCACAGAGAAAATTCACAGTAATAGTATGAAATTGCCTCTTTCTACAAGCCATTTATAGACTATCTTTGGAAATAATTTAAACAGAAGCAAAAATAAGTTTGAAGACAGGTAGAGCTTCAAAAGCTGCTTTTTAAAAATATATATTTATTTACACTGGAGTTTAAATGTGTATCATATTAAATCCAAATAAACAAAAGCAACATTTGGAAGCTCAAGCATCAATATGAAACAATGGCTGAATATTTTATAGAGAAATCAGCTTTTGATGTCTTTACACAGCATGATGGCTTCCTCAGATGCATTGTTTTAGTTATTTTTGGCTTTACTCTTCTCTTGGAAAGACTGATTTCACTTGTAAGCCATGAAAGGCTGTCCATGAAAAAAATGAACCAAATCCAGGTAGCTTCCCCTTGGCTTGCAAAAGAAAATTTGGGTCTCTCTTTCCACAGAATGAGTTAACCTGGAATATTAACTGCCCAGAGATCACTTTTTATCACAAGCAACTTAGTAAAAAGACAAAACAAAAGGATTTTTAATGCCCAGAAAAATAATTCTATGATAAAAATTGACCATATATCTGACAACAGAACAACACAACAGGTTTCTTATCCTTTTGTTTGGCTATACCCTGGCCCTCCTGAGAGTCCTGCCAGTGTTTTTAGTGATCACCCTTCCTGCTGCTCCTGCCAGCCCTGACTAATGGAGACCTGGACTGCCCCCTAGCCCTGGGATCATTCAAAGACCTGACCACCTCACAGATAGCCCTTAAAATACCTCCAAGCCAACCTCCTCCATTAGCGTTGTCCTAATTACTGTCACAGAATCCTTCAGAAGTTTCTTGCCTCCCCGAGGTACCTGGAGCAGATCTGGCCAACAGGTCATTTCTTTCGGATGCCACTGCTTTGTGTGGTTGTTTTTTCCACTACAAACGCACAATAACTTGGATGCCCATCCCACCAGTGGCACCTTCTGTCTGCAACTGGGAGTGCCAATTGTCCTTGCCCTAAAACACAATGGCAAGAGATACTTAGCAGTTTAATCTATTACCTTTTCCTTAAGTATGCATCCCTTACTTTCTTTGACTAAACCATGTCTAAAATCATAAAGGTATATATAGACAACATAACTATCTACACAGTGCCAAAAACAGCATAAATTGATTCAGCAGAACAAGGGCTTTTCAACAAGACCACACATACTATATCAGTGAAACAAATTCAAGAAAATCTGCATGACACTCCAAAAGCTCCCCACATTTGGTGGGGTTTATGACAATTTGTTTGCCATCACTGTACATGTGCAAGTACACATTCTCTCTCACACACACACACTTTAAAAATAAAAATAAAAGTTATACTTAAAAAAAAATTGGCAGACAATCAGCATTTATGAAAGCCATAATATCTGTAATAAAGAACTAAATAAAGCTTGTGAAACTTCAAAAAAAAAATCAGGAATTTTCAGTTTCTGCAAGTGGTAAGGTTCCATTGTTAGGAAGAATGGCCCAGAATGGGTGCTGACTGCTAGCAACAGCATTGTCCTCCATTTTTCTAGTTGATTGTTGCTCTAATACAGCTCACAGATATGGGAACCATCTCAGAACTTCATCTAATGTCACTGCAAGTGTAGCTCAAAAAGGGTAGAGAAAATGTCCTAAGCAGGGGCCCTCAGTTATGCCTAGTTACCCCTTAAGAACATAAGAGCCACACAGAGTCAAAACAATGGTCCATCTAGCCTAGTAGTTTGTCTCTGACAGTGGCACAAGTGGAGGCTATATGAAGTGCAGTATGAACTCAGTAAACCTTCCAGCATCTCACAGTGATGTGCTTCCCCACCCTCTAAGGAGCTGCTTCTGTGACTCGTGCTGAATTCCACTGCTCTGGGGTCACAGGACCTGACAGGCATGTGACCTAGGGTTACCATGCATCCAGGTTTTTCCAGACATGCCCTCTTTTTTGACTCCCTGTACTGTGTCCAGATGGGTTTTTAAAATAAGAGCAAATATCCAGGTTTTCTGCTGGCTGCCTGGGGGGTGGCAGCAGTGGGCAACGTGACTGGCTGTTGGGAGTCATGTCCACCCCACATGGGCTCCAGCAAGCTCCCAGGTAAGAGACAAAGAGAGAGAGAGAGAGAGAGAGAGAGAGAGAGAGAGAGAGAGAGAGAGAG
>NW_017728997.1:44805297-44805885 GCF_001723915.1 Gavialis gangeticus | reverse complement strand
TGTGTGTGTGTGTGTGTGTGTGTGTGTGTGTGTGTGTGTGTGTGTGTGTGTGTGTGTGTGTGTGTGTGTGTGTGTGTGTTCCGCCAGCAGCACTGGTGGGGCAGAGGCTGTGGGTCAAAGTGTGGGACACCAGCAGGGCCTGCCAGGGCTGGGAGAGGAGCAAGGGGCTGCAGATCAGGAGTGAGGAATCTAGGGGATGCAATGGGTGACTGTAGGTTCAGAGCTTGCCAATCACTCACTCCTGCCATTATCAACAAGCTTCCTTCACAAACTGTCTGGGACAAGCCAGTCCTCTTCCTCACAGCCTCCCGGACTGAGCTTAAGACACACAGATAACACAGACAGCCATCCAACAGCATCTTAAGTTCCTGTGCTCTATCAAAGTAACAGTACTGGTATTTTCCACCCCATTCCCCCACACAGCCCCTCAGCATCATATGGCTACAGTGAGGCCATATGGTGCTGAAGGGCTGTGTGGGAATGTGGTGGAAAGATGTTTCCACATTGTCACTTATGGTAGAGATGTGAGTGACTTGTACCCAGGAGAAATGGTTTGGTTTTTGGGGGGGGGGGGGACAGACCTAACTG
>NW_017728997.1:44801584-44805083 GCF_001723915.1 Gavialis gangeticus | reverse complement strand
GTTTTTGGGGGGGGGGGGGACAGACCGTACTGCATTCCTGTCCATGAGCCACCAAGGGAAACTGGGTGCCAGTATGCAACTAAGGCTTATGAACACTGGAGGCTATCTCCTCAGAGTTTGAGAGAACAGGTGTTTTGGATTTTGGTTTGTCTGCATGGGGCTTTCTCCAGGGGTATTAACACATCCCCCTACACCCATTACATTAAAGATGTATGTTAAAGGGAGTGGAACTAAACTGGATTTTTACAGGAAGGACAATGGGGAACTCTGCAAAATTTTGCTGCTCATTCGGACTCTTGTTCGTGGACTGAAGTGACAATTGTCAGGTATTTCACTAATAGACAGTTTAGCACTTGATTGTTTGGCCCTTTAAAGGTTTAACATCGATCATCCCAACCTCAGAAAATGAGAAAAAAACATAGCATCTATCCCCACTCCCTGATCTGCTTCATTTACTCTGAAGGGGATACAGTTGGGTAGAGATACCCCTTTGGCCACTTGGGCACTGTCCCATCACCCCGCATGGCTGACTGGTTGGCTCAGCTGCTCAGGAGTGCCCGCCACAACCTGGATGCCCACCTCTCACTTTGGGCAGTTGCAACCACCCCGCCCCAGGGCTCACAGCTGGGCAGATACCAAACAGAAACTGGAAAAGACCATCCATTGGATCATGCAGGATGCCCCCAAACATGACTCCTCCCTGATGGCTCCCTGGCAGAAGATCAACACCTTATAAACATTTTCCTCATCCCCAGGCGTGTCTACATGATACACTACTGCACAGTCGTTACTGTGCATTTATTTAGTACTAAATAAATGCACAGTAACCCGAGTTACTGAGTTGCACAGTAATGCCAGTGAACATCTTTTAGGTGACACCACTGCACAGTAGCCTAATAATACTGTACTGTAGCATATTAGTACGGTCTTTTCTGTGACTCACTACTGCACAGTACTATTTTTACTGCAGCACACTTAGCGTATCATGTAGATGTGCCCCACCCTGTATCTCATTCATTTTGAGATGCTCAGCAGTCCCCAAGATGCCTTTCAAGAAAATGGATGGTGAAATCAAGCAGTTTCTCAAGAAGTGGATGACCAGCACTGAGACCTTACACATCCCAGACCAGCAGGAGGGTGCCAATGTCCCTCGCATGGGAGACCTCTGTGATACTGCAGTGCTCAATTATGCCTTTTGATCTTCCTCCTGACTTGCTCTGATGACCTGGTGGTGAAGATTTCTGCTTGCTGCCAGAGGTCACAATCTTCCAGCTTCCACCCTCCTGGGAGTCCATTTCTTCTTCTTTCTCTAACACTGCCTCTGGCATTCCTGCCTCCACAGTAAATCAAAATGTAAGCCAAATATACTTCAAAGAGAAAAGCAACTCCTATGGCTCATTTACTCATAACATGAGTTAGGAAGGGAGATGAGTATAAATGAAACAAGTGAACTTGATGTTTCTCTTCTTTAGGGCTTTCTATACTCAGGCCATGAATTATCCAAGCCAAGATAAATCTGTACTGCCCTTGTGGGAATGTCCTTTCATGGTGCAAAACTTGTCTATTGCAAATTAGCAAATTCTGAGTTCACAGAAGATTTTACAGTTTAAAATCTTAAAACAGAATAATATTAAACTACCATTTCTTAATATTTGAGAGTTCAAATGCTATTAAATGCTTTTAAATGAAACTAACTCTCATGAGGTTCAACAAGGACAAGTGCAAAGTCCTGCACTTAGGACATAAAAATCCCATGCACTGCTACAACCTGGGGCATGACTGGCTAAGCAGCAGCTCTGCAGAAAAGGACCAGGTCACAGTGCACAGTAAGACAGATACGAGTCAGCAATGTGCCCTTGTTGCCAGGAAAGCTAGTGGCATACTGGGTTGCATTAGTAGGAGTGTTGTCAGCAGACTGAAGGAAGTAATTATTCTGCTCTGTTCTGCATTGGTGAGGCCACATCTGGAGTATGGTGTACAGTTTTGGGCCCCCATTATAGAAAGGAAGAGAACAAGTTGGAGAGAGTCCAGCAGAGAGTAATGAAAATGGTTCAGGGGTTGGGGCACATGACTTTTGAGGAGAGGCTGAGGGAATTGGGCTTATTTAGTCTGCAGAAGAGAAGACTGAGGAGGAGGGGGATTTGATAGTAGTCTTTAACTACCTGAAGGGTGGTTCCAAAGGATGGAGCTGGACTGTTCTTAGTGGTGACAGATGACAGAACAAGGAGCAATGGTCTCATGTTGCAGTAAGGAAGGTTTAAGTTGAATATTAGAAAAAAACATTTTCCTAGGAGGGTGGTAAACCACTGGAACAAGTTACCTATAAAGGTGGTGAAATCTTCATCCTTGGAAGTTTTTAAGGCCCAGCTTGACAAAGCCCTGGCTTGAACAGTCTAGTTGGGGATGATCCTGCTTTGACCAT
The DNA here is from genome assembly GCF_001723915.1 of Gavialis gangeticus. Taxonomy (NCBI): domain Eukaryota; kingdom Metazoa; phylum Chordata; order Crocodylia; family Gavialidae; genus Gavialis; species Gavialis gangeticus. Next base: position 44,802,661 of record NW_017728997.1, on the reverse strand, counting down.
GGGGTTGGACTAGATGACCTCCTTACGTCCCTTCCAACCCTAATTCTCTATGATTCTATGATTTGAAAGCAGGTAAAATATAAATATTTCATAAATTAACCTACAAAGTGATCTAAAGTCCTAAAGTCAAGTCAAAGTTAATTTAAAGAAATGCATCCCTCAAATCGGTCTATGAAATGATGTGTTCTGTCCTAATTTTACTGGATTTGATAAACAGAAAACAGACTGAAAGCAAAAAAGATCTGGCAGATGCTTTAAAATAAACAGTCTGTGTTCAATGTTAAATTTAATCCTCTAGCCATCCTTTGTTAAGGAATGCCTGCCACACCTCAAACCAAAATAAGGAGAGAAAGATCAAGCCGCATAACTTAACCAGGGTCACAAAATATAGCCTTACTGTATCCAAGATAGTTTGTGCAATAAAAAGGAACACAATTTTCAGCTACACCACAGTCTTCAGCAGCAAATTACACTTCAAATTTAGTATTTCACTATAACAGCCATAAGAACAGTGTTTTTTCCTACTGGCAATATGGATTTTTAAACACAATGTGAAATTATAATTATTTTGTTATCTCTATAGAATTTGAGATACAACAAGCATTGGCTGAAAACTAGGAAAAAAATTCAGGTATGGATTTATAATTTAATTTCTTTACTTTCAAAATAATCTTCAGCTCTTTACTGTTAGTAGCTTTAAAAGTATATTTAAGTGCATTTTTAAGCTGCTGTGTTATAACTGCCAAAAGAACTCATGTTCTTGTAGCATTTATATTAAAACAAGCATTGAAACATCAAGATATAACTTACTACCTTAGATCAATAAATTGAAACATTTCTAATCAGCCATATAATCAACATATACTCATATGACCTTTGATAAAATTTTAAGTACTTCATTATTTTTTACCTAATGTGTAGGACAACAGCAGTGCTTCAGTTTGTTATACTATATGTTGTACATGAGCACCTACGTGTAATTTTATTCTTTCAAGATTCTTTTTTCAATTCACTTTTCTTAATACATGTGGCTTTTTAATGTTAGTTCAAGTGTTGCCCTTTTTCTCCCTTCTCCCC
>NW_017728997.1:44784899-44796584 GCF_001723915.1 Gavialis gangeticus | reverse complement strand
TTTTATTCTTTCAAGATTCTTTTTTCAATTCACTTTTCTTAATACATGTGGCTTTTTAATGTTAGTTCAAGTGTTGCCCTTTTTCTCCCTTCTCCCCTTCTCACAATTTTTAGTGTTTTCTTTAAACCCCAAATGCTAGAATAATGATATCACATAAGTGCGATGCCTTTGAATTAAAAAAAAAAAAATCCAGACTTCAAGACTCCCAGGAGAGTTTATAAAAGCAATAAGCAAGCATACCATAGGGAGTCAAAAGCCAGAAGGCATATAAAAGGAAAATAAAATGTATTATTTTCTTAAGTAACTTTGATTTTTAAGCCATTCTTGTGATTTTAATATTTTGAGAGACTTGTAAGAATGTAGTCTTTTCAGAAACCAAACACAAAATGTAGTGTCTCATTAGAACTTTCAAATGAAATAAAACTAATCAGAACAGGTTTATCCAGAGTACCTTCCTGCATTGATAAAAAGTAAGTATCCTTTTTCTCAAACTGATTTTCTTGCCCATGCTGCAATAATGATAATTTCTTTATAAGTAAAAATCAAATAATCATCAAGCAGTGACATAAGCAGATAAATATTGAATAGTTCCATGTATCCAACCTTTTTGCCTCAAAAACATTGTGACTTTTAACACTTCCAATTATTCAATAGCAAATGTTTATTTCTCAGTCCTTTTCTGTTTCTTGCAAATACTTAATCTACTTTTTATACAAATTTGTTGGAAATTCTTTGTAAGTTGATTATTCCATCTTTAAAAGAACATCGAAAAATAGGATAATGTATCAGGTGAACAGTGGAAGCATTTTAAATCAGGATTTGTTCTGTAGGATGATAATAGCATAATGGAGTTATTCCATAATGTTGGAAGGGGAACAGGTAGCACTACACTTTTTTTAAAAATTAAAAAAACCAAACATTTCACAAAAGAATTTCCAACATATGAGATAATCTTCCCTCTTCCTGCAACCCCAGTAGAAACTATAGGCACGGTAAAAGTAAAAAAAACATCTTTTCCTTGCAACTTTTTTGGGTGAGAGAAGCACTTGATATAAAAAGGGTATGCAGCCAAGGCCAAGTGGAGAAGAGACAGAGGGAAAGAATGAAGCACCATTCAGTTTGGAAGAGGGTGGTTAACTACTACTCTGTCAGTAAAATCTCTTGAATAAGTTTAAAAAAAATATGGCATGCTCATTGTCACTACCAAGGGGAATTAGAAAAGCAAGGCCATATCTAAGGCTATATATCCAACGACTAACAAGGAAGAAACCTAACACATTAGGCTTCTTTAGGAATGGATTGGCAAATTTTCTTCAAATATCCATTTGATGGTCCTTCAATGACAATTTATTGCTAATGTTGTTATTTATTCAGCACTTGATTCATTTCTGTTTGCAATATCACTGTCAGAACAAGCACAGCTGTTGTACATGGTTCTGCAAACAACACCTTTAAAAGTAACTGCTCACATGCTCAGCAATTTTTCAGGTATTATGGCATTGTTTTAAATGTTTGAGCACACAATATATGAGTTTTGCTGATTGATAACCTGTTTCTTTACTCAGTTTTGATAAGCCTAAAAAATTTTCTTGATTCTTCAACTTCATTGTCTTGGAACATTTGGCTGACTTTACAAGTAAAGATACAACTGTAAACTACAATTTCTGAAAAATTTAGAAACTTGTTTTGTTTTTACACTATTTTTCTTGACTTTTTAATTGATAATAATGAAAAAACCCACAAAATTATTTTTGAGGTAAATATCATTATGAACTTAAACTATCTTTGGAAAATCTTTGCACTGACTTATGACACATCAGCTTTATTGTAGCTGCTGATGTGGCACAAAGCTTCTTTCCTTGTAATTTCTTCCCCCCCTTGGCTTTGCTCTTGTCCCAACTTTTCACCACAAAATATGGCCTAAAGATCCCTCTTCTTTCCCCCCCCATTGTTATTTGTTTTATGTTATTGCTTAGATAATTTGGTCAACATAACTTGTTACCACTATATGACTTTAAATTCACAAGCAGGGAGTTTGGAAAGGAAGAGACTTCAAACTTCAGAAATAACTATGCCTCAAAGCAGTAAATTCTCCTGGAATCTGTAAAGAAAACGTAAGTTTAATTGTGGTATTTTGGCCAGTTCAATGGGTTAGTGTGTGCATACTGTAGAACTTTTACTTTAAAGCTATTCATTTGTCTAGAGCACTATAAAGGTATTTGCCAAATGTTAAAAGATACTATCCTACTACCAGCTTTTCGATTAAAGGAACCATACATACAAAAATGTTGGCTTTTTATAAGACAACTTTCAGTTGTTGCTAAGTTGGCCAAACTTTCTGGACTTAAATTTTCAGGGAAAGAGAGACAGACAGAGAAAGACTGTATGTAAAGTTTCAGTTAAGATTATACTGAGTGAGAAATGCCCCTCCTGCACGCTACTTCAATACCCAATCAATCGGTTTCCACATGTATTTTTCTAAGGTGCTGCCACCGTATTTTAGGAATTTTTTTAGATATAATTTATTTCCATAACACCTGTCTAAGGTAACGTGATATTATTCCCAAATAGATCAAAACTGTTAAATAAATTTGTGTGTCAAACCTGTACATTTGTATTAGTAAAAAACCTATGCTAAAGGCAAGACCTTTGACTGAGGAAAATCTTCCTGACATGCTGATGGATAAAAGGTGTTTTTTTTTTAAGGAAATGGTAATAAGAAGTATATTCCAAGAGTTTTAAAAATAGATTGGACAAAGCTGTTGAAAAGCAACCAGAATTTTTATGGGATGGGCTGGATGATTTATTAGAATTTTCATCTCTAAATTTAATTATTTGCTTGCATTTTCTGAAGTCATGAGAAATATTCTCTCCTGGAATGCCTGAAAACATCCAGTGTTGGCTTCCAGCTGTATCAGGACTGACACAATTCTATATACCTAACAGACTTGTCTGTCCGTCCATAATGCTCTTGGGAGGCATGGCTCCTGGTGGGGCGTGGCTCCAGCCAGTGCTGCACATGGGGCAAATTGCCCATCAATAATGATGGCAGGGACAGAGCACTGCCATGACAATGGGGACAGAGCACTGGGGGGTGGGGTGGGGTGTGGTGGCACAGAGCCGGACGCAGAGTGTGGGGAGAAAATGATGGTGGGGATAGGGGGAGAGACTTCCCCCCCCCTTGGAGGCAGCAGTGGCATGAGGTGGTGGCGGTGTGGTGCTGGCCTCACCCGCCCCGTCCCTGCCCCATCCCCACCATCCTTCTCGACAGATAATCACTAGTACTATACAGAATTCCAAGTTTTATAGGAATGACAATGTGGAACTTTGGCTGTTTCTCACAAATTAATTATGTAGCTCATCTACAACCCATATAAAATTGTAGATAAATAGTGAGACACAGATCATGACTAAAAACCTTATCTAACAAAATAGTTATCCAAAGCTTCATGTTTCTAAACCTGCCTAATGCCAAACCACTTGCTTCCACATAAGTTATGGGTACTCTTTAAAATTAGGCTACTTACTTAAGTACCCAACTGTGGACTCAAGTACCAGAACCTTAAGCACCTCAAGTACCATAACCATAACCTTAAGCACCCAAGTTTGAACATATATAATTTGTGCTGTAGTATTAATAAATGGGGAAATTTTCACTGCTTCAAATGCATCAGCTGAAGAGATCTCCTTGTTAAACATTAATAAAGCTAAACAGTTTTAAGAAATCTATAGAATAAATATTTATTCATGCAGTACACTATCAGTCTGTGACTGTACAAAGTAGAGATGAAATTTTTTTTGCATTTACTAATAAGGGGTGGGCAGTCAGGCACCAGCCTCAGGTGCCAACTCAGTGGCATCATCAAAATGGCAATTCTCCCAGGGAGTCCACACCATGGCAACAGCAGAGACAAGCAGAGTGCAGTTGCTGGGAGCTTCAAGTCCCCAGGTGTAACAGGAACCCTGGCTCATTACTGAGAGGGTAAAGGCCAAAGGGGTATGGTACTTTTAAGAAGGCCCTATAGTGAATATAGACCTTACTTTGGAAGATAGAAGCACTGCCACCAAGCCCAGAGCACTGTGGGTAGTGGCTGCCAGACCCCTGAACATTGTAAGGGATGCTGCCTAAATGCTGCTAGAAAGGATGGCCCCAGGCAGCGGGACTAAAAGAACTGCAGGCTCCAGCATGTAAATAGTAGGCTGCAGGAGCGAGGCCAAAGGCAACTGATTGAGGGAAGCAGGACCACCTCAGAGGGTAACAGCAGGCCTGCTAATTGAGCCAGTTAAGCCAATAGGAAGCTACTTCTCTCTGTCAAGGGAACCCCAGGTCAGGTGACTGGAAATGAGAGAAGCAGAGATGACAGGCTGCTTGAGGGCCCAGCAAGTTGTGTGGAGAACACAGGACCTGACAGCAGACAAAGAGGCCCAGAGAAACTTGTTAAGAGGGACTTACTAAGTCTCTCTATATGCTAGAACAGAGGTGGGCAAAATATGGCCCATGAGCCTGATCCAGGCCGTGAGGCCATTCTATCCAGCTCATGGGGCCCCTAAAAAAATTTTGAAAATTAAAATTTATCTGTCCTTGGTTCCTGTTAAAGATGACAGGAAGCAGGGGAAGCCCGGCAGGCTCCTGCAACAGCAGGACCCACTGGGTCCTGCTCCCACAGCTGGAAGCCCCAGGAGGGGCTTCTGGCCTGGGACCACGTGGCTGCATCAGCACGTGGAAACTCAGGTAAGTGGGTGGGGGGAGGACAGGGAACGAACTGGTCCAGAGCGTGGGGAGAATTGGCCCTCCCCCACCCCATGGCCAGTGCTCTCTGCTGCAGCCACTCGCAGCCCATGCGGGGCTGTCCTGAGCAAGCACAGGCAGCCCCATGCAGGCTGCAAGCGGCTGCAGTGTGGGGCACCAGCCACGGGGTGGGCGAAGGGCCATTTTTCCCCCCTGTGCTCAGCACCAGCTTGTAACCTGGCCCTGCACCAGCTCCGGGCTTCTCCATCAGGACTGCACTGCGGCGGCAGCAGCTGCGTCCCACCCCCCCTTGCCATGTTGGGCAGCGTTTGCAGCTGCTGCCTGCCCAGAGCTCATGCCGCGGTAGGCTGCAATAAGGCTGCCACCGCTGCCCCTGTGCTGCCCAGCACATGAGCTCTGAGCAGGCAGCAGCAAATGCTGCTCAGTGCAGCATGTGGAGGGGCTGCAGCTGCTGCCGTCACGGCACTGCCCCAATGGGCGAACCTGGAGCCGGCGCAAGGCCCAGACTGGCAGCAGGGGCAGGTTACAAGCTGGTGCTGAGTGCAGGGGAAAAGCAGCCCTTCCCCCACCCTGTGGCCAATGCCCCGCGCTGCAGCCACTCACAGCCCACATGAGGCTGCCTGTGCCTGCTCAGGACAGTCCCGTACGGGCTGTGAGCGGCTGCAGCAGGGAGCGCCAGCCATGGGGCAGGCAAGGGGCTGCTTTTCCCCCCACACTCAGCATCAGCTCGTTCCCTGCTGATGAGCAGGGGTTTGGGGCTGTACGCTGCCCCCTGCCTGTATAGCGGGGCTGGGGGGCACTGGGAGTGAGTGGGCGTGGGAGCACAGGGCCAGCGCCAGGGGTACAGGGTCCCAGCTGCCAGGGGCTCTATGGAGCCAGGCCAGCTCCCCCCTCTCCCTGCTGTTGCAGCCCAGCCCAGCTCCACAGACCCCTGCCAAACTGCACCCTGCTCTGGGCCCCACCGGTGCCGGCCCTGGGACATTGGTCCCAAGATATTGGGACATTAGTCCCAAGATGGTGACCAGAGGGCGGGGCACCTGCCAAGGGGCAGGGCTACCCATGCAGCCCTTGACAGCTTTCCAAAACTGGGTAAGCAGCCCTTCGCCCCAAATAATTGCCCAACCCTGTACTAAAAGAAGGGTATTTGTGCCTTAAAACTTGCAAACAATATTTTTTCCAACTTTTTAGATGGTGTACTACAAGATATCACATCTACCCAAAAGAACCTTGTCTTTCTAAGAGGGAAGTACTTAAAAAGGATACCCCAGCCTCTAGGGGCAGCCTCCCAAAACTCACTAGACTAATTAACACCAAATGAATGGCAAGCAGGAAATGAGAAGGTACTGCAGAAGCTGGGAAGTACAGAAGGCAGATCTGCCTCATCAGATTCCAGGGGGCAGAGCCCTGAGCTTGGTGCACTGAGCAGCTAAGACTCTTGCCCTCCCCTCACCCTATGCTCAGCACCTCCTTCCCTCCATTGCTCAGCAGCATCTTCTGCCTCTGGCACAGTTTTACTCAGGGTGCAAACCTTGCTAGTTACATCTGTCTTTGACTGTCTGTTGGCCTGTACAAAGTTACTTTTCTTAATTAAAAAAAAGTCAATGACCAGCTAAAAGCAACTAAGATGATAACATGTGCTTGGGCATGTGCATGTACACACACACACACGGCATTGTCTTTTATATCTCCTTAATGATTTATAAAACTCACAAACTCATACAAAATCAGGACTGTTTTGAGGGTTTGCAGGGTACTGTGTACAGATAATTTCCCAAATCAGAGTTACTAAAGCTGTACTTGGTCTCTCTCTGTATCTTATGTTAAGCTACATTGATTTTATCACTTTTATGTTTGTATCTTCTATGCGATTTAATGTGAAAGCATGTTCGTATGTTCATAATGTGATTAGAGATAATTGGTCAATAAATGAAACTTAAACAAGACCAGTGAATAGCTGTTCACGCTTATGAAGAACATTGCCTTGATGGAAGAAAGGTAATTTCTGAGAATTTCCATTTAAAATGTCTATGCATATTGATCAGACAAGAGGGTTCATGCATACATGAGCTGAGGTGCATCCTTGGTAAGGGTTAAGGCTGAGAAAGAAGTTCATACTTAGAAGAAAGAAACCTGTAAGGTATCTTGCCAAAAATTAGCATTTGTCACCCTTGAGAGACTATGACTGTCTTGAATAATTAATAGCTAAGGATATATTCGCCAAAAAGGCCAAAACCGGTTTAAGATAAACTGGAATGGATGTAGTATCAGATTTAACTGATTTAGGTTAAATCAGGCTATTGAACTTCTGTCCTGGATCCCCTCCAGATTCAAGTTAACTCAGTCCCCCAGCATCCCAGGATGCTTTGCAGCTTCCCTGCACCCCTCCCCCTTCCAGGGTGGGCAAGCCAGCTGATTAGGGAGGTATGCTGTAGCAGTCCCTGACTTCTGGCCTGGGTCACTGCAGGCTTCTGTCTGCAATTCCAGAATCAAAAATGAATGTCTGTTTACTTGCTTATCGGTTCAATCTACACAATTCAGACTAACCTGCAAAGATTTAATCAATTCAGCCTCAGGCTTTTGACTGTCTGTACTTAGCCTAAGTGTAGATGTGTTGAGTGGAGAAAAAGAGAATTAAGCTCTTATTCATACCACCTCCCCCACTTATTATGGTACATATTAGCACATACCATAGGCACTAGATTTGGGCCTCAGACCAGAAACAAATATGAAAAAGATTGAAACATGTTTCAAGACCTTTAGACAACATTCACTTATTAACTTATCTGTTAAGATGGAGGTAACCTGAAAAGCAAAAAATCAACAAGAATAATGATTTTTAATCTAAATTGTATATGTTAAAGTTATCAGAAAGAATATTTCTTTATTATTTAACAAGTTATATTGATTTTTTTTCTAATTACAATTTCAAATTGATTTAATCCATTTATAATTTTTTTCTCTTTCTTCCTAACAGGGTTTTGTATGCAAACCTGAATATGGGGTTTCTAAGTCAACTATCAATTATGCCCCTTCTCTTTGTTGCTATGGTCTTTTGTCAGCATGAAGATTATGATTTTGAGGATGAATATGACCCAGAACCAGATGAATACCCATCTCTCTTTCATATTAATCCTAGTGTAGATTATGACATTTCTCACTTTTCTGGTCCACTTAAATGTGCCAAAGAATGTTTTTGCCTGCCAGCATTTCCATTGTCAATGTACTGTGATCATCGGAAACTTAAGGTGATACCAGCTATTCCCATCCATGTTCAACAACTCTATCTTCAGTATAACAATATTGAAGCTGTGAGTTCACAGTCATTTGCTAATGTTACTACCTTGAGAGAAATTAATCTCAGCCACAACAAAATTAATTCTCATATGATTGACTATGGTGTTTTTGCCAAACTTGGAAACCTAGTTCAGCTTCACTTGCAGCATAATGAATTGGAGGAATTTCCATTTCCACTTCCCAACTCTCTAGAGCAACTTCTCCTTGGTTTCAATAAAATTTCCAGATTGCCTGCAAATGCTTTACAAGGATTAGTAAATGTAACTATGCTTGATCTCTGCAACAACAATCTGGATGACTCTGAATTTAAAGGAAAACCATTGTCAAATATGAAAAATCTAATGCAGATCAACCTATGCAACAACAGATTACAGAACATGCCTCCTGATCTACCATCTTCACTTATGTACCTTTCACTTGAAAATAATTCAATTTCTTACATTCCAGAAAACTATTTCAACAAACTTCCAAATATTACTGCTCTAAGACTGTCAAACAATAACCTTCAAGAAGTCCCAAATAAAGTTTTTAACCTTTCCAACCTTGTAGAACTCAATCTTGGACACAACAAACTGAAGCAAACATTCTACATTCCTAGAAGTCTGCAACATTTATACATTGAAGACAATGACATTGAAAGTATGTTGATTATTACTCTAATAATAAAGAGAAGCATTTCCTTTTCCTCAACATTTTCGGCACTATCGTTGTTGCATTATTGTATCATTTTCTTTTTATCACTGAATCCAGTTGTACAGGACTATACTGTATTCATTCTTGCTGATACAAGGAAGTGTTTGCTTTGCTGTCTCTTAGAGATTCTGTTTCCTACACTGTTCTCATTTGGTCTGGGCAAATATAATCTGCATGTAAAGCCCAAGAGCAGTTCCATCATGGCAGGCTACCCAGGAAATGCTCTGACTTGTTAATCAACTCAAGTGCATGGGGGCTGGACCCAATGATCTCTGAGGTCCCTTCCAGCCCCTAACAGCTATGAAACTGGAAAGCAAGCTGCAGATACATACTTTTTGCAAGCTAGCAAAAACTTGATTTGATACTTTTATCCTTTCAACTTGTTTTTTTAAGTATCTATTGTAATGATTGTGCCATTTATCCCTACATGGAACTCTAACTTAATTCAAAGGGTAGGATGCTAGCAATACAGGATACCAGTTGTGTGTGTGGGTGGGTGGGTAGGTGTGTGTGGGTGGGGTACTAGTCCTTTTCTCAGTTTTGAAAATTCAAAGCATGTAAAAAAAGAGCTCAGTTAATATCTTCAATATTTTAACTAATATTTTTTAAACTCTTTTTCCAGTTGTAAACATGACTTTGATGTGTCCTTTTATTGATCCAGTGAACAACAATCAGTTAACCTACATTCGGATGGATCAAAACAAGCTTAGAGCTCCAATAAGCACATACGCATTCTTCTGTTTTCCTCACATACGTATTATTTATTACGGTGAACAGAAAGGTACCATCAGCCAATCAACACAGCTCAGGACTCCAGCGTTCCAAAGATTTTTAACACCAGACGAGTATGAGGAAGCGCGCAATGAGCATGAAGTAGAATATGAGCATGAAGAAGATGTTGTAGAAAGAAAAGAGGACTACGTTTACTTACACTGAAGTAATTCAATGGTGCAAAGAAAGGACATATAGAAGCGTTGTCCTTAGATTTTTGTGTATACACATCTTATTATTAAAAAAAGTTGAATAATTTGAGACACTAAAGCTCTGGACAGCAAATAAAAAACATATAGGGAAAATGCATCTAGCTAGGATGGGAAATTTCCATTTGGCTCCTCTTTACCTAGCACTGCTTGCATTTTTAAATTTCAATTGTATCATTTATTTCTGTGGAGAACAGTAGTGAGCCATACAAGTGTAACCCTGCTTATGTCATGCATGTTCTGTTATGGTAATTTTACGTATTCCTTTGCTGCATACCTTTATTAGTATGTATGTGTGGAGAGTCAGGGGCTACTTGTACTTATTTTCACTGTTTGTAGATAAAGTGTTGAACTAAAGGCCTAGATGGATCAGATCTTTGTCTGCTTGCAGATGTTTAAAAAAAATGGCACTTTAAACACGGAGCACTCATGTGCTGAGCCTAGAGCATGCCCAGAAAAAGCATCATGTTAGTTAGACCTGGGTCACTCAATATCTGTATAGATTGGATGCTTTAGCAGGGCTTTTTTGGCTCTTTTATCTAATAGCTGAATGAATCAGCCATTAGATAAGACTGCAAAAAAGCCCTGCTGAAGCATCCAATCTATACAGACACTGTGGAGCTGGGTCAAAGTAACACGCTACTTGTTCCAGTAAAGCATGTTTTTTTCCCTTTTGTTTAACATCTGCAAGCAGCCTTTGTGTCCACAGTCCCTCTTCCAAAAGTGTTAAGTTTGCTGTTGGGCAGGTCAGCATCTAAAAGAAATAAGATTACATAAGCAAACAAAAGAGGAGCAATGACCCCCAGCAATGGAACATTTGTGACCTGCACGGGCAGTGAAGAACAGCAAACCCCTCAGGGTGGTTAGGAACACAGTACCCTATGGTGGAGAAGTGGCAAATATGAGTAAGGCCCTCCTTTGCTACTTTAGCTAGGGCTGGTGCTGAAGTATTTAGAGTAGAGTAGCAATTTGATGGTGAGGAATAGCAGAGTTCTTTGTGCTGGGCCTTCCTACCCAGCACTTGCCACTTTTCACTGGCATAGGTGCTAAAACCTCTGACAGCAGTCCTGGATGAGTTTCCTTTTCCAAGAGACTAGGCTAAGCAGTAGCTCCCCTGGTTTTGTCTGTGATACACTGTTACTTGTTTGTCATTTCAGCTATTAGCAGATAAGGTTTTCTTTAGGACTGTGTTTGTCCCCTTTCCCCTTTAATAAATCCTGTTATAGTTGACTGTTGCTTGTAAGTGGAGAAGACAGGTCACCTTGGAACATCCAATTATTTAATTTTCCCAGGTTTCTGGGTGGGGACTTGAGTCAAAATGGAAAGCTTGCATAAAATGCTTGAATCTGAACCTGGCCCTTGTTACTACCATCCAGTGCCTGGCAGAAGGCTTACAGAGACCTGTTTTGTTTTCAGATGTTGTCTTTCAAATGTTCAATGTCACAAAGGAGTTTAAGCAATTATCATACAGTTACACTTTATAGATGAGGAAAAGGGGAGTTTCTACCTTTTCTTCACTAACAGTCCCAGCCATGCATGCTAACAAATAAGACAGGCCATCCCAATTTTTTTTCAACCATCAGGACCACTTACTTGATCATCTCTGAAAATAATATAGACAGTAAAGCATTTTTTTCCCACAGTTCAAAGAAGTTTGGTTTCTTCCCTTTGGAGATGCCTCATTCTTAAGTCAAGCAAAACCCCTGCTGCTTCAAGATTTATTTTTCTCAGCGTTCCTCTGGAGACATAAGCAGTATGGCAACATAAAAAAAAAAAAAGGCAAGGGTCTATTTCAGGGGTGGGCAAAGTCCGGCCCGTGAGCCAGATCCAGCCAGCAATGGACTCCATTTCCCAGCAGCCCATGACCGCGTGGCTGGTGCCAGTTTCCATGGAGACCACAGCAACACCCACACTATAATAGCGCAGGGCCAGGGTTTCCATGGAGCAGCAGTGCCAGCCTCTTCGGGG
>NW_017728997.1:44783398-44784624 GCF_001723915.1 Gavialis gangeticus | reverse complement strand
GGGGGTCGTGCTGCGGGCAGGGCAGACTCAGCTGCCGCTGCCTGTTCAGGGCTGGCAGCAGCACTGGGAGGGGTGGCTATGGAGGGCTACAGAGAATTGGCAGTGTGGGGAGTGGTAGGGACACAGGGAAGCTGGGCCGGGGAATCTGGGCAGCTGCAACACGGGAGAAGGGGCACGCATGCAGCCAGGATCACAACCCAGATCCCACGCGCACTCAAAGGGCTGCTCAACCCTCCTGCACCCCTGGTCATCGCAGGGGCACCAAAAGGGGGGGAGGTCTCCCACCGCTGGGCACAGCCTGGCAGAGGCCCTATGGGGCCCCAGTTCCCCTCAACCTGTGTTCATGGTACAGCAGGCAGCCCACAGCAGCAGTTGCCTCCATCCCGAGCACATTTCCTTTTTAGTCACCATGGTCAAAATCCAGAATGGTAAAATACAAACTACCGTATATAAGAAACCCATGGACCAACATACACATTTACATAGAGCCAGTAATCACCCTAAACACACCAAGAAAGCTGTCCAATACTACCAAATTTGCACTGAGAACACCTGTGATCGTCACCTCCCCATTCTCAAAAGGGCTTTCACTCAACAAGGACACTCCTCCAGAGATGACTGCACCTTTGAAAGAGCCACGTGAAGAATTCCTGCAGTACAAAAAGAAATTCCCCACGAATTGCACACCATTAGTTATGACATATCACCCTTCCCTGTAACCCATATGGAAAATCCTCAGTTGCCCCCCTTCCTGAAGAAGACCCAATTCTTAAAGAGATCTTTCCAGAACCACTCATTTTAGCTTTTAAACAGGCACCAAACCTTGCCAAACTCATCACCAGAAGAAAACTTCCTATGTCCCAAAGCACAGCAAATGGATCCAGACTATGCCAGGATACAAAGTGAGAGGAAACTCTTCTGGCCCACAGAGAGGGACGAAAACATACTAACCCAGCCGGAATTAACAAGGGATCCGCAGCTACCATGGGAACCCTGCTTTATCAGCAGCTGCTCCATCAGGATTGGCCCTGGGTATTTCTGCCCCACTGCCAGGGCCAGAAGGGAGACAGGATGGACACTGGGCAACAGAGCAGCTCCAGAAATGCCAAGGTGCCAGTGGGGAAACTGCAGAGAGAGAGAAGCAATATCACAAATGAGCCTGGACAGGCTCCCCTTAAGAGCCCGGATGAGCTGTGATCATTTAAACACCACCACGGACCCCAGAG
>NW_017728997.1:44781638-44783387 GCF_001723915.1 Gavialis gangeticus | reverse complement strand
AAGACCCAATTCTTAAAGAGATCTTTCCAGAACCACTCATTTTAGCTTTTAAACAGGCACCAAACCTTGCCAAACTCATCACCAGAAGAAAACTTCCTATGTCCCAAAGCACAGCAAATGGATCCAGACTATGCCAGGATACAAAGTGAGAGGAAACTCTTCTGGCCCACAGAGAGGGACGAAAACATACTAACCCAGCCGGAATTAACAAGGGATCCGCAGCTACCATGGGAACCCTGCTTTATCAGCAGCTGCTCCATCAGGATTGGCCCTGGGTATTTCTGCCCCACTGCCAGGGCCAGAAGGGAGACAGGATGGACACTGGGCAACAGAGCAGCTCCAGAAATGCCAAGGTGCCAGTGGGGAAACTGCAGAGAGAGAGAAGCAATATCACAAATGAGCCTGGACAGGCTCCCCTTAAGAGCCCGGATGAGCTGTGATCATTTAAACACCACCACGGACCCCAGAGCAGCAGGAACTGTCAGAAGAGCCGGCGAGGAGACACATTGGGAGGATGGGCAGCTGCAGGAGCCAGCAACACTCCCAAACAAGTTATTTCTATTTCAGTTACTTTTGTTTTGTTTCTGTTCGGCACGGAGCCAGGGAGGCTGAGTTATTTCTACCTGAAGGAAGGGGAAAAGGAAGAGCCGGCCCCGACCCTGTGCTGGTGGCATGTTAGTCAGCAAACTGACCCTCTGCTCATAAAGAGGCAAGTTGATGAGAGCAGGCAGGCTGGCCTGCCACACCTGGGGAGCTGGCAGGTGCCGTGCAAGCCTTGACGACAGACACCAAAGTCTCCAAGACTAAGAAGGGCCTAAGCTGTATGCAAAAGGGGCCAGGGAATGCTCAAATATTTCTCTTTGTATTTCTTTTATGCATGAGGGCCAGATGCTGAGGATTGGCCAGCACCCCTCAGGACTAACTTACCCTGGAGGTAGGAGCTGCAGCCTGCAGTCACAATGAACATAGGAACCGAGACTTACCCAAGTTCTGTTTTCCTGTTTTGTGTTGTCCTTCATTTCCCTCTCATTTATCAAGCCACAACTGAACAAACCATGGAGCAGCCTGGCCACTGCTGTCTTAAGTCAGGGTTGGGGTGAATGCAGGCCCACAAGAGCAAGGAAGAGCAGGAGATCACCCACTGAGAGCCAAGGATGCAACATGTACTGTAACAAGAGGGTAGTGCTAGGACAGGGTGGAGCCCCAAAGAAGAACCAGACCAGCAAATCCATGACTGCACACAATGTAAAAGACCACCTCCTGAAAAAGAAGATATTTGACACCAAGACATGCCAGGCGACAATTGGGCGACCTTTGCTGACTGCTAGGCTTACATGAGTCCGTGCCCTCACAGCTCAGTCTCACAGGGCACAGGGTCATTGGGCCCCACAGCCCTATCCCATAATGTGCATGAGAAGAAATGTAAAACCTGCCAACACATCACCACTCTCATAGTAACTGTGAACCATCACCATTCCTGGATCTTTCACCTGAACCTCCAGAAATGTAATATATCTCATCCAATGTATTGAATGCTCTGATGGAAACTATATAGGAGAAGCCAAACAACAACTGCATACCAAAATGAATACACACCAAAAATCTATCAAAGACAAAAATATCCAATTATCCATGGATGCACATTTCTCACAAGACAACCACTCTCTCTTCAATCTCTCAGTTTTAATCTTCAAAGAGAATTTACAAACCACCTTTCATAGATGAGCTTACGAACTTCACTTCATAAAT
>NW_017728997.1:44752975-44781627 GCF_001723915.1 Gavialis gangeticus | reverse complement strand
AAAAAAAAAAAAAAAAAAAAAAAAAAATCATATAACCTACCTGTCTCATACCCATTAACTCCTGTCCCCTCTGATCTTTCCTGTCATGCATTTGCATTTTTACGAACCTACATTTTGCATTTTGGTTTAGGCTTTTATCCAATCCAAGAGAATACACACAAACACCAGCAGACTCTTCCCATGCCTGAAGTAGAGTGCTTGTGCCAAAAGCTTGTAAAGAAAATTTTTTCCAACTATTCAGCTGGTCTAAAAAAAGATATCACATTTACACAAAGAACCTTGTTTGCCTCTTTTCTGTTAAGGATTTATAACTCTGGTCCCTAACTTGGGACCATCGTTCTCTTTAATGGAAGGGGCATAAGCCACTCTTCTCTCTTTTGTATGACATCAGATACCAACTTCCAAATCTATGAGCCATTGTCTGGTATTATAACTCAATGTGCAGATTCCATCTGCCCCATCTGGGCATTTGTAAAGACCACAGATTATAAGTGCTGTGCTGTTTGCTGCACACCGCATTCACACAGGAGGCTGTCCAAGGTGTTCATCTTGTAAAGTGTTTTTTTCAAGCATCCATATCCAGATGTCATCTGTTCAACTTGATCCATGCTACTCCATCAATATCATGTCCAGTGGGTGGTGGTATAAAAGGTGGTAGGAATATGCCTGATCTTTCCCAGCTATAGGCCCACCCTATTGCTGCCCATAGATTTGCTTCAGCATCTCCAGTCTCTTCCAGGAGTTTGTGGGCTTCGTGTATAACCTGTTTATGACCTTTAAGCCTCTTAAACCTCTGTCTATTCAGGTCTTAAGTTAACAATTGATAGAGCATGTGATTTTCATCATCTCTTGTCTCCACTGCCAGTAACAATGTTAGGATCTGTCTCCTTCTATCACTTGGTCTAATGCCCAAGTACAGGGAGTACATCTATGTTTGTGTATGTTGTGCAGACTGTTATAAGTCTCTGTGCACTGTTAAGTACAGTGTCAAACTGTGACAATGAAGGTATGTCAGCACAGGCTTCAAGATTAGCTGTTAGTCCAAATATGTTTCTAGGATTCGTGGTAAACTTACAGTTGGGTTGCTAACCCATGATAAAGCCCATGACATTGTGCTCTTGTTCTTATCGCTACCCATGCAGGCTAGATTGAAGATAATGCAGGTACAACCCACCTAATGGTACAATAGCACCTTCATTTTACTTTGTACACATACCCTAAAAGAAAATTATGAACAGGATAAACTATATAGTCTTTTTATATCAGCTCCACAATGGCTTAAATCAAATCCTCTGACCATACTAAAAATGATCCCTAATTTTTGGAAGTTAACTAACTATTCACTTTAAAACAGGGCTGTCCAACTGGCAGCCTAGGGGGCATCATGCATCCTGTGGGCCCCTGCAACCACCTCTCACTGCTGTGTGGCAGGGAAGAGCCCAGGAGGGGACCACATACTGCCTGTACATGTAGAGACCCTGAGGCCCACATGCCAGGGGGTTTAGAACTACATAAAAACGTAATAACTGCCATTTAGTGGGTCAGACCATAGGTCCATCTTGCCTAGTATCCTGTGTCACACAGTGGCAGATGCTGAAAGGGAGAGCAAACTAGGTATGACCAGGGTTTTTTCCCCACTGTTCCTCTTTTACTTGCAGGCTCCAGCATTTAAGGCCTAGAACAGGGGCAGGCAAAATACAGTCCGCAAGCCAAATCCAGCACACCAAGCTATTCTATCCAGCCCACGGAGCCCCTAAAAAATGTAATAAATTAATGTGTACTCACTCCTGGCAGCCTGTCAAAGCTGACAGAAGGCAGGAGCAGCAGGACCCAGAGGGAGCACTCAGCAGGCTTGAGTAGCCCAGCCCAGCCCAGCCCCACCCCACCCTCAGGCAGCTCCCTGCTTTCCTGGCCCTGCTCTGCACCACGTGGCTCCCAGATGCATCACTGGACTGCAGAGCATAGAGAGTGTGTGTGTTTATGACCAGGGGCAGAGAGAGAGAGAGAGAGAGAGAGAGAGAGAGAGAGAGTGTGTGTGTGTGGGTGTGGGTGCACGCGCGCGCGCACAGGCTCAGGGGCAGAGTGCATGTGTGCAGACTGAGGGACAGTGTGCGTCTCTGTGCGTCTGCATGCAGGCATGGGACACAGTGTTTGTGCAGGCTCAGGGGCAGTATGCGTGTGTGCATGCATGTGTGTGTATGCGCGCAGGCTTGGGCAGAGTGCGTGTGTGCAGGCTCAGGGGCAGTGTGTGTCTGTGTCTGTGTGCACACAGGCATGGGGAACAGTGTGTGTGCGTGTGTGTGCACGCGTGCACTCACGTGCAGGCTCAGGGGCAGTGTGCGCCTGTGTGCGTGCACACGTGTGCACAGGCACAGGGGCAGAGTGCGTGCGCTCGTGTGTGTGTGTTTGTATGGCAAGTCCCACATGCACACCCCACCATACACCTGCACCCACACTCCCCTCACACTGCGATACACAAACCCCAGGCATCCTTTCCCACACAAAGCCCATACCTACCCACACCCCACATATCCACACACACCCCCACATACTCCCTCACCCCACATACCCACACACCCACGGCCACCCACAAACCTAGTTCCACCCTCCAAAACATACAAGAGTAAGACTTCATTTTAAGCTATTGTGCAATGTACACTACACAAACACATGCAAATCAGGACAAAAATATTTTTTTAAAATCAAATTAATGACTGTTGTAGATGTTCACTTTTTAGAATATAATTTGGTATTTTTCTGGCTCTGAGATGGCAAAACCCCTTGCTAAAAGGAGTATTTCCGGGGACAAGGGGGAGAGACTTCCGGTCATGAAATGGCAACCAGGGGGCAGGGCACCTGTCAAGGGCTGCTGCTACCCACGCAGCCCTCAACAGCTTGCCAAAACTAGGTGAGTGGCCCTCCGCCCAAAATAATTGCCTGCCCCTGGTCAAGAAAGTTCTGATTCAGAGGCTTTATCCCAAACTCCCATGCTAATAGCTATTGATGCCTCTTTCCTCCAAGAATTTGTCCAATCTCTTTTTGAATCTGGCTAAAGTAGCACCTTGACTATACCAATCACTGACATCCCAACCTACAGTGACGTTTGGTTATGCTAATTATGTGATATAGCTCAACTATGATGTGTCTGTCATTTAATTTTAGATCAAATCCACTTAAAATGTTTAAGATAACTGAAGATATAAAAATGACCTTTGAAAAATGTTTAAAAATTGAAAAGCCAATATGGTGTACTTCAGTTGTACAGCAAAAATTAGGGACTTTATTTATTTGGTTCTAACATAGAATACTTCCACTATACTTCTTGGGGCTAAATTTCAGAAAACAAAATAGTTTCCATATCTAGAACAGCAAGATTAAAAACAAGTAAAAACCTCTATATTTCTGAACTAATACAGCTTGTACAATAACTATTTACACTGTTATAATAAAAACAGTGTTAACTCACACTTAATATATGCTTTTGGCTTTTCAGTCTCCCAAATCCTTAATTAAATTATATTTTATGACATCAGTTATAGGTTTTAATATATCAAAAAAATTTGGTTCATGATCATATCAATGCAATTAGTACTAGAAGAGAGAGAGTTGAGCATGGACTTTAGCCTCCTCCCCCGCACCTGATCCCCTGCAGCCTGTTCCCACCATGCTTCCGACAGGCTCCCCACACCCTTTACAGCCTTTTCCCTCTCCCCACTGCAGCCTCTGCACCTATCTACCTCCTCCCAGCCTCTCCCTCCCTACCCTCTCTGCGGCTTACACAGCACTGACCAAGTTTATGGGCAGGTGTTACATTTGTAGGATGAAATATGCTCTTTTGTCACAGAAAGCCAGTGTACAGGCACTCAAGAGGTTTTTCACAGAATAAAACTATCTGTTCTATGAAATAAATGTTAGATCTTCTAACCAGAGACTTCTCCAGAAAGAGCAGTTTTCTAGCATAACCTATGAACGCCCGTATGATTATCTCAGGGTTCTGAGAAACCCCAGTGCCCACAGTCCTTTGTTCTCTCTCCCCTCTTCCAAGAGAAAAGGTTGGGGGAGAGCATTGGATGGCTGTTGGCCCACCCCAGGGGTGAGTTGTTGGGCAGTCCTGCAGGGACCCTCTTGCCCTTGCACTTTAACAGTGTTTGGCCCATGGCACTGATTCCTGCTGCCACTCGCACACTTCTGGAGAGCTTGGTACTGTTCACATGGTGGTGGTGTCAACGCACCCCACCCCCACCTTTAACAGCTCCAGTTCTCCCTGGGACTGCTCAGCAGCAGGAGGCAATACCACCATCATAGGCATGATGACAGTTTAGCAGGGACTGGACATTGCCCTCACTGTTAACAAAAACATTCCCATCATCAGTGTACACAACCAGCTTAAATGGGGGAGCTTTCAGCCAGCTGATAGTGATTTCAGGGCAACTTACAACTATAGGCATCCCAGCTCCATGGAACCAGTAGGTCCCTACTATTTTGCACACTGGTGAAAGCTTACAAAGCTTACTCCAATAGAACTGCAATGGCTATGGAGACTGAAATTTCCTAGAGGTAAAGAGTCACCTCGGATGCAGACTCTAGTCTGTATACCAAAAACCACAAAGTAGAACAGAAGGGTGAGGCTTGGGACAGTGGAGTCATCCTGGATGTTTGTGACAATTACACCTGCAAAGGAGCACACAAAGCTGCAGGCATTAATACACAAAACAGCAGGTCCCTTCTTATAAAAAGCAAGCTTTCCTTCTCCTCTCACCCCCATTTCCACTCCTTGCTCTGCAGTTTTCCTCTCCTGCACCTGTCTCCCAATATTCATCTGCTACGATAGCTTCCCTCCTTTTCCTCCCTTAAGAATTATCCTGTCCTAATTATAACTTCTATCAGCAACCCTGCCTATATTCCAGCTTTGCTCCTGCACCATATTCAATGTTGTCCTCTTACAATTTCTTTTCTTTCTCTAAAACTAAGTCAGTGTTTTTCAAATTGTGTTCTGTGGAAGCCTTGGATTGTGCAGTAGGTTAATGAGGGGTTCCATGAGGAAACTGGGAGTAATGGAGGAGCACGTTGGAAGGCAGTGAGCTGCTATTGCTAGGCCAGGTAACCTAGCTCCATGTCACCTCCCACAGCCTGCAGAGGCAGAAGTAAGAGCTCTGCAGCACAAGAAGTGAAATGAAAGGGCACTGTGACTTTAGGAAGTTTGAAAAAGACTGGACTAAGTCAAGAAATGTTCTACTTGACTGTATAACTGCAGAACATTTACTGCTTCTTATTAATTACCCAAGTCTACAAACACTGGCCCATAACATCCATAAGTAGTTTCTGTAGTGCAGTGGTCAGACTGGTGGATTGCAATTTACCAGTCAACGGTGGAGCCCCTGACAGTTGATCTCATTCTGGGGGGGCTAGCCTCCCAGACTGAGATTGACTGTCAGAGGCTCTGCAATTGGGAGCAGCAGGATGCATGTGGCTGGGCTGAGCTGTGCCCCCTGCCGCAGGGCCCGGCCAGGTGAGTGGGATGGTCCCCTTCTGCGCCTCTTGCCACCAGGTGAGTGGGGTCCTGGGTGGGTGGGCCAGGCAAGGGTCGGAGCTTGAGCAGCTTGTTCAGGCACGCAGGGGGGCGGGGGGGCTCCTGCCACTGGAGGGAGTATGTGCCCCCCCAAACTGTGCGTGGGGCGAGGCGGCTGCTGCTACAGTCTGGGCTTTGGCCCGGAGCCCTGCTGCAGGTGGCCTGGGAGCAGCCCAATGCCATGTGTGTCCCACCGCCAGGCGGGCAGGGGACGAGGCTCATCCCAGCAGCAGGAGGCACGTGGTGTCGAGCTGTTTCTGGGCCAGCTGCAGTGGGGCTTACAGTATGAAGCCCAGCCCACAACTGCAGCCGCCTCCACTGTGCACAGATCAGGGGGCAAGTGCCCCCACAAACACTGGGCAGCATGGGTGGCTACAGCAGCGGTGGGAGAGGGATTATGGCTGGAGCAGGGGCAGGCTCTGCACAGGCAGAGCACAGGGAGTGGGGGTCATGCAGCCCAGGAGGGCACAGGGGACAAGTGCCCCTGGATCTGCACGCCAGCCAGGCCAGTTCTGGTCCCCTCTTGGGGGGCTCTCCCAAGCTGCGCTGCAAGCCAGTGCCTGTTTGTTCTACAGGCCCCAGCTGTGCTGCACGCTGGACAAAAGAGCTGAGTACTGCCACTGCCGT
This sequence comes from Gavialis gangeticus, assembly GCF_001723915.1. Classification (NCBI taxonomy): domain Eukaryota; kingdom Metazoa; phylum Chordata; order Crocodylia; family Gavialidae; genus Gavialis; species Gavialis gangeticus. Next base: position 44,775,431 of record NW_017728997.1, on the reverse strand, counting down.
ACTGCTGCTTTACTGCTCTGAGCTGCAGGTCCCAAGCTAGGGGCAGTCTGTGTCAGCCACATGGCGCTGAGAACCGAGGCAGGACTGGAGTGGGGCAGCTGCCCAGGAGGACCACCACACAGCCCGAGCTGCCCTGCTCCAGTCCCACCTCTGTCCTCAGTGCTGTACAGCTAACAGACTGCTCCCAGCTCGGGACTAGCAGCTCAGAGCAGTAAAGCAGCAGTGGAACAGTGGCGGTGCTTGGCAGTAGTGTCTTTTGCCCAGCATGCTGTGCAGCCAGGGCCTGCAGCACAAACAAGCCCCAACTTGTGGTGCAGCTCAGGTGAGCTCCCTGGGAAGGGTCTGACCAGCCCCAGCCCAAAGTGGCAACTGGCCTGGCCAGCATACAAATCTGGGAGCACGTGTCCCTGTGTCCTCCTAGGCTGTGTACCCCTCCCTCACAACGAGCCGCCCGCGACTCTATCCCATGCCCTGCCTGTGCAGGGCCTGCCCCTGCTCCAGCCACACTACCCCTTTCACCGCCATGGGGTGGGGGCAGATTGAGGCCCCAGCGGTGAGGGAGGAAGCGGGGCACAAGTAGGAGTAGGCGCTGGGGGGGAGGGGGGTGGAAACACATGGCCCCTGGGCCTCCATTTGTCCCACCACCCGGCCTGGCCAGGGCCCTACTCACTACAGCTCCTGGTCCTGCCTATGTCCCACTTCCTCCCTCACCTCTGGGGCCTCAGTTTGCCCCATGTATATCAGTATTAGGCACAGCTACCATCTAAGGCTCTGAACTGAAATCTTATTCCATACAGCTCTCCTCTAGTAAAAACTCTAACTCTCCATCCAAGTAAATATAGTCTGTATTCAAACCATCCACCAAGAAACATGAAAAGTTGAAAATGCATAGCTGATGTACAGAAAAATAAATTGACACCACAACCACAACACTGAAATTCAAACTTTTTCTTTTCAATTGCAACTGATTATTTTCTCATGCTTCACAACACACTCTAAAAATGGGACTATTACAACTGAAACCTCAGCTTGTGGCATTTTTCTCAATCTACATAACAAAAGAGGAAAATATTTGTAATTACTTAAAATTCAAAACAGTGAATATTTATACACGTAATAAAGTGTAGAGTAGAAAGTTGTACAACTATCTAATTTCTAAACATTAAAGCACTTACAAAAAACATTATCCCCACAAAGGTTCACATTTTACTCCCAACATCAATATACTCAACTGGAATAGCTTCTAAAAAATGGTGGTCTAAAGGAAAAGGCGAATATAGGTTTGTGTTTTGCCCAGTATACTTCTTTTTATTTAAGAACATAACAAAGTTTCTTTGTAAACTTTCAAGTGAGTCATATGGCTCTCATTGATCTTGACAATTGTTATACAATATAAAAAAATGAAAAGTTAAAAAAGCAAAGCATTAGATACTTAGGAAACTGTGGCTCATAATTCAGATCCCAACTATAAACTGTAACACATTTTACTAAAAATGTCTACATTTGCTAATGTTGCTAAATTACCAACATGAACATTCACTGTAAAACACCTTTCCAACAGGTTGTATAAAAAATCATTCTAAATCCATACACTTCAATGAATTACCAAATTACAAATCACAACTAGCACCCTCCTAAAACAGAAAAATTATGTACGTTTCTATGTAAACCCAAAATAGGGGACAAAAACTATTAGTACAAAACTACTAATGCTGAACAGCTTGCATTTCATAACTAAAAGCTGGATCAAACATTATACAAATTGTAATGAAACATTTTATTGCTCATAAATGTGACCAATATAGACTACATATATTTTGGCTGTGTCTCAGTTAGAACACAGCTGCTTTGTCTCTGCTTAAACATTAAACAAAATGGGTAACACATGACTTCTTATATAGGTCTTTTTTGTAAATTAATATTTGCTTCATTAAAATGTTGAAATGCTTATGAATGGTAGATCAATAAATGGTGAACATGACCAGCTTTAATAGGCAATTTTAAGAGTTAGACGGACCACAACTCATTTGTCACTTATTAGCGTGATTTTAAGTACAACCCCCTGCTCCAGGATATTACCTTTTACCCTAGGGAAAGAATGTTGGCACAGCTTTCTTCACCCTATAGAAAGTGTTTTTAAGGCTGTTGGTTGCTGAAGTAGTATTCATTTCAGCAACTTGGAAATAATTCACAGTTTTACTCTTTATCTAGTCATTTAGGGTTAAAAAAATAGTTAAAAAAACTGTATTTAGTGCAATCACAGAAGAACTCCCAAACTGCAACAACGGTAGGTACTCTTTTGTAAGCAAATATCTAAATAGTTAAAATAAATTAAAATAAAAATATTTTACACAGTTTTTGTTGAAAAGTTTAGTAAAAATATTTCAAATTTAGTCTGATATGTATTATACCCAGTTTCCTTTTTTTTCAGAAAGGACAGAGTACTCTATTGTGAAAGAGTTAAAAGTATTTTTCTCTTGTTCATTTTCAAATCTAAGACTTATAAAGACAAAGGCTAGAGTTGTTTTTATCCCCTACTCCTGAAAATTAACTCTTAAATTGTACTGAAATATATACATTTTTGGACTCCTAAACCAAAGTTACTCTTTCTTTTTGTTGTTAACCATTTCAACTACCCTATCCCAAGTGTTGCAAATAGTATTTTGCAAAGTCTATCAAACAAAAATGAAATAAAAATCTTGGAAAGCAAAACTAAATTAGGTTAGCATTTTTCTTATTATTTGGGAACTACAGTGTTTTGTATTTGTTACTTCCCAATTTCTTTTATGGTCAATACAGATTTTAAAACGTGCTAAAGTCTAATTAAAGAATATCAAGAGTTAAAAGTTGTTCCATGTTTCTTATGTGTTAGAAACCCCTGCCAACTAGTCCTCTAGGCTTTAAATATTGTTTTGACGGACTGCATTTTCATTTCCAGTCACAAAGAAAGTATTCTTCATAGTCAACACTCTAGCTGTTCTTCACCAGATCAGTAAAAGCCAGAAAAATTGCTCTTTACTAAAATGAAGATTTTGCAGCCTACTTTTTTTTTATTTGTATTTATACCTTTGGTGAAGTTAGCACCACCTATTCAACAAGAATCATTCAACTTTTATGACTATGATACAGACTTTATCAAAGGAAAAATGGTGCAACAAGATGATGAAATGAAATTCAAGGATGTGAGAAAGGTATTTTATTTATATTATGCATTCAAGTTACATCTTTTTTAAAAGCCTGCTAAGCATTATTAATGAAGTATCTGTTTCATGCATGTATACCTGTTTTATAGGAGAAAATCTTGATGATTGTAGAAAGAAAGATGATTTAAAAACTGAAGCAAAGCCATTCAAAACTAAACCACATAAGTACTACTTTCATCTATGGCTTTCCTTAAGGGTCTGAGAAACCCACAGAAAATGGGCAATTGCAAGTTAAGCCTGACCTAATATCTGTAATATTGTTATGCTACTGTGCCTAGGTATTAAAAGGTTTCAGAAAGAAAGTGTAATATAACAATTAAACTGCTGCCCTGATATCAGAAGGCAGCAAAAAAATACAAAGATTAAAAACAAAAAACAACCCCCCCCCAAAAAAACTGTGTTAACTCACGATTTGAAATGTTTTCATAGTAGAATGCATAACACATCGTCATAAAACTATAGTAGTTTTTTTGAGCTGGAACTCAATTGACTGTAGTACATTACTGCTATTCTTTTCTAACTCGATAATTCATAACAACTCTGAGCTACCATCTCATACCCCAGGATTTACAGAATCACTACAATACTGTTATTACCGTATTTCATGGTTTATAAGTCAAGGTTTGAACCCCAAAAATTTACCATTAAATTTCCACCTCGACTTATACACTGTATCCAGGTTTCAGGGAAGTTGGGTCAGGTCCCTGGGAGGTCAGGCAGCACCTGGCCAGCTACCAGCCCAGCCAGCCTGGCCTGGAAGGCACCACCACTGTGGAGGGAAGGACTGGCCCGCCCCACAGTTTAGGGGCTGCCCAGTCCACTGGCAGCATGCCCCCTGGCTGCAGGGTTTGGAGGGGTTGGGGGTAGGCTCTGCCGAAAGCAGGATCGGGGCTCTTGCTGCTTCTGCCTTCAGCAGACTCCAGGGCCGGGTATCTGGTATGGCCAGCCTTTCCCTCTGCCCCTGCCTGACACCCCACACTGCCCATGGGGTGAGGCAGCTGCTTTACAGATGGACCCAGATGGCCTGCCAGTTACAGGAGCCTGATGGAGACCGAAAGAGCGAGGGACCCAATCCTGCTTTCAGCGGAGCCTGTTCCCCCCCACACCAGTCATGGGGCTAGTTGTTGACAGGGTCGTGTCCTGGGAGGGGGAGGGGCACATGAATTGGGGCAACCGCCCCAGGCCCCGTGCTTTGGGGGGCCTCATGGATCCAGGCAGATTGGCCACAGCCCCCCCTGCAGTGCCTGCCTAGTGCTAGTCATAGAATCAATGAGTCGGAAGGGACCTAGACCAATCATCTAGTCCGACCCCCTGCCATGGGCAGGAAGGAGCACTGGGGGTGGCAGGGGTCATAAGATCCCAGCCAGGTGCCTATCCAGTCTCCTCTTGAAGATTTCCAGGGAAGGTGAGAGCAACCACCTCTCTGGGAAGACTATTCCAGGCTCTGGCCACCCTTAGTGGTGACTCTGTGCCATTGCTGCCACTGGCTTCACATATGGCCACTCACCCCCTATTCCCCTTGCTGGCTTCTTCATGTCTGGGCCCCACACAGGCTGATTTGCCCCAGGCCTCGCACACTGCTAGGACTGTCTCTGGTTGCTGGTGGGCCAGGCAGCCCCTGAGCTATGGGGGGGCCTGGTCCTTCCCTCTGTGGTGGCAGTGCCCCCCAGGACCCAGCTGGGCAGGCTGCTAGCTGGCTGGGTGCTGCCTGAGCTTCCAGGGGACTGATCCAACTTTCCTGGAGCCCACCAGCATGAGGGCCCAAACCTTTTTTTTTTTTTTTGACAAACATCAAAGCAAAAATTGACTTATACAGTGGATATATGAAAAAACTAACTTTTTTGATAAAAAATTTGGGGTTGCCTTATACACCGTGAAATACAGTATATTTGTCAAGGTTGAAGGCAATAGAGAAGAGTGCAAATACCTGTACTCAACAGCACCCCCCACTGTCTAGTTTGGAGTGATGCTCCTGAAGTAAATCCTAGGTATTTAATTGGGAAAGGAGATTGGGAAAGAAAGGAGCATTCAGTGCAAATTCTCAAGACTATAGTAAAAGAAAGTTACAAGCCTTACTGCTGTACTCAGAATCCACCTGAAAAGAGTTAAGAACTCGAAGTTAATGTACTACAGCTAGAATTAGGCAGGATAAATGAAAGCTAATACCATTTTTTTCAGTACAAGCTGCAAGAGAAAATGTGTATGCACATACAGTGGTAATTGCAAATACCAAAAGGCTTTTATGATCATTTTTATTAAAACAAGTACTTGCTGAATATGCTTCTTATTTTCTTCATAAACAGTAAAATGTGAGAGACAGAACTAGCAGAGTAAGAGAGTTGAATTAGTATAGGTTATGGATTGAAATAGTTAAACCAGTAAACTCTGCTTTTCTAATTCAGATCTTCCTCACTTTGTTCCACTGCAAACCTAAAATATGCAGGACACCTCTAACATTTTCTCTCATTCTTATTTCTGCAATTAAGTCTGGTCTAAACCAATGTTTAACAACTGGAGATCCCTAAAACTGAAATGATTTAAAAGTGGTTACCTAAAAAGTTTGCCGTGTTTAAAAATGACTAAATCTGACACAGCAGCAGATGATAGGATTTTCAAAGTGGATTGTTAAAAAGATAAATTATTTCCTGGATAAAAAGCAGAAGTATAGACCTAAAAGGGAACACGGTCAGGAAATGCATATTTGAAATATTCAAATACCCATATCAGTGCATATCACTGTAAACTGGAGGTCTTCTGTAGGCCATTTGTTCCACTAAGTGAAGTTTTAGGAATGCAGTAGATTAACTCCATCAAATCCAGTTTTCCACTGAAGTGTTTTCATTGCAGCAAGGAAACTAATTAGTTCCTTATGTGCTACAGTATGCCTAAACTTGTTCCATATCCCCAGTTTAAACAATGAGGTGCAAAAAAGATCTTTATTTAATGCGTGCAACAGTTCGTGCAATTGTAGTTTTCCAGAATATTTTACCCATTGAACATAACCAAAACATATGCCACACTTCCTTCTGGCCCAAGATTGGCACACACACACGGATTTTAGATGACAAACTTCAACCAGGAACACATACTTAAACCGAACTAAACCACTGAAGAGAGGGATTTAATAGAAATACCAGGAGGCCCTATCTAAAACTATTATTAATCACTGCAGCAAAGCCTTACTTCAAGTGAATATAGCATATTAAGATGATGGGCATTCATATTAAATTATAACAATTAATTGAAAGCACTATATAGAATGCAAGTTTCTCCCTGGATTCATAATTTTACCCTTCCTGTATATAATACTGCATGTTAAAAAGAAAAATAATTAGAAACAGTGATGTTTTAATGCCATCTTCACAGTTAATTTTATTAAGCTATGTATGTGTATTAAGTATGTGTTTTATTGAAAAGCAAACATAACAGATTAATTTTACATAGAAAAAAGTCATGATCAAAACAATAACCTCAGCTCGGAAATAAAAATAGTCATTAAAGTGTAAAGCTGCAGGGCTTGGCAACCAACAGAGTAGGGTATGTCAGGGTAGGTTTCAGCTTTTCCATGTTTACTGTGATTGGTCTTTTGGAAACAGTTAATCCTGAAACTCTACAACAGGGGTCAGCAACCCCCCCACATGCATCGCAGAGCATGGCACATGGAAACATTCTGCTTGGCACACGCACCTTAGGCTAGACAGTGGGGAAGGGGCCAAAGCTGCACTGCTGCAACAAGGACTGGGTCCCTCACACCTCCCCCGCCCTCTACCCATAGGCACATGCGCACCCACTGCTAGCAATGAGGTGGGTCAGGGCTCTGCAGACCTTGGTGCAGTGGCTTGTAGCCTCCCCACCACCTGCTGTGAGCAGCCTGGGCTCTGGGCAGGCCCCTGCCACCCGCCACAGAGCCCAGGCTGCTTGCAGCAGGTGGCAGTGAGGCTAGAAGCTGCTGCACCAAGGACTGTGGAGCCCTGGCCCAGCTTGTTGCTGGCAGCAGGTGCACATATGCCTCCGGGTGGGCATCAGGGAAGGGGCCAGGGCTGCACTGCCACAACAAGGACTGGGACCCTTGCGGCTCCCCTGCCATCTACCCTGGCACACCACCATCTTTCAAGTCAAGGCTGGGGTGTTTTGGGCACTATGCCCACAAATATTGCTGACCCCCCACCCCTCTCTACAACAATTCAAATATTGGAATGCAAGAGACAAAGACTACTCCAAAAATACACCAGAACACTTCTACTTTGTTCACTATAGTATGTTCAATTAAGTCAATACAGATATAAACCAAGATGTATGCGATGTTGTCTTCCTATAAGGGCAAAGTAACTAGGAGTGTACCAATAAAGATATTTTGGGCCGATACTGATGGCCGATTATTAAGGAGCCATATCGACCGATACTGATCCAATTGCCAATATTCAAGCCTGGCAGCTTGGAGAGCAGCATCTGGCTGATAAGTCTGTTGGGGGGAAAGGGTGTGGAAGAGGCAGATGAAGGCCCCCCCCATGGTGAGGGAGGGAGTGGGGCTGGGGCTATGGCAGGAGCAGGCACTGCACAGCTGGGATGGGGCAGAGTATGGGATGGAGTGAAAAACAGCTTGTCCAGGGGGTGGGGTGGCTCCTGCCACTGTGCACACTCCCAGGGGAGGTATGGGGGGGTGTACCCCACAGATCTGCATGCAGGGTGAGGACAGGCTGCTGCTGAGGACTGGGGGCAGTTCTGGGCTCTTCCTGGTAGGGGGCTGAGCCGGGGCTGCACTTGGGACAGGCGGTGGTGGCGCTAGGAGGGGAGATTCAGGGGGGCTATGGCAAATTTTGGGGTGGCTGTAGCACACCCTATAGCCCCCCCTCCCAGCACCACCACTTCTGTCACCTGCCCCCACCCCCCCTGCCCTGAGTGCAGTCCTGGCCCATCCCACCCCCTGGGAAGATCACAGCACTGCCCCTGGCCCCAGCCTGCAGTGGCAGCCTGTGCAGTGCCTGCCCCACCCCAGCCCCACTCCCTCCTTCACCACAGGGGCCTCGATATGCTCCCCCATGCTCCTTCCTCCCTCCAACAGACTTACCGGCTGGACACTGCTCTCCAAGCTGCCAGGCTGCACTCCTGGCCATGTACATGCTGTGGCAGCATGCATGCATGCATACGGCATTTATCAGCGATATTATCAGCCACAACAGCCAAAAAAGCTGATACCAATGATGTAAATTTTCCTTTTATAGGTGCCAATACGATATGGACCAACGTATCAGTGCACCTCTAAAAGTAACAGTTCCATTTTCTCCACTGCTGTCAAGAGAATATGATTGCTACCACTCTTAAAAATGTCAAAGGAAACAAAGGAGAGGCCTGGTACACAGAGCAGAGTTATATTCTCCATTTGCCTGAACAGGCTTCAGACAGAAGGGCCAACCAACATCAGAGGACTGTTGCTGGGATAAGAAGCAGAGCAATGGGGGAGGGGGGAGGGGAGGGAAGATGAGATGAGATGAGATGAGATGACCTGCTCATTCCATGCAAGCAATTTTTTTTCAGGGTAAGCATGTTTATATGTTGCTTCTTCCTGCTCAGAAAATACAGGAACAAGAAGAATGTTAGTCCAAGCAAGCACTTCTACTCCTTAAAAAGGTTGGGTTTAGAGAACAATAACCCAGATGCTACAGTTCATTTTGGAAGCAAATGAAGAACAGCACAGCACAAGACAATACATCAGGGGTCAGCAGCCCCCAGCATGCATGCCAGGGTGTGGCATATGAAGGCATTTTGCTTGGCATGTGTGCCTCGGGGCAGAAAGGCACAGAGGGCTCAATCCTGGTTGTGGCAGTGCAACCCCGGCCGTTTCCCCACCGTCCACCCCAAGGCATATCTGCACCCATTGCTGACAACAAGTTGTTCTAGGGCTCCGTGGACCCCAGTGCAGCTGCCTGCAGCCTCCCAGCTACCTGCCACAGCTGGCCCAGGCTCTGAACAGGCCCTTGCCACCCACCACAGAGCCCACCCCTGGCATGCCAACATCTTACAAGTCAAGGTTTATGGGTGCTTTTGGCACTCTGCCCAAAAACATTGCCAAACCCTGCACTACATCTTAAAGAAAAGGAGATGAAGGCAGGAAACAGAAATGAGTCACTACTATTTGCACAGATAAGAATCCGGTGCCACTAGAAAACCTTTCATGTATCAAGAGAAGCAGCAGCTACAGAAGAGATATTTCTATAATTAGCACAGATCACATACAGTTAATTTGTTGAGAGGGGAAATAAAATGAATCCTTGGGGAGGGAGACAGGCTGCTCAATGCTTTTTGTTGAGAGCACTTCTGATTTATTTTGCAGAAAAGCACCGACTATACTATAGTCACAGTCATATACATTTATCAGTCATATATCTAAATTTAATATTCAAACACTGCTAAAAATAAATGTTTCAGGGCATTTTTACACATGCAAGCACTGCAGCACCAGGTGGTTTGAAAAGCACCCAGCGCTGCGACACTTACAATTGTATAAGCAGTGAAATGAGTGTTAGCATTGACAAAATGGCAGCAGCATGCTTCTGAACTAAAATACATCAAAGGTGCTTTAGTTCAAAAGTGCACTGCCACCATTTTCCGCGCACTGACATGCATTTCACCACTTATACAACTGCATGCGACGCAGTGCAGGAACCAAAAAGTATGTTTATCAATGCATAAAAGTTGCGGCAACAAAAAGTATGTGTATAAATGCCCTCAGTGCTTCAATGTAGAACTTAACTCAGCCCTTAACACTATTAATGTGTACCACTTTTCATTCTTTCGCAATAAATATTATTTATGTTTTATTATAAAGGTTTGAATATTCATTTTTATGTTGTGTATGAAGGCAATAATACAGTATTATAACTGTAATTACTTGCAAGTTGGGATCCACTGTTAATCCTCATGTTTACATATTTAGCACGATTCACAGAAGTAAGAAATTACAAAGCCAATTAATTCACTGCAAGTAGTAAGTAACAGGACTATTTCAGAGTTGTTATATGAGCCTTCCATGGAGTGACCTTTACTATATGTCTTATGAATTGGTTATTTTATAGAGGAAGAAGATCGAGGATCCTTCTACCTTCTTCCCATATAAGCAGACACTGAGCCTATTGCAATCATGCAAAGCTGTTTTCTGCATTGCTGTTCCATAATCATTATGGAGTTATTAGACAGAAATTGCTTCTCCCTCACTGGTTCAGCACTTGGCCTTAGTATTTAAACCTGACACTGGGAAACATGTTTAACCTTTGAGAGATTTTTTTAAAAACAAAATTAATGAAATTCGGACTTGACTTGCATTTTTGATATATGGGTGCCTCATAGCATATCTATCCATAGACCAGTCCCATGTTTTCCATGATAGCAAATTATCTAATTGCACAGCAAGAAACCCAGATACCTTAGATTTACAGTACAATAAAGGAAGCTACCCTAAACTTGCAAATTTATATAGTGAGTACTGCAGTGACTATGCTTGGGAAAGCATTGATATTTTCATCTGAAAACAACTTATACCTATTATTGTAAAGGCCTAAAACAGTAAAATTGAAATATTAAGGAAGATCGCCCCCTTCCACTTCGCTTAGTGAAGGGTAGAGTTGCACCTTATAGACTAAATGAATCAGAGATGCATATATTTTTGTATGCATCAGCAACAGCTCACTTAATCCAATTCAAGTGGTCTGTAAGGTGCAACTCTACCCTGCCTGACTGCAGACTGATGTGATGAGGCTAACTACCCCTTTTGGCCTAATGTTGTGCATTTGACAGTATATTTTATAAAAATCAGATTTCAACTTTTTGCTGAATCACTTCCTGCTTCATGCAGAAACCATTTGTGTGTAGGGACCTACTCAATTCACAATTTTGTGTCCCAGGAAGCACAAGTCTCCTCCTGGTGGTAGGTGGGCTGAGCCATGGGCAGATGTGGGGCAGGCAGAGCTGCCACAGACTGTACAGGGCAAGTGGCAGTAGCAGTGCTAGAGCGGCTGGGGGGGCTATGGTCACCTAAAAATTTCAGTTTAGTGCCCATAGCCACCCTTTGGAGCCCTGCCACCACTGCTTGCCCTGTGCAGGCTGCTATAGCTCTGCCCACCCCGCTCCCACCAGCAGTGCAGCACCCTGACTGGGAAGAGGCTTGCGCTCCCCAGGACACCATGAGAGGGGCTGCTGCCCCATCACGGTCCTTACCTCCTCACTGCTCCAGTGGTGGGGGAAGGGGCATGGCTGGATACAGCACAGCATGGCCGGATTCCCCCTTAAGTGTTATTTCTTTGCTAATGGTCTTTTGAATATGAAATCTAATCAGTTTCAGATGAGTATGTACAGATTATACCCCTATTCCATGCGTGCCCAACCCCAAATATTTTTTATATTTCTCTGTATTTTTAAAAAATGCCCGTCTCCATCTCTTTCTTATGTGAAAAGTCCATAAGCAACAGGGGAAACAAACAACATTCTAAGTATTGTCCAATGCATATAAATATTTAATTTTCTAATTGGTTTATAGTAACTAGAGCAGAAAGCACATTTTAAGTAGAAGTATATTTTAAGTCTTTAATGAACTCTATCTTTTGCCTTTTGCTTTTACATATGGAGGATGGTATGACTGATTTCTCTGACACTAACATTAGAGTACAGAATGATGAGACCATACCAGATGTACCACCAACGAAGGATACAAGTAAGTTAAATGTTACAGTATTATAACTATCAACCTTTCTAAAACACTAAAAGTTCCTTCAAAAGGGGACTTAAATAATGGATAAAACATTTCATTAATCATCTCATTTATACACAATACTTTCATGCTCTGGGTTGTAAGGTTTCTTGATTTCTGATGCAGAAAACCAGAACGCTTAAGATGTTTATTTCAGGTGAATTTTAAATATATGAAACCCACATTATAAGACACTTCTATCGCATCCTTTACACCAGGGGTTTTCAACCTTCTTTAACAAGTGTACCCCTTCAGTCTGAAAGTTTCAGTTCATGTACCCCTCTATATTTTTCCTTGTTTTTACGGCGGGGGGGGGCAGATCAAGGCCCCAACGGTGAGGGACAGAATGGGGCTAGGGCTGGGGCTCGGACTGGGGTGGGGCAGGCACTACACGGGCAAAGCTTCCTCCCAAATTATTTAGGGGAGCTGAGTGCACATGTACACACGCACCCCCCAAACAGGTAAGTCTGTGGGTGAGAGGGTGGGGGGGAGGGGAAAGGTCCATGAGGGGCAGAATGAAGCCCCCATGGTGAGGGAGGGAGCAGGGCACAGACAGAAGCAGGGGCTGGGGAGTGCAGTCCTAGTTGGGCCCCGCTCACCCCAGCCCCTGCTCTTGTCCTGCTCCCTCCTTCACTATGGGGGCCTCGATCTGCCCCCCCACAGCGGTGAGGGAGGGAGTGGGGCTGGGGATCGAAACCACCAGTGCAGGAGGGAGCAGGGCAGGGGTGAATCATTCACCACTGCTCCTGCCCCACTCCCTCCTGCACTGTGGGGACTGCCACACAACCCAGCCCAGTTGGGGCCCCATTCATGGTGAATGGGGCCCCAGCCAGATTGGATCATGGGACAATCAGAGCCTGGTGGCTCATCCAGGGGTGCAGTGGGGGGTCCAAGGTACGTGCCCCCCACTGTGTGCGCAGTGGCAGGAGCCCCCCCCATGCCTCTGGAGGAGCCACTTACATCCCCCCCAAACCTCAGTCACAAAGAAAGTGAGGGAGGCAGTGGGGTTTGGGCTGGGGCTGGGGCCATTGCTGCACAGCAAGAGGGGGGCACAGGACTGAGCTGTGCAAAGGCACAGCAGCTCCTGCTGCTACAAACACCTGCAGGAGGTCATGGAGGCATGTGACCCCCAGATCTGCATGGCAGGGTGGGCTGGGGCTGGGGCTGAGCCAGACTCCACTCGGAGCTGGCAGCAGTGGCACTGGGAGCAAGGCTATGGGAGGGGCTGCAGCTCCCCCCAACATTTGCCACAAGCCCCCCAACCCTCTCCCAGCGCAGCCTGGCCCAACACTGACTCCGGGAACAGCCAGGCACTGCACTGGCCCCAGCCTGCAGCTGCAGCCTGCCCTGCCCTGCCCTGCCCTGCCACTGATCTGGGGGCATGCACCCCCCCATGCCCTCCTGGGGTGCACATAGCGGTGGCACTGGGAGGGGAGCCAAACATGGGGGTCTGGCATGTGGAGGCCCCCACTGCCACCACCCTGTTTGGCGCGCACCAGTCCACTTTCCCATAGCAGGTTGCGGCTCTGCGGGTTGCTGACAGGCCTTGTGCACAGCCAATCTCGCGATGCCGGGGGCAGGCACAACAGCCCTCCCCCTCGCTATTCAGACCCTCATAGCTCTGTGTAAGGGGGTAGCAGCCAATTAGGAATGTGACCTAGGGTGGGGTGTATGGAGGCGCCGTAGTGTGCTGCATGGGGCCAGTGGCACCCAGCACATCCTTCCCCCTCTCCCTGGTTAGAGGCAAACACGCCAGGAGAGACACTGCTGCCATCCCTCAGAGCCTGCCCTGTCCCCCCTACAACCTTTCTAAGTACCCCTGGGGGTATGCATACCCCCGGTTGACAACCCCTGCTTTACACATATATAGATAATGACTGATCAACCAAAACCAATAATTAATAAAATCAACCTATCTGGCCAAAGAAAACATGTACCTTACAGCATATTCCAAAAACCAAAGCAACTTCACTGAATCAGGAATTAGTTAAGCGAAGAACTAAGCAGCCTTTTTTAAAGATAGAAGTGATGTTCTCAAAACTTCAACTTTAGACGGGCAGAAAATGTCTTTACTGTAGCTAAGACTTAACATGTCAAAATCAGTATCTTAAATATATTCAAGCAGTTAACAGGGAGAAAATGCAACTGGACATCATATGCTCTGTGAATAACATAGCTTACAAATCAATACCTATGTTCTTCCCAAAGTCATGTTTCCCCACTGTTTCTGAAATATATTTCTTACTCACTCAAAATGTTTTTCTATACAACTCTCATGAGATCTATATGTAAAAGGGAGAACTCTTCTTGCCAAAGAGATTTTTAAAAAGCTGCAGCATTTTTCAACATGTCCATTACCAAGGAAGGGTATACTTGCTTGACTTGCGCTTGAAGGGAAGCAGGTTGAAAGGCCAAAGCAGATACTGAACTTAAATTGGCAACAAAGATTAAGAATAACAAAAAGTCCTTCTTTAAGTACATAAAGAGCAAGGCGGTGCAGGGTTACATAGGACCTCTATAGAATGGTCTAGGGCAACTCATAACAGACAGGATGGATAAATCAGCGCTTTTACATGATTTCTCTGTATCTGTGTTCCTGGACACAGATACAAACACACCTCCCAATAAGACTTTAGTCTGGCGTGAGAGAATCCAGTCCATCTATGGATAGCGCTGAACTAGTGAAGGGGCACTTGGAGGGGTTGGACATATTTAAGTCAGTAGGCCCCGATGATCTTCCCCCAAGGGTACTAAAGGAATTGGCCGGTGTCATAGTGAAACCACTGGCACAACTGTTTGAGCATTTGTAGTGCTCAAGACAGGTCCCAGAAGACTGGAAAAGGGCCAACGTGGTCCGTATTTTCAAGAAGGGAAGGAAGGAGGACCCAGGGAATTATAGGCCAGTTAGCCTCACCTCTACTCTTGGCAAGATCTTAGAAAAACTCATAAAGGATCACATTTCTGGGGGGCCAACAGGTAATACAGCATGGGTTTATAGCAGGCAGATCCTGCCCGACTAACCTGGCCTCTTTTTATGACCAGGTCACAAAGTGCTTAGATGTAGGGGTGGAAATAGATGTTACAGGCAGTCCTCGGACTTACGATATGACTGGTTCCTGAAAACTGTCAAGTCAAAACGTTACAACTCGGAACCAATTTTCTCATAAGAAACGATGTTATAAATGGGGGATTGGTTCCTAAACCAAGACCTGATACCCTATTTTCACCAAAAATACCCCAGAATTTTGTACTCAGTCAATTATAGATGAGTAATATAGCTACATTAATGTATTTATATCGTAAATAGCAATCATATTGATTTGGAAGAACTTCTTTGAAGTGACTTTGCTAGACTTTTTAAAGAGCTCTTGGTTGGACTTTTTGAAGGGTTCTTGGCTGGAGTCTTCTCAGGAGTCTTGGCTGCAAGTTTTCCTGGAGTCTTGTCTTAAAGTGTCCAAGCATGTTTGAACAGATGTTCTCCAGGGAGATAAGTGACACAGCGAACTTGTTCGCTGGCATGGCATCGCATTGGATCAAGCGTTGTAAGTCGAAAGTGACATCATAAAGTTGAAACAGGGTGTCAATTTATAAACGTTGCAAGTGAAAAATGTTGCAACTTGAAACGTTGTAAGTCGAGGACTGCTTGTATTTACTTGGACTTTAAAAAAGGCTTTCAACACAGTGTCACATCCAATTCTTACAAGCAAACTGAGTAGCTGTGATGTGTTTTTTTTTGTTTTTGTTTTTTTTACAGTAAGGTGGGTGAAAAACTGGCTTATGGGATGCACCCAGAGAGTGGTGGTGGAAGGGGCAGTTTCTCCCTGGAGAGATGCGGGCAGTGTTGTCCCCCAGGGCTTGTTCTTGGACTGGTGCTGTTCAATATCTTAATCAGTGATTTGGATGAGGGGGTTGAAAGCATTCTGTCCAAATCTGCAGACAACACCAAACTATGGGGGTACAGGTAACACACTGGAAGGCACAAAGCAAATCCAGGTGGATTTGGATAGCTTGGGGAAGTGGGCAGATCAGAATAGGATGCAATTTAACAAGGGTAAGTGCAAGGTTCTGCACCTGAGGAGAAAGAATCTCCAGTACACCTATAGACTGGGAAGTACCATTCTAAGTACCAGGGCAGTGGAAAGGGATCTCAGAGTCTTAGTCAACACAAAAATGAACATGAGTGACTAATGTGACACGGTAATAAGCAAGGCTAACCGCACTCTTTCTTGCATTAGTAGGTGCATCACAAGCAGGTCTAGGGAGGTGATACTTCCGCTCTATGCGGCATTGGTTAGGCCACAGTTGGAGTACTGCACCCAGTTTTGGGTGCCACACTTCAAGAGGGGTGTGGATAACCTTGAGAGGGTTCAGAGAAGGGCTGCTCATATGGTTAAGGGCATGCAGGTAAGATCCTATGAAGACAGACTGAGGGACCTGAACCTCTTCAGCCTCTGCAAGAGAATGCTGAGAGGTGATCTTGTGGCTGTCTACAAGCTCATCAGGGGGGTCAGCAGGGAATAGGGGATACTCTGTTTACCAGGGTGCCCCCTCAGGGTTACTAGAAATAACACCCACAAACTAAAGGAGAGTAGATTTAGATTAGATATCAGGAATAAATTCTTTATGGTGAGGGTTGCCAAAATATGGAATGGGCTTCCAAGGGAGGTGGTGCTTTTCCTTACCTTGGAGGTGTTCAAGAAGAGATTAGACAGGCACCTAGCTGGGGTTATTTATCCCCAGCACTCTTTCCTGCCTAGAGCAGGGGGTTGGACTCAATGATCTACAAAGTCCCTTCCAAACCTAGAAACCTATGATATCTGTTACCTAAAAATCTAAAAGCAACAGATTATTTAACAAGGCCACAAACTAAATTCATATGAGATTTTTAAGTGGGTGGTTACAGCCCTCCCAAACTCTAGATGTTTCCACAACCAATCAATATCCTGCAAAATCTCATCCACAACTAGTCTACATTCAATGCAAGTAGCTTGCAGTAAGCCTGAACTAAAAAAAAAGCCCAAAAATACACCATCAAGCTCCAACAAGTGACACATGAAGAGAAAATTACTATCGGGGTACTTATGGCACCAGTTCACAATTTCTTGGAGTCAATTAAATGAACAAAAGTATAAAAATAAGCAACAGCTACTAAATGAAGCCCAATGCTATCTGCCAAGATTACACAGTAGAAATAAATAATTCAAGAGTATCATTCAAGACGTATTAGCTGAACTTGGCAATAACCTAGCAGCCATTTCAGGAAGAATTCACTGCTTATGGGTATGAAAAAACTGCAGACTGACCAAAAAGGGATTCTTGTCAGATGAACATGAACCAAAAAACATTAATACCATCTGTGCTATAGCCAGATTCATAAGGAAGATGACAAAAAAAGAATGTCTTGGCATTTGAAAATTTCTAACACTTATCCCAGCTACATAGGTGGTCCAATGAAAGCTATCACCGTAAGAAATCTTTGCCCCTGACAGTAAAGAACATTTGATTAAATAAACCAACAGTGCTGGTAAAACTGGTCTCAAAGTAACAGCATTATTTTTGTAATGATTGCATATTCCATGATTTTAAGGCTGTGGGATCCAATTTCAAAGCCATCCTCTGACATACAATTATGCCCTACAATCCAAATTTTCAAACAGAAGTTCCTAGCCTATGAAAATGTGAACCAAGTGATAATGCATAAAATATTTTACAGAACTGAACCACAAAAGGTTGTGAAGTCAAACTGCTCTGTTCCAAGGAGTCTAAACATCAATACTATGCTGTTTCACTGAACATCTTAAATGGACTTGCCCCTACAGCCCTAAAGTGTCTCTCAAAGTGTCAAAAGCTTTAAGTGGGATTCCAGAAGTCTCAGGTATATCTCCACACCTTGACGGCTACTCTGTTGATGGCCTGTTCGGTCTGTGGAATAACATACTGACTTTGACCATTAATATAATGGCATCCAGGCATCTGATTCCACCACTGTAATGGCACAGGTCCCCCTGGTACATGTGGTGGCTCTTAACTTATGCCAAAGGTGACCATCTGTGGCACAGACTTTTCTTAAAGGACTATGACATAACAGTGAAGCAGCAAAATAGTTTTTCTTTTCTAATCACAATGCATCTGCAAAGTATCACCGAGAAAAAGTTTCCAAGTGGTGAATGACCTCGTCCATCCAGGTAATTTCTGTCCAGATACTAAGTCTACTTGTCTGCTGTGACAAGTTTGTCGCTTATGTTACAAACATAACTGCCTGCATCTGGCATGGCTTGGGGACTACCACTTTTGCTGCTGAGTCAGAGTCTGGGGTAAGGAATCTCTTCCTGTCCTGCATATATGGATTGTTTTAAATTTCTATCACCCACTGATGCAGAGGATGCGCTTGGAAGGATGAGAACACCTCACTGTGAACTGGACTTATACTTGTCTTGGCTTGCAAAAGCCAGTTAAAGAAGACTGGAGCATTACTGGCAGGGGTTGTCAGTGCCTCCCTTCAAAAGGGCAAGGTGACAGACACTCTGAGGTTATGATTATCAGGCCCCTGCTCAAAAAGTCATCACTTCATGCTGACTCCCCATCCAGTTACTGCCCTGTCTCCAACCTCCAGTTTTTAGAGAAGGTCATTGGACAGGTAGTATCCCAATAGTTCCAGGCACATCCGGAAGCCATTGGTTTCCCAGACACTTGTCAATCTGGTTTTCATCCTGGATATAGCACAGAGACCAAGTTCATTCCCTTGGTTAAAAATCTTCACCAAGAGATAAACCAGAGAAATTGTACCCTGCTGATTCTACTAGATCTTTCAGCAACCTTCAATATAGTCAACCATGAGGTGTTGATAAAGTGTTTACATGACCTGACAGGCATTCGCAGGACAGGTCTAAATTGTTTCTGCTCCTTCCGATCAGGGAGGTTCCAGAGATTAGTAATAAAAACATGCTCATTTTCCCCTTGGGACCTTTCCTGTGGGGTGCCCCCCAGAGCTATATCTTGTCTCTCCTCCTTTTCAATATGTATTGGGCTGCTGGACAAGACTGTGCAGAGGTTTGGAGTAAGATGCCATCAGCATGCTGATGACACTCTGCTCTACCTCTCCTCTTCTGACCCTGGCCCCATAGTTGCCATTCTTTCCCAATGTCTGGCTGTAGTTGGGGACTGGATGTGGATGAACCAGTTGAAACTGAATCTAGACAAAACAGATAATTGTGGTGAGCAGACTACTTAAATTAGGGGGCTGGGGATGGGGGGGAGGGGAGATGCAAGGTATGGGAGACAAAGACACCTACCGTTGTTTGGGTTCAGGGTTCCCTTATCCTCTTGTTTGCAGCCTGGTTTATCCTGGATCCATTGCTGTATGCAGATCCTCAGCTGGTAGCTGTGGCTAGGCACACTTTTCACCAGCTCTTTTCTTTCACTTTAAAAATGGTGAATGGAGGTGTGGACCGCTTTGAATTGTAAATGTGGCTATTCACATACTTTTGATTGAGCATAGTTATTTTTTGTGGACCCCACAGACCGTCTGATCACAGGTTGAAAACCACTGCTCTACAGATATCCAGTTCAATCCTCTCCCTCTATAACATCCACTTCTGCCACTGCCTGAGAAAGGATACTGGGCTAGATGGCCTATTAGTCTGACACAGTATGGCACTTCTTATGTTGGGAAGAGCAGCATCTAAATTGAACGAACAAGCAATGTCGCCTTACTCTAATATTAAAAGCTCCAACTATGTTCACTAGAACTCCTACAGTGCAGTCTTAGTCTGCCTGGTCCAACCCAGTGTGGGTAGGAGCTGCCTCAGCCCCACAGGGCTGAGCAAGTCCTGGGTAAGAGGTGGTGGTGGGCCCGTCCTGCCTGGTCTCAAAGCCTCCATCTTGCAGGCAGCACTGTGAGCAGGCAGGCAGGCAGGCAAGACTATTGGTGTTGCACAGGTGAGTGGGGTACCACAGCTCCCCGCTGCTGAGCCCCACCCACTGTACCCAGGGTCATGTGGGTGGGCTGGGGAGCCAGGCAGTTGTGACACAGGTGGGTCGTGAAGTTTTTATAGTATTGTGGGGGGCCCTCAGGAAGAAACAGGTTGAAAATTCCTGCAGTAATTGACAATTTTATTCATTAAAGCTGTACATTTTTCAACTTAAATAAGACCAGCTAAAAATGCTGAATGTACCATAATATCCAGAAATACTAAAACAGTATTTTTGATGGGAACCTACTGTAAAGCTTCCATTCAGCCCATCTGAATAAAATATATTGTAGTGCCCATCACACACAATGCCCCTCAGTGCCAACTCTTTTTCAAGTCATGGTGAATTGAATACTTTTCAACTTCCTCTTCACTTCCACAGCTAAGCTGTGCCTTTCCTTTCCCATTTCCAATGATTCCTGTTTCTTCACTCCTTAATGTCTGGCACCCATCATCAAACGGGGCTGAAATAGTTCACCCATGATCCCTCTGTCTCACCATCACTCAGCCTGTTGCATACAATTAGTGTGGCTCCATGCTCCATGAAGCTGGACCACACTGCCCTGTGCCTCATCTGCAAATAAACTTTGGAGGAACCCAGGACTTGTAACAAAAACACCCAGTTCCAGTCATAAATGGGGGACTGACTGGCAGATGGATCCTTTGCAGTGGTTATCTGGAGTACACACATATACTGAGGGCTGCTGAGACATGAGGTTGCCATAGTTTGAAATGCTGTTTGCTCTGCTGTGGCCCCTATTAGTTTTAGATTAATATTATGCATAGGGGAAAAACCAGGTATCTGGGTACAAGAAGGCAGTTTTCCTTAAGCCCTCCCAGGGATGACTGTTCTTCTGGAGTGGTTTAGTACTTGCTGAGGAGCTTGATGCCCATTTTATGGAAATGGGAGGCTCTTTCCTAGCTTGCTCCTGCGGCCATATGGCTGAGGGCAGGTGAAACTTGGAGGCATCTGAACCCCAAGCCTCTGGGCTTGGGCCTGCATGTAAGATGCCTGCCAAAAGATGTGGGAAATATCTGGTGGAGGTGAAGAATGTTTGCTGGCTGTAGGGTCACTTATGGTTCTGGACTGACTCATGGATTTGGACTTGATTTAAATTGGAACACAAAAGATGTCTTTAAAAAAAAAGTTTGTATTACATATAAGTAGGTACAAAAGAGCTGCTTAAAAGTGTGTTTATGGAGTGTTTGTGCTAAAACTTGCAATAGTTTCAAAGAAGGTAAAATGCATCAATTCTGAATATATTAAGTCTATGAGTGCCTGTAGCAATTTTCATATGTTTATTTCAAGGTCAGGGTTTTCAAATTTGCTCATTTCCAGGTGCCCAGGGAGAACATGGTCTAACAGTAAGGGGAGAGGGGGTAGGAGGGGCTGCAAAGAGGAAGAAGCTGGTGGGGGGGCAAGGGGGCTAACAGACCACCCAGATTTATTTTCCCTGATGTATCAGTGGGAAGGGGACAAATTCAAGCAAACTTCCAATAATCAAAATTCCACACCTAGAAAATTATAACAAATTTATACGTTTTCCATATATAGAATCAGTTATTGGGGGGTGTCTTTTTATATTCAGGGTAATTTTATATTCACGTAAATATGGAAATTGGGAAAAAATGTTGCGTTTAAGAGAACACTCGATCCCTGGATGAAGTCAATACTGTATGCAGAAGAAAGAAGATAATTTGTAGTCCTCAAATCCTGGTCTTACTATCTGAAGAACAAATGTATGAAACCTTAAAAGAATACGAATCTTAAACAGGTATTATAACTCACTGAAAAATGTGTTTTCAGCACCCCAATTCAAAGGACCGATAGCCCTTCTTTTAGCTGTCTCCTGATAGCAGAATATCAAATTATTTGCTTTCAGATTTGCCCACTTGTCTGCTGTGTGTGTGTTTAAGTGGTTCAGTATACTGTGAAGAAACTGACATTGAATCTGTTCCCCCTCTGCCAAAGGAAACAGCCTACCTTTATGCACGATTCAATAAAATAAAGAAGGTGGTAGTCTCAGATTTTGCTGATATTCGTAAGTAATTATTTAAAATTTAAATCTTGTAGTTAAACTGATATTAACAACATTTAAAGTTCAAATATTTTCTAGGCTGAAAGATGAAATGACTAGAGAATTTGTCAATTGGTAGCAATACCAAAAGAGAGGAGTTCTTATGATCTATTTTTGGGAGGGGAGTGTTGCTTTTTGTTTTATTATTTTTTACTTCAATGACCAATATTTGGAAAGGCTTTGAAGAATCAGGTCTTGTAATTACAGTCACCAAACAGAGGATAGAAACAACATCTAGAATTACATGTGTTCAATCAAAGCTAACACATACAGCATAAATTATTGATCATAGGTTGTAATATGCTGCCAACAACACTCAAACAAAGAACTATTTGTAGGAAGAGCTCATTAAATTACCTTAAACAAAAAATATGTTTAGTGAAATCATAAGTTGTACACGCACTGAAGGAAAAAGGAGGCCCTAATTCAGGGGTGGCCAGAGTTACTCACCCTGGAAGCCACATC
>NW_017728997.1:44749485-44752736 GCF_001723915.1 Gavialis gangeticus | reverse complement strand
GTCCCGCCGGCAGCCACTGGGTGCTGGCCACAGGACTAGAGTTCTGCCTCTGCAGCACTGAGCCACTCCGGCTTTCCCCTCAGGGGGCGCACCCCAGGGTAAAGCAGCATGGCTGCAGCCCCCGGCAGCCAGCACCTGAGCTGGTAGTCCCAAAGGAGAGAAGTCTGTGGGTCTTATCCACTCTGTCCCAGTAATAAATAAAATGCTAATTAACACCTACTACTTCTTCATACATAGATACGTTACGTAAAATTAAATTAGAAATATTTCAGCATTGCAGATTTAAACAATCAAAATGGTAGGAGGTACCAGATTTAAGGATGACCGTGTAAAATTAATCCAGAACTCTTCTCCATACATGTAACACAGCACAATTTTATGCTGTCGCCAGGTGCCTCATTCAACCCTGTATGCAACA
This sequence comes from Gavialis gangeticus, assembly GCF_001723915.1. NCBI lineage: Eukaryota > Metazoa > Chordata > Crocodylia > Gavialidae > Gavialis > Gavialis gangeticus. The sequence continues at coordinate 44,752,318 of NW_017728997.1, read as the reverse complement.
CAGTGAATGGGCAGTTCCTCAGGTGGTGGGCAGCTCCATGCCTTATTAACTGCATATCAGTGTTTAAATGGTGCGAATACAGAGTTATTAATTTCATTCTAAGCTTTTCTATGGCACTCTTCACTATAGAGTAGTCCAGAAGGCAGATCAATTAGACCTGCACAACTATGGGAGGTAAGATAGTGATATTTCCACTTTTATGCAAGAAACAGAAACAAAGGTGTGAAAAACTGTCAAATGTCTACTAGCGTGGGGTGCCTAAACAAACACTGAAGGCCTGAATTTTTACATAAGACTATGTGCAGAGCAACAGCCCCACTGACTTCAGTGGCAAATGCTCAAAATTTTTATAAATTGGGCCCAATGTAAAAAACGGTGCAAGTTACTTGACTGGGACAACACAGGAAGTTAGGAGAAAAAAATAGAATTTAGAGGCACTTACACACATTCAAGGAGCCTGCTTCAACACGTTGGAAATCCAGCATGAAATTGATGCAATCTGACAGTCACATGCATCATATGTATCAGTGGCACAGCACATTTCCATGTAGCAAAAATGGGAGCAGTTTTGAAATAAAACATGTTTGATGTGCTTTGGTTCAAAGCACCCTACCATCATTTTCTCAGCACAGCAATGTGCTGCGCTACTGATACATGTGCTGTGCAGGTGCTTTTAATTAGCCCAGCTTGCTAATTAGAAGTGCCCAGTGAGTGCCTTGTTGGGAACACATGTAAAAATGCCCTCGTTTTCCAAGTTGATATTCACCTAACTTAAAACCATGATTATCTTTTTGCTGACCTCTGCTTCAATTCACTATACACCTTTCCATTTTTACAAGTAAAGCAGGAGTACTACAGAAAGCAGAAACATTTTTTTATGCCGCCACAAAGCACCATCTATTGAGTACAAAGGATATGAAGTTTATAACAAACTGACAACAGCAACTTACTTTTTAATTAAAAGTGTTGAAGAAACTGCAACTTGTAGTGATGGTATATTATGCCTTTGTTTTATTTTACTAACAAAAAAATAAAAATCAATATTCAGACTTTTTTTCTTTGTAGCTACCTTAAAGAGAATTGATTTTACTGGAAATATGATAGAAGTAATTGAAGATGGAACTTTTGCAAAACTTCTGTTATTAGAGGAACTTTCACTTGCTGAAAATAGGCTTGTAAAGCTTCCAGTTCTGCCTCCTAAGCTAATTACGTTCAATGCAAACCACAACAGAATTAAGAGCAGAGGAATCAAAGCAAATGCTTTCAAGGTAAACAGAAATGATAAAAACTGGAGTAACTGAAATAATGTAAAACAATATCTATAGTAGTCTAGTCATTATGATATTAAATTTTGTTTATACTTAGTTTTTTAAAAATAAGAATAAGTGTAAGAATCTTTTTTTTCAGATTCTTAGAATACTACACTTTAAAGGCATTACAGCAATGATTCTCAACCCTTTAGATTCAAGGTACCCTTCATTAGACTCAAACCACCACTTAAAGCTAGGTGCTAGCATTTTCTATGTCATATTTTTTACTACAGAAAAATAAACAGAACAATTCTTCCGTTGCAAAGAAACAGAAAGTTCATAATAGATCAGAATGTTTTTGTCACTGGATTCCCATTTGAAATCTCTAAAATATCTTGTGAATAATGTGCAGGTATTTGCACACCTAACAGTAACTACTGTGTAGCACTCTACTCTCTAGGAGATCTTGCCTCATCCTAGTTTAGAATCACTTCATTATATAATAATATCAGTTGTATCAATTGCTTAATGACATCAACTGATTACGGGTGCATATGAGTTCCACAGTTCTAAGACCTAGGCAAACAAGTATTATTTGCTTCCAAACTGATGTCAGATTTGATAATTCTTAAACTTTCATTGGTATACCACAATTGGTATTCCATAAACTAAATAAGAAAAATGGTTGGCTGTCATCATTACAGAGTGTATAAAAGGTAGTCTGGGTAACGTGATTGAAAAGAAACTTATCTTTTTGTGATTTTTAACTCAGTCTTAGAAGATAATACTCAAATGACTAACATACATATATATGCAGCTCAAACTTTCATATGGAAATAATTTTGAGGCTGATATCAATAGCTGATATTTAAGGAGGCATATTGTCTGATACCAATCCAATACAGCTGCCTGCAGGTGGTAAGTCCGGTGTAGTGGAAGGGGAGAGGGAAGGGGCATGGGAGAGGGGGGCAAATGAATGCTCCCCATGATGAGGGAGAGGACAGGGGCAGAGGCAGGTGATGCCCAGGAGGACCGGGGGGGGGATTGGATTAGATCAGGGGTTTCCAAACTGTTGTACACATACCCCTGGGAGTACGCAGGACATCCATGTGGGGTATGTAGGAGGAAGGTGGACTTAATTTTCATTATTATTGGCATTTAGGGGGTTAGAATATAAAACATATATGTTGGTAGCAGTATGCGGACAGCTGGTAAATCTGGAAGGGGGTATGCAATAAGAAAAAGTTTGGGAACCTCTGGACTAGATGACCACCTGAGGTCTCTTCCAACCCTAACTTTCTATGATTCTAGCCAATGGTGTAGCTCAGGCAGATTCGAGATGAGGAAACTTGCTCTCTTGCTAAGTTATAACGCATTTTTTTGCTCCCAAGCCTCTGAACAAAGACTTGTTGCCTTAGCAGTACTTATAGTGGGGGCCACCCCTCCACAGAGGGAGAAAAAAGGTGGAGCATGCTCTTTTGTCCCTGAGTTTCTCTTAATATCCAAACTGAGGGCATTTCTCTTCAGCTAACTACAATGGTCCACAACTAACGAATATGAACAGTGAAGCTTCCTGGCTTTGT
>NW_017728997.1:44719168-44744485 GCF_001723915.1 Gavialis gangeticus | reverse complement strand
TTGCCTCTGCTTGCACCCCGGGAGGGAAGGGGGCATATGCCCCTGGATCTGTGTGGCGGCAGCTGCAGGGTGGAGCTGGAGCTGGCACTGCGCAGGGCTTTCCTTGCCAGTGGCTGGGCTCAGAGTGGGCTCTGGGAGGGGCTGCAGCCACTCCAAATTTTGCCACAGTTCTGCTCCCGGACTCATGCCACTGTCCAGCACGGCCCTGGCTTTTCCCGGTGCTTGAGTGGAGGCAGAGCATTCAGCCAGGGTTCAGCTGGGCAGCGGCGCTGGGCTGGGAGCAGAGCTGTGGCTAAATCTGGGGTGACTGCAGCCTCCTCCCAGTGACGCTGGAGCATGCTCCAAGCCCAGCCCCCAGCAAGAAGAGCTACACAGCGCTGGCTCCAGGTCCACCCCCTAGCTGCTGCCCACCCTGTGCTGCACAGATCCAGAGGCACACGCTCCCCCCACCCTCCCGAGGTGCAAGCAGCAGTGGGAGCTGCCCTCACCATGAGCTGCAGCTCCGTCTTGCACCCCCCCACACCGTCTGCCTGCCCATGCCCCCTCCCTCACCATGGCAGGGGGTGTTGATCTGCCCCACCATGCTCCTTCCCTCCCCCCTCCCCTTCTGACTTACTAGCTGGGGTGGCAGTGAGCCATGAGGGCTTCCTTCTCCACGCTGCCAGCTCTGCTCCATGCTGTACTGTGGCTGCACACAGCACACGCATTTGTTAGCCAAATTATCGGCACCATGGGGCCAATATCCGATACACACAATTTTCTTCATGTCAGTACCCATCTGGTATCAGATTGAAGTACTGGTGCACCTCTAACATTTATTGACTAAAATTATGGATTCAGAAGTAAAATACTGAAATCTTTATTACTAGACAGGAACACGAGTTATTAAACTGCTAACAGAATAATCAAGACAACTCATTGCTGACATATTTCCTCACACCTCTTTCCTACAGAAGCTGACCAATTTGTCACACCTCTACCTAGGACATAATGCACTAGATTCTGTACCTCTAAATCTGCCAGAGAGCCTGTATATTCTGCACCTTCAGGTATTCTCAAAATATTCCTGTTATTATAATACAAAGAGTATGACTAATAATTTAAATTCAACCCTATGTAGCTTTTATATAGGTTCTGCACGTGTAATACATTCAAACTAACCTTGTTTTGTTCTTGCAGTTTAACAACATAACTACAATCAAAGACGATACTTTCTGCAAATCTAACAACACACGTTATGTCCACCCACATATGGAAGAGATAAGAATGGAAGGCAATCCAATCATCTTGGGAAAGCATCCTAATGCTTTTTCCTGCTTGAGAACGCTGCCTACAGGAGCATACTACTAACCACTACCTATACAATTATACATGCTATAAACTTAAGTATGATAACAGAAGATCATTTTTGTTTCTGAGTTTAAATGGTTACATCCTCTCCCTTTTTAACAGTTTCTCTACGTACCCAAAGAATATTTAACCATAATATAAATGTATTCTAGTCTGGAAACTAACTATGTAAAAATGCACTTTTCACTTGCCATTCCCAATACCACCCATGTGTTCAAAATCATATGGTTTTGACAGTATAAAAAAGTCTCCAACTCACAATCCTTAGGTTTGCAAACATTCTTTATTCAGAGGTAGAGCTATACAAAAATATTGTTTGGATTTTTTCCAGGCTTGGCAGCAACCTGAAAAGATTTGATTTCAGGTTGACACAAAAGAAAACTTCCAAGGAAGTGTCTAAATGCAACATTTTCAGTCATTTCAGAATTTTTTTCCCAGCAAAACTGATGCAAATCTTTCAGTCAAAAACAGATTCTTAACTGAAGAACTTTATCAAGCTCTATTTAGAGATATCATTCCTTTCAGTTAAATGTTTTAGTAGTAATACTCCTGTGACTAAAGGTTGTGGGTTACTTTAAGTTTGAATTACTTTATTCTTATTAGCACTGTAGAGCCACCACAGTACAAAGAATGGTATCCTGGCCTGTACATCAGCACAGTTGGTGACCCAATTCCAAGCACCAGCACAACTCTGTTTTCAATTAGCCACATTAGGATTACAATGGTATAAGAACACACAGACTCTCATGATGAAACATCTTTAATACTGATTAAAATACATTAACTTGACAGAGCATTATTTTGCTAAGGATTTCCTTTGATTTCATTTCAGGAAAAGTAGTTGAGCTTAAATAAGGTTTAAGTAAGCATGGAAGTACTATTGTTTTTTATTTGTAAATAAAATATGTTGCTAAGGAATTCACTGAGAAGAAACAAAAAGATTTTTTACATGAGTCATTCTGAAGAGTAAAAACTTTTTTCAATTATTTGAAAACTGCAAAAATACTTTGAATAAAAATCAAAGTTGATCTTATTATCAAGTACAGAACCACGTTTAAAAAAGTAATGTGAAACTTGATTAACACCATTTAACCCTCAATTACTTTAAGACCCAGGCACCACCTCTCATATTAATGATCAGGACTTTTGACAGTCAACTCATATTAAAGCAGAGATAATACCCTAGAGATATTAATTCTAACAACATTAATACACATGTTCAAATATTTTTTTCTTTCAAGTGATTTGTTCATTTGTTTGTTTTAATAAAAATCTGGAGTGAGCTCATATGGCTTAATTGCTTCAGAAATATGAATGCTAAAACAAAAAAATGCTACATGGTTAATACAAGACTTTCCTAGGCAAGAGATACACATAAGGAGCTTGGTGAAACATGAGAAGTTATAAATTTCCTAATAATATAATAACTAGCTTAGGATCTTTATTAGTATAGTTATTTTAACTTCAGGTTTATAATGCAAGATTTAGGGCGGGGTGGTATTTCTAAGACTTATTAGTAACTTTTTCATTTCACACTTAGTAAAACAATATCATATCACTGTGCTGTAGGGCATTAAAAACTGGACAGTGAATGCTCTGAAGTGTCCATTAAATGCCTCAGATACCTCCATATTTACCTGAATCTAAGACAACTTTGAGTTTAAGATAACCCCTCAATAATTACATTCTAAACCTAGAAAATTATAAATGTTATAATTTTCCACCTCTAGAATTTAATTATTGGAGGTTGTCTTTAATCTGTCCCCCTTACTGTTATGCCATAAAAGCTGTGGCAAACAATGGGAAAAGCAGCTGGAGGTAGAAGCAGGGAGAAAGCAGGGGTAGGGGAGACAGGCTGCCTGCCCCCACCCACTGTCCCCTGGTGCCTGCCCCCTCACCACTTTCCTATCCCTTGACTCCCCCCACCTACCTCCACCTTACCCCTGCACCCGCTACAGCTGAGTCAGACTGCAACTAGGAGCCATGAAGGGCAGCTCGGCAGGGAGCCCAGCTGGCTGGAGAGCACAGCAGCAGCATGCAGATTCCTCCTTCCCTGCCTGGCTCCCTGTCAGCAAGGCAGACAGACAAGGGGAGGCAGGAAGGGGGGCTGGGCAGACATTGGAAATAGTAATCTATATGCTGCTAATGCTGTCCCTACCCCAGCTGGGCTCCCTGCACAGCCACTTCTCACAGCTCCCAGGTGTGATACATTATTCTAAGAAGAGGCTTTGTTTTCCGCATGATGAATGGGGGTGGGGAAGGACAACCTCGTCAAGTAAAAATAAACAGTCAAGTCAAGTAAATGCAGTGCGACTGTGAACATGTGAGTACAGAAATCTAACAGGCTTTTTAGTAGTGTCCAAATCAAAAAGGTTACTTGGGTTGGTATGTTCTCCTGAAAGAAAAAACATGGTTAAAATAGTTTTAAACATGGAAAGCCACAAGATCTTTATGCCTCTGCTCTGTAATTTATAGTAAACTTAGTAGCAATTTAAATTCTCTACTTTTAAACATGAATTTATCAGTCTACTATGCCTGTTAATAAACTTAGAGAGTTAATCTAAATGTTGTATTACCACTTTCCATTTAAATATATTAAATGACTTATGAAACGCTGATGCTTTAATATTTTAGTCCCATGTAAAAATATTTAAAATAATTCCACAGCAAATGAAATTAAATTCAAAGTTCAAGTCAAAGTGATGCTAAGAGGAAAAAGGAAACAAACAAACAAACGCACACTATAAGGACACACTTTTGTCCTTATAATGTCAATTGCTTAAGATAAAGAAAACTCAAATAAACAATAGCCAGTGTACAATATTGTTGCACATGTAGTATCCCAGATCTTGCCCTCATTATAAATCATTAATAATAAACAAAGTTTTCAATAATTAATAAGATCAAAAATGATTACAAATGGTCTTTACACTGCTTTCCTAGGATAATATTATTTTATATATTAGAAAGCTATATTAAAATTACACTTCAACTGCCATTAAAAGCTTAATTTATAAAATGTACTAGATATTAGCAGTTATGCTGATTTCAGTTAAAGGTAAGTGGTATTCTCTGAAAACCATAAAAGTGCATTAATAATGCACAATAATTAATTTATCCTTCCCACCTAATAGTAGTTTAGCTCTCCAGATCCCTTAAATAATATTAATATGGCTGTAAAATGAAGGGATTTTTAAAATGTGTTAATAAATAAAATTTGTACCGCATGCTTACTTCATTAGTAATCATATCTTATGAAGCTGAATATGGATTTCTTGCCCTACTGATTTTTTTAAAATGAAAGTTTAAATTACTGTTCTCTTATCAGTTCACTAGCATCAATTAAAACATATCAGCAGAGCTCCCAAAGCAGATCTGATTATTTAAAACTTTACAAGTCTACATTAGCATATTATGAATTTATGCCATCCATGTTGCTGCACTGGTGCAAATCCCGAATGTAGATGTACTTCATTGCTACTAGGGGACAGCAGGAATATAAATCAATTGGTTTAACTACAGTATTAACCCCAACAAATAAAAAGGGCATGTAGAAGACACTTCCTCACCCCTTCTGACTATACACGGGACATTTTTGCGAAGCATGGGCAGAAGTAGGTATAAAAAAAGTTAGTGCTATTTTTAAATGTATACATTTATAACCTAGGAAAACTAATTCTACAAGATTACAGTACTGTTATAATTTTTAAACTATAATGCTTAGCAGTTGCATTAAAAAAATGGACCTACCTGTTTATCATATCTATTTATTTATATATCTTGACTTCCCTAGAAGTCAGCCAAAGACATTTTGGGGTTATTGCTCATTGCTTGCTTTAAAATTATAGGTAACTATATTAACTGCCATAGAGATGTGATTTACAAGATCTAGCATAACCATCAGTCCTTAAATTACTACAGTTTTACTTGCAGTTCATCACCTATATAAAATGCATTTATAGCAAGATTTTTGTACCCGAGGGAGAAAGCATTTCCAAAAGTGTCAAATATCTCTCACAAATATAGTTAGTCCAATAAAACATATAACAAAAACACTGTTTTTCTAACAGAAATCAATCAAATATGTTTCAATTTAGTTAACAAAATCATTACAGCTCTTAAAGCAGAAAGTTCTATGCAGGAACAAAAACCAAGTGTGGCTGCTTCACATCTCAAAGAAAGTCTTAGTATGGAGAGGCAAGGATTTCTTAGGGTGATGTCTTTTATTAGACCAGCTATGTAGTTGAGAAAGTGCTAAACGAGCTTTCAATGCAAGGCATTCTTCCTCAGGTCTCTGATCACAGGGAACTAGGCATGGCATAGTCACTATGACTCCCTGTAATCAGAGACCTGAGGAAGAATGTCTTTTATTTGAAAGTTTGTCTAACTCTATCCAAATGACACAGTTGGTCCAATAAAAGATTACCAACCAAAAAAATCGTTGCCTTACACAGAATTTCTCGACCACTACAGCTACAATATTACTCTTATATTAATTACTATTAGCATGAAGAAACATATAATAGGATGGCCACCTATTTAGGAAATTTGCCAAAAACTAACATTTCTCATGGCTACCCAACCATTACTATTCTAAATAGTCTTGTAAAATATTTAACACAGACAAAAAACTGTAAAACAGCGATTTGGGGGACAGTCTCCATTCGTTATCATTTAATTCCCCCATCAGCCATATTCCCCACATGAAATAACCTAACATCTCACTCTTCAGGGTGGACCACCCCAGGACACAAATGCACACCATAAGCAACACTGTTAAAATTTACATATGTGATTATATGGGGATGGTGTCTGTACCCTTGTGATACTGTCAAAGATTTCTAAAGTATGTAAAAAGGAATATTTATTTTTAACATAAGGTATCCTTTTATTTTCAGACAGGTGCTAACAGTACTATATTCACTGTTTCATCCTTTCCCAAAGTCTATTAGCAAGGAAACAGAAATAAACTATACCATGGTCATGTTTTCACCATTTCCTATATCATGCCTCTGGACCTTTTACTGCCTCTCCCACCTTAAGAAATACTCTTTATACTTCTACAAAAAGCAAACTAATTCTCTTAATAGGTCTACATTCTTCACATTTAGTAAAATGTCCCCAAAAATGTATGCTTTTTCTAAACACTTCTGTTATAAAAGCTGTTTAAAAAAAGAACATTATACTTGTCATACAGAAAGATATTTCTGGTATATCAATAGCAAGTCATCATAAATTTGTGACCTTCACTACTCATTAGCCAGCATTAATATTTTACAATCTAAATACCAGTTTACCAGGGCAAACAAACTTTTCCCATCTTTTATTATCCAAGTGTCTATATACACATTTTAAGGACTAATAATGTATCACTGAACATGGTGGCTACAAGTAATCCATATTTCCCTGTTCCTTCTTTTCCATGTGAGAGCCCTTGAAAGAACAAACAGAACTGTTCTTATACTATGGCTTGAAGTACTTCAGGGTGGATTTATCTGAATAGCTTCAGAGAAATATAGGATAAAAAAAATTACACAATCTTTACTCATCTCACTCCTGCTCCAGCACACAATTGGGAGGTGCAACAAAAATAAAAAAGGTTGAGCATTACATGAGTGAATGGTTCCATGAATACATGAGAGAAACAGCATGGAAAAGTTATGTAGAAGAGTGCAACAGAAAATATTACAAGAGAAAAAATTATTCTAAACATATGAAAAAGTAATGGTACATATTAGAGTTTAGGTACTGAAAGACTAAGGTTCATTCACAGTGCAAGGAGTGTTTGGAAGAAGGAAATGAGTTAGAAAGCTTACTGAGGGAACTATTTAAGATGGGTAACGGTACGCTTAGTGTACAACACATTTAATAAGCATTTTAATCATTTTAAAGAAATTATCAAGAAATCTATTATCCTGGAACTAAAAAGAGTGCTGGTAAGTTAGGTAATAAAATTTGCTTGTACCTTTTATAATTATGCATATTGAAATTAAATAAGGGAAACACATCACTCAAGTGCCTATTCATGTCATAATAAGACCAATAAATAAACAAACAAAACCAGAAATACCTCTAGGAAGGTCCAACCAAGATAAGTTATTAATATTCTCTGAAAGACATCATCCAACTTTATCTTTGAACTTTTAAGGTATTGATCAAAGTAAAAGGAAGTAACATGACTAGAAAATGTTTCAAGATTTTATCATCAAAAGTGGAGCAACACAAGAGTCTATATAGCATTCACAATTCTATTCTAGGCCTTTGACATTAAAATTAGTGATTTCCTAACCTGTCAAACTTAAATCATTACTTTCTCTAAAGAGTATTAAAAAACGTTATACCCTCTAGTCTGAACCAAAATACACAAACCCTCCTCAGAATACTCTCTCTCAAATTTTAATCTGTTGCTGCATGATGTTAGTAACGTAGGTTTTGAGGGGGGAGGGAGGTTGTTTTGTTTACGAAAGTTCTTTTCTGTCAAACTAATTCACTGGCATTATAGACAGATATTTTCATAGTTATAAGTATCAAGCCATTTTCTAAGTATGTTATTAGAATAATATTATGTATCTTTACATAAAGTACTTAACTGCATATATTTGCAGTACATTCAGACATGGAATGAAATTACTATAGTGCTTTTGTTTTTTATTGTTACTTATATTTTTTTTTATTGTCTAAGGAGTTCTGTCAAATAAAAAAAAGCAGAAAAAAGTTAAAGTTCATTTCTTAAAAATGAGACAAAGGAGAATACTGAAATGACTATGTTTGGGATTGTCAGGATGTATCCTAGAAATGCAATTATTAGCAAATTTTGGTTTTTAAAAATTCTTCTTTCAGAGCACAGCTATAGTATAATTCACCTGACAATAACAGGTTAAGATGGGAATTAAATTATGCAATCGCTATACTGATCTTTATTTAAAAACAAGCAAACAAACATATGTTGGAACCTTACAACTAATCACAGATCTTCCACTATGGTTCCTGAATTAATCTTACCCAAGTATGCATGCTCATACCATTTTAAAGACATGCATCGTATTCTTTACACATATGGCAAGTAATCATGCATATATGAACAGAGGTGTCATCATAATGATTAAGACAGATTTAATACTAATATATTAACGCATTTGAAGTTTTTGGCTGACAATACATTGCCCATAGACTAGTCATCATAATTAGTCCCTATTTTGCAAAATGGCTTGGTTAGCATTTAAGCATGAAAGTTTAAGTAAAACTACAGCAGGAAGAATGAAAGACCATTAAAGAATAATGATTATTCGGGTTCAATAATTACACAAAACAAAGCAAACATTAAATTGAATGAATAACATTGTGATTTAAAGTAAATTGCACTCAAAACTACTACTCTCCAATTACCATTGAAATGCAGGAAGAAAGCGCTACCTTCCAGATTTGTGCTGCATTCTCCAAAGGGAAAATATCTCCCTCGTCATTACATCAAGGCCAAGACATATCCTTAGATACAACATAGTCTACGAACACTGCTTTATTCTAATTTTAGGCAGAAGTGGAATACCACATGAACCACCTATGAACAATTTAGTTTATTTACTCTATTGAAAAGCATCAGTTACCTTTCATTTTACAGGCAGATTATAATTTAAACAAGAATCGGAAAGATGCTACAGTAAAAAACAACCCAAATACCAAAGAATCACATAAAAAAGGAATTATTCCTTGCTCACATGGTAAATTTAAAAAATAGCAAGTGTAAAAACTGGGGTAACTTTCTCTTCCTCCAAATCTAGTTACAATAATATTATGCATTAAGAAGTAAGTGACTACATGTGGCAATGTTGTGCTCTGGGGGTGGCCATGATGCCCCCTGGTGGCCACGCAGCCCGTGATCCATTCTGTCTCTAGAATACCCTCCCCTTCTTACCTGCTACACTTTGATGTACTGATTGAATTAAAAAGGAGGCTGCCTGAGTGTCACAGAGGGAGCCTCAACCTCTCTAACGACTAACAGGTCCCTAGTGGACTCTGCTGGTCTCAATTCTGCCCTTAAACTGAGTGGGCATACTCAATCCATCTGTGCCCCAGGGCACCTGTAGCCTTAAAGGCTCATCAGAGCCTCTCACCTTGCCTTCAGCTGTGCCCATGCCTCACAGGTGTACTGTACCATCATTCCCATGTTGGGGCCTCAACCTTCTCAGCCTCCACTTCTTTTCTTTAGCTGGGCCTTCACCCACTATACTGGACCTGGCTTCTAGGCACCAGCTCTTATCTTAATTACTTTAGTTCTGAGGCCCCTGGCCCAGTTTCTGCCCTGCTCTGGGCAGTGAGACTGCTTCAGCTCTGTCTGGACCACCAGCCCTATCTTGCTTGAGTTGTGCTTGACTGCAGTCCTTCCCTAGGCTGCCACCCTAATAAGACTCAAGGCCAACTCCATGTCCTGGGTCCCCTCAGCCCTAAGTGGGCTCCAGACACTTTTGTGCCCTCAGGCACTATTGGAACTTCCATACCACCCCTGCTACTCCCAAACCCAAAACACAAGTATAAACTATAACTAATGTTCCATGTTTTCAGGGGTTTTTAAAAAAAAACCAACCAAACAAAAAAACCCAGGAATTTTTCAGGATTTATTTTCCAAACGTAAAAACCAGGTTGAAATCGGGATAAAAGGAAGAAAAGAAAAAAAAATGGTTTAAATCAGGGAAAATAATAATACATTTCTGTGGTGGGGAGGGAGGGAGGGAGTGAGTAAGGCTGGGACTAGGGAAGGGGCAGGGGGAGGGGTGCAGCGCAGCCTGTCAACCGCTCCCAGTGCTGCAGCAGGGAGCAAAGCGGAAGGAACTATCAGTGGGTGTGGGGCGGGGGGGCGTGACTCTTGCTGCTACGTGCAACCCAGGAGGGCTGCGGGCTGGGGGGCTGTGCCAGGGTCTTCCCAGGGGGCACGTGCCCGCCAGATCTGTGCGCAGGAGAGAAGGCTGCTGCTGCAGGCTGGGGCTGGCAGCAACACTGGGCTCTTCCTGGTGCTCGGGGCGGGTGGCAACCTGCTCTCATCTGGCACACAGATCTGGGGCCACGCACCCCCCAGGAAGAGCCCAGTGAAGCCCCCAGCCTGCAGACCTCCCAGGGTGCACATAGCAGCAAAAGCCATGCCCCCCCCACCTCACACTCACTGACTTACAATTCCCTCCACAGCTGGTGTCAGCTGTTCCCAAGGCCACTGACGCAGGGGCTGGGGCAAGTGGGAACAAGCAGAGCCCCAGGGGGCACGGTGCAGCTTGTCCCCACTCACTCCAGCCCCTGCTTCAGCAGCCCCAGGAGTGGCTGATGCCAGCTGCCTGCAGCTGCTGGGCTGTGCCATGCCCCGAACCCTCTAAGGCTCCGCTTGTCTCTAACTGACACCAGCCCCTGGCAGCTGGCATTGGCTGCTCCTGGGACCGCTGCAGCAGGGGCTGGGGTGAGTGGCAATACGTGAAGCCCCAGGGTGTGATGCAGCTTGGCCCCGCTCACCTCAGCCCCTGCTGCAGCAGTCCCGGGAGCAGCCGATGCCAGCTGCCTGCAGCTGCTGAGCAGTGCTACAGCCCAAACTCCTCAGGGCTCTGCTTATCCCCATTCACCCCAACCGCTGCTGCAGAAGCCCTGGGAGCAGCCAGCATCACGGCACAGCCCAGGGACCGCGGGGAGTGGCGTGCAACCGGACACAGGGGGGAGAACCCAACTCCAACCAGTGGCTCCTACCCTGTGGGTCCATGTGGAGTGGCTGGGTGCAGCGTTCGCCGCAGGGAGCAGAGCCAGGCTCTCCTGCCTGCCCCCTGGCAGGGCTTGCAGCTCCCAGCACCCAGGGCAGGGTGACAGCCAGAGCCACTGGGGTGCAGCTAGGACCCACTCACCCTGGGAGCAATTCACATGGCCCCTCTCGCCTCACCTGGGATCAGAGCCAGGAGCGCCCTGCGCCACCAGGCAGTAGCTCCAGCCACCCTCCCCCAGCCCCCACGTGGCCACCACCCTCTTCTCTGCATGTGGCTACTGCCATACCCTGTCCCCTCTCCCCTCCATGTCCGGCCGGAAACCTGTGCCTCAGGTAACCAGCACTTTTAGCTTATCGGCACCCCCCAGTCATTCCCCACTCATGCTGGTTAACAGGGATTTAATTGTACCCAGTAAAACTGAGTGAACTGAAAAACAGGAGTAAATCAGTAAAAATACGTAAAAGCCAAATAACTTCAATTTAAATAATCAGGGAATTTATCAGTGAAAAAAATCAGGAAAAACTAAAAACACAGAACACTAACTATAACAAAGGAAAAAGCCTCTATCTACAACACCAATTAACCTACTCTGGGTCCGAACATAAACTGTGGCTATCTGTCTGTACAACAGGCTTCTCTTTATCCTGGGTCACACTTCTGTTTGCCTCCCCTAAGATAGCACCAGTGCCAGCTAGGAGCTCTTGTGGCCCCTCCTACTCTGGAGCTCCTTCCTTTGCAGCCTCCAGAGCCAGACTGACTAAGTAGGTTCAGGCTCTGAGCTTATATACATGCTAAGCCCTGCCCCCTTCCAGTCAAGTGCTTCAGCAGCCATCACAGGTGTGTTTATCCTGACCCTGAGGACCTGCCCACTTGCCCCGCAGCTGCTTAGCTGCTGTTTGCAGCTCTTAGCCCCGGAGTAGTCTGGCTATTTGTCCCTTGTGTCTGTTACTGCTGTCTTTTGGCTACACCTCAGCTAGCAAGTAGCTAGTTCCTTAGCTGCTAGCTTTCCCTGACCAGCTCATCCTGTTGCAGCTTCCTAAGTAACAGGAGCCTTCTGGCTCCCTTTTACACTACATGAAATAAATATATTTTATTATTCTGAAAAGTCCTGTACAAAGTACCACTTTTGTTTTCTTTGCTCTTTCAAGTAAAACATGTTGATCATATACACAAAGAATATATAGATATATAAAAATATAAACGTTTATTAACACACTACCTTGAAATGTAGGAAGGTGCATTTACGATGTTTACACCACTGAGCGAAGTTGGAAAAGGCTCTAAAAAAAAGCAGAAGGTTTCCTTCTTCTTCAGCCCTATAGGGAAAAAAGTATGTAGGTCAATAAGTAGGCCTTGTAACATGTATCTATGAGGAGCATAATTTTTTTCTGCTACAGAATTTAACTGGTTTCATAAGATTTGGTTCTTAGGACTGAAACTTACAACAGCTTTCAGACTGGAAGAACCCATGCCAAGTCAAAAGGAATCTGAATAATGCTCACAGAAGAACTGAATAGTTTTTCAACCATAACTTTAATCACTGAGGACACAGACAGAATGATAAAAGTAGTCCTGTAGAGAAGACAAGATGAATGTAATAACTTGAGGTAGGCAAGGTTCTCTGGGTAGATGTGATATCTTTTATTAGACTGAGTAGTTGGAAAAATGCTCTTTGCAAGCTTTCAGGCATAAGCACCCTTCTTCAGGCATAGGGAGTCTCTGCTGTTGTTCTGAGATCTCCAAAGAATGAAAGAAGCTAAAAGTGTGACATAGGTCACTGAGAAAGTAAATTGATGGAAATTAGGAAAACAATAGGAAGAGAAGGGAGTGGAGGGAAACAGAGGGGGAGAAATAATGCCAAACCAGAGACTCCCTATGCCTGAAAGGTGCTTGTGCCGGAAACCTTGCCAAGAACTAGGGCTGTCAATTATTTTTGGTTAATGTGCACTATTAACACATTAATTGTTGTTCATGATAATTTTTTTAATGTGTTAATTGCACACGTGGTTTTGGAGCCCATACCTGGGGGATTATGCAGAAAATGAAAAATGGCAAGAGCTATTAGTCAAAGGTGAATAACCGAGATGAAAGCCACACACTACCAAAATCAAAAAGAAAACTGAACAAGACAAGCCCATGAATGTCATGTGTTAATATTACTGCCTTAATTCTAGGTCTTGTAAGTAGATTTTTATACAGTTCTTTTCATATTTTTGAACCCAACTCCTTCCCCCACTTTTGGCAGCTTTAAGAATTCATGAGTAAGCTCGCTCTCTCCTTCTCCTACACTTACGGATAGAAACAAAATCTCTAGCTACAGCTTATTTGGTCTTCAAGATAACAGTTCACCTGACAAGCAACCATTTGTCACTAACTCATTTTTGGCATCATGACATTAGCTATGGGACAATAAACACAACAACTACCCATCAGTACCAGTATTTTCAACACCCTCTTAAATAATATCACCACCACTTTTGGTTTGATGTTTAATTTCATACTCCTAAGATTTTCCATATTGTTAACTGGGCATTCTTATGAGCTCTGCATAACTTGGTGGATCTCTAGACTTGAGGCACCCCTCCAGAAATTTTGTGAATAGCGCAGCACCCAACTTCAAAAACTAATTTATTATAATACCTGCTTGAAAAAGGGCCAGGAAGCAGGAAAAGCAGCCAGCATGGCAAAAAGTATGCTCTGCAGTGAGTAAGGGGAGGAGGAGCAGCAGCTAGAAGGGAAGAACCTGCACATATTTCCTTACCAAAGCCTGCAGTCATCTTGCTTATGTCCTCTCTCCTGGCGGCACCTTTCAAAGGCTACCATGGCATCCTGGATGAGAATTGCTGATATGACTAGACTGCATCTTGCCGAAAACTAAATACCATGTTCTCAGCCTCTGCCTGCGTAGTGTTCAACTGATCAAATTTTGCTGTGAAACTAGACTTCCTAAGGAGCAACAAGATCCTTTGTTTGTTAAAAGATGCATTGCAAATTAAAGAGAGATTCTCTCACATCGGCCTAAAGTTTCATTGCTTTTATAATCTTCCACAAGCAACAGGTGGATTCAATCACTGGAACTTCTGTATGCAAAAATGATTACTAAGGAATTAACATAAATATAGAAACTAATTTATGAAGGACTTGACCAAAATTAGGATTCCATTGCACTGTCTTTGCAGAAGCACATATAAATAGACCAAACTTCTATTCCTGATTAAAATATCAAGAAACTGGTGTTCTAACCATTTCAGTTCAACCACTGGCTTTAAAGTTTAAATCTATAACAGCACAGTAATAATAACAGTTGCTCAAAAATTAATTGCATACAAACAAATGCAACATAAATTTGAGTACTGACTCAGATTTAATGATGACTTTGAATTCGTACCAAGCATGGGATGTGCAAGTCAAATTGAGGATAAGACCTCACAGGTAAAATGGATCATAGCTCAAAAAAGCATGAAAGGGATTTTGGTTTTTTAAAGGAGATATGTGAATTAGCAGAGTGCGAATCACTATTTGGGGTTCTCTTAGATTTCTCGTATTTTCCAACCTTAAGTAGAATTTATTTCAGGAAGAAAGTTAATCGCACTGAAAGCAACAGATGTCAGTCAGCCAAATGAGATATCACAGTATTTTGCTGCTGGGTCTGTAATTTTCCTTTTGCATTAAGCAGACACTATATATAGTTCTTTGCCAACAAAGTACAGTGGCACTGACAAGACCTGCCAGTACCCATACTTCTTATAAGAAGGTGCTGGGCCCACAAAGCCTTGTAATTAAGCTGCAGGCAAGGAGTAGATACTAGATGGCTTGGGTGGGAGACTGCAAGCGATGACTAGCTAACAAGGTTGGTGTTACAAAGGGGGTAAGAACTCCAAGAGGGAATGCTGAGATGGAGAGGCCAGGTAACTGTGCTGGGAAAAAGCCAGAGGTAAATCACCCCTCTCCTAACCTACAGAAAAGACAGAAAGTTTTGCTCTTTTTTGTTGTGAATTCACAGTTGTATTGGCAAAGAATAAACTAGCCTGAGAAAATGTGAGCAGAGCTGACTTATCTGTCTAAAGCAACCCACTTACATTGCTTATGTTCACAAATCTCTCTTTAAAAAGTACGCTGATGTAAACTATATAAATCATTATGTGTAGATATAAAATCTGATTGGTCTATGTTAAGATCATAGATAGACACAGGATCATAGAAAGACACAGGAGGGACACCAGCCCACCAACTGTTAGTGCAGACTTAGTGAAGGGGCACTTGGAGGGGCTGGATGTGTTCAAATCAGCAGGCCCAGATGAACTTCATCCAAGGGTGCTGAAGGAATTGGCCAGTGTCATAGCAGAGCCACTGGCACAGCTGTTCAAGCACTCATGGTGCTCGGTCAGAACCCAGAGGACTGGAAAAGGGCCAACGTGGTCCGTATTTTCAAGAAGGGGAGGATGGAGGAACCAGGAAACTATAGGCCAATTAGTTTCACCTCTTTCCTTGGGAAAACTCTGGAAAAAATCATTAAGGATCACATTTGTAGTAGCCCAGCAAGGGAAATAATGCTGAAAGGAAATCAGCACGGGTTCACTGTAGATAGATCCTGCCCAACTAACCTTGTCTCTCTTTATGACCAGGTCACAAAATACTTAGACACCAGAGATGAGTTAGATGTAATCTACCCAGACTTTAAGAAGGCCTTCGATATGGTATTGCATTCTGTTCCTTTAATTAAACTGACAGACTGTGATGTAGATGATTACATGGTCAGGTGGGTGGCAAATTGGCTTACGGGTAACACACACAGAGTGAGTGGTGGTGGACAGATCAATAGTGACCTGGAAAAATGTGGGCAGTGGAGTCCTACAAGGCTCAGACCTTGGACTGGTGCTATTTAATATCTTCATCAGTAACTTGGATGACGTAGTAAGCACCCTGCCCAAGTTTGCAGATGATACTAAATTCTGGGGCAAAGTTAACACACCAGAGGGTAGGGAACAAATCCAGGTGGATCTGGACAGGTTAGAAAAATGGGCAGAATGAAATAGGATGCAGTTCAACAAAGACAAGTGCAAAGTGCTATACCTGGGCAAAAAGAACCACCAACACACTTACAGGCTGGGGGGTGACCTTCTCAGCAGCACAGCAGGGGAAAGGGATCTCAGAGTCATAGATGACTCCAAGATGAACATGATTTGTCAATGTGATGAAGTGATCAACAAAGCTAACCGCACTTTATTGTGCATTAGCAGATACATGACAAACAGGTGAAGGGAGGTGATGCTTCCCCTCTATGCAGCACTGGTCAGACCGCAGTTGGAGTACTGCGTCCAGTTTTGGGCACTGTACTTCAAGAGGGATGCGGAGAATCTTAAGAGGGTTCAGAGGAAGGCCACTCATATGGTCAGAGGTCTGCAGGCAAGGCCCTACAAGGAGAGACTGAGGGACCTAGATCTCTTCAGCCTTCGCAAGAGAAGGCTGAGAGGTGATCTTGTGGCTACCGATAAATTCATTAGGGGAAGGCAGCAGAGAATAGGAGATGCTCTATTTACTAGACCACCCCCTGGAGTAACTAGGAACAATGGCCACACACAGAGCAGATTTAGGTTGCAAATAGCTGGAGTGTGGAGCCGGCATCACACAGTGGCCATGGTGGAGCTGGCAGCCATGGTGTGGCCTGTACGGCACTGTCCACAGGGCCCCCCAAAGCATGAGGCCCAGGGTGGTTGCACTGATTCCCCCTCTCTCCCTCCCCCCCAGGGTGGCCCTGAGGGGTGTCAAACTCACCTGGCTCCCTGGGCCAAATACAGATTGTGGGATATATCCATACAAAAACCTCCAAGGGCAGGAAGTGCAGTGACTACACTAACCCCTGCAGGTACTTGATCCACTGCGCTCAAAGTGTCACGGGTTTAATGCTGCTGTCTTACTATCTGTTGCTGCTGAAACAAATTCCTGATGAGGCTCCATACACTGAAATTCGATGGTAAAGCAAGAAATAGTGGCATCAATCCCTTTGGCTATGGGAGCCCTCAGGACTAACACTCCTGCTCCTCACTCCACCTCTAATTTACTGGCCCCTTCAGAAGCCCTGCGGTTCAGACAACATGTCCACAGCCTGTATGTTTACTATCCCTGGACTTCATCAATTTGCAGAATTTGCAAGCACCGGTACTGGCTTGTTGCAGAATAAGTAAACACTGTTGTCTCTCTTCCCAGATGTAGAGAGAAATAAGGTGGCTCAAGCCCCTGGGGTGTATAAGAGAGCTGTCACGGTGGTCAGCACAGAATATAATGTGAACATAAAGTAAAACTACGAATCAGTTGCCATCAGCAGATTCAACGGAAGTTTAAACTTAGATTTTCATAACCACATTCAATTAGCATGTTTAAATATTTCATACGTGCAGCCAACATTGACTAAGATGAATTCTTCATGGGAGCAACAGACAAAAAAGTACCAGAATAATAGCTTGTCAATCTGAAGGCAAATGGAACAAGGACACAAATGTACAATCTAATGTGATGCCCCCACCCCAGCCCCATGTTACAGGTGGGGACTGGTGCACGCAGGTCGAACCCCGTGTGCCCGGTGCTCACCCATCTGAGCTGAGCAGCAGCAGCACAAGACAAATTGCTGCTTAGGGTGGGGGGAAGGCAGCCCCATTCGCTACTGACACTTCCCGGAGCAGCCACTAGAAGCCTGCGTGGGGCTGCTTCACTGTGTCACCGCTGCCTCTGGGCTGCAAAAATACCTTCAGTTTCAGGTTAGGGATATTTATCAACTTTCAATATAGGGTTTATAGTAACTTAAAAAGCTTCATATACCCTGTACCATTTATTATCATTATTATAATAACAAGTGGCACTATAAGCATGCTTCACTCACTCCAGCTTACTTTTGAAAGTATGCCTTCACCTTCTTGGCAGTCCAAGTCACAATCTACTTTGGCACATAGGCTGTAAGGAACTGGCCAAACTCTAAGAAACTTGGCTTGTACATTTTCATTTATTATTATCCTACCTTGGATATGTGTGAAAGTTCCTATGCCTTCACTGGACACTTTGGAGGGCTGTTTAAATATAGTTTCTAATTATTGTTTCACTGTTTCTGCAAGGACCTCTGAAAAGTGCCTTCAGTATCGTTACATTAAAAAACTCCAGTTCAGGGGAATCTCTTTTAATTGTTTCATGATCCTCACAGAACAGGTCCTTCTTTTCCAATCGCATACAAGTCTAAGCGGCACTACTTAATATTATATTCTACTGGCACTAACATTACCCTCTTTGGCATGATCCTCTCTTCTGTATATGTTTTTAACAACACTGGTGCCTTCCTTAATTTAATATTTTTTGGAAGTTTTTTCATATTCTGAATATGAGATAACACACACTACAAAGCCTGTATCCACCGCCATGTTAAGGGTTTTCCCAACAACCTGGGGTTTCACTTTTGTTCACCTGATATATGCCTACACTAGCTACTCTGCTCTCAACATCTGTGTCACTACTCCCCCATCAATTACATATACCTTGTCTTTTCTATTCCTTACCTTATTTTCTCTTTCCTTCTCTCCTTTCGCCACGGACCAAAGGCAAAATCTAATGAGAATCTTTATTTCTCATAGCATGGCATGAAGAGTGTCATTCCTAAAAGACACGATCCTTGAAGCACAAAGGAAGTCCATTCCCATGCAGAGGAAATGTAGCAAAAGGGCTGGGAAGCCCTCTTGGCTAAATAGGGAAATCATGGTCCTCTTAATAAAGAAAAAAGAGAAATACAGTCAATGAAAGCTAGGGACAGCCCCACAAGGAAAACTATATAGCTATGACCTGCACTTGTAGGGATCAGAGTAGAAAAGCTAAGGCGGTAACTGAACTAAAATCAGCAACAGGAATCGAGAACAACAAGAAGTCTTTCTTGAGGTATGTAGGGAACAGGAGGAAAACAAATGGGAGTGTGGGCCATTGCTCAACAAATCAGGACAGCTAGTCACTGGCACTCAGGAGAAAACTGAACTCCTTAATGACTACTTTGCTTTGGTCTTCTACCAGACCAAGGGAAAAATCACGCCAGCTAGGGTACAGAATGAGCACAGTTCAAATAACCACCTTCCTATTGTTGCTGTAGAACTGGTGCATGATCAATTAAAGACTGAGGCAGGCAGGGAGCAGGAGCCCCCACAATGGAGGCAGCAGCAGTGGAGGGAGTCTTTACATGGCCAGCCCCGAAGGGCGAGGGGGGGGGCCTTTAAATACTCTCTGAAATACATCATTTTCGAAGGGCAATTAGCACGCGGTGAGAGAGAGAGAGAGAGAGAGAGAGAGAGAGAGATATTGCTCTAAAGTTTATTCAGCATGGGTTGGCAGGAGACCAAGGATGTCAGCCTGCCAGCCAAGGTCTGCTCCACTGAGGCTCCACATGCTGCTGGGGTTTCAAAATGTTAAAGTTTTTTTTAAATAAATTTGAAATGTCTTTTTGTGTTGAATTAAAAACTCAAGTTGTCATCTTAGTGCAGCTTGATACAAATATGAGCAAAAAGTGAGTAATGTAGCAAATAAGAAATATATTTCACCTTTTTATAGCTTACTTAATGTACAATTTCTAACAATCAACCACTGAAAGTACACTTTTCTTTAAAATAATAAAAAACCAACAAAAAAATACAATAGGAAAGTTGATAAAAAAATCATTGGTTTAAGTCAAGCTTTTGGTGTGCTTGATATAAATCAGTGATGTAAATCAACTTATTACCTTAAATGTTTATATACAATTTACATGAATATATGAGATAAATACATCATTTATGCCTGAATGTCCTTGGACAAACAACCACTGGGGACAGGATTTAATACAAAGCATGTATTAAATTAACCTGCGGAATTAACCTGCCCAATTGCTTTAATTATAAGTGTTTGTAATCTGTTGAAACCTAAAATGCCTACTTATATGGGAACAATCAGGGCTTATGATAACACCCTGGAAGACTGCTCTATGTATGTAGACCAGCTGAAACAGTTTCGCAAAGTAAATGGTATTTCCCCCATGGAAACATGTAGCTGCATTACTGAGCTTGACAGGAAGGAAAATGTATGAATTACCATGCAAAGCTTGCTTACTCCAGAAATGGCAGCAAGCAAAATCTTCAAAGAATTAGTGAAAATTATCCAAGAGTATCTGACACCAAAGTCATTGATTATTGAAGAAGGATTCAGGTTCCATAAAAGAAATCAAATTGAAAGTGAATCCATTCCTTCTTTGTTACAGAGTTAATGAAATTGTCAAAATGTTGCAATTTTTAAGGATGGACTTAATGAGGCTTTCAGAGACAAATCTGTGCGAGTTACTTAATGAAGAAGGTAGGGTAGAGACAGAAGTTACACGTAAACTGGTTTAAGTGACTGGAAACCTGTTAAAACCTGTATCAGAACAGAACTTCAGTGCACATAAACCGCAGGGACTGCCCTACCCCTCTGCTCTCTAGTCCACTTGCTTCCTGCCTGCCTGCCTCTGTCAGCCCATAGTGGGGGCAGAAGAACAGACCTCCAGACCCTCCTAGCCTGCATCTATGCAGCATGCTGGGTGGAGTGGCAGGAGAAGAAAAAAATCAGGGAAAGTCCCCTGTGGTGGGGGCTTTTTCCCCCTCTGCAGCCTTCCACCTGCTGGGGCAGCTGGGGAAATTCCCCACCTCCCCCTTCCCTGAACAGCTGTTTGCCTTAGCTGCTGCCACAGGATAGAGGGGGAAGGAGTTCCCAAGGCTCCAGAGTACAGGCACCAGGGAGCCCCTTCCTCAGGTGTCTTCTTCCACCTCAGTCTGGGGTCCCCGAGCTGAGCGCAGCCCTGGAGAGACGAGGGGCATTCCCTCCCTCCCCCTTCCCAACTGTTAATTGCTTCAGCTGCTGCCACAGGAGGGAGAGAGGAATCCTCTGGGATGATGCCTGTCTGTACAAGCCAGCAGGGGGGCACCAAGGAGTCCCTTCTTTGCGGGGACTTCCCTCCACCCAAGTCCAGGGTCCTCTAGCTTGAGGCAGTCCCAGAGAGCTGAGCGGAGTTCTTCTTTTGCCCCAGCCGTTGCAAGTCTCAGGCAACCAGCTGCTGAGGAGTGGGAGAATTTCCCTCTGCTGCCATGGGCTGCCCCCGAGACCCTCAGTAGCTGAGGCAAGGAGCTGTGGGGTTTGGGATGGGAAGAATTTCCCTCAGCACCCTAGGGCTGCCCTAGGTTGGGGAACCCTGGGCTGGGGTGGGGGGAAGTCCCCCAAGGCAGGGGCTCCCCAGTGCCCCCATGCTGGGCTGCATGGGCAGGCACCCAGCCCAGTGGACTCCTTCTCCCTCTCTCCTGTGGCAGAAGCTGAAACAAGCAGCAGTTGGGAGGGGGGAAGAAGGGAATGCCCCTCAGGGCTGCTTGGGCTGGGGAATCCAGGCTGGAGGCAACCCCTTTGGAGGGAGGCCCCCCAAAATGTGCCAGCACCTGGTTGGGGGGGTGGTCCTCAACCCCCTGTGGGAGGATGGGGAGTTGAGGGCATGTACTGGGGAGCCAATCAGGAACAGCCCTACTTGGCTGGGATGGAAACAGCAAGCAGACTGGGAGATGTACTCTAGTGCCCCCAGCCTGGGTCAGTGCAAGTCCCCACCTGCCTTTCCCAATTGAAAACTGAACATCAGTTCAGTTGGTTATTGATTCAATCTACACAATTTAGAATAAGCTGCCTAGACCGAATCAATTCTGCCTCAGGCTTTTTGACCGTACTTAGTCAAAGACTAAATTGGGTATCTATAGCATAAGCTTTCATGAGCTTGAGCTTACTTCATCAGCTGCTAATGAAGTGCTACTTAATGAAGTCATACAAAGGAATGACTGAGGTCATCTTTAACCTCACCTATGAACGTGCTGTTGAAATTGGAATAGCAATGGAAACTGCATCAAAGGTTGCCACAGAATTGCATGGAGAGGTGCCTATAGAAATAGGGATGACTGAGTTATTCAATATGTAATGGAAGAGCCAATGCAGGCAGCAGCTTGATTTGTGCCTTTGGTGTGGAAAAGAGTCTTGCATCTCAGCTAATTGTTAGTTTCAGAAATGCTAGTTCCAAAGTTGTAATAAACAAAGAAATATCCAAGCAGTGTGCCATGCTATGAGAAATAAAGATTCATAGATTGTAAGGCTGGAAGGGACCTCAGACGATCATCAGATCCAGCCCCCTGAAGCAAGCAGGAAAGACAACTGGGGTCAGGTGACCCCAATAAGGTGCTGGTTCAGTCTCTTGAATATTTCCAGGGTAGGCAATTGTAACACCTCTGGTGGGAGCTTATTTCACTGTCTGGACACTCTAGTTGAAGTAGTTTTTCCTAATGATGAGCCTGAAATGGGCTTCCAGGAGTTTGTGGCCATTACTGCTAGTTTTCCCCAAGGGTGCCCGGGTGAACAGTTGTTCACTGAACCCTTGATGTTCATCTCTGATGCAGCAGTAAGCTGCTACCAAGTTCCCTCTCAGCCTTCTCTTTTTCAGGCGAAGAGTCCCAGGTCTCTCAGCCTTTCCTCATGTGGCTTGCTGCACAAGTCTCTGATCATACAGGTGGCTCTTATCTGGACTCTCAAGTTTTACCACATCCTTGTTAAAGTGCAGCGCCCAGAATGATGCAGTACTCCAGCTGCGGTCTCACCAATGCCGAGTAAAGTGGGATAATCACTTATTTGGTTTTGCTAGAGTTGCATCAATTGATGCATGCCCCAGGTTTTGTTGGCCCTGCTGGCTACAGAGTTGCACTGTCAGCTCATGCTCATACTGTGGTCATTATTACCCCCAGGTCCCTTTCATTTGCAGTGCTGGTCAGGTTGGCATTACCAAAGCTGTTGTTGTGCAGGGGATTGTTCATCCCCAGGTGGAGTGCTTTACATTTCTCGATGTTGAACCCCATCTGGTTCCAGTCCACTCAACTTGCCAGCCTGCCTGGATCTGCCTGTTTCTGCAGCCTGACCATGCTTCCCCATAACCTGGTGTCATCCGTGAACTTGGTCAGTGAGCTCTTCACCCCCACATCCAAATCACCGATGAAGATGTTCACACATCAGAACTGGGGTGGGGGGGGCACCAAAGGCACCATTTGGAGGTCTAAAGTGCCTCTATACTAATGCTAGGAGCATGGGGAACAAGCAGGAAGAACTTGCACTCCTGCTTGCAGACAATATCTTCAATTTAGTGAGGCTAATGGAAACCTGGTGGGACCTTACCCATGACTGGGTGGTACACATTGAAGGCTACAGGTTGTAAAGAGAGAGTAGGGAGGAAAGGGGACAGGGTTGCTCTCTACATAAAGGAGCATTATACATCTACCCTCTTCAAAATGGGATCAGATGAGGAAAAAGTTGAAGCATTGTGGGTTAGGATACACGGAGATCGAGGGGAAAGGGACTTGGTGGTGGGGGTCTGCTACAGACCACCGCACCAAGATGAAAAGCTAGAGACTTGGAATTCTTGAGGCAGGTCTCAGAGGCCGTACAGTATAGGCACATGGTTGTCATGGGGGACTAAAATACCCTGACATCTGCTGGGAGGAGCAGTAAGCCAAATCCAACCGTTCATGTAGGTTCTTAACCTGCATGCAGTAGGTACATGGTCCCACTAGGAGGAATGCCTTACTGGACTTGGTGTTGGCTACAGGGGAGAACCTGGTAGGGGAGCTGCAGATCCATGGTCACCTTGTGGACAGTGACTACCAATCAATCGAATTCACCATATGGCATAGGGTGGGTAAGATAACTAGTAGGGTAGAAGTGCTTGACTTTAGGAAGGGTAATTTCAGTGTGCTTAGGAGTCTAGTCAATGACGCACTGCAAGATAAAAGTATTGGCAAGATGGGAGTCCAGGAAGGGTGGTCGCTCCTAAAGGAGGCAATCCTTCAGGCGCAGAGGGGGACTATCCCAGTATGAGGGAAAAGGGGGAAAGGAGTCAAAAAACTTCCTGGGTTAAACAGGGAGATCCAGGGGAGCCTAAGGGCAAAACAGGAGGCACACAGGCGGTGGAAGCAGGGAGAAGCTACCAAGGAGTATACCTACTTGGCCCACACTTGCAGGGAGGCAGTTAGAAAGGCCAAAGCAACTACAGAGCTGAGGCTGGCAACACAAATTAAAAACAACCAAATGTCTTTTTTAGGTATGTAGGGAGTAAAAGGAAGGCGCACGGCAGCACAAGACTCCTATGGAACAAGGAGGAGCAATTAGTGACAGACAGGGGGACAATACTGAGCTATTCAACGAGTTTTTTGCCTCAGCGTTCTTGAACGGGGGTCAAGATAAGTCTCCTAATGGGTTCTTAGATGGGCATCAGAGGGACACCAGCCCACCAACTGTTGATGCTGACTTGGTGCAGTCACTTGGATGGACTGGATGTGTTCAAGTCAGCAGGCCCAGATGAGCTGCATCCAAGAGTACTGAAGGAATTGCCCAGGGTCATAGCAGAACCATTGGCATAGCTGTTTGAATGCTCATGGCGCTTGGGTCAGGTCCCGGAGGACTGGAAAAGGGCCAATGTGGTCCCTATTTTCAAGAAAGGGAGGAAGGAGGATCCCAGAAATTATAGGCCAGTCAGTCTCACCTCCATCCTTGGAAAAGTCTTTGAAAAGATTATGAAAGATCATATTTGTGCAAGTCCAGCAGGAAAAATAATGCAGCAGGGAAACCAGCATGGATTCGTAGCATGGGCACGGATCATGCCCAACTAATCTGGTTTTGTTTTCATAGTTTCATAGTTGGTACGGTCGGAAGGGACCTGAGCAGATCATCAAGTCCGAACCCCTGTAATGGCAAGAAAGTGTACTAGGGTCAAACAACCCCAGCAAGGCGTTAGTCTAACCTCCTCTTAAAGACCCCCAGGGTAGGAACCAGCATCACTTCTCTCGGAAGTTGGTTCCAGATCCTAGCCGCCCTGACAGTGAAGTAGCGCCTCCTGATGTCCAGTCTGAATCTACCCTTTGCCAGCTTGTGAGCAGTCACTGCTGGTAGTGCTCAGGGGAACAGGGACTCCCCCACTGCCTGCTGTTCCCTCTGACTAGTTTCTAACAAGCCGCTAGATCCCCCCTCAGCCTTCTCTTGTGGAGGCTTGAACAGGTTCAGGTCCCATAGCCTCTCCTCGTAGGGCCTGCCCTGCTGCCCCCTGATCATGCGAGTGGCCCTCCCCTGGACCCTCTCCATGTTGTCCACATCCCTCTTGAAGTGCGGTGCCCAGAACTGGATGCAGTACTCCAACTGC
>NW_017728997.1:44710109-44714168 GCF_001723915.1 Gavialis gangeticus | reverse complement strand
CTCCCCTGGACCCTCTCCATGTTGTCCACATCCCTCTTGAAGTGCGGTGCCCAGAACTGGACACAGTACTCCAACTGCGGCCTGACCAGTGTCACATAGAGAGGGAGGATCACCTCCTTGGACCTGCTTGAGATGCACTTGTGGATGCATGACAAGGTATGGTTGGCCTTCCTGACCGCGTCCCCACTGCCCACATCCCTCCAGGTCAAATAGGGTCAACAGGATCACAAAACGCTTAGACACAGAAGTAGAGGTGGATGTCTTTTTCTTGGATTTTAGCAAGGCCTTCAATACAGTATGTCCTCCCATTCTCATAAATAAATTAAGGGGCTGTGACAGATGTTTACACTGTCTGGTGGGTGGCAAATTGGCTCGAGGGTTACACCTAAAGTGGTAGTAGATGGGTCAGTATTGACCTGGAAGGATGTAGGTAGTTGGATCCCTCAGGGTTTGGTCCTTGGACCTGTACTCTTCAATGTCTTCATCAGTGACTTGGATGTAGGTGTGAAGTGTACTCTGTCCAAGTCTGCAGACAATACTAAATTGTGGGGTGAAGTGCACACTCCAGAGAGTAGGGAACAATTGCAGGCAGACCTGGACAAGTTAGAAAAGTGGGCAGTACACATTAGGATGTACAACAAGGACAAGTGTGGAGTACCGCACCTAGGGTGCAAAAATATCCAGCACACCTACTGGCTGGGAACTGACCCTCTCAGCAGTACAGAAGTGGAAAGGGATCTTGAAGTCATAATGGACTCCAAAATGAGCATGAATCGTCAGTGTGACAAAATCATCAGCAAAACTAACCACGCGTTATCATGCATCAGCAGATGCATGACAAATAGAACCAAGGAGGTGATACTTCCCCTCTATGTGACATTGATCAGACCACAGTTGGAGTACTGCATCCAGCTGTGGGCACCGTACTTCAAGAAGGACTCTAGAGGACTTTTGCAGATAGACTCTAGAGGGTCTAGAGGACGGCCACTCATATGGTTAAGGGTTTGCAGGACAAGCCCTGTGAGGAGAGACTAAGGGACCTGGACCTCTTCAGCCTCTGCAAGAGAAGGCTGAGAGGTGATCTTGGGGCTGCCTACAAATTAATTAGGGGACACAGCAAGGAATCAGAGATGCTCTGTTCACCAGGTCACCTCTTGGGGTAACAAGGGACAATGGTCACAAACTGACAGACAGCAGATTTAGGCTAGACATCAGAAAAAAAATTCTTTGTGGTAAAGTTGGCCAGAATTTGGAATGGTCTTCCAAGGCAGGTAGTGGTCTCCCCTACCTTGGGGGTCTTTAAGAGAAGGCTGGATAGGCATCTGGCTGGGGTCCTCTGACCCCAGCACTCTTTCCTGCCCAGGGCAGGGGGTTGGACTTGATGATCTGTTGAGGTTCCTTCCAACCTTAGCATCTGTGAATCTATTAATCTAAATGATCTGTATTCAAGTTTCAGAAGCAGACTGGGTAAATTTGCTGATGACACCAAACTATGAGGAGGTATGGTTACACTAGAGAATAGGCTGGTGATTCAGGCTAACCTGGACAGGTTCACAAGATGGGCAGACCAAAATTTGATAGCATTTAAACACTAAGAAATGCAAGGTGCTCCACCTAGGGGAAAAAAATCCACATCATACTTAAAGGCTTGGCAGTGCTATGCTCACTAGCACCATGACCAAAAGGAACTTGGGGATTATAATCAGGGGTCCAGGTTTTCTGGTTCCCACAGAAAAACGGAGTAAATGCGGATTTTCCCTTTTAGCAGGGAAACCCATGGATATCCCACTTTTGCAGAGTCTTGCAGGCTGGCACAGTTCCAGCCTGCAAGAACTGATTGCAAAAAGGGCAGGAAACCCCCAACCCTGTCCAAATGGGGAGGGAGAGGGGGGAAGGGCAGGGTCTAAGGCTCTGAGTCAGCCAAGGGTGGACTCAGGCTCACTCGTCTTCACTCCTCACCCCTGGAGCCTGGAGGTAAGTGGGGCTTGGGGGTTGCAGGATAGGGCTGGTGGGGGAGCAGACTGGGGGCTGAAGGAGTGGAGTGCAGACCCCAGGTGGCATACCTCGGTGCCTCCCTGCCCCTAACCTCAGCCCACTCCCAGGAGCAGGGCTGCGGGGCATGGATAGGGGTGCCCCTCTACAGGCCGCATGTGCGCCAGCCAGCTGGACAGTGGGTTTCACACATGGCAGCCATCACCACACCGCACTGCCAAGCCCCGCACTGCCTTCCCATGGCCAGCCGCACAGCTCTGTGGGCAGGTGGCACAGGGCACGGCAGCGGTGGTGGTGGCAGCCGCCATGTGCAGACCGCACCCATGCCACCCACCACCACCCCGCACCAGCTCCACAGGCAAGCGGTGGCAGTAGCAGCTGGCCAGTGGAGGGGCTCACACACAGCAGCCGCCACCACCCCATGTCACTGCTTGCCTGGGGAGCCATGCCCACTGATGGTGGGGTTTGGACACGGCAACTGCCACCACACCGCTGCGGCTCACACTGCCTTGCTGGGGCCAGCGGCATGGCGCCACAGGCAAGTGGCAGTACAGGGTGGTGGAGGGGGCTGTGTGCGAGCTCTCCCCCACCCACACCTCCGCTGGCTGGCCAGCACGCAGCCGCCACCACCCCATGCTGGCTCAACAAGCTCTGACCAGTGGGGAGTGGGGAAAAAGCTCACACACAGTGGCCGCCACCACTTTGTGCCATCACTGGCCCATGGAGCTGTGCTGCTGGCCCCAGGAAGGCAGGATGGGGCACAGCGGTGTGGTGGTGGCCACTGTGTGCGAACTTCCTCAGCATGTCTGCAGCCCCTAGAGGGGCACCCCTGCCCTCACCCCCCCAGCCATGCTCCTGGGAGCAGGTACAGGGACACTCCCCACTTCTCAATCTGCAACCCCTGCCCCATCCTATTCCCCTACCCTACCCCTCCTTCCCCCAAACACACTTACCTGCTGGGGTGGGTGTTCATATCTGTTCCTGCATGTGTGGGGCTGGGGGCTGTTGTGGGGGGAGTGAGGGGCATCAGTTGGGCTGAGGAGGCTGTGAGGCAGTGAGGGACACCAGCATCACGGGGCGGGGGCTGTGGGGGGCCTTTAATTTTAATAAACACATTTTGGGGGGTTTATTGGAGAATTTGCGATTTGTTTTTTGTTTTTTTTTTTTTTTAATCAGGGAAAACCAGGATCCCTGGTCATGATTGTCCACAAGATGAACATGAGCCACCAGTGTGATGCTGCATCCGGCAAAACAAACAAAACCCTGGCTTGCATCTATTGATGCATCTCAAGCAAGACCCAGGAAGTTATTCTCCTGCTGTACTTGGCCTTGGTGAGGCCACAGCTGGAGTACTGCATCCAGTCCTGGGCTTTGCACTTTAGGAAAGATGTGGAGAAAGAGTCAAGAGGAGAGCCACGTGCATGATCAGAGGACAGGAGAACAAGTCTTATGAGGAAAGGCTGAGAGGCATGGGACTCTTCAGCCTGGAGAAGCAAAGACTCGGTGAGGACTTGGTGGCAGGCTTTGAGTATATACAGGGTGTACACAAGGAACTGGGAGAAGCTCTGTTCACCAGGGCACCCCAAGGGAAGACAAGGTCTAACGGTCACAAGCTCTGGAAAGATAGTTTTAGGTAGGACATAAGAAAAAACTTTACCGCCTAAGTCCCCCGAGTCTGGAATAGGCTCCCCCCACAAGTGGTGCTAGCACCTATTCTGGACACCTTTAAGATACACTTGGATCTTGCTGGGATCATTTGACCCCAGCAGACTTCCACCCCTTGGGCAGGGAGCTGGACCCAATGATCTTGTGAGGTCCCTCCCAGCCCTAATGTCTATGAAATCTATGCTCCACAAAATATTTTTCCTTTTCCTACGCTGTCTTGAGCCCAGCATTGGTCCTTTCTGATGCACACAACTACACCTTACTCTGCTTCCTCTCCTTCTTCCTCACAAGAAATTAAACCACAAACCAAGACTCCTTCTAGTGGTGATATAACCCACCAGATCTTCTACCGCTACTGGCTATGCATGTTGTCTAATTGTTTTTGCCACAATGTAGCTATAT
>NW_017728997.1:44701884-44705109 GCF_001723915.1 Gavialis gangeticus | reverse complement strand
ACAACTACACCTTACTCTGCTTCCTCTCCTTCTTCCTCACAAGAAATTAAACCACAAACCAAGACTCCTTCTAGTGGTGATATAACCCACCAGATCTTCACCCTTCATACCCCCTCCACCGCCCCCAAAAACCCCCAAAACCTCCCCTGCAACAGTCCAGGAGTTCAGCCACCTGTGGCCTTGTGTGATGCAGTATTTTAGTTTAGAGACATGAATAGAGCACTTGTAGTTTATGTTTACACCCCTGTACATATGCAGAGGGTCCAAGAAACGCTATTTAACTGAAGTACTCAGAACCATTCAGAAGCAAGGGGTTTAATGGTTAGGATTTTGGTGCAGCTACAGGGTAGGAGGAGCAGCAAGCCCAGCCATGCCTGGGATCCCAGTCATAACAGGGGCTGGGAGTAGGCTCCCTGGTACAGGATTGTTCCTCAGTTACACGCAGAATCTAGTGGCAGTGGCTCATGATAAAGCCCACGTAGAAATAGATAAAGCTATAAATTATAGGATGGTGGCCTGGCTTGAAAGTGAGATGAGGAGTGATAAGTAAATAAGTGCTTACCATATGCAGCCAATAATCCAAATAATCAAATAAAAAAGAAACCCATAAGACATCAACGAACTCAGGGTCCCTAGAACCAAACCCAGATAGCCTATATCAGCCTGCTACCCCAAAAGAAAATAATCTGTTTAGTAATAGTTGACCCATTCATACTAAATGGGTGGAGGCTATCCCAACCAAAAATAACAGAAGCTCTGGCTACTGCTATGGTGCTAATAAGACATGCATTCTCTAGATGGGAACTGGCAAAAGAACTAGGAGCATGACCAAGGGCTGCACTTCACTAAATAAGTTACAAATGTTGTGTGTCAAGTGCCAGGCATTAAATAGCAATTTTGCATCGCAGTTGATCCTGAAAGTTTAGGATAAGAAAAAAGACTAAGCAGTAGCTTTTGATTCCATTCTGATGGCCCTCAGAGGAACCACCACAGTGCATGGAGTTATCCCTTAAAGCCAAGAAACGGTGAGCAATTCAATGCCTGAAATCTGGTGACTAACAAAAAGCAACCAAACATCTTCAGTAATCAACAGGTAAAACAGTTAGTAAAAAGCTATTCACAAGCATATTGCAATACAGTTGGGAAAAAACATACAAAAGATGACTAATTTGGACCCATTTTGTATCCATGTGGTAAGATTACATGCATCTAAGTAGGAAATCAGGTACTGCATAGTTAACTCAAAGAAAAGGATCACTGCTTGGTAGGACTGTAAGGAGAACCTGGAAGAATCATTCATTAAATGAGGCTAGTCTTACAGTGCATCAAGTAGCCCTAAAGGGGGAAACATTCAAAAAGTTGTTCCATGGTACAGTAGCCAACTAAAGGAATGAAAGGGAACTAAGCACTCCAAAGAGCAAACTTGCTTTCTTATTACAGATGCCAACCGATAATATTTTCTACCTCTGAGTAAGAGTATGTTTTCACCTCTTTTTTTGTAGGAAAGTATCAGTTTTATAATGTAAGATGGGTTCAGTGGTAATACTATCCTCTCACAAGACTCCTGATGTAGAAAGCAGAGCTTAGATAAATAAATCTTCCAACAGAAGAATTTTCTGTTCCCAAAATAGAAAACATAACTGCATGGGCGACTGGTGCCTCCTGAGCCGGGGGGGGGCACATGCCCCCACAGTGGCCAGTCAGCAACCGGGGGGGGTCCCCCCACAGCAGATCCCACCAACCGGCGCTCCTGCCTGCCCCTGTTGCCTGTCACCTAAGCGGGGAGTGCTGGCTGTCAGGAGGTGCACCAGTGCTCTCAGGTGGTGCACATGCACCACTCCATGACTGTGATCATTAGCTGGATGGATAAAATACCAATAAAGGACATTGAGCTATAGATAGGACAACACAAAGCACAAGCAGAAGCAGTAGGCAAGAAAATTTCAGCAGTGCTTTGCATGTGGACTAGACAGAATAAGTTTTAGTTCCAAACAACAGAAGTGAAGGCAGAAGATGACCTAGGCTAGGCTGCCATTATAGAATATGATTGAAACGTATGCAAGTGCTCTTTTAGCCATGACTGGCTAGCCAGCATTTTAGAAGTGGGTTGTTTTGGGTTTTGTTTTTGCTTTAAAAGGTGGGGAAGGGCTAGAGACTCATAAAAACTAAGCGTATAAATATTACAAATTTGCTACAGGTTTACTAAATTCTGTTTGCTGAATAGAAGACAGTGAACTATAGACCTATGCCAAACAGGAAAAAAGAACCATGCACTCTTAGCTTTAAAAGTAAACATTTAATAGAAGCATCTGTCCCAGGGGGACAAAAATGAAGGCACTGGAGCACCCTCCCGTGGCAGGACCCAAGGCTGGGTTGACCTGCCCAGAGAAAGAAATAGAAAGCCCTGAAAAGAGGGCATATTTACCACGCGCAGGAAAAGCGGAGCCACGCTGAGAAGGGCCGCTGGCGTGACTCATCAGCCACTTCTATTGCCAGCTGGGAACGATGCCAGTGGATGACGTTACCAAAAACCGCTACCTGGCAGATTTAAAAGCTGGTGGCGGAGAAACGGAGACGGGAAGCAGCAATGGAGCCAGAGGATGAAGCTGCTCCCCAGGCTGCAACAACAGGAATGGCAGCTCCGAAAGGGACCGGACGGACACCCGCAGGAGGGGTCTCAACCACCTTAGAAGAATCGCACAATCGGCTCAGCAGGGCAGCCGGGCCAAGGAAGGATGGCGTCAGGGGATCTTGGGAACCACAGACATTGGACTCACAAGTGGGATGGGCAGAGGCCCATACCCCGATTATTCTTTTCTTCCTTTTTTTTTTTTTTAATTTTATTTTGGAGGGCGCACAGAGCCCAGACCAGGAAAGGAACCTCTAGGGGCCAAAGGAAAAACCAAGGCAGCTAAGCAGAAGCCTCAGAGTGAGAACAGACACAGAGATGAGGACGGTCCCATGTTTCACTGTTATCTGGGGTGAAAAGTCATCAAGGGATGGGCAAGGAGAGAAGGGGGTGAATGAGAACACCAGAAGGGGACAGGCGAGTGATCCATCATCCGGTGGTCCTGAGGGCTGGCACATAGGTAGGGTGTAGGGGAGGTGCCAAACTCTGGAAAGGGGAGGTGGAGCCCCAAGAACCCCCGCGAAGGGCAGCACCCGGTCTGCAACAATCCATGACAAGGAGCCCCACCACCGAGGAAAAGACCAAGTTGTGGCAGG
>NW_017728997.1:44695654-44696884 GCF_001723915.1 Gavialis gangeticus | reverse complement strand
AGGGGAGGTGCCAAACTCTGGAAAGGGGAGGTGGAGCCCCAAGAACACCCGCGAAGGGCAGCACCCGGTCTGCAACAATCCATGACAAGGAGCCCCACCACCGAGGAAAAGACCAAGTTGTGGCAGGTAAGTGTAGGGGCCTCCCTCAGGGTTGAACGCAACCCAACACACAGGTCCCAGGGACATACCCCTCAGCCGGAACCGGCTGTGAACTCGAAGGCCACTAGAGAGAGTGCCCATTCAAGACCAAGTGGGTGCAAAGCGATGCATTGGCCGGGAACCTACAAGGGGACCCGCTGAAAGCTGACAACCCCACGATGCAGCCAGCAGTGATGACCCCTGCCGACCTCCTGGGCCAGAATCTGCAGGCCCTCACCCAAATAATAGATGTGCAGCAGCAGATGATGGACCAACAATATTGGCTACATCATAGCCCAACTGCTTTTAAGATGCCCAAAATGACCTGAGATGATGAACCAGAGGCGTACATCGAAGCATTTGAGCGTCACGCGCTTATGACAGGGTTAGAGAAGGGATATTGGGCCAGTCAGCTGGTAAAGCCTGTGGCAGAAGGCCACCTCTGTTTCTCCCCAAAAACTCTGCTCTGTGACAATTTGGTTAGGATGGGCCCTGCAGAGGGTACACTCTCTCTTTAGGTAACTTGAGCTGGATACATTCCTGAGGGAGGGGGGAAACCTGCTCCCTCTACCTACGTGACTGGTATCACATGACTGGCATCACATACCTGGGTGAGGGGCTTGAGCTCCATGGTGGGCTAGAGACTATCAGTCTGCCCAGCAACCAGTGATGCATTTCAAATTGGTTGGCTGACAGCCAACAGGTGCTGACCTCCATTGGACAAGGTAAATGAGGTCATAAGGGCTATATAAGTTAAGGACTGCCCAGGAAGGAGGGGGCAGCAGCCATGAGGAAAAAACTCAGAGAGAGAGAAGAGCTGGACCATCTGAAACTTGCTCTCTCTCTCAAAACTCATGATCAAGGAACTGCCTGCCTCCAGAGGGAATCTCCACCTGCCTCTGGATGATACTTGTGAGTAAGCTACCTGAGCTCTAACTAGATATATAGCTTGCAGTAACTCAGATGAGTGATCAAAGGCTACTCCAGCCACCCTGTTTGCTCTATGGGATTTCTCTGATACTACTCAACTCTGTACCTTATTCCAACCCTACTCCTTGTAACCAATATAGTTCTCCTTTGTACCTAGCATGG
>NW_017728997.1:44690627-44695453 GCF_001723915.1 Gavialis gangeticus | reverse complement strand
TTCTCCTTTGTACCTAGCATGGGAGACCTATTGGGAGTGAGTCTAGATTATGCCTTGGGGTCGCCTTGGTTTGGCTGACTATGGGAGACCACTACCTGTGCTTCTGACTGAGGGAAGCACCTCAAGTTCTTAAAGTGAGTTAAACACTGTGAGTAGAAGTGAGTTAACCTTTGAGGGCTACTAGACCTGTGTTTCCAGGGGGTTCAGAGCCAGAATCAAGCCTACCCCTGGGTGGTGGCAGCTCTACCGTCAGCCTAACGGGTCTGCTCCAGGAAGGGGGTCAGCCAGACGTGAGGCACCCCCAGAAAGGCACTAGGAGCCTGGAAGGTGGTCGGGCGCAATGAGGTGGGTGACTCAATGCAGGAGCAGCCCCTACTGGCCTGTCACAAAGCCCAGGCGGCGTACTAGGACTTAGCCCAGGATGAAGCCAGGAATTACAAATGAGTTAAGGCTGCTATTTTATACTGGCTTGAGATCAATCTGGAGTACTACAGGGAGCAGTTCCGGGCCAAGAAGGCCCCTGACAAGAAACGATCCTGGGTCCTGATGCAATTGCTACGAGACCTTACGAACAAATGGATGAACCCGGTCAAAGATGACTGAGATGCGCTGGCTGACCAAATGCTCCTGGAGCAATTCCAGAATGACTTAATTGAACACACTCAGCGCTGGGTCCAGCAGCACTCACTGACCAACTGTGAGGAGGCCTTAAGACTGGCAGAGGCCTTTGCAGTGTCCAAAACGATATACAGTCAAGAGAAACCTGCACCAAACCCTGGAAACACTCAACCCCATGAGACTGAAAAAAAATGGAACCCTATTAGGAGTGGACCAAAAGCGGTGGTCTGCTTCTGGTGCAAGAGGATGGGACACTTTTCACGGGAGTGCCCGAGCTGCCCCACAAAACGTTGGAGGCCCAATAGTTCTCCAAAAGGTCAGGCAGAGAGACAGAAACAGATGGCAGTGAACCAATGGACTGCAGTTATGCCTCCAGGGGAGATGGTGCTGTACGGAGCTGTCCCATTGTGAGAGTGTGGATAGGAAACCACCCCATTCAGGTCAAATTGGACTCGGGAAGCACCCAGTCATTAGTGCAGGCTGACCTCATCCCAACCCAATGGGGCAACCAGGCAATGCCAGTAAGGATGGCTTGCCTCTATGGTGAGACAGAACGCCGGTGGGTTTGCCTTCAAGTTATGGACCATCAAGTTAAGCTGTTAGTGGGAGTCGCCCCACATTTGGCGAGTGAGATGTTACTAGGGCGTGACTGGAAACCAATCTACAACGTCCTAGAAAGAGTATGGGATGCAGAGACTGGACAGCAGCAACTCAAGGATCGCGATGGGTGGCTCAGGGAGCTCGAAGATGGAGGGGAGTCAACAGAGGACGCAGAGGAAGTGGACTTACACGACATGATCAGTGGACCCCAATTCAGAGAGGCACATAAGGAAGACGAGGAATTCCGACGAGGACTACAATTCTCAAAACAAGGGGCAACCAACTAGAGACTGATGCCAGGACCCCGTGATACGAGGTAAGGGACCAGTTACTTTATCAAGTCCAGAGGGGGAGGCAGGTAGGACAAGAGGAAGCCCAGTTGGTGGTGCCCGCCCAGTTTCATCAGGTGGCATGGCAGCTGGCCCATGCAAATCCTACAGGAGGGCATTTGGGCTGGGACAAAACCATGGCCAGAGTGGCTCGATGGTTTTTCTGGCCAGGGCCGGGGGAAAGACATTGCCCGCCAGTGCGTGACATGCCCAGAATGTTAGAGGATGCAAGAAGACCACCCTGCCCAGGCACCACTCCAACCATTACCTGCCATCAGTGTGCCATTCTCCTGGATAGCAATGGATGTGATGGGGCCCCTACCCCAGAGTAGTGCAGGACATCAGTATGTGCTGGTGGTCATCAACCACGCTACCAGAGGTGATCCCACTCAGGGCAGCAACAGTCCCCCAAATTGCTGAACAGTTGATAAAATGGATCGCTCGAGTGAGAATACCCAAGAAAATTTTGACTCACCAAGGGCAAAATTTCACGTCAGGGGTACTACAGGATGTGTGTTGAACACTATGGATAAAACACCTAAGAACCTTGGTGTACCATCTGCAAACCAACAGCCTCATAGAGCACCTCAATGGCACAATAAAAAGGATGTTACAACGATGTATCCAGGGCAATCCCCAGAAGAAGGACTTGCTACTCCCTTTGGTTCTGTTTGCTATCGGAGATACCCCACAGGACTCGTTAAAGTACTCGCCATTTGAACTCATCTTGGGACACCGGCCCCGAGGTCTGCTGGAGGCACTACGGTAAGTCTTGGAGAGGGACGCAGGGACAGCGAGAACCCCGACTACCTACCAGCAAGAATTCCAACAATGCATACAGGTGGCACAGAACACGGCCAGGAACAACCTCCAAGAAACACAACAGCGACAGAAGGTGAGGTACAATACCCCCACAAAGGAAAGGGAGTTCAAGCCTGGTCAGAGTCCTGGTACTCCTGCCAACTTCCGCAAGCAAGCTCTTCACACAGTGGCAAGGCCCCTTAGAGGTAGTTCGCAGGGTTGGGACAGTAGATTATGAGGTCCATAGGCCAGGGCACCAGCGGGAACGACAGATCTACCACGTAAACCTGCTATGCAAATGGCTTGAGCGCAAAGGGTGAACTATGTTTACAGAGAGAAAAGACAACCAAGTTGTGGCAGGTGAGCGTCCCTCAGGGTTGAATGCAACCCAACACACAGGTCCCAGGACCTACCCCTTGGCCGGAACCAGATGTGCGTTCGAAGGCTGCTAGAGAGAGCCTATTTGAGACCAAGCAGATGCAGCATCCTTGTAGAAGGTCAGAAAAAATGAAGGACAGATTACAGGAAACATTAGTTTTTAGAAGGTAAGCAGGTGAGTCTGAAGCTAAACATTACAACTTTTCAATTCGTTCTTAAAACCAGCAAAATGCCCCTCAAGAATGATGGGGGGAGGCAGGGGAGGGAGGGAAGCTTGCTAACCCTAACCCCCCTCCCCCCAAGCCGCCGCTGCCTCCCAGGAACACGGAGGGTGGAGGAGCTTGCCCTACCATCCATTCTGCCCCCCTCCACCAGCACCCTGCACCACCACCACCTCCAAGAATCAGGGCCGGGGGGCAGTCAGGCCAGCACCACTGGCCTCGCCCCCCACTCCGGCCACTCTGTCATGGCAGTGCTCCACTGTGCCACCGCCTCCTGTCCAAAACGCTTTTACAGAACTCCCGTTGGTTGTTTCAGGAACCAGAGTGCTCCAAGAGTGTTACAGACAGACAGACGGACTAAGCCCTTTATTGTATTAGATGTTTTCAGAATTCTCAAAGGCAGTTAGAAGTCAAACAGTTTCAAAGTAGCAATTCAGTGCTGCAGTTAATATCTGCTCTAGCCCTCTCCACAACCAACGTAACTTTTCCAATAACTCATTACGCCAATCTGGAAACCATTTATCAAAAGTATCCTGGTGTCCCAAGAATGCTTTCAGAAGAAAATAGTTAGATCTCAAATAGTTTATATGATCATTTAATATAATGATATGCCAAAAAATGAGGATTTTAAAAGTTCCTATAACTGCAAAAGACAATGATCTCAAGTTATAGTTTATACCACGAAGTTAAAAAGGCAAAATAATTTAAGATGAAACAACATACTCCTTATCCCAATTTCTATTCCACTTTTACAGAAAAGTAATCATAAGTCAAAATTAAGCAATATAAGAAACTAAGTTCTTTTAAAAGAAATGGAAACTTTCCTTTAAAACCGTAACTGTTTTCAAAAACATGTATTTCAGCACAATATAATACTCATGAATGTGTGCACCCAGACAGACATAAGAAAAAAGAAATGACTCTTGCAGCTGTGGTAAAAATGATTTGCTCATGTCTTGTACTCCTTCCATCCTACCCCTCCCCCACAAAACAATCTGAGCCCATGAAAAATTTTTATATAAAACAGATGTGATGTAATGTTATACAAAATCCTGCAATCTACTGACATTCAAATTACAATTAGGTAGGAAAGAAA
Source organism: Gavialis gangeticus (assembly GCF_001723915.1). Taxonomy (NCBI): domain Eukaryota; kingdom Metazoa; phylum Chordata; order Crocodylia; family Gavialidae; genus Gavialis; species Gavialis gangeticus. Next base: position 44,691,410 of record NW_017728997.1, on the reverse strand, counting down.
TGTGAAGAAGAAATATTTACAAACTGTCAGAACAATTCGGAGAGGTAATTTATGAATTAATTAGTTTACTACAGATAGACAAAGGATAGGACACCTCATTCAAAATAAAGAGAATTGCCAAACCAACTTCTCCATAACAGAAAGACACCCCTGTGCAGCACAAATCAGAAGAGCAGGCAAAAATTCTTATAAATCAATGATGAAAGAACTGCTTTTTATCCTATTAGTGGTCAGTACTGCAATGTCTTAATGTAGACAAAGATTTAGCACTTAAAATGTTCATGACCCAGATGTATGTTATAATGTGTATTTAAATGTTTTACTACCCATTTTCAGATGATACCTTGAAACTAAATCAACTCACTTTTGGTTCTGCAGGACTTCTCTCTCTAACAAGAGCATATAATAGGCACTATACTATACAGGTCACATCACCAAAAATATGGAACTAATTAAAAATAAAAAAGAAGACACCTACTTTAAAGGCATGGATAGTTGCACAGTATTTATTAAGGTTGTCCAATGCTTCTCATTACAAGACCCTATTTTCAGTTGCTTATACTTTTGCAGAACTCAATAATAATTTTAGCTGCAGATTGTCATATCAGGTGTTTGCTTCAGGCTGACATTTCTCTGGGGAAAGAAATCTGCAGAAATTGTTATATTAATTGAGCTGAGACTTAGGATAGCAGAATATACGTTCTTTTGCCAAGTGAAAAAATCATGAGACTTAAAGGCCTTTGAAATATCTTAAAACTCCTCTCAACTTAGAAGGGGGGGGGG
>NW_017728997.1:44680545-44685627 GCF_001723915.1 Gavialis gangeticus | reverse complement strand
AGTGAAAAAATCATGAGACTTAAAGGCCTTTGAAATATCTTAAAACTCCTCTCAACTTAGAAGGGGGGGGGGGAAGACAGACTGTGTCCAAAAGCTTGCCAAGAACCTTTTTCCAACTATTCAGTTGGTCTAATAATAGATATCACATCTACTCAAAGAACCTTGCTTGCCTGTGTCCTCAGACCAACATAGATACAACCAAAAACCCACCAAGATTTCAAAAAGAAATCTGGGGTTAAAAATATTTTAGCCTGTTGTGGTCTGAGTTCTTTGCAACAGAACTGTTCTATTATTTTTCCATAATCAAGAAACAAGTGAAAGCTAAAAACTGGCATTTTCTGAGGGGTGCTTTGAGTAAACAAAGGTTGAGAACTGCTGCTTTAGCAGCAAAACACCTCTAAAACTACTATCTTCACTGAGAATGCTCAAGCCTCTTACAGCTTCTACTGCTTATCACATTGTACACATGCCATACCTTGACTGGACACATGGAAGCCACAGATATAAGAGCTCAATGTCTTTCACTGCTGTGGCTGCTACAGGCCAGAACAAGACTGGACACAATAACAGAAACCAACAAAAACCTTACCTGGACATAACTTTGCTTATATCACAATATTCATCAGATTCCATTATAATGCTGAGGTCAGTAACAGTAGCAGATGTACCTTCTTCACTCTACATTGAAGAAATAATATATCTGTATATTATATAATCTTCACCATTAAAGAAGACAGACAAATTAATCCGTTTACTTAAAATCATACAATCTCAGCTACGTTAGGTACCAGTGTCCTTAAAATACAGATTCTGAAAAAAAATCTATCTGAAAATCAAATAAAAAAATCCCATCCTGTTGTATTACAAATTATTATGTCTGACAGCCACACCAAATAATTTGATCCAAACAAAATTAAGAAATGATCTATTTGTACCACACTTGTTTTTTTCTTGCATTTGTTTTATATTTTATGCCACGTATTTTTACTTTAATTTGTTTACTTTATTATAATAAAGAATAAAAATATCTGGAGAAAAATGAAATTAAATGTATTCAGAATTATAATTTCAACATATTTAAAGTTATTTTTCACAAAGCTAGAGTATGAAGAAATAAATTCAACTAATAAAACATGACTAAAAAAAATGACCAAAGACTATTTGTATTACACACTTTAAAACATGCAGGAGAACTACGTTTGGGAAAGGAATATGGAAAGATTTGAAAAACAGAACTTGGAAAGATATCCTTAAAAAGACAGCATGAATATTTCCACTGTGTACTAGGGATTATTATACTGTTTTTCCTACACCAACAAATGTGAACATATGGAAATATAAGACAGAGGGAACAAGTTTAATGGAAGTGCAGGAGTCAAATGAAAACAAATCATACTATTCTGTAGTGCTATTTGGACAGAAGCATTCTTAATCCTGTCATGAGTCAAGCTGGAAAAAGACTGCCAAAGTACTACAAAATTCAATAGCTTGAATAAGTAGCACAAGAAAAGATCATTTAAAATTTACAGCAAAATCTCAACATGAGCAGAGAGTGCAGAGTCTGCTAATAGTTACTGGCTAAAATTTTACCTTTATAAGAAACTAGTATTCCAAGAAAAGGAAAGCCAGTTTATGTCCTGATACCATCTTGCAGTCGAACAAAATAGAAATATTTAAAACATTCAAGATAAAGGCAATTGTTACTTAATTGACTGTTTCCTCAATGTTTTTCAGATTGCACGTTTACTCCCATGTATAGAAAAAGTGTGTCAATGTTCTTTTAAATAATATACCATTCCCATTTTACAGGGTGGGGGATTCTCAAACATAGACAGGATAATCCCCAAATTTTAATGTTTTGGACTAAGGCCCAAATCCTAATTTTCTAACAGTGTTAGGACACTCTCTCTGCACTGAGAAAAAAATTTGGTAGAGTGAACTTGTCTGCCACAGTGCCAGCCTTAGAGGTGGGCAATGTGGGCAACCACCCCAGGTGCCATGGTCAGGGGGTGCAACATGCACACATACATGAGCTGCCTGTGCTCACAGCAGCACTCCCCCCACCCCACCTCAGCTATTCCTGCCCCAGACAGGAGGGGCAGTGCCCAGCCCAGCCCAGCTCCCCCCTGCCTCCAGCTGCTGCTCAGGAGAAGCAGGACCAGGCACATGCAGGTGGCAGCAGCAGTCCCTGCCCACCTACTTAACACGGCATGCAGCTCCAACTCCCTGCCAGATTGTGCCCCATGCCCCTGTAATTCTGGCATTTTTGTTTGAATTTTTGCCAACCAGCCGGGATGGCTATAAAATCCAGGACTATTCCAGCCAAACTGAGACATATGGTCACCCTATGTACAAATATATCAATCCTTAAGATGCAGCATACTTTTCTAAAACATAAAAATAGTACATTGTCAGTCATAAGTAGCTAAATACTGCCATCTAATGGTATTTTAAATATTCTCATACAAAATTAAGAAGTTTGGGGGGAATTAACATTTTAACATGTAATTATGCATATTCAATCAAATGCTGAGTTCACAAGGTACTAAAATGAGGTCCAAGAAGTTGGAAAATCATGCAAATGAGTAAGTGACAGTAAATGCAAGTCCCTCTCTGGTTTCATCAAGGCTAGGCTGCTGTCCTCCAGAGAAGGACCTGGCAGTTACCACTGACCATAAACTGAATGTGAGCCAACAGTGTGCCCATGTTGCAGAAAAAAGGCCAACAGCATACTGGGTTGTATTAACAGGAGTGTCACTTACAAATGAAGGAAAGTGATTCTTCTGTTCTATTCACCACTGGTGTGGCCTCACATGGTATACTCTGTACAGTTTTGGGCCCCACACTTCAAGGCTGTGCACAGATAGGAAAGAGCCTAACACAAAGCAACAAAAATGATTATGAGCCTGAGAAGCAAAACCTATGAGAAAATGCTGAAAGAACTAGGGTTATTTGGTCTGCAAAAGAAAAGACTGGGGAGGAATTTGATAGCAGTCTTCAAATACCTGAAAGGTGATGATAGAGAAGCTGAAGATGGGATTTTCTGTGGCCAAAGGGGACAGAAGTAGAAGCAACAGCCTCAAGCTGCCCCAGAGGAAATTTAGGTTGGACATTAGAAAGAATTTTCTAACTCGCAAGCATTGGAAATTTTCAAAAGCAAGTTAAACAAACACCTGTCTGGGATGGTTAAGTCAGGGATGACTGTGGTTTGAGTAGGGGGCTGCACTAGATGACCATGAAGTCCCTCCCAGTCCTACTTTGTTATAATCCTACCTATCTCTACTTTTTGGTCAGCAGCCCAAAGTGAAGTTGGAGCAGAGAAACTCTAGTGGAAAAAACAAACATAGAAAAGGCATCAGAGACTGCTTTTTAAAAGTGAAATTCTCTCTAAGCCAGTGATTCTCAACCAAGGTGCCACGACACCCTGAGTTCCCTTGAGATCCTCTCAGAAGTGCCACAGAACACCACACAATGATAGTACTGTTAGGTGTGCAAACATGATTCACAAGATAAACCCAAAGATTTCAAATAGAAATCCATATTAAAAACATTCTGACCTGCTGTGGTCTTTTTAAGTCCTTTGCAACAAAATTCCTCTACTACAGGTATATTTCAGTAAGAAAAAAAACTTGTGAAAATGAACAGCTAGCATTTTCTGAGGGCTGCCTGGAGTCTTATACAGGACGCTCTGAGTATAAGAGGCTGAGAACCACTGTTCTAAGCAAATGAGCCATCCCATCAGAATGCACAGAAGGAATAATCAAAGACAAGGCTTTGCCTTTCCAAGGATAACTAACTTAACTCTCAGACTCAAGAGGGATGCAGATCCAGAGGAAGTGTATTTAGATGTTTATTGATTTGCATAAATCTATAATTCTCTCATGTTAAGAATATAACCTGCGTTTATCCTTTTGCAAAATACAGTAAAAGCCCTGTTTTCCGGCATGAGTGGGGAATGGGGGATAATACTAAAAATGCTGGTTACCTGAGGCACAGGGATTTCCGGCCAGATGCAGAGCAGGGTGGGAGGGGGAGAGGATGGCGGCCACACATGGAGTGGGGGGGTTGGCAGCAGCTGCACACGGAGCAGCAACAGCACAGGGGGATGGGTAGCAGCGGCCACCGCCACATGTGAGCTCCCCCCTCTACATCCAGCCACCTGGCCGGAAATTCTGGTTAACATAAATGCTAGGTGTTAAATTCCGGAAAACAGGGCTTTTACTGTATGCAGATATTGGTTTAACTTCCCTTGAATGCAGCTATGAACCACACTAACCATAGATACACAGGGCTTCAGGAGAAGTGTAAAGCAGCTGAAAAGGCTTCTTCAGCTCCCCATGATAGAGTGCTCTGTACTTCATCTGTACTCACCTAGGAAGGGTGCCCAGTCTAGCCTGCTCCCCTTTTCCAGCCACTTTACAGGAGGAGCCAGACTGGCCATGTGGCACCTGCTCCAGTCCACCCATCTTGCTCCCAGACAGCAGCAGTGCCTGCCCACCTGCCTGGTGCACCATGCTGATCTGCCTCCCACTGGACTGTGCCCCATGCCTCTGCCTGCTTGCCTCTGCCTCCAGCAGCCAATTCCAGAACTTCTGCTTCAATTTTCACCAACTGGCCAGGATGCTGACACGGCCTACAAAATCTGGGACTGTCCCAGCCAATTCAGGCATATGATCATCCAAATTAAAAGAGAATTGGCTAAGCACATGCAGGTACCAGTCCCAGCTTTCTTCTAATTCAAATACTGTACACACTCATTTGGAATTCTCTTTTTTTAAATATTCTAATCTCCAGGGATCTGGGTTTCTCACTTGCTGCAGAAAAAGTGGATTTTCTCCTTTAAAAGGAGAAAAACCTGGAAATCCATGGGTTTCCCATTGCAGGCTGGCAGACTTCTAGCCTGCAAAGACCTGCTTGGGATTGTGAGGAGTGGGATAGAGGGGGCACAGGGCACCACGTGTATGGGCATGCACACATATGCATGTGGCAGCCAGGAAGTGTGGTGGACAGCAGCTCCCGCAGTTCCCGGCAGAGAAGTCTATGGGGGTGGAGGAGGGGGAAGGGGGTGCACAGGGGATGCAG
>NW_017728997.1:44679704-44680413 GCF_001723915.1 Gavialis gangeticus | reverse complement strand
GGGTGGGGGGCAGGGTGAGCACATGCCACCCCACCGCCCAAATTTCTACATCTACAGTGGAGTGCAGGCATGAGGCTGCAGCCTGGCTAGACCAATTCTGGGCAGGACCTGCCTCTGTGGCCCAGCAGCCAGGACATGGCATGGGTGGGAGGACTGTGCTGCCAAGGTAAGGTGCCCCCTGCCCATTGTGCCACACCTGGGTGGTCATGGTAGCACAGCGCTCCCTCCCATGCTGGGTTCTGCCTGCTGGGCCACAGAGGTGGCTCCTGGCTGGAGCTGATCCAGCCCAGCTGCAACCCTGCACCCCACTGTGGATGCAGAAATCTTGAGGGGGGGGTCACATGCCATCCCTCACCTTCCTGTGCTCCCCCAGACTCCCCCATACATTCCCTGTGTCCACAACAAAAAAAGTAAAATCAAATGCAAAAATATATAGGTATTTAGAATTTATTTTATTATAATGATTCAGGCACTGATAGGCTTCCAAACTGCTTTAAAATTGTAAATATATCAATAAAACATTGTGTTCAACTGATATCTACATGTGTATGTGTTTTATACATATATACACACAGACATTCACTCACAGGGCACCACGTGTATGGGCATGCACACAACGCATGTGGCAGCCAGGAAGTGTGGTGGACAGCAGCTCCCACAGTTCCGGGGAGAGAGAGAGAGAGAGAGAGAGAGAGAGAGAGAGAGAGAG
>NW_017728997.1:44678820-44679331 GCF_001723915.1 Gavialis gangeticus | reverse complement strand
TGTGTGTGTGTGTGTGTGTGTGTGTGTGTGTGTGTGTGTGTAAGCCTTAGTCTGTCTGTAACACTATTCACAGTGATTGGTTGTCTCAGCAACCAATCGGAGTACTCCCAGAGCATTTGGACAAGAGGCAACGGTGGCACATCACACTGCCACCATGACAGCGGAGATGGACCAGGGGCAAGCAGCCCCTGCTCCCTGGACATGGCAACAACAGAGCAGACAAACGAGGCCAGCGCTGCTGGCTCGCTCCCCAGCCCTACTCCCTAGACGCGGCAGCAGCACAAGGTGCTGGCAGAGAAAGATAGAGGGGACAGTGGGGCAAGTTCCCCCCCAGCTCCTGGGAGGCAGCGGCATGGGGTGTGGCAATGTATGGTCCCCACCTACACCCCCCATCATTCCGGAGGGTGGGGGAAGCAGCCCCGGCTCCAGTCCCAAAGTGGCGGGGGGGGGGGGGGGGACTGAGCCCAACCCCCAAGCAGCAGGGCTGAGGGGAGAGGGGGGGCAGGGCCAG
>NW_017728997.1:44672112-44673820 GCF_001723915.1 Gavialis gangeticus | reverse complement strand
CCGAAGCAGCAGGGCTGAGGGCAGAGGGGGAGCAGGCCCAGCCCCAAAGCAGCAGGGGAAGGGGGTGTTAAGCAGTCCCAGTCCCGAAGCAGCGGGGGCGGGGGGCCTGGACCCGGGCCTCTGACCCAGCCTGTTCCCTCCCCCCGCCCCATCATTCTTGACAGGCAGTTTGCTAATATATACATACCTATATACACACCACACACACACACACACACACACACACACACACTTGTGTATATATAGTGGTTCCATTTTAATCATGGAAAAACATAGATTATGGGGTTTTTAATAAGAGAATTTTGGATTTTGAAACAGAGAAAAATCAAGATCCCCAGTCATCTCAAGAAGTTAAATTCCAGCTGAAAGACCGTGGGTGGTAATTTCCAGATAATATGTACTTCTGAATAGTTGTTTCCAGCTACAAATGAAGGTAAACAAAGCAATAACATATTCATGTACTTATCATGATTGGCTGTTGATCAACATGCATAGAATGTTTGTTTGGATTTCTCCTTTTAAATATGTCATTACCTGCATCTCAAGAAGTTGAAATTCCAGGTCAAAAGGTAGTGAGTGGCAATTGCCTGACAATCTGTAGTTCTGAATAGTTTTGTTTCCAGCTATAATAAATAAAGGTTAACAAGCACTTAACGTCTATGATCACATTAAAAATTATTACACCCCCTCACCATTAACAGAAACAACCTTTAAAATGTCTTTGACAAGAATGAACAATCGATTTTACACATAACATAAATCCCACAATTAAATGCAAAGTCATCATATATGAAAAGAAGATAAATTCAAACCAGATCTTGCATATCTATCTCTATCTATATTCATATTATTTGCAAAATCATTTCTATTAAAAATTTGGTAGGTAATCAGGTAACAAGAGGAGGAGTGGGCAAAACATGGCCTGTGGACTGGATCCAGCCTACCAACTGATTGGATCTGGCCCATGGGGGGGCACCCACAAATTGATTGGATCCAGCCCACAGCTGCCCCTATGGTGCTCCACATGGGGCTGAGACCTGCCTGGGGCAGCCCACACAGTGTTCCAGCCTGTGCCCAGGCAGCATGGTCAGCTTCTGGCAGCACTATGCCCAATGTAGCTGGTGCTCAGCTCTCCTTGCCTCCCGTGGTGACTCCTCTTTCTGTTCCTGCTGCACAACTTGAGGCTGGGAGGAAGCTTCAGCCAGGTGGCTCCTCCCCAGCAAGCAGGCCTCCAGCTCCAGCTCCCAGCTGCCTTCCATCCACTCCACCCGCTTGGCACAGGTAGCTGAGTATGTAGAAGTGCACGGGGCTCCAGGTCCCAGCTCCCTTCCACCCACTCCGCTCAACTTCCTGGGGCAGCAGCCACCCAGCAGGAGCAGGAGCAGGAGCAGGAGCAGAAGGAACTGCCACTGGAAGTGAGGAGAGCCAAGCAGCAGCTGCACCAGAAGCAGGCCCATCAGAATTTGTGCATGCTAGCTGGGGCTGGGTTGGAACGTGCTGCGGGCTGCCCCCAGTAGAACACCTCGGGGGCAGCCATGGACCACAGCGCTCTGCAAGCTCTGCTGTATGCACCTCCTACCCCATCCTCCCCCCTCACCCTAACCAGTTCCTGGGACCAAGCACCCAGGCAGCACCCCCCTAAACGCACACACATACGCACTTGTCCCAGCCAACCACAAACACCTCACCTTCCCACAATGAACTGCAC
>NW_017728997.1:44643189-44667112 GCF_001723915.1 Gavialis gangeticus | reverse complement strand
CTCACCCTAACCAGTTCCTGGGACCAAGCACCCAGGCAGCACCCCCCTAAACGCACACACATACGCACTTGTCCCAGCCAACCACAAACACCTCACCTTCCCACACAAGGCAGAAGCCACTCTGTGACCCCGCCACATGATTCCAGCCTTACCCGCCTGTCTCACTCCTGAACACCACTTCCCGCCCACCCACAGCCACATCAAGAGTTTTAGTGAGTTTCTGCAGCAGGGAGTTGTGCGTGCTGCCTGGCCCTCAAAAACTCAACAAAACTCCCTATGTGGCCCCCATGCCCAAAAAATTGCCCACCCTTGTGTTAAAGTAATGTTGTAGCCACGATGGTCCAGAAATTATGAGACAAGGATTTCTAAAGGTGATATCTTTTATTGGATCAACTGAATAGCTGGGATAGGATCAGACAAGCTTTTGAATAAGACATTCTTCATCAGGTCAGGTGTGACTTTAGGTAAAAGATATCACCCTAAGAAATCCTTGCCTGCCTCTCATATTATAAATTTATAATTTTGTTAAGCGTGAACCAAAGACAATTTGGCAGCATGAATAAACATCACAAAATCATAATACTTTTACCAGCAACTGGTGTGTTAATGTTTAGCATTTCAGAGTATAGCATTCTTTCTGTTACTATTGAATGCTGCATTACAGCCTATAACTGAAAACAAAAGCTACAATGAAATGCCCATAATAGTGTCAGCAACACACAGATACTTACTTTTTTCCAGTGTTTTCCTGGAGCAATTTTCAGGGCAAATGCCAGTAAATTTCATTAAAAAGGAAAGATCAGATTCTAAACTGTTAAACCAAGCTTTCAGGTCTGGTGAAAATTCAGGCTCTTCATATTCCTCATGAGATTCTCTTTGGAATGGCTTTCTAGAATTGAAAAGATGCATTTACAAGATGTAAAAAGGAGTCTTGCCATTTTCTAATATGTAGGCATATAAACATTTTCAGAAATTAATTTTAAATTTCCGATGTGCTAAACAGCTGCACTGTATGTGAATGAAACTGAATACTTTTTGCAGGATCAGTGCCTTAGCCATTAAGTGACAATACATTCAATTTCCTTAAATGAAATAACATGTACAACAAAACCTAGCGATTTTTGTGAAGGGTTGCATTGCTCCTTAAAAAAAAAAAAAAAATCAATCCTATTTCAAGATGTTAGCACTAAGAGTGGGGAAAAACAGTATTGGCAAAGGGACTGACACTAAGGTCATAATATGAATAACAGAGTGAATGTGCAATTCTGGAAATGGCCTAATAAAGAGAAAGAAAATACAGAGGTACAAAAACTCATGGTCTTTTCACGCCAACAGAATTTTAAAGACACACACACCCACAACAAAACAGAGCCCACCCCCAAAAGCACTAAAAATAACCCCAGTAAACGCAATGAAAACTGAGTAGATACTGCAGAACAGTAATGCAGACTTTTAAAATGAGATCAATTAAACTCTATTCAGACCAGTGGTTCTCAACCTTTTTAGAGTCAGGGCATTCCTCTACTGTTTTTAATTTGGTGACACTCTGGTTAAGAACCACTGTTGTACTGCCACAGCTAAAGCAGAAAGTCCTTATTCAATAAGGAATTTATTGGATTCTTAACCTTTTCCTTTTCCTACAACACACAAGACAGATTTGATTTCTCTGTCATTTACACAAGAAATTCTCAATTAGTTGCAATAGAATAACTCCTGATTTACACCACATTAACTGAGATAAGAACACATCCTAGACAACAAAAAATAATGTGGTATGTTACTTTTCTTCTTTGTGAGACTCCTTGCTATGAATAAAATGATTCTCCTTGCAACAAAGGAAAAATACTGAATTCAATCAAAATTGACCTGATTTATCCTTGCTTATATAAAAACTTTCATTCCTTTGATTTACAGAAAAGAGACTGTGAATTGCTTAAAATGACATAGTGTCTGAGTGGGAACAAGGCTTGCCATAATAAATGCTGACTTTTCTTTTTAATACATAAGCATACAAATCCCATGTGCTCTATTAACATATCCATGAACTCTTCTCTTCTTAAGATAATGGCTCTCAACTGGGGAACTGCCACCACTGCAGCCAGGTGGAAGTGCACCACATGTCTCCTGCAGAACAAGATGGGGAAGCATCTATGGCATGAATACCTAATTCTTGCCATAGATCTTCCCAGTCTGACCCCACATGGTATCCCCCAGAAACAGAGACCCATGGAAGAGTTGCACCTGTATGGCACTCCTCTGTTTCCAAGAAGAATGTGTGGGGTCAGACCAGAAAGGACTGTGCAACAAGTGGGCATCCTACCATAGCTATTTCCCTATCTGGCCCTCCAGGAGGTATGCAGTGCAGTTCCACCAGGTGGTGGCAGCAGTGCTCATGCTGCAACATCCCTAAATAGGTCTTGCAGTACCCCAATTAAGAACCACGAATTTAGACCATACTAATATAAATGAGAAAGCAATCTTATTCTATGTAAATACTGCATGTTGTTCCCTGTCATGTTTCCTTATGCAAGTCTTTATCAGTTACTGAAACTATATGCATTGCCAGCAAAAATAAAATAAGTCTTGAGATTTTTCTTATGATAATTTGATCCATTTCGTCTCTAGAAAGTGTACTTACTAAAATATTACACATAGTAAAGCACAATGCAAATTGTAGCTTTGGCAGGCTGCACTTCCCAGCTATAGAATGCCTACTGGTCACACTGTAAAAATCATAAAAAATTATGGTTAGAAGGGACCTCAGGAGGTCATCTAGTTCAGCCCCCTGCTCAAACTAGGACCACCCCAAACTATATCACTCTAGTCAAAGCTTTGTCAAGCTGGGCTTTAAAAGCCTCCAAAGATGGAGATTCCACCACCCCTATAGGTAACTTATTCCAGGGCTTCACCACCTACCTAGCAAAAAGTTTTTTCCCTAAATTCAACCTAAATTTCCCTTGCTCCAACTTGAGACCATTGATCCTTGTTCTGTCATCTGCCACCACCAAGAACTGTCTAGCTCCATCCCCTTCAGAACTACCCTTCAGGTAGTTAAAGGCTGTTATCAAATCAGTCTTCTCTTCTCCAGACTAAATAAGCCGTTCCTTTAGCCTCTCCCCACAAGTCATGTGCAGCAGCCCCCAAACCATTTTCATTGCCCCTCTGCTGGACTCTCTCCAACTTGTCCACATCCTTTCTGTATGTGAAAAGGAGGACCCAAAACTGTAAACCATACTCCATATGTGACCTCAGTGCAGAATAGAGGGGAATAATTACTTCCCTCAATCTGCTGGCAACACTTCTACTAATACAGCCCAGTATGCCATTAGCTTTCTTGGCAGCAAGGTCACACTGTTGACTCACATTCAATGGCTTTTGGTTCACTGCAACCCCCAGGTCTTTTTTCTGCAGAGCTGCTGTTTAACCAGCTGGTCCCAAGCCTGTAGCAGAGCATGGGATTTCCCCAGCCTAAGTACAGGACTTTGCACTTGTCCTTATTGAACCCCATGAGATGTCTTTTGATGCAATCCTCCAGTTGTGTCAAGGTCACTCTGAATCTTAGCCCTACCCCCCAGCATATCTACCACTTCTCCAGCTTGGTGTCATCCACAAACTTGCTGAGAGTGCAATCCATCCCATCTTCCAGATCATTAATGAAGATATTGAATCAAACCAGCCCCATGGCCAACCCCTACGGTACTCCACTCAATACCGGCTGCCAACTAGATCTTGAGCCATTTATCACTACCCATTGAGCTCAACAATCCAGCCAGCTCTCTCCCCACCTTCCAGTCCATTCATTCAACCCATATTTCCTCAGCTTTCTTACAAAAATGCTGTGGGAGACCATGTCAAAAGCCTTACCAAAGTCTAGGTATAACATGTCCACTGCTTTCCCCACATCAACAAAGACAGTCATCTCATCATAGAAAGCAATCAGGTTAGTCAGGTATGACTTCCCTTGGTGAATCATACTGACTGTTCCTGATCACTTGCTTCTCCTCCAAGTGCTTAGAAATGTATTCCTTGAGGACCTGCTCCATGATTTTTCCAGGGACTGAGCTGAGGCTGACTGGTCTGTAGTTCCCTGGATCCTCCTCCTTCCCTCCTTTAAAAATGGGGACTATATTTGCCCTTTTCCAATCATCCGTGACCTCTCCCAATCTCCATGAGTTTTCAAAGATAATGGCCAGCAGATCTGCAATCACATCAGAAAAATCCCTCACAGCAACTTCAGATGAGTTGTGTCCAGCCCCATGGACAAGTCCAGCTTTTCTAAATAGTCCCTAACCTCTTTTTTAACCAATGCTGGCTGCTCATCTCCTCCCCAAACTATGCTGTCAGGTAAAGTAGTTTGGGAGCTGACCTTGCCTGTGAAGACTGAGGTAAAAAAGGCATTGAGTACGTCAGCCTTTTCCTTATCATCTGTCATTAGGTTGCCTCCCCCATCCAGGAAGGGACCCACACTTTCCCTGACCTTTCTTTTGTTGCTGACACACTTGTAGAAACCCTTGTTACCCTTCACAGACCTTGCTAGCTCTAACTCCAATTGCACTTTGGCCTCCCTGATTTCATCCCTGCATGCCCAAGCAATGCTCTTGTACTCCTCCTCAGTTGTTGTCCAAGTTTCCACTTCTTGTAAGCTTCATTTTTGTATTTTAGCTCACTGAGGAGTTCCCTGATAAGCCAAGCTGGTCTTCTGTCACACTTTCTAGTCTTCCTGAACATCAGAGTGATTTGTTCCTCTGCCCTCAGTGAAGTTTCTTTAAAATGCAACCAGATATCCTGGATTCTTTTCCCCCTCAGATTGGCCTCCCAGCGGATCCTGGTCATCAGTTCCCCAGGGGAGGGTCAAAGTCTCTTTTTCTGAAGTCCAGGGTCCTTACTCTGCTGCTCTTCTTCCTTTCTTTCCTCAAGATCCTGAACTCAATCACCTTGTGGCCACTGCTGCCCAAGTTGCTATCCACTTCTGCATTACCCACCAGTTCTTCCCTGTTTGTGAGCATCAGGTAAAAAAGAGCATGACCCCTAGTTGGCCTCTCCAACACTTGTACCAGGAAGTTATCCCCAACACTCTCCAAAAACTTCCTGGATTGCCTGTGCACTGCTGTATTGCCCTCCCAGCAGATGTCAGGATGACTGAAGTCCCCTATGAGAACCACAGCCTGTGATCAGCAAACTTCTGCTAGCTGTTTGAAGAAAGTTTCATAGTTTCATAGTTTCTAGGGTCAGAAGGGACCTGAGCAGATCATCTAGTCCGACCCCCTGCCATGGCAGGAAGAGCACTGGGGTCAAATGACCCCAGTAAGGTGGTCATCCAACCTCCTCTTAAAAACCCCCAGGGTGGGAGCCTGCACCACCTCACTTGGAAGCTGGTTCCAGACCCTAGCCGCCCTGACCGTGAAGTAGCGCCTCCTGATGTCCAACTTAAACCTTCCCTCCGCCAGCTTGTGACCGTTGTTCCTGGTCACTCCTTGCGGCGCTCGGGGGAACAGGGACTCCCCCAGCGCCTGCTGATCCCCCCTAACCAGTTTATAACAGGCCACAAGATCCCCCCTCAGCCTTCTCTTTTGAAGGCTGAACAGGTTCAGGTCCCGCAACCTTTCCTCATAGGACCTACCCTGCTGTCCCTTGATCATACGAGTGGCCCTCCTCTGGACCCTCTCGATGCTGTCCACATCCCTCTTAAAGTGCGGCGCCCAGAACTGGACGCAGTACTCCAGCTGCGGCCTGACCAGTGCCGCATAGAGGGGGAGGATCACCTCCTTGGACCTGCTCGAGATGCATCTGTGGATGCACGACAAGGTGCAGTTGGCCTTCCTAGCCGCCTCCCCACATTGCCGACTCATGTTCATCTTGGAGTCAATAATGACTCCCAGATCCTTTTCCACCTCCGTGCTGACAAGAGGGGAGTTCCCCAGCCTGTATGTATGGTGCCGATTGTTCCTCCCCAGGTGCATCACCTTACACTTGTCTGTGTTAAACCCCATCCTGTTCTCCTCCGCCCATCCTTGTAACCTGTCTAGGTCCAACTGTAGCCTGTTGCTCCCCTCTAATGTGCCCACATCCCCCCACATCTTAGTGTCATCAGCAAACTTGAACAGGGTGCTTTGCACCCCCTCATCCAAATCACTGATGAAGATATTGAACAGGGCGAGCCCAAGGACCGAGCCCTGTGGGACCCCACTTCCCACGTCCTTCCAGGTCAAGAAGGACCCATCCACTACCACTCTCTGGGTGTGACTCTCTAACCAGTTGGTTAGAGAGTCTCATCCACTTCATCCTCCTGGTCTGGTGGTCTATAGCAGACCCCCATCACAATATCATCCTTGTTGCTCTCCCCTCTGACCGTGAACTCAGAGACTTTCAACAGGCCTATTTCCAGTTTCATACTGGAGCTCTGAGCAATCATAAAGCTATTTTACATACAGTGCAACTCCTCCTCCTATTCTCTCCTTCCTGACTGAACAGTTTGTACCCATCCATGAGTGCTCCAGTAATGCGAGCTATCCCACCAAGTCTCTGTTATTCCAATCATGTTATAGTTCCCTGACTGTGCAAGGACTTCATTCTTACTGCTCTTTTCCCAGGCTCTGTGAGTTCATGTACAGACACCAGAGGTAACTAGCCAATTGCCCTTTATCAGGAAGAATGAGAAGGTCTTCCCCTCTGCCTCCTCTTCCTTGTGCTTCCTCCAGGTCTCCCGCTTCCACACTTACTGCAGGGCTTTGGTCTCCATCTCCTGGCAGACCTAGGTTAAAGCCCTCTTCACTAGGTTAGCAAGCCTGTCAGCAAGAATGCTCTTCCTTCTCTTCATCAAGTGGATCCCATCTCTTCCTAGCAATTCTTCATGGTCAAAGAAATCAAACCCTGCTGGCAACACCACCTGTGCAACCATGTATTTATTTGCACAATGCACCCACTTCTGCCCAGGCCATTGCCCTTGACTACAAGGATCGAGAACACCACCTGTGCCCCCATACCCTTCATCCTTGCACCAAGAGCCCTGTCATCACTCTTAATCTGCTCACAGTCACCCCAGACAGCATCATTAGTGCCCACATGGATGAATAGCATGAGGCAGTAGTCAAGAGGATCGAACAGGTCTCAGTAATCCTTCTGTGATATCTCTCTGATCTAGGCTCCAAGCAAGTAGCAAACCTCCTAGGACTAAGTCCTTATGGTGGAGGATGCTTCAGAGCCTTGCTATCACCTCCTCTAGCTCTCTTGCCTTCTCCCTGAGGGAGATCACCAGAAGGCACCACTCACATCACAGGCACTCCCCCACTAGGCTGACACTGAAAGGAACCTGCAAACCTCAGTCTGTACAACACCAAACCAGGATCTGGGTGAAAGCCTCAATAGTGCGTGGTCCTGACTGGACAGACACCTCACAGATGCAAGCAGAGGAAGAGCTGGGAGTGGGAGTGGCTCTGGGATTGCAATGTCCTCCAGCTATCTCTCTGGGTCTTCCAAACTGCTGCCTCTCACTTCCTGCCCATCTTTCCAAGCAGACCTTCGCTAGTAAACTCCTCTGTAGCTGGGCTGTTCACTGTTCCTCAACCCTGAAGGGTTCCCTTTTCTCTGCAAACCTCTTTCCTCTCAGCAAACTTACAGTAAAGGAATGTGAGAGAGAGTTTCCAAATAAATTCCCCCTTGCTCTGGACTCTACTTAAACAAGGGGCTTAAGTCTTGGTCTAGCTGCTGAGTTTTAGCTGCTTAAAATAAAACAATGTAGGTTTGTCTGTCTTAATTACATAATTACAAAAATGCTTAATGATACACTTTGACCACCACTAAAATATCAAGTACACGTCTCAGTATTTGTGCTTCTTCATCTACTATTAAATTGTTCTCCCTCAGTACCTACAAGTCCTATTTACGCATTGGGATCCCATTGCGCTAAGTAATGTTCAGTCATAGAAGAAAAAGACAGACCCAGCTCCAAAGACCTACTTTATGGCAACCATAAAAAGACAAGTGAACTAAAGAATACTGCTGAAGAAACATTAATAAAAGAAAAATAAAATTAAACCTAGAAAACATAATTAAACATGAAAACATACACTGGCATTAGTATCTTCTCATCAGAATAAAGTGTAGATTCCAGTTGATTGTTTTCATACTCCTGAGCTAATGTTTCAACTTCTTTTTCCAAAGATTGAATTTCATCTTCATAAACTTGATAAATGTTGCTCTCCATTTCTTAAATGTAATCCTACTAGATAAAATGAAATAAAAACAATTGTTAACACAGTTAATATTTTTAAAAGCTTATTTTTATCATAATAGGTGTGCTGGCTCTGTGACTTAGGGCTTTCTCTCTGCTGACAGCCTAGATAAAAGGTTGTAAGTTCAAGACTGGGTGAGGTCCCTACACCTAACTTGCGTAGGGGCATGCGAGAAATTTTGCACCTACAGGAGGCCTCAAATGCCTCTACACAAGTGCTCAAAGCATGGGGAACAAGCAGAAGGAAACTCACCCTTTTCCTAGCTAGCAAAAACCCAGACCTAGCAGGGCTGACGGAAACCTGGTGGGAGGGATTCTACCCATGAATGGGCAGTGGACAGCGAGTGATACAGGCTGTATAGAAGGGACAGAGCAGGGAAAAAAGGGTTGTAGCACTCTACATCAGAGCAATACATGTCCTCAATGATCAGGATGGGTTCAGAAGAGGGGCTAACTGAGGCGCTCTGGGATAGAATGCAAGGGGCTCATAGGGAAAGGGACTTGATAGTGGGCATCTACTACAGACTGACTCACCAGGGGGACAAGCTGGACCTGGAATTCTCAGGTCAGCTCACGGAGGCTGTAAAGTCAAGGGATGTGGTTGCCATGGGCGACCTAAACTACCCAGACATCTGCTGGAAGGAGCAGTGAGCCAGCTCACTCGGCCAGGTCCAACTGCTCATGTAGGTTCCTAGCTGGGATACAGGACTTCCACCTAACCAAGGAGGTGCACAGTCCCACAAGGGGAAATGCCTTGCTGGACTTGGTCCTTGCCATAGGCGATGGAGGGGTCTGAGGGTACTCGACCACCTGGGCGACAGTGATCATCGCCTGCTGGAATTCACTATCTAGTGCAGGGTGATGAAAGCAAACAGAAAGGCAAAAAGTCCTTGACTTCAGGAGGGCCAACTTCAACGAGCTAAGATGATTAAGTAGGAGAGGCGTTGGGGTCTCAGAGCTTCAATGAGACGGGAGTCCAAGACAGGTGGTTGTTCCTCAAGGAGTCAATCCTCCAAGCTCAAAGGGAGTCAGTCCCAAAGTGCAGCAAGGGGGGCAGGAGTGCTAAAAGGCCCCCATGGCTCAGCAAAAGCATTCAGGAATGCCTGAGGGCAAAAAAGGAGGTGTACAAACAGTGGAAGCAAGGGGCTATCACCAAAGAGCATTACACCTCTGTTGCTCATGCCTGCAGGGAGGCTGTTAAGAAGGCCAAGGCTGAGATGGAGCTAGGGCTAGCAACCAGAATTGGGGATAACAAAAAGTCCTTTTTCAAATACATCGGGAGTAAGAAGAAGGCAACGGGGAATGTGGGGCCCCCACAGGACAAGCTTGGCAATCTGGTGATTGCAGCTAACGAAAAAGCTGACCTCTTTAATGAATTCTTTGCCTCCATATTCCCAAGTCGGGACCAGGACCAGGACCAGGACCCAGGGGAGGCACTGCCATGCCTAGGATCAGGGATGACCTAGTTAGGGAATTGTTGGAGGGGCTGGATGTGTTCAAATCAGTAGGTCAAGATGCTCTTCACCCGAGGGTGCTGAGGGAATCGGCAGGGGTCATAGCAGGGCCCCTGACACAGCTTTACGAGCACTCACGGGGCTCTGGCCAGGTACCAGAGGATTGGAAACGGGCCAATGTGGCCCCCATTTACAAGAAGGGGAGAAAGGAGGACCCGGGTAACTATAAGCCAGTTAGTCTTACCTCGGTGCTTGGGGAGAACTTTGAGAAAATTATCAAGAAGCTCATCTGCAAGGGCCCAGCAAGGGAGGTAATGCTCAGGGGCAACCAACATGGGTTCACTGAGGGCAGATCCTGCCTAACCTTGTTTCCTTATATAATCAGGTCACAAGTCCCTGGACAAGGGCGTCAAGGTAGACATTGTCTTCCTGGACTTTAAGAAGGCCTTTGACACTGTTTCCCACCAAATTCTCTCAAAAAAAACTAGGCAACTGCAGCATTGATGCCTACACAGTCAGATGGGTGGAAAATTGGCTGGATGGTCACACCCAGGGAGTGGCAGCAGATGGGTCATTTTCGACCTAGAGGGATGGGGGCAGTGGAGCCCCCCAGGGCTCTTTCCTGGGGCCTATACTGTTCAACCTCTTTATCATCAATCTGGATGTGGGTGTGAAAAGCACACTGTCCAAATTCACTGACAACACTAAGATGTGGGGTGAGGTGCGCACACTGGAGGGGAGGAGCAGAATCCAGCTAGATCTAGACAGGTTACAGAGGTGGGCAGATGAGAATAGGATGGAATTCAAAGCAGAAAAGTGCAAGGTACTGCATCTAGGGAGAAGGAACCAGCAACACACCTATAAGCTAGGGAACACCATTATTGTCAAAACAGTGGCAGAAAGGCATCTTGGAGACATTGTTGACTCCAGGATGAACATAAGCCACCAATACAAGGAAGCAGTCAGTAAGGTCTACAGATGCATCACAAGCAGGCCTAGGGAGGTGATCCTTCCCCTCTATGTGGTGCTGGTCAGGCCACAGTTGGAGTATTGGGCCCAGTTCTGGGTGCCGCGCTTCAAGAGGGATGTGGCTAGCATTGAGAGGGTTCAGAGGGCCACTCACTTGACTCATGGTCAAGGGGCAGCTGGTCAGGCCCTACGGAGAGAGGCTGAAGGGCCTGAATCTATTCAGCCTCCAAAAGAGAAGGCTAAGAGGGGATCTGGTGGCCATTTACAAACTCACCAGGGCGGAACCGGTGGGAACTGGGTGAGGCTCTGTTTCCCTGCACACCGCAGGGGGTTACTAAGAATAACGGCCACAAATTGTTAGAGAGAAGGTTCAGGCTGGACATCAGGAGACATTACTTTACAGTTAGGACTGACAGGCTCTGGAATGGACTGCCAAGGGAGGTGGTGCTCTCTCCTACATTGGGGGTCTTCAAGAGGAGGCTGGACAGATATTTGGCTGGGGTTTTATGACCCCGCACTCATTCCTGCTCAGAGGAGGGGGTCAGACCTGATGATCTGTTTAGGTCCCTTCCAACCCTAACCACTATAAAGCTATAATTACCAATATCAAAAGAAGAAAAGTGGCACTAGAATTTTAAAGTTTCTCTCTTCCTTTTTCTAAAAATTAAATTACACAGCTCGCCAATATTAAAGCTACAGCATTTTGAGCAGTGGTCATTGTAACAGAGCAAGCAACAGCGCAGTTCCTTTGGTGCTACAAAGTTGTGCGTGCAGGGGAGAGTCAGGTCAGGGACAGGGCAAGGACTTAGTAGACCCAGTTGGGGAGAGGGATCACACCAGGATGAATGTTGCCTGATTAAGAGCCAGCGGCTATTAAAGTCCACAGCAGACGGCTTTTCTTTGCCCCCCTGGGGCAGAGCATGAGGAGAGTCAGCAGGGAAAGCCTGGAGCAGCAAACCCAGCACTAGAACAGAACGCTGATAAGATCAACTGACTGGGTGAAGGTAACCACAGCGACTGGCAGAGGAAAAAGTTGAGAGAGAGAGGAGATGCTTACCAGATTGATCCTCAGGCAGAGAGAAGGTCCCACGGAGGAAAAATCCACTGATACCTGCAAAGGAAGGAAAGAGAGTGAGACTGGAGGCAAGCTGACAGGCTCAGGGGAGTTGGTTGCATGGCAGCAGAGGGCAAAGGAAAACCATGCACCGTGAGAACAGCCAGGTTTACTCTCAGCTCATGGGAAATTCACTAATAAACCAATTTACTTTTATCCTGCTTCTGGGGTGATTTACTACACTCTCTCTCTCATTGGTGTAATGGGCAAACTGAATTATGCTCAGGCTCTTAGCGTAACTTTAGGCCTTCCTAGATCTAAGCAATTAAATTGTACAGAGTGCCTTTACTGGGAAAAATGAGTGCTGTGATTGGTAGTGGGCTAACCAGGTACAGTAGTTTCCCTAAAGGGAAAGAAAACCAAAAACGGAATAGGATTGGAGTACCTTATCTAAAAAGACGAGGTGAGAAACTTGATTTTGGACAGTTTGAGATGAGAAAGTTACAAAAGTAGTGGACAAACAAAGAGACAGTGTGTGTTTGTGTTGCCACTCTGAGGAGACAAGAGCAGCCTTGGAATTCTTGTTTTGAGTAACAAGGAATCCAGAAACTAACATCCCTCACACCCAGCAGAGGATCTGAGGCTGGTACCACCGAGGATGTTACAGCAGTGACCCAAGGAACCACTTGCCAGGTCTTATCGCAAGGATAATTATCTTGTAATAAGCCTAGGGGTTTAGTAACCCCTAAAGTTCACTTCACACCAAATCAGATGAGGGGCCATGTCAATCCTTGGGGGTCTCTGGTAAAAGGAATCCTGGGTCAACAGTTGGGAAATTAACTTCTTATTCTTCCATCACTTCAAGGCGTGGCAGAAGAGCCCCAGGGAAAGACTTTTCATTATTCACCCCCACACAGCCACAGTCATCAACCTTTTAATAGGAGTGAACCCACCACTTGGAACCTGGCTGCTGCCACAAGCCAACAATACCTCCCAGTGTACCACTGACAGGCAACGTAAGGGTCACATCACAGCAGTTCTACTCCCTTAGGTAATCTTATCACCAGTCCCAACTCTCAAGAGATACCTCTAATGCCCTCCTACTACAGTTGTCCCCTTTCACACACCCCCATCCGCAAGGCTATCAGCAGTGAGAAAGGCAACAGCTGCAGTAGTTGGGCTGCATTAAACCAAAGCTGCTGGCAACACTGACAGCTCCCCTACAGAGGATGACAAAAAGCATGAACATGACAAAGGACACAGAGTTACTGGGACACAATCTCCCTTATGCCCCTAACTCCCCCACCAGCTGTGAGGGACTCCATTGCAGGCTAGATCTTACCTCCACAGGCCAGATCTAATTTCTATCTCCACCCCACTCCTGCTGCACCACGCTCACTAGGATTCCCCAATTCACCCACTACTCCCCACAAGGGTAGGGGAAGGTAGGGGAAACAGGAAGAGGAATGGGGAGCCCAGAGACTCCAGTGACAGAAACTGGACAGCAATGTAAGAAGTAAGGTATGGACTGGGAGCCCAGGGACTGAACCCCTTGGGGGGGGGGGAAGCATGAGACCCTCAGGCTGCATTCCAACAAAGACCTACAGATTCCCTTAGAAGGGAAGCTTCCTTCTGTGTAACTGCTTCCACACGATGGTAACTCAAGTAATGCAACACATGCAGAATAAATTTTGGATTGTGCAATTTTCCACAAGGTTTCATAGGACATGGAAGGAGAGTTGATCTCCAAGTCTCCCGTGCTAACCCGCCAGCAGCAGCGAAGCACAGCGGGAGTGCTGCTAGCTGGGGTGGTCAGAAAGCCTATGGAGGGGAGGGTCTCCGCTGCAAGATACGAGCGCAAAGCTCCCCCGCCCCGCCGCAAGCTGCGGCCCCCAAAGACTGCTGCTCGCTCTGCGCCCAGCTCGAGTCCGTGAGGGCGCAAAGCAGGGCCGGGGATACGCCGCCTCCCGCTAGGCAAGGAGCCTCCCTAGCCCTCCCCGCAACGCTCCCCGCGAGGCGTCTTCCGCTGCCACTTCGGCCGCCGCGGGAGCTTTCCTCCAAGGAGAAGCCGCCACACGCCCCACGCGCCTCACGGGCAGCGGCGCCTACCCGGCCCAGCCCAGCTGCTTCGAACCGATCGAGCCCGCGCTCGCGCCCGGCCCTCACCACCGCGCGGCGGCAGCTGGGGGACGCTCTGCCCCTCGGCCACACACGCCTACGTCGGTCCCAGCCACACAGACGCTGCGGAGCGAGCGCCGGCCAGCCCGCGGAAAGGAAGGGAAGGGAAGGGAAGGGAAGGGAGGGGGCTTTTCTTTCCTCTTGCCCCCAGGCTCGGGCCCCAGGGCGCACCTCTCTCCCTCCCCCACCCCGCCACCTAGTTAGTTCAGTCCGAGCCGCGTGCGCCGGGCTTGCCGAGCTTGCCGGGAACTGCGGGGCGGGGCCGGAAGAGGCTGAGGGAAGGTGGGTGGTGTCGTACAGCGGGGCAGCGTGCAGGGAGTCGGGCCTCGGGTGAGTCTAGGTTGCCGGGCAGGCTTTGCCTTGCTGGTGCTGTGTGTGCCTGGTCCCACGGCCGGGCCGGATCCGACCCGCGTCTCTGTCCCAGCGGGGCCACTGCCGCTCGGGGTAGGCTTGGCCCCTTTATGGAGCGGCTCCCTTGAGTGGAGTGGCGTCCGGCCGGGCTGCGCGGCAGCCGGAGGCTGAGCTCGGCTCCTCAGTGGGTAGAGGAGCCAGCGCCCTAGCGCCTTGTTTTTTGAGGCGAGATTGAAATGGAGAGGGGGGAAGGCACGGAGAATCGGAGTGAGGCGTTGAAGGAGGCTCTCCCTGGCCGCTTCCTAGTGCGGGACGTCCGTAGCGTGGCGACCCTGCCGGAGTCTCGTCTGGGCCCGGGCTGGGAGGAAGGGCTGTGACTCCTTCTCCCTTTCAGGGCTGGGCTTTTGCAGGCTTGGGTACAAGCCCGGGGATCATTCTGTCCTTGTCCTTCTGGGCTTTCTTGTGCTGTAGAAGCTGAAGCCCTTACTTACCACGCTTATGCTGCCCCTCGTGTTACAGAAATAATTTGCCTTTTCCCCCCATGGCCACAGAAGTCTGTTCTCTCATGGTCCCACACCTAGTACTGTGATAAAGAGATGCGTTTATTGCAGGATCTAATGCTGTATAATATACTAAGGGGTCAGATTAGATGATTGAAAGGTTTGTTCCAGCCTCGATTTCTGGGAAACTGAAACATCATAACTGCAGCCTTTGGCGCACGTACCTACAGTTTGCCCCTGAAGGAACAGTGATCATGATAACCTCAGGTGTACTGTTCCTTGGTTCTGCACCACTGAGTAGACCACACAGGCAGTTTTATCAACAGCAATTTATAAAGTCCTGGGGAGGTGTAGGACAGCAGGATTTGAAGAAGGTCAGGCATTTCATATCTGGAGAGGTTAGGATCTTATTCCCTCCTGATAACATTACTCCCGTGACATTGCTGTATCGAAGGGTGAAGGTACACAGTATTTTGGGAGAAATTGCATTGGCTTACGGGCCTTGCCCAAACATAGACCCACACGCATTCATTTAAAAGGCCATCTGGTGCTGCTGTTTCCAAAGCTTAAATCCAAATACCGTGTATGTGACTGTGAAGGGTACAGATCTCAATGACTTTGAAACTAGAGGCTAATATCTTCATATGGAGGGTGCCCTGAAGACCAATGATTTCTTATCCAGATCATACAAAAAGTCCCATGCTTCTGCAACACAGACCCAAGTTCAAGGGAGAAAAAGGAAATTAGGGTTATCACATGCACCTGGATTCAGTACACGTGCATGGAAGTTTAAATAAATGAGTGATTGATTGTAAGTACTACTTTCTGTATTGTGTAACATCCAATGCGACACGTGAGGGCTTATTTAATGCTCGCTGCACTTTGTTTTTCCCTTTCAACTCCTGGGATAAGAGGGCAGCTAATCTTTATGAGCTATTTTGTGCTTAATTAACTTGCTACCTTATTGATTATTGGTTGATTATTTTGGTAAATATCAGTACAAATGTAAAGCTCTCTGAGGGCCAGTTGGGATCCTGGGTTACTATATAATTAGCTGATGTAGATTGCTTACTGTTTTCAGATGCTGCAAAACAAAACTTCATGGCATAAATGGCTACATAGTTCTATTCAAGTAAATCAACAAAAGCAAGTGCTATACACAGGCTTAGGCAGAGAAGGTTCTTTGGGTAAATTTGATTATCTTTTATTAGACCATCTAAATAATTGGAAAAATTCTTCTTTGCAAGTTTTTGGGAACATCATGTTCAAAGAACAATACAGATGCAACCAATACCCGCCCAAACACAAGCCTAGAAATTAAAAGTTAGGTTCAGAGGAAAAACAATAGAGGTATACCAATACATTGGTCCATATCATATCTGCACCAATAAAAGGAAAATTGACATTATTGGTAATTGGCTTTTTTTGGCTGATGTGGCTGATAATGTTGCCAATAAAGGAGGTCAGGCACTTCATATCTGGAACAGTTAGGACCTTATTCCCTCCTAATAACACTACTCCCATGACATTGCTGTATCAAGCTAGCCTGGCAGTTTGGACAGCAGTGTCCAAGGGGAAAAGACATGGCAGGGGGCAGATTGAGCCCCCACAGTGAAGGAGGGAGTGGGGCAGGGGCAAGCACTGCCTAACCAAACCAGGGACAACCACAAGCGGCTCATGCAGAGCAGGGGGCAGCTGCTGCTACTGTGCGCACACTGGGGGAGGCATGGAGGGTATGTGCCCCTTGGGTCTGTGCACAGGGTGAGGCTGGGCTGCTGCTGAGGACTGGGGTGGGGTGTAGCTGGGCTCTTCCTGGCAGCGGAGTTGGGCCAGGACTCCACTTGGGGCAGCCGGCAGCACTGGAAGGGGGAGCTACGTAGTGGGCTGTAGCCTCCCCAAAATTTGCCGTAGCTCTCCTCCCAGTGCCACAGCCACCGCCTGCCCCAAGTGCTGCCCTGGCTCAACCCCCCTTCCAGGAAGAGCCCAGCACCACCCCTGGCCCCAGCCTGGAGCAGCAGCCCACCCTCGCCTCACACACATATCTGGGGGCACAGCCCCATGCCTCCCCTGAGGTGCATTAAACCACCCCCCCTGCCTTCCACTGCTCCCCAGATGAGCAGTTCATGGCTCAGTCCTGTGCTCTGCCCCACCCTGGCTGGGCAGCACCTGCCCCAGCACCAGCCCCATTCCCTCCCTCACTGTGGGAACCTCAGTCTGCTCCCATTCTCCCCCAACAGACTTGCTATCTGGACACTGCTCTCCAAGCTGCTGGGCTGCATATTGTCAATTGGATTGGTATCTGCCAATATGGTTCATTAATAATCGGTATTGGCCCAAAAGTCTTAATTGGTGCACCCCTGAAGAACAAGAATGAGGCACGTGCACCAGCTAACTGATAATGATAAAATCTGGTTCTGAATTATCAAAACAAAGTGTAAAACTGAAGTACAACTAGAAAAATGGTCATGAGAGACCAAAAGTTTGGTTCCTGGAGCAGTAGTAGACACATTGTCAATGAGAGCACAATGCACGTGGCATTCCTGGACTTCTGCCAGCCAGTCCTTAACCTTTTGGTAGATCTGTCTAAGACTCTTAAATATGTTCCTGGCCTTGGGTCCCATTCTTGTGAATGCCTAGCTGAGGAGGAGGAGAAGGAAGAGATTATAATGAATATTCCTATTGTTGCAGCTTTCTCCCCATCTTTTGTGCCTTGTAACACATACCACATTATGTTACTTATTTGCAAACCAGAGCCCTTATGGGAATTAATCTATGAACTACTCTAGACAACAGAGAAAGAAAGTGGAGTGCTGGAGTTTGCGGAGAAAGCAGCAGGAAATTGTGGAATTGTTGCTGTTGGGCTGTCTGGGTAAGTTCTAAATTCTCACTACAGAAACAGGGAGGTTAAGGTTTTTGGCAGAGAAGTTACTCTTATACCTGGAAGTTCAACAGAGCTTCCAAAGTCAGGCTGGATTGCCACACGGAATCAAGCATAGGTATATTTAGTATAGATGACTGGTAGGGATGGGCTTTAAGGTCAGCCTTAACTATCATCTTTAGACAGAGCCTTGGAGTGAGATCACAGGTATAGCTTCGTCTTGAGCTATAACAATTGTTAATACTGAACTATAATCTTCTTTTCCAGGAAAACTAAAAAAGGATGCATCATAGATGAAATGGTCTGAGTTCTTAATATGGAGGGGAAAAAACTATTAAAGCGTTTGTATGTTGGAGGACTTGGCCATACAGTCTCTGAGGATGAACTGCAGGAAAGATTCAGCAAGTTTGGCGAAGTTACAGATGTAGAAATTCTTACCAGGAAGGATGAGCAGGGTAATAATTTCACTTATCCCATAAAGTACAACTATTCTTTACCTTATTTGGTAATGGAAAATATAGCTGCAATTTCAAAACTACTTTTTTCTTCAAAAGCATCCCTATAGAATATATGTTTCAATTTAAAACTAAAAATGCAATTTATACAAAAATAAAATGTTTCTAATTATCATTGAGCAGGGAACCCTATGAAAAGTTTTGCTTACATCAACATCAGCATTTCAGAATCAGATCTTAAAAAATGTAAGTACACAAGTTACTTTTGTCCTTAATTTCTGAACAGAAATTGGGTGCTAACCCTGGCTCTCTTCTGGCACATTTTCATCCTAGGCATGTTGAAAAACTGCGACTCCTTTGTAATGTAAATCTGTAGTAAGACTGAGTTTATGAATAAACAGTGTGATCATACTGTTGTTGAGGAAAAATATTTTTCTCCCTCATCTGTACCTTTTATTCTGCACTTGTTTCTCTTAGTTCTTTTGGACTTCAGATTTAACTGAAGACAATATATGAAGTAACAGATCTCACTTGTGTATGTTGTAGTGCCTGTGCTTTTTTTTTTTTTTTAAAGGTCATGATTTGAAGTTCTAAATCTTGAAGATTTCTAAATCTTTCAATGTTGGTTCATCTCTGACTAACTTATTGGAAGTCAGTACAGGTTTTGAACATAGAAAATCTTTTTCTTGTTTCTTACTGGCAATATTAGTGCAGGCATAGAATTAATCTAGTAATGCTGAAGGTGATCACTAAAATGGCATTATTGAAGCATACCTTAAATATTTATGCAAGTAGTTAACAGTTGCTTCTTTTCTAATTCTTATTTTCCCAGGTATGTCAATTTTAAATAAAACAAAATGGAAAGGTGGAACACTACAAATTGAACTGGCAAAAGAAAGCTTCTTGCACAGGTAAAGTTAATATACAAGTGTAGACTATAGATAATATCCAAAGGCATACTTTGTTTTAATAGAATTAAGTGCTAGTTAACTAATATCTTTTGAGAAGCTATAACTAGGAACCTACCAAAAGCACGATTTTGGGCAGGCACCACAAAAAAGTGTAGGCTTTTGGGGAAGGGGCAGGAGGGGGAACCTTACTGAATATAAAATGCTGGCTCCCTCTTGGTAGCTAGCAGTCCTTGTGGTTATTGCAGCCTGACTGGGCAGCCCATCAGGTGGGGAAGTGGGGAGGCTACTGGCATGGCAAGATAGCTGTTGCCTCCCCGCCTCGATTGGCTGCAAGTGTTGTCAATCATATGGCCCTGTCCCTTACCACCAATTGGCAGCAAAGGGCAGGGCCGCATGACAGACAGCCCTTGCAACCAATGGGCGATGAAGGGTGGGGGCTGCATAGCAGCCCTTGCAACCTTGGTGGTGAGGGGTGGGGCCATACGATGGACGGCCATCACAACCAGTCACAGGCATGGAGGAGAGGGGGCCCAGCCACACTCTACCCACGAAAATGGCTGCCAGCCCCACAATTTGCACATGAGATCAGCTGGCAGCTGCCTCAAGTTCAGTGGACCCCTATTCATGACTTTTAAATGTGGCCTGAATAATTTTCTTTAAATTCATAAAATACTGTAGTAGTGAGCTTAACAGGTTATTTTCAGGTGATCCTAATTAAGGAATATTTATTAGTAATGAACTCAAGGCTGGATGTTGCTTTCACATTGTATGCACATATAGTCATCTAATAAGATTTTAATAGATAGCTTAGCTACTTTTACGTAACTGTTGAATTTTGCCCATTTTGCACTTGTCTCCCATGCATCTTTAGCTTTATGTCATCTGTTGCATTGTCATTCTTCTATTTTAGCTTTTATTGAAATTAATGAGGCTGCTATCTGTGGTAGTACAGCAGGTGCAATAAGTTTGTCTTTCTTTTAATAAATTAGTTGGGTGAATTTTTGCCCCTTTATTTGTGCTTTCAGGGAGTGAGGGACATGGGGGTTCCAGTTCCTGTTAAGTGTTTTTGAGAAGCTGCCCATGATCTGCAAATGAAAATATGGAGATCTCCACTGCTAATTATGATTTTACAGAAGTAGCCAGCTTTTGTGTTTTCCTTCTGTGTCGTAGTGAGATTAAACCATGTACTTTGATACAGATTGGCACAGGAAAGAGAAGCAGCAAAGCTGAAGAAAGAACAGCCTCGTGCAGATAGCAAAGCAAATCTAATGGAATCACTGAAGAAAGCTGGAGTTGTAGATTTTCACATGAAAGCAGTGCCAGGAACAGAAGTACCAGATCATAAGGTATGGTAAGATATCTCTTCTCATGATTTAAAAGTCAACTAGAACAGGCAAAGTATTACTTAGGTTTATCATAGTCTCACTATTTTTGGGGGGATTATACACAGAAATATGAGAATCTTACATTTATTTAAGTTGCTACCATTTATTTCTAAAGGAAATGAATGAAGTTATCCAGTGTAAAAAAAAAAAAGTTACTTAACCAAACAACAGGCTAATTAGTGACAGGTTCTTTTATTTACAGTTCCTACCACCAAAGGCTTTACACTTCAGTTTTTTACAGATAACTATGGTGCTTGTGATGTGTTGAATTCCCATTATTTTTTCACTGTGATAACTGGGTTTTTTTCTTTCCTGCAGAACTGGGTGGTTAGCAAATTTGGAAGAGTTTTACCTGTTCTTCACCTTAAGAGTCAACAGCAAAAAAAAATATCCTTTCCTATTGCTTTTGTAAAGACTGAGTAAGCTTCTGCTAATGAAAGCTCATGCATCTCTGATTTAGTTAGCCTGTAAGGTGTATCTCTACCCTGCCTCATAAAAACAATGCCATTCTTCTTTTCTGTCCTTACTGGAGGACAAGAGATTTTTGTCTAAGAATGTTTTTATTACTGAGAGTGATACTATGCTTTACTGAGTAAATGTACCTTAGTTTTGAAATAAACATGCATTAGGTGTGCTGATTGTGAGCAACTTTTAAAATATTTTCAATGAGCGTAGCTTTGAAAATCACTCTTCTTTTTAGTTTATGCTGAAGATAGAAAGCCTGCTTGCTAAAAATAACTTTTTGTCCTTAACTTAGGCTATAACATCATGAAATATGACCCCTCAAAATATTGCCATAATCTTAGAAAACTGGAGCAAGACTTGACTGAAATGGTTCCTGTATCCAAACTTACTTGGTATTTGGAAGAGGAAGATGATAGCATGACCAAGAAACGACAAGGAGAATATCATAGAACTAAAAAGCCCTCCAAAAAACTGAGGAAGGAGGGTAATGAGGACTTAAATAAAACATCACTTCAATATTCAGGTTGCCAATTACAACTGAAGAAAGCAAACGTAAAGATGGGTGAAACATCACTTTCAGGTTCAACTGAATTATTTCAGATTCCTACTCTTAGTGACACGA
The DNA here is from genome assembly GCF_001723915.1 of Gavialis gangeticus. Lineage (NCBI taxonomy): Eukaryota > Metazoa > Chordata > Crocodylia > Gavialidae > Gavialis > Gavialis gangeticus. The sequence continues at coordinate 44,645,660 of NW_017728997.1, read as the reverse complement.
AAAGAAAAGAATTCTTCCTGCATAAGAGCTTGGTCTCAGATGTTGTGTTTCACAGAAATATGCCTAGCATTTCTGATGATGATCTTGATTCAGAAGAAGAGATTGAAGCATTGATAAGGAGAGAAAAGCAAATGGAGAAAATGAAGACCAATATTGTTTCTGAAAATAACTATTTGGAAGTTGTTGGGCATAATTTTGAGCTAAAATATAATACTCACTGGTCTTCAAGCAATCCAGATGTCATGAGGAAAGTCACTAAACAGAGTAATAGAGTGAGAGAAACTACTGAAAATGATGATTATAATTCAGCAGATACAGATGAAATTATTGCAGTAAATAAAACTTTAGATAAAGGTAATGTGAAGACTAAAGTTCTAAAAAAATGTAAACAGATGAAAGTAGAAAAGGATTATATTAAGGATGCACTCTTGAGTAATGAAAACGTTGAGTCTGTAAATGATCCTTCTGTTGTGTCACCAGATAAGCGAAACAGAAAGAAAATCAAAAGAACGGTACCTGAAAAAATGGAAAAATCTAGACCTACCGCACTGCAAGACACCATAACTGACAGCAAATCTAAGTCCAGTAGCAATGAGAACTTGCATTCAGAGTCTGAAGCAAATGAATCTGAATCTGATTCTTGTTATGAAAACTTGATGCAAAACTGTTACCACCTGGATCTTACATTAGATGACTTAAAAGACTTGGCCACTATAAGTACTGAGATTTCAGAAGAAAATACAGAAAGTAAATTGAGTATTGGTCAGTGTAAAAGTGATATTATTGACAACATCAGGTATGAAATTGCCCCTTCAGTTAAAAATAATATTAATCCTGAAGATATTGTTGCTGCCATTTTAGAAGGAGAGGAGAGTCCTGAAGAAATGAAACCAATGAAAAATACTTCAGTTTTGAAGTATCAGCCCTTTAAAGGAATAGGATCCCTGTGTGAAAATGAGCCATTTAAGGAGTTGACCAAGGAAAGTCTTAATTTCAGGGCAAGATATGCAGAAAAAGCCTCAAAACCTTACTGTTCCTATGGGAAAGAGTCCTGCTGTAGACAATCTAGTAGTTGCGTATCATGTCCACCTGGAAGCAGAAGTGTGGAAAAGATGCAGAATATTATCTGTAACAATTCTGAGAGTGTGTCGGGTTCCCTATATGCAGCAGGTAAAAGTGAAAAGCCTATTTGCAATCCACTTTCAGTAGGCAATAATACTTACTTGAGTTCATGGAAAGAAGATCAGATAGTAAAGAGAGAAGAAAGTGAAGATGGTACCATTATGAGGACTGATGGAAGTGAGGAGAAAAGCAATGATATGGATAGCAATGAGTTGGTCACAGAGATGTGCATTAAATTTGATTTGAATAGCTCAGAATCTCTTTCGGAGGATCCAAAGACTGATACAAACAGAGAAGTTTCAGCCTTTATGCCTCAAGTGTGTGAAAACATGAAAAGTCTGCAAGACACAAAAGAACTTTGCAATCCTGTTAATATGCCGAGTGAATCAGATAAAAAGGAGAAACAACTGCGGGATAATCAAAAGAGACTGGCAGCTCTACAAGAGAGACACAAAGAGAGAGAGTTACAGAAGAAACTTATTCAAGGGGCATTCTCAAGCCTGGTAATTGTACTCTTTAACTTGTCTCCGATTAGTAAACAATACTGAAAGAAGAAATATTTAATAAACATATCTAGTATATTTTCTCTTAAGATTTTCTGTTATGTACTGTATTTGGGAAAAGCATCTGTCATCTTTTCCCATTACCAAGCTCTTTTCAGATTGGGTTTATGAAATAAGACATTTGTGGGGTACTGAAGCAGAAACATTAAGAGAGATTGTTTTCAAGTCATCGCTATTGAAAATATGATGTAACCATTATTTGACAAGTTTAACTATAACAATGCTTGTTTTAACACAGGATAACCAGTCAGCAAGCAAACCTAAACACGTTGTATTTGATTCAGATGGGGAAGGTGAAGCTGAGGTATGCAAAAGGCCTAAGGAAGGAGTGACTTTAGGAAATGTGCTTAAAAATGTGAGTAGCATAAAAACAGGTGCAACCTAATTTCTGAGAGAGTATTCACATTCCCCACTTAACTTGCTGTGGTATGTATTCCAGGAAATTTGTAATGATGAAGAGCAACATCAAAATGTTCACCAAATTATTTCAGATATTTAATATCAGATCTTGAATACTATCCTAATTGTTAGTGGGCAAAAATAGAGGTCACAGGACAAAGTGATACATATAGTTTCATAGTTTCATAGATTAAGGGTCGGAAGGGACCTAGTAGATCTTCTAGCCCGACCCCCCACCAGGGCGGGAGAACAACAAAACCCCAAAACAAGAAACGGGACTCAAATGAGTCCAGCCAGGTAGGCATCCAGCCTCTTCTTAAAGACCCCCAGGGTAGGGGCCAGCACCACTTCCCTTGGAAGTTGGTTCCAGCTCCTAGCCGCCCTAAC
>NW_017728997.1:44622722-44642659 GCF_001723915.1 Gavialis gangeticus | reverse complement strand
GTCCTCCCTCTTCCCCTTCTTGAAGATGGGGACCACATTTGCTACCTTCCAATCATCTGGCACCTGGCCCAAGCACCACGATCGCTCATAGAGCCGTGCCAGGGGCCCTGCAATAACCCCAGCTAGCTCCCTCAACACCCTGGGGTGGAGAGCATCTGGACCCGCTGACTTGAACGCGTCCAGCCCCTCCAGAAGCTCTCTAACCCAGTCCTCCCCAACCTGAGGTCTGAAGGCGATCCCCTCAAGTCCGGCTTCTGTCACAGCAGGGAAGTCCCGGTCCCTGCACAAGAAAATGGAGGTGAAGAATTGGTTAAAGAATATGGTAGAGAACTTGTGAATTTAGTGTTTGACAGAACATACAAATACTTCAGGTATCTCTTTAGAAAATGGAAGATTGTTTTCTAGGAAACTGAACTAGTATAAATTAATAGAGTGTCCCCATGTTATGCTCAGACTGAGGGGTTTCCATATATGGTTATTATAGAGAACTCTCGCTTTTCACTGTTGGTTAAATAAAAAAAAGTCTTCCATGGCACTACTGCTTCCCGTCCTCTGTTCTCAGGTTGACTTTGTTTTTGTTTTGTTTTTCTTTATTGCGTCAGTATCTTTATTCTGCACTGTTTTTCCATCATTGGAAAGTGGTAATTTTATGGGGGGAAATGTTTCAGGTTTCTCAAAATTCTTTGTTGCTTAGGCTGAGAATGGCACTTATACACCATTACATTTTTCTTTATTTTTTACGTTACTTGTCAGTTATACTGGTCAGGTGGTCTTCACTGCAGTGAAACTAACTTCCATGTTGTAAAATGAGTCCTGTAATTGGAAGTGTTTATTAAAACTGGTTTTGAAGTTCCTTCCCCAAATAAAACTTAGTAAAATACAAAAACATATTTTCTGAGAAACCAGCAGCCACTACAAAACTTGAGATTACTGTGTACAGAGATGTTGTGCTTCTGCATTTAAGTGATCACAACAGTCAAACAATTACTTTGAGTGGAGTCTAAGAACACACAATTAATTGAAAAGTATTTTTACAAGGGTTCATATGTACAGACACCAGGTTTCAGGTACAGTAATCAGTAGACAATGAATATCATAACATGGAAGACAGTTGGTTTTCAGATATGGTTGGAAGTCATAAATTAAGTGAATAGTTGATATTTTTGCAAAATCACTTAGTTAAAGCTTTTACCTTTTGTGTTTGCTTTTTCTTTTTAACCATGCAAGTCCCCAGAGGCTGTGCGTGTGAAGCTGTTTGAGAGCAGTGAGGATGAGCAAAATGATGCAGAGGAAGACAATGATAGATTCAAAATTAAACCCCAGTTTGAAGGCAAATCTGGTGAGAAGGTTAGTGAATCTGTTTAAAATCTTAAATCCTCAAAACTAAGCACATCAAAATTATTTTTTCAATACAATATTGTTAGCATACTTATTGCAGAAGACCTTTTAAATAGAGAAAATAATATATGTTTCATAGACTTCATAGTCATTAGGGCTGGAAGTTCTCTCCTGAGAATTTAGTCAATTAAAAGATGATTTTTGGAACAAAACTTGCAACAGTGAAAGCTTATTGGCTTTAAAGAGCAATGATTCAAGTTTTATAAAATGTCATTACATGTCTTAAGATACTGTTCTATCTGCCTTAAAATCTTTTTAATTCCTTTGGATGTAGCTCTTGCATTTACAGTCACGCTTTGGCACAGATGAGCGATTTCGTATGGATGCTCAGTTCCTTGAAACTGACAGTGAAGAGGAAGGTAAATATTTTTCTTCTTATTTTCTGATGATTGCTCTTACAAAATGTAGTGCAATAAAAAACCTGTATGAAAAGCTCTTTGCTGAGGGGACTTCCAGCCATGGGGGCCCATGCAGCCAGGACCGAGAGTCCTGCATGTGATGGGATTCTTAGTCCTGGCTGTGCCACACCACATGATTATGGGGACTCTTTGTGGTGCATATGTGGTTTCACAAACCCCCTGAGCCTTGGGGATCACAACAGCCATGATCCCCCAAGCCCAGGATTTCATACTGGGCATGGTGCACCCCTGCAGCTGAGAGTTCTGTCAGGTGACGGGGCTCCCAGCTGCAGGGGAGACTGCTACACATGCAAATTAAAGGTCAATAGTGCCAGCTATAAAGTTGTTACCAGCTGTAAAGCTAGTACGTGTTTCTGAGGTCTAACGTTATAGCTGGTTGGAGCTTTTTATCATGTGATAAGCACTTTGCACATGTAGCTGGTCTTAAGGTAATTATGCAATTAACCAGTTAATTGCGTGATACCTGTAACATGTAGAAGGGGCCAAAAAGAAATAATGGGTGTAGGCTTTTTGTAAAGCTTAAAATGGCTTCTCTTTTTCCCACACTGGATTTTTTTCCCTAGGAGAGGCACAAAAAATGAATATAGATGAAGAAGAAGAACTTGTTGAAGAGAAAAAGAAAAATCTGCAGATACTGAGAAGTCTCCTGCATGTCAACCTACATCCTAAACCAAGCAAAATGGCAACAAATGCTAAGAAATTTAAGTATGCCTCATGCTTTAGCAGGAAAAACTGAACCAAGAGCCAGGCTTACTTGTCTTTGTTTTCTTCTTTGTTGCATTACTTAAATTCAGGTTTTCTGTCCTAGTGTGACATTGAATTGTGTCATTCGTGATTTAATGAGAAGAAAGGTGACAGAACAGAGAGAAAATCAAGGCTCACCTTGCATTCTGGTGATGATATTACTTGTATCTTATTATCCATAAATTCTCATAGTTTAATAAGATACAGCCTGCAGATTAATTGTTCCCTAATGAGTTTCTTTCCAGAGTATGCTTCCTTATTTTAACCTTTTTATTTTCCCTCCGAAGTGAAGGAGAAAAACTCAAAGTAACTAATTGGAGGTAGCTTTGGTACTGAGTCAGGCAACTAGACTTTCATGTCTGGAGATTGGAAGGGTACTTTTCTGGATCACATGAAAACGAATTTTTGTTCCCTAAAATGGAGATGTTTATCAGAAGCATAAAGTTTAAAGTGGTTGCTTTAATGGGGACCAGATATATTTCTACAGTGAAGCTTTATTTCAGACATACCACTCACGTGTGCAAACTGACCTTTCTACAGATGGAAAGCTTCTTTAGGGCCCCTCTACACATTAAAGGTAAAGGTGCAATGGAATCTAAGGTGCAATCCACAATCCACACATGCTTGGCAGGAGGCAGGATTGTGGGGCCATGCATTAAATCCCATCACAGCTTATTGCTGGTGCAGGGAGAGCCTGATTCCCAGGCTCTCCCTGCACCAGCAAAAAGGAAGGACTGCAAGCCTCCTCAGTTAAGGGATTCCCAGCTACAGGGATACCCCATGCACCCCTGAGACTGGGATCCCGCTTTTCAATATCCACAGTTGCCAGGACCCCGAATCAACAGCTGCTGGAGCTAGGAGTCGCATCAGCTGACGGGGCTCCCAGCCACAGGGGCAACCCTGCTATACATACACATGTTGAAGCTTGATAGCAACCAATTATAAAGTTAGTACACATTTTCAAGATCTTACTTTATAGCTGGCTGGAGCTTTTCACCATGTGATAAATACTTTGCATATGTAGCTAGTCTCAAGATAATTGCACAATTAACCAATTAATTCCTTAATACCTGTAATGTGTAGAAGGGGCTTTAGTGTAATAGGGAGTAAACTATATCCCCACTCCTCATGTTTAATGCTGCCTGTCAGATGATGATATGCTCGTTCAAGAGCTGTACTAATTTAGTCTGTGGATGGCACTCTTTGTAAGCACAGTGAAAATTCAGGTAGTACCTTTGGTAATACAAGGTTGGTTATTATGAGTAGTGTGAAGAGGTAGAAAGCAACTGTATATTTTTAATAATCACATTTGTTAGTGATCTGTTCTGTTCATTACTCACTGATCAGTATTGTGTCCCAATGCTGGTCTTGTAACCATGTGAATCTTTTTTCACCAGGCAAAATGGAAGCCATTCCTGCAGCCCCTGAAGTCAAACCTACCTGTTTTGTCAAATTGACTATTCTATAATAACAACATTAACTCCTTTTTAAATCAAAAAAGAATCCTGTGTTGGGAAAACAATATATGGTTATGTATTTCTCTTAACCAGGATTGGGTTTTGCCTTGAGACTGCCTTTCTCTAAATTAAAGTTTGAACTGCATTAATTACTAATGTAAATAATATTCAATTTTTAAAGGCGAAAAAATGTTCCATCTTGGATACTTAAGAAGATAAATTAGAACTTTTGGCTACACCATCCCTGTCCATACCCAGACACTAAGTTTAACCCCTAATGTATGTGTGCATTAACTCTTTATTGTTGCATAAGCAACAACTTGAGAGGGTGTTTTATCTTGAATTATTTTAATACGTAAATTTAGTAAATATTTCTTGTCCAGACTTCTTATTCTGCTCTCAGAATGCTAATTGGACTTTTTCTATCTAAAAGCAAATATGAGTCTGGCTATGAATTTGGAGTAAGCCAAGCTGAAACATTTAATAATACATATATCAACTACATTACACTTAAATTTATACATATATCCTCACAGGATAATATAATAATTTGTGCATTATTTTGTGATGTCCTCACTATTTTTTTTACTTATACAGAGATATTAATACCCTGCGCTATGACCCAACAAGGCAGGATCATGCAGTTTTTGAAAGAACTCTAGGAACTTCAGAAAAAGAAAGGTAGGTAAAGGCACAATGGGATCTAACATGCAATCCACACAGTCACATGTCAATGCCAGACATGAATGACAGGAGGCGCAATTGTGGGATCATGCATGAGACCACATCATGCCTTATTGCCAGTGCAGGGGGAGCCCAGGATCACACTCCTGAGATCCCCCTTCACTGGCTCCCGTGACTCCGAACCCAGTAGCTGTTGGCACTCGCAGCAGTGGCAGCGTTTTCCTCTGTTCCCCCTGCCCACAAGCCCCACACCTGACGAGGCTCACAGTAGAGGCAGCGTTCTCCCCACCGCAAGCCCTGCACCTGACAAGGCACACAGTTGGGGCAGTGCCAGGACTCAGCTTGTCAGCTTCAGGGCTGACTAAGGGTAGTGCGCCCCTGTGTCTGCGAGTCCCTCAGCTGGGGACAAGCTATAAAGTTAATACACATTTTTTGTGAAATAACTTGTTTTATCATGCCATTAATTTGTTGAACATGTAGCTGAGTCACATACTAAGGCATGATTAACTGCTTAATCGCACTTTAAACATAACTTGTAGAGTGTAACCACAAAATCCGGGGTTGTCTGTGAAATCAACTTAAGAAAATCTTAATTAAAAACCAGTGCTCCTCGCAGCCCAGCCTGGGGGTGGGAGGTTGGGGATTGCCAACTGGTAGGATGGCACAAAGGGCCGCATACAAGTTGGTGGCCACCCCCTTGTCCTTCTTCCCCCCACCGGGGCCTCTTTGCCCATCAGCACCAAGGATCATGGCTGGTGGAGAACATCCAGGAAACATCCACAAAATTGTCTCTTTATGCCCCAACCACCCTGTAAAAATTGTTTAGTCTCACCATGATTTAAGTAGGTCCCTACCTATTCAGTGTTCTTAGGCAGTTCCCATGCTGCTTGCAAGTTCTTGACTTCCAGAGGAGCCCCTTTCAACTTCTATCTAACTAGCTTCCTTGTTTTGGTGTAATCTCCCTTTTTAATGTCAAAGGCTACTGTGGTAGATTTCTTTTTTCTCATTTCCCCTTATATATGGATGTCAAACCCAATTGTACTGTGGCCACTATTGCAGAATGGCTCTTTAACACTTGCCCTTTGCACAGAATCCTGTGCAGTGTTTAGGACTAAGTCAAGAATAACCTTTCTCCTCTCTTAGGTTCCAGGACTAACTGCTTCAGGAAGCAGTATTTTATACAGCAAGAAATCTAGTCTCTTCATCCTTCCTAGCCTGATGTTAGATTAACCCAGTCTATTTGTGGATAATTGAAGCCACCCATTATTAGTGTGTTTTCTGCTGTTGTGTAGCCTCTCTTATCTCCCTGAGAAATTCTAGCTTGCTGCTGCCTTCCTGGTTTTGGGGGTCCATATTCTATCACCAGACATACTTTACTTCTATTGAAACCTGGGATTTCTATCCACAGAGGTTCTATGGTACCCGTCCTATCACTTAATTGCATGGGAGGGAGTAGGTGAAGATTAGCCCCAACTGATACTACAGGCATAGTATACTTTAAAGTTTCAATTGTTTCTTTACTAAAAGCTGGAATTACTGGGAAAATAAGAATACTAGAAAACAAATGACTTGCTAAAACATTCAGGTAATTCACTTAATAGGAGTTCTGTTATCAGTAACATAATATAAATAATCTTTCAAGGTTGTATCTTTAATCTGATGAGGTATGATTAAGCAAAAAAAAAACATGTCTTTCAAATGTGTGTATTCTAATTGTCCTTTAAAATGAAACTCCAGTAAAGCTAAAAGAAAGAAGAAAAGGGAAGAGACTGAGAAATTGCCTGAAGTTTCCAAAGAAATATATTACGATGTTGCTGTGGATTTAAAAAAAATGTTTGGATCTACAAAACGTACAGCTGAAAAAAATGAAATAACACCCTGGGACAAAGAGGATGATGTGGAAGAATCAACTCTATTTGACCAGCAGATGTTAAGTAACGCAGAAGAAGAATCTGGTGGCTTTACATTTTCCTTTTTTGGTGTGGATATGGACAAGTCTGCAGTGCAAGAAGGTGTGGCAAGAATGTGTGAGAATCGGGTTTTTTTGGGCAGTTATTTAAATGAACCATCTGTATAGTTGGGTGAGGTGTTAGTCAAGCTTTTGGGCACAAAGTACAAATGAAAGAAAATATGCAGGTTCTGGTGCTGTTAGTAGTTAGCTTTTACTGGAAATTATGTTTTTAATAATTTAGAATTATATTGAATAAAATGGCACTCTAGATGGAAAATCATTTTCATGCTGTCAAACAAAAAATAAACTACTGCTTAGATATCAGTAAAGTTTAAAGCAATAAATGTTGATTTTGCTATGTTGATCTTTGCAGGCATTTGCTACAATCTATATTTAAATCACTGTTTTCTACATAAAACTGATCGTTTCTCCCATTGGCTTTTGATGGTGTTTTTGAATTATCAAATGGGGAAATGAGTTGGTTTCTTGTCCTGTTCCTCCAGTAAGGGTTAGGAACACTGCATAAGCACAGACCTTCTCTAGAATATGGGAGGGCTTCAAATGCTTCCTGGTACTCTGGCCAAACTTTCTCTTAGTAAGAGAAACTCTGATCAGATGCAGGTACTCTCCCTAAACCATGTTGATACTAGCTATGAATTTTCTGAATGGAAATATAAAGCATAGGAAGATGGGTATATGTATACTTTGACAGGTACACCACAAAACAATTCTTGGGGAGCATTGCTAAGCTGCTTGACACCACAGTGTTGCTTTGAAATCAAATTAAATTCTTTATCTAATAAGTTTCAACTGGCACATCAGGAAAATAACTACTTTTTTGGTGGTGCTTATTACAGAGCCCTATGCAATTGAAACAATAAGACCTGCAAGAGTTGTATGGCAAGAGGACCCACGTTTCCGGGACAGCAGCTCTGAAGATGAGACAGAAGCATCAGAAAATGAAAACGACAAAGAAATGTAAATCTGAATTATACTTTGTAGTCATTAAATAGTACTTAACATTAATGGAATTTTGATAGTGGTAGTCTAGACTAGGATAGAGCTTTTTTATTTACATAGCTTTAAACTACTAATGCCTCCTTCAAAAAAAATATTTTTTTTATTGCTCACCTGACCATGAATTGAAATGCACACCTGACTATGCATTAAAAAGGCAGGATTTTTAACATAGTGCCTGGTATGTTTGATCAAAGGCTGGAAGTGAAACCTGGCTTTCTGCCTTCTAAATGTTTTCTGCTATGTAACTATTGCTGAAAACCTGACTTGCACACCTAAACACAGGTGGTTAGATAGGTTTGTCTGAAGTCAGGCAGAAGGTACGGCAGAGTGGCACCTCAGATACCAGTGGCTTCCAAAGAAGCATCAGCTTCCATAGGCTACAGCCTTTTTTGATGTCAGTTATGGAATGTCTGGGGAGGTTAGTGTTCTGCCATGTATTTCTATGTATACATATTTTTCTATGTGTTTCTAGAACTGAGGTCAAAACAGTGTTTGTTCATTCTTTTATGTGGCCCTTACCCCATTTGTCCAGTGTAGACAGCACAAGGACATTGTAAAGCTGAGAGAGTGTAATTCCTTCAGCATGGATTCACCAAGGGTAGGTCATGCCTGACCAACATAATTGCCTTCTATGATGAAATGACTGGCTCTGTGGACACAGGGAGACCAGTGGATGTGGTATACCTTTATTTTAGAAAGGCTTTTGATACGATCTCCCACAATATTCTGACAGGCAAGCTAAGGAACTATAGGCTAGATGAATGGGCTGTAAGGTGGATAGAAAACTGGCTGGAGCATCGGGCTCAGAGGGTAGTAATCAATGGCTTGATGTCTAGTTGGTAGCTGGTATCAAGTGGAGTGTCCTAAGGGTTTTCTTCAATGTCTTCATCAACACCCTGAAAGATAACATAGAGTGCACCCTCAGCAAGTTTGCAGATGACACCAAGCTGGGGGTGGTAGTAGATACGCTGGAGGGTAGTGCTAGGATTCAGAGTGACCTAGACAAATTGGATGATTGGGCCAAAAGGAATCTCATGAGGTTCAACAAGGACAAGTGCAGAGTCCTGCACTTAGAGGACGAAACAATCCCATGCACCAGTACAGGCTGGGCGCTGACTGGCTGGGCAGCACCTCTGCAGAAAAGGACCTGGAGTTTACAGAATAAGCTGAATATGAGCCAACAGTGTGCCCATCTTGCCAAGAAGGCTAATAGCATCCTGGGCTGCATTGGTAGGTGTATTGCCAGCAGGTCAAGGGAAGTGATTCTTTCCTTCTATTCAGCACTGGTGAGGCCACGTCTGGAGTACTGTGTTCAGGTTTGGGCCCCCCGACTACAGAAAGGATGTGGACCAATTGGAGAGAGTTCAGCAGAGGGCAGCAAAAATGGTTTGGGGGCTGGGGGACATGACTTCTGAGGAGAGGCTGAGGGAACTGGGCTTATTTAGTTTGGAGAAGAGAAGACTGAGAGGGAATTTAATAGCAGCCTGCAACAGCCTGAAGGGAGGTTTGAAAGAGGATGGAACTAGACTGTTCTCAATGGTGGCAGATGACAGAACAAGGAGCAACAGTCTAAAGTTGAAGCAAAGGAAGTTTAGGGTTAAATATTAAGAAGAATTTTCTCACTAGGAGGGTAGTAAAACACTGGAACAGGTTACCCAGAGAGGTGGTGGAATCTATCGTTCGAGGCTTTCAAGACCCAGCTAGACAAAACTTTGGCTGGGATGATCAAGACAAGGATGGTCTTGCTTTGAGCAGGAGGTTGGAGTAGATAACCACCAGAGGTCCCTTCCAGCCCTAATTTTTTTTATGATTTCTATGATACCATGTTGGTGGTTCTTATCACATTACCTAAGCTAGGTGTTAACATCTGGTGGGACACATAGGTTAACTCTCATAATCATGTTGATTGATCTAATCCATTTATTATCTCTTTTAGCAATGTCCCCTCCCCCTGTCCCTTTCCTTTCTTTGTAATTGTTTTTATTTTTGATAGTCTAGTCATAGACTCTGTCAAAGTAGATTGTTTCCTGCAAAAGCCTGTGAGCCAACTGGTCTGTAAGGTCCAACCTTAGCCCTTCCTTTTGTGTGCCTTAAAACTTACCACAGCTTTAACACTAAAAACTTCTGGCCACACATATATTTACATAATATGTATCTTGTCTAACAATCAATTTTATATGCTACTCGCTGGTAAGCTAGTCACCCTGAAGTTTTTATATTTTTGGCATTACTATTGCAAAATTGTTGTAATAAGTTAATTTATGTATATCAGGGCTGTCTAACTCATGTGGCCCTGTGGGGTGAACAGTATGAGGCTGGCCCCTGTGCCAGATCAGGCCCATTAACACAACTCTCCCCTCCCACATGCTGAATTCAGTGTCTGTTCAGGCTGGTTGGAAACAAGCTGCATGTGGCATCTGCTTCTGCCAGGTGAGAGAGAGATGGGGTCCCAAACTGGTCCCAGGCGGGTGCTACATGCAGTTTGGGTCCCAGAGTGGGCACATGTCCCAGGCCTTGCATGTAGGGCTAGCCAGCTGTGTGGTCTGTGGGTCAACTTGAGACCCAAGGCCAGCACTGGGGCCAGATGGTGGGCTGCATCTTTGACACCACTGATGTCAGAGTAAGGCAGATTTAAATGGCTCAAGCGTGGGTTTTTTGGTTGTATTTTAATTCAGTGTTTTGGCTGTTCTGCTGGCATAGTAGGAGTGAGTCTGTGACTAAAATTTCTGTCTCTTTTTTTCAGTGCTCGGTCTTCACCACAGAAGGCAACTAATAAGTTTTTCTTCTTTTCCAAAGATGATGATAGATTAAGAGGTAAAACTGAACCTATCTAAATGTTTCCTACAAGACATTGGTACTTAGTAATGACAAATATTAGCTCAACTATTCATGTCTTTCAATTCTAGCATTAATCAGGTCATGACAAAATTCAAAGTTTTTCCCGTATCAATAATATGAAACTCATTAACACTTCCCAACAGAAAATATGGAGAGTCATGAGGACAGAGGCTGCATGGTTCAGCTTCAGAGTCCTTGTTTATTCCCACTTAAACTGAGGGGTAAAAACCATATGTTAATGTGATTTCTCTATCACTCCTTTAATGGTAAAAAAGAAAAAAAAACAGTTCACATAGCTCTCTGGCTATTTTAGATGCTTTCAGACTTATCTTTGGGTTTTCAGTTATTCTCGCTCTTCTCTCGTCTCAATGGTAGTATTAGGCAATTGCTCACTACTCCTACAATAGCAAGGGATAATATAAGTATCTGAATTTGCAATTTTGTATTTGTAGTCTCTAGCCAATAATACAGTCGTATTCTGACTTCCCCAAAAATAATAAGTCAGATAATATTAGTAACTGAAACTTATAGTGATGAAAACCATTGAAGTTGTTTAACATGGATCACCATTATTCTGATGTATCTGTGTAGAGGGTCCGAAGCTGTTCTTCAGATTATCAGATCTCCATGAAAACAAAGATAACTGGGAAAACAGGCGTAGGTTATTACTTCAGGTAAGTAAATAAAGCTATTATATACCAACAGGTGTAGAACATAGCATGGTGGGAAGAGGGGGGTTCCCTGTTTTGTTAATTTTAATAAAAAAATAAATAATTTGAGCCTTTAAAATGACCTAATATAATCCCAAGGACAAGGACCCATGTGAATTTATTAAAATGTATATTGTAGGTTTGTCTCTAACTTTTTGTTGCCCAGTTACTTAAAGTATGGATAGTTCTGTGGAAGCATAAATTACCTAACTTCTTTTTAACTATAAAAATAAAGCTGATTTAAAAGATCAGCTTTTGGGTTTATAAACTCTTAATAATGCTGTTTTTAAAACTCTTAATATTTCTAGGAATGCCGGAAGAAACATAAAGATGCAAGAAGGAAAGTTAAATCAAAACAATAAATGCATTTTTAAACCCTGACAGCCATCTTTTTTTTTCTTCATGAAACTATAAAATTACAGAAAAATACGTGGCTGCAAAGTTCAATTATTTCAGAACTTTTTAAAAAAGAAAAATATTTCAGCTAAACTGAAAAAAACCTGTTGGAAAGTTTTCAAGTTACGAACAGATAAGTCTATATATATGACATTTTAACTGTGAAAATGAATATGTGTTGCTTTGTGGGGATAACTTAGTAATGTTGAGGGGTGGTTTTTCTTTGCCCCTTTTTTCTTTTTCTTCTTTGAATATGTCATTTAAATGTCATACTTTTCAGAGCCACCTCAGTGTGCAATGCAATATAGAAAGTTCTGAGTTACATTTAGGTTCAGGTGCTTCAAGGAGGTTGAACAAAGACAGCTTTGACATGAACTGAATGGGAAGTAGGAGACTTTCAGCACCTTATGAAACTTGTTCTGAGCGTAGGACAGGTCCTTCTTTGATATTCCTTTGCAAATATTCTAAATATTTTTATGTAACTTTCAAATATACAGTAAGTTTATAAAAATGTTTAAATTAAAATATTTATGGAATAACATATTTCTAATTCTTTGCATAAAACCTGCTTTTCCATTTATATAGGTATTACACATAAATAAACCTTTAGACAAATGTTACTAGTACAGTATATTTTCTGTTGAGTGGTGAAACTATGTACAAGGTAATGTTTCTGTTCACATAAAACATGCATTGTTAACTGCCTTAGCTAAAGCAGAGCACACATGATTTTGAGAAATGAATGGCTTTCTTATAGTACCATTTAATACAAGTAGAAGACTTTGTGACATATGTCAGTGCAATCTTTTGCACTTTGTGACATATGTCAGATGCATGATTTTGTTCTAATTCCTAGTTTCTTACTGAACTAAATGGTGTCAGTGATAGATTCTGGCTGGAAGTTTAGAGGCTAAGAAACAGTCTAAGTCTACCACACAACTCACAGACAGTGTGGAAGTAAGATTTCTGTTTTTTTCTCGCTAAAGAAATGCATATATACTACTGCCGAATTTAGGGACCTGACCTACAGGAGTGCAGAGTTTCCATAATGTCTCTTTCAGAGTTCTATCTTGCAATGTTGTTTATTTTATGATGTCATCGATATGAATGCTTCTTCCATGATAAAAACTATTTAAGGTAGCATACATAGGGTAAAATGTTTTGAGGTACCTTTCCTTTGTCATATAAACAGAGCTGTTGCAAGGATTGAATCACAGCTAACTCTTGTGCCAAAGTAAGTTTTTGGGGTTTGGATGCATATATGTTTGGCTGTGAGTGGGTTCCATGCCTGTTCCAGTTGAAAGCCAGGTACTTGACAGTCAGTAGTAAGCAAGCTTATGCCAGGACTGCACAGGGAGCTGGAAAACAACCCCAGTGCAGTCCCCAGCAGGCCAGCAGTCAGATGTTTGTCAGCTGGATCCAAGGACCACAAGTACTGACTTTTATTTTTGCAGGGGGAAGGAGGGGAATGGAGCTAAGATGATGGACATGTGGAAAGTTGTATGCATTTCATATGACATTCTGACAGGGACCACACCAGACTCCCAAACTGGCTCTAGTGCAGTTCCAGCCAGGCCAACAATCAGGTGATTGCCAGTTGGGCTCAGGGACCACACAGGTATGGAACAGTGTGGTCCCCACCAGACTAATTAATCAGTTAATTGTCAGGTAGGACCAGGGATAGCACAGGAGTCTCAAACCAACCATGGTGCAGTCCCTTTTGGGCTAACTATAAGCTGCTTTGTCAAAACCCTGCACCTGGCAACTCTTGCTGGGCTGTCAGCCATGGGTGGGATCAGAGGCTGCCAGCTGGGGGACCTGAAGGACTTCCTTTGCTGGGGACATTAAACCCCATATTCTGGGACCTAGGGTGCCCAGGACCCTAGGTTTGGGGAGAGGCCTCTTGGCCCTGGAGTGCTGGGACCCCAGGATTGGGCAGTGGTAGCCCAAAACCAGGACTCCTGTGTGCTATGATATGATAAATTTGTATGTGCAACCCAGCTGGACTGCAGATGCACTTTTTACAGCTCCTGGGTCCCCAAGGTCCTGTCACGCCGGGACCTTTAAAAATAGTTGGGCTGCACATGCAGTTTAAAGGTCCTGCTACACTGGTACCCCAGTATCAAGGAATCTCTCCCTGATCCCAAAGTCCTTGTGTACCAGGCTTGTCAGAAAACCATATGCGCAGCCCATGTGCACATGTAGTTTCTAAAGGTCTGTAGGAGGACACTAAGGTGCCTGCTAGTCTCAGAGCAGAGGCAGGAATCCAAGTACTGGTTGCTGTGACAACTGGTTAAGGAGGGAATTGGTCGCACCTGCATCTGGTCAGCTGACTGGAAGGGGCAGGACCAGGCTCCCATATAAATCCCAGGCCTGAGGCCAGGAGGGCAGTTCCCTGCTGGCAGCCAAGGGGGGAGGGAGCTCTGCCAGACCAAGCAGAGGGGAGAGGCCTGACTGCACAAGCAGCTCCTGATGCTGTTATGGGATGGAGTATTCCTTGGTAGGGACTGAATGATGTTTTAGCCAGGCAGCTTGGATTTTTGTTATAGCTCAGGGGTTTGTGTTTTGTTTTTTTTACTGGAGGTTTGGGTGAGGCTATTAGGGGTTGGAGGAGGCCTCATAGGGGACCCATGGCGGCGTGGGAACCCCAGCCTCAGAGCGAGGGGGCCAACGGAGCACCAGGAAGGCATGGAGCGAGACAGGGCTGTGGAAAGCCCAGGGAAGACAAGGGGAGGGCCAAATTACAACAAGGTCCAGATCAAAACACGTCAGTATCATCTGCGAGGCTTGGGCTGCGGTATAGGGGAGGAAAAGGAGCCGCAGATAGTGCCCTCTGGCACCGGGGCAAATAAATGGGCAGCCTCCCACTAATTAACATCCATTAATTAATTAAGATCATGGCATGGCAGGCGAGAGGGCAGGTGGTTGGCCCATAACAGGAGGGCGAGGTCACCGATAGACAGACTCCAGAAGAGACGCTCCTGTCACAAGGTCCCAGCACCCAGGGTCCCTAGGATCAAGGAGCCTTTCCCCAAGCCTGGGTCTGGTCCCCACAGAACCTTTGAAACCTACATTTGCAGCTGAGCTGTCTATATGGTTTTTTGATATCCCCAGTGAATGGGGACCCTGAGACCAGGTAGCAGTTCCTTGATCCCAGGGTACCATAATACCAGGACCTTGTAAAATCTGCATTTTCAACAGCTGCACATACGCTGTTGAAAGATCTGGGGCACAGTTAGTCTGAGATCAGGGGGACACTCCATGATGTGGGGTCACAGCACCCACCCCATCCGCCTCCCGAGAATGGGGGGAGGAGCAGGAGGTAGGCTGGAAGGCATGGGGTCTAGGAATCAGTTCTATCCCCTCAACCCAATTGGATAGGGAATGGCTGTGTCCTGAACTCTGGGGGATGCCCTGTGCCACAGCCCAGTACTCAGTTGAGTGTCAGGACATGTCATGGGTCATCCCCAACCTGCCATACGTTCAACTTAAGGCATGATATGGACAAGCCACAAAATGTTTCCACGTATAATGCGTAACATCTTTGTGGCTTGTTTGCTGTTTTATCATGCTGTAAATTGACTTGAACCTGTTGTTTGGTTACTGTTTTAAAGTGTGATTAACAGGGTAATCATATCTTAAGTATAATATCTGCCATGGGCCAATTTAACTAATGGTCTGAAAAGGGGCAAATGAAAGAGAACTTTGTCCAGTTAATTACTTCTCAAGGTAACAGAAAAAATCCACATCATAAAAAGCCTCGGAACACCATCGTTTACTTTTTAATAAAAAAATATTTACCTGCTTAAATTCTGTGCATTTTACTTAATTCTTGTAAGATTTCTTCAGCCCTGTAGTCAGTTCTGTTTGATCTCAAGAGCACTACTCTGAATTTTTTTGCGTGACTCCCTCCTCCCCCTCAAATAAATTATAAAAAATGGCTATTTTGAGTGTGCTGAATTACTTATTTACATATAATCATTAATTATAGGTATTTTTTTTCCAGAATCTCTATGCTATTTTATTCAGTTTCCAAGAAATTTTGTTACATGCAAAACTAGATGACAGTAGAGTTAACCTCTTTTTAGGGAAAATGAATGGACACGACGCTGCCCTATTTTATGTATAATGTGTTGTATGAAGCATCACACAGAGAGAAGACCTTCGGAAATAGGTGAGAAAATATTACACAAAGTAATTTTTAAGGGTTTTTTGTTCCACCAGATAGGCACCATTAGCTGCTGCTGTGTTTTCCCCTCTCCTTTTAACTACCAACAGTCAGTATGTTAGCCATTAGTATGTGTCAAAATGGATTTTGTCTACCTCCATCTGCATCAGTATTCGGTGATGGGATTATAATCCTACTCTGAAAAACTAACAAAAGTAAAGGATGATAAAAAGTTCTCCTTGTCTCTCTAATATATTGATGATTATACATAGGCTGAAGAAGCAGAACTGTTAAACATTAGTGAGCCTTTACTTTTCTTATCTGACTTCAAGTGCAGTTTGGGGAAAGGGAGGAGGGAGAATATATTGTATATCAGATCAGAAAATAATAAATAATAAGATACAGTTTACAATAAAAACAGCATATTCATCTTAACAGCAATGTTAATTTTAATGCACATAGATAAAATTTTCCGGTTGTCTTATCTGTACAGAGTTGAAACCAGTCTAAGCATGGACTTTTTAAGGAAACAAGCAGGTCAAAACATAAAGTACCTTAGTGCATGTATACAAACGCCAGGAGTATAAGGAACAAGCAGAAGGAGCTGGAAATCAGCCTGTAAAGAAAAGTATGATCTAATTGATACTGCAGAGACCTGATGAGACAACTACCTTGACTGGAATATCAACGTTGAGAGATACACAGTGAAACCTAAGACAGTTGCTTATGACCAGGGAAAAATCCCAGTTTATGTGGTTTTCTGTCTTCTGTGGAGCTTCCCCATTCTGCCTACTTGCTCAGCCTGCTTCATGCTCTCTGCAGTCATAGGCCTGAATTTTCTTTCTATTTCTGTGTTAGTGTCTGTCTTATTCATAGATTCATAGACACTAGGGCTGGAAGGGACCTTGGAAGATCATAGAGTCCAGCCGCCTGCCCCAGGGGCAGGAAGTCAGCAAGGATCATAGGATCCCACCAAGATAAACATCCAAATGTCTCTTGAAGGCGTTCAAAGTAGGCGCTTGAACCATCTCCAGCGGCAGTCTGTTCCAAACCTTGGGGGCTCAGTCAGTAAAGAAGTTCTTCCTTATGTCCAACCTGAAATGGTCGTGGAGGAGTTTGTGACCGTTGGACTTTGTCATCCCTTGGGGTGCTCTGGTGAACAGACATTCCCCCAGATCCTGGTGAGCACCCCTGATAAACTTATAGGTGGCCACCAGATCACCCCTGAGCCTGCGCTTTTGCAAGCTGAATAGCCCCATGGCTCTCAGCCTGTCGTCGTAAGGTCTGTTTTCCTGACCTCTGATCATGCATGTGGCTCTCCTCTGCATTCTCTCAAGCTTCTCCACATCCTTTTTGAATTGTGGAGCCCAAAACTGGACACAGTACTCCAGCTGCGGCCTCACCAAGCCGAGTACAATGGGAGTATGACATCCTGAGACTTACTTGAGAAACATCTATAGACGCAAGCCAGCGTTTTGCTCACTTTACTAACCGCAGCATCACATTGAAAGCTCATGTTCATCTTGTGATCAGTCACAACCATCGTGATCAATCATGACCATCAAGTCCCTTTCACCCATAGTGCTAACCAGCGTACCACTGCTGAGCCTATAAGCGTGCTGCCAGTTTTTCCTCTCAAGGTGGAGAATCTGGCATTTTTCAGTGTTAAACACCATCAGGTTGTCATCTGCCCATTTCCTGAGCCTGTCAAGGCCTGCCTGGATCATGCTTCTGTCCTCAGGTGTGGATGCGTTATCCCAGAGTTAGGTGTAATTGGTGAACTTGGCCAGTCCACTTCTGACACCAATGTCTACATCATTAATGAAGATGTTAAGTAGTATAGGCCCTAGGACAGAGCCTTGAGGGGCCTTGCTGGTCACAGCGCACCACGACGATTGACTTCCATCAACCACCACCCTCTGGGTCCTACTGCGGAGCCAATTCCCCAGCCAGCAGATCATGGTGAGGCTGAGGCCACAGTTGGCCAGTTTTGCCAAGAAGTGATCTTGGGATACCAGATCAAAGGCTTTTTTAAAGTCAAGATATATGACATCAGTATCTTCTCCCTTGTCCAGATGATAGGTCACTTGGTCATTAAAGGAAATGAGATTGGTAAAGCAAGACCTACCCGCAACAAACCCATGCTGGGTATCCCTCAGGATGTTGCCATCAGCCAGTCTGTTAAGAATGGCCTCTTTGATAAACTTTTCCAAGACCTTCCCCAGGATAGAGGTCTGGCTGATGGGCCTGTAGTTTGCCAGATCTACTTTCCTCCCTTTCTTGAAGATAGGCACCACATTGGCCTTCTTCCAATCTTCAGGCACTTCACCAGAGCACCAGGAGTTCTCGAAGATCAGTGCCAGGGGCTGGGCTATGATGCTTGCCAGCTCCTTGAGTACCCTGGGGTGTAAACTGTCAGGGCTGGCTGACTTGAAGGTATCCAGCCTCTCAAGGTGTTCCTTCATGAGGTCAGCATTGATGGAGGGTAAGGAATCTCCCTCACCCAGGCCTCCCTGTCCTGTAGTGGGCAGGGGGGTCCTATGGGACTGGTAAAAAAACTGATGCAAAGTATCCATTTAGCAAGTTTGCTTTTTCATGGGCATCAGTTGTCCCATCTGGTTTACCAGGGGTCCGATGTTGTCCTTGCTTTTCCTCTGGCTCTCCACATATCTAAAAAAGGATTTTTTATTGTCCTTGATATTTGTAGCCAGCTGGATTTCTGTTGCAGCCTTTGCATTCTTAGTTTACTCTGTACAAGTCCGGACTAGTGCAGAGTATTCCTCCTTGGTGGTGGATCCAGTCCTCCATCCTTTGTAGGTCTGTCTTTTAAGACTTAGGAGGTCCGCTACTTCCCCGGAGAGCCAAGGGGGCTGCTGTGCCCTTTTGCTGCCTTTCCTTCTAGACGGGATAGATGTTGCTTGCGCATCCAGGATTGCTCCCTTGAGGAGCAACCACTCGTCCTGAACTCCCCTCTCCTTTAGGTTGTGGCCCTTTAGGGCCTCACTGACAAGCCTCCTTAGCTTGTCAAAGTCAGCTTTCCTGAAGTCAAGGACTTCCTTATTACTGACTGACTTGCCAGCTTTACGGTGGATGGTGAAGGTGATCAGCTCGTGGTCACTGTCACCCAGCTTCCCTTCAATTGTTAGGTCACTGAATAGGTTGTCCCCGGTTGCTAGTACCAGGTTGAGCAGTGCTTTACCTCTTGTCAGCCTGTAGACTTCCTGCGTCAGATAGAGCTCATACATGCACAAAAGAAAGCTTTGCGGCTGCTTGGATTTGGCTGAGTGCTCTTCCCGTGAGATGTCTGGGTAGTTGAAGTCTCCCATGAAAACCATGCACCAGGAGCGTGCAGCTTCAGCCAATTCCCTGGCGGACTCCTGCTCAAGGTCTTGATCTTGGGTAGGGGGTCTGTAGTAGACTCCCACCATAGTGTACCCTGTGCCGTGTTCCCCACAGATTTTCACCCAGAGGGTCTCAAGTTGTCTACCCTGGGCGCCAATATTAGTCTGCAGGGACGCATAGCTTTCCTTGACATAGCTACATCCCCACCTCTTTTGTCCACTCTCTCTTCTGTACAGGGTATAGCTATCTATACCCATGGGTGGAGTCCCACCAGGTCTCTGTTATCCCTATGACATCATAATTATTTGTGTTTAGGAGGAGAACAAGTTCCTCCTGTTTATTCCCCAAGCTCCTGGCATTTGTGTATAGGCAGGCAAGTGTCCCCTTGGGGGCTCTTGCCTTGCCCACAGGTTGTACTGGGGCAGGGGTAGGCTCCCTTAAGTGTCTTGGCCTGCTGGCTTTGCAAGGGTTGCTCACTGGGCCAGCAGTGGCAGTAGTCCCCCCATCCCCCAGCGGGCTTAGTTTAAAGGCCGATGGAGCACGTCAGCCAGTCTGGCTGAGAAGAGACTCCTCAGTGGAGAGAGGGTGGAGGCCGTCGCTTCCCAGCAGCTTACTGCCTCTCTCACCTAAGAGTGGGCTGTGGTCATGGAAGCCAAAGCCTTCCCAATGACACCAGCACTGCAGTCTTTGGTTCACTACCTGGATGCTTCTCTCCCTCAGCCCGTAGCCCGAGACAGAGGATCGATGAGAACACCACCTGTGCCCCCACCCCCTTAAGCCCCGCTCCCAAATCCCTGTAGCACTTCATGA
>NW_017728997.1:44606569-44617722 GCF_001723915.1 Gavialis gangeticus | reverse complement strand
GCCGATGGAGCACGTCAGCCAGTCTGGCTGAGAAGAGACTCCTCAGTGGAGAGAGGGTGGAGGCCGTCGCTTCCCAGCAGCTTACTGCCTCTCTCACCTAAGAGTGGGCTGTGGTCATGGAAGCCAAAGCCTTCCCAATGACACCAGCACTGCAGTCTTTGGTTCACTACCTGGATGCTTCTCTCCCTCAGCCCGTAGCCCGAGACAGAGGATCGATGAGAACACCACCTGTGCCCCCACCCCCTTAAGCCCCGCTCCCAAATCCCTGTAGCACTTCATGACCTGACTGGGAGCGCTCTGAGCCATGTCATTTGTGCCCACATGGATAAGGAGCATATGGTAGTGGTCAGTGGGCTGGAGGAGTTCAGGGATCTTCTCCGCAATGTCTCAGATTTGGGCACCTGGGAAGCAACAGACTTCCCGGGCTCGGGTCAGGGCAGCAGACTGCCCCCTCAGTCCCCCTCAGGATGGAGTCTCCCATCACGAGGACTTTGTGTTTTGTCTTAGGGAGAGCAGGGGCGGTAGCTACAGTAGAGCCTGTGTTGCCTGCAGGAGCTGGCAACTTAGCAGACTCTGCTGGGGCTGCAAGAGGTTCATACCTGTTGCAAAGCTCCAGCGGGGTGGGGACCTTGGTGTGGGCGGGCCTTAGGGCCCTTGTCCATCTTGGTCCAACCCCTGGGCTGGACAGCATGGGAGGTCCTCGAGTCCTCCCCAGTCCTGGAAGGCGACTGTAGTCTACCGTCCAGCTCCTGGGGGAGAAGAGCCTGGCAGTAGGAGTCGATCTCCTGCTCACAGTCCCTGATGGCACAGTCTCTGGACTGCAGCCTGGATCTTCTCCAGTTAGTGTACCAGAGACCCCAAAAGGGAGCAAACCTCACAAGGGGAGGTGGCCATGCTCCCAGACCCCAGAGCCTGAAAAAGTGACAGGCAGCCCCCGCTGCCGAGAGCCAGGGGCTCCATCTGCGTGGAGCCCAGAACCATAGGCTCCATCTGGGTTGGAGGCCTCTGAGGCATCAGAGGGGGAGGCCACAGACCCCAAGGGGACCCAAGGGGTCCGGCGTGTGCCCATCCGCAGCATGCCACTAGTAGGCCAGCTGCAGCTCGGTCTGCCTACCTTAGGGAACTCGCAGGCAGGGCCTCAGGCCCTCCCGCTTACCCTCCTGTGTGAACTCCCATGCTAACTCATGCGCCAGGCCCAGGAGACACCTGTTTGTGTGGTTTGTTCGTGAGGCTCCGGTCGCGTGGCTCCCTGGGGGGCTGGGTGAAGTAGGAGCCAGGGGGTGGGGCATAACCCACCTTGGCCCACTCAGCCCACTCCCAGCTGTCTAGGTCCCTCCCTCCACGGGCCCCTGCTTACCTGCAGGCTTGCCAGGGCTCATCAGGGGTCCTGGGGGTCTCTTCTGGGGTCCCTGGGCTCATGGGGGTGCAGCAGGCTTACCCACACATCTCGTGCTGGAGCCAGGACAGAAATGAGGCTTCTGCCGTTGCCGGGCCCTCTTTAAACTGCACATGCACAGAAGGGCCAGCCTGTGCCTCGCTGCTCTTGGGGGACCAAGGGGGGTCCCTCCCCCCTACCAAGGGAAGGAACAGGTAAAACCCCCCTGCTCTCAACCTGGCTCGCACACCAGCAGCCCAGTCGTGCAGCTTCTTTGGGGACTGGGACAGGAATTATACAAAATAATATAGGTAATTTCCCCATAAATAGACTGGGACTTTAGAAATATTCTGGTTTAAGCAGGTTTCCAGCTTTTACAGATTCTGCCTTAAGTTTCACTGTATGCTGTTGTACAGGACAGGTTTGGGGGAAAAATGTGGTACTGCTGAATATATTAAGAATATATATATGCTTGTTCCTAAGAACAGGAGGAAGAAAGCAGCTGTGATACTTATGTTGTGATACTTATGCTAGAGTGTAGCCTGCCAAATCAGGATGAAGAGGCAGATAAGGCACTCTTCAAGGAGGCAAAAGATTATTGAAAAATTATGAGTGTTAGTTTGGGATTTTAACTTCTGTTGTATCTCTTCAAAAAATAATACAGCAATACAAAAAATGTCCAGCAAATTTCTGATGTGTAGAGGATGCGATTAGATGATCCTGTATCTTGGATCTTATAATAACGAATAGGAAAAAACTAGTGGAGAATGTGAAGAAAGGGGAAGCATGAGGTTGGCAGAATGACCAAATTGGAATTCAGAAGGGAGCATTTCAATTAATCTTAGTAGGTAAGGCATGTTTCGACTAATTTGAAGAATAAAGGGGCCAAGGAGGGTTGTCAGGGAAATGTAAGAAGGTGCCTCAAAATCAAACAGAAAACATACAGGCAATGGAAGAAAGGAAAGTCACCAAGGAAGCATATCAAGAAATGGCATGAACAGGGTAGCTATAAGTATACTGCTTAAGAACCAAGATGGGTTATTATTGGAAGATGCAAAGAAGGCAGAACTATTCAATAGCTGCTTTGTCATCAGGAAAAAATGCAAACAGGCATAGAATGGGAAAGGCTGAGGGTCATGATAACTAAAGAGAGTATTAGAGAGTGTTTGATTAATTTGAATTTAAGTTGTTGTCACCTTATAAAACATCTTAGGAACTGGCCCTTGACAATAATATTTGCAAAGACTTAGGAGATGGGTGAGGTCCCGTAGGACTGGAAAAGGGCCAATATATAGTGCTCCTTTTTTTAAAAAAGGTGAAAAAAAAGACCTAGGGAATTTAGCTGAGCTGGTCAGCTTGACTTAAATAGCCAGGAAGTTATTAGAGTGGATGATGAATCAAACATCTGGAGGAGAAAAGCTTGATCACTGATGGTCACCATGGCTTTAAGAACAAATGCCAAGCCAGCTTATGCACACTTTTTTTATTTTTCTAACAAAGTAACTAGTTGGGTGGATGAAGAGAAGACAGTGAATGCAGTATACCTGGACTTTGGAACCCCCCCCCCCACACACACACACACCACCCCTGTGTCACACCTATTGTCTCACAGGGGCTCTGATCCTCACTGCTATGTATCTGCATTTTCACAGACCTGTATTTTGCATGCTGGCTTCTATTCCACCCAGGAGAGCACACAAAGCAACAGCATACTCTCCCTGTGCCTGAAGAAGGGTGTTTGCACCCAAAAGCTTGCCAAGAACAGTTTTTTCCAACTATTTAGTTGGCCTAATAAAAGATACCATATTTAGCCAAAGAGCCTTCTCTGCCTATGGACTCTAGTAAGGCTTTTAATAAAGTCCCACACAATATTCGTGCCCACCTCAAGGTGGCTGCTCATCACACTAGGTGGGCAGAAGGTGGCTGGGACCTGTAGCTTCCCCCCAGCCTGGCTGGGCATCCACTTCCTGGTACGTGTCCCCACAGCTCCCCCATACTACCTGCTGCCCAGAGCAGGGGCAGAAAGAGGAGGAACTGCTGAAGTCAGTGGGGAGATGAGCAGAGCTGCAGCCACACGACCTGGCGTGATAAGCAGCCACCTTCTGGTGGCCAAGTGGCTGGAAGTCTGAGGCTAGAGCTGCATCCCTGTTCACTGGGACAGGAGCTGCCCAGCTGCAACTTCACTGCCGCTGCCTCCCTCCCCTCCCACCCTGGCTGGGTATCTGTTGCCTGGCATGCGTCTCTGCAGCTTTTCCATGCTGTCTGCTGCCCTGAGTTGTGTGGCAGGGGCAGGAAGAGGAGAAGCCACTGGAGGCAGGGGGAGCTGAGCAGTACCTGGGTGGCTGCAGCTGCACCAGGAGCAGCCCCACTGGCAAGCTGTGTGCACTGGGGCAGTGCTGTCTGGTGGGTGTGGATGGAAGCATGGCACAGGCTGCCCTGGGTGGGAATAAGCAGGGCTTGGCCTCATGTAGCACTGCAGGTGTGGGAGGAAATGGACTGCACCTGGGCCTGCACTGCCTGGGTGAGCTCTGCTTTATGCACCACCTGCCCCTCCTCCCAGCCTCAGCCAGCTCCCAGGATCTAGCATATGGGCAACCCCACCCTTACCCTGTGCACAGATCTGGGGGGGCATGCCCCCTTATATTTGCCTGGGAGCACATGCAGCAGTGGGAGCCACCCTTCCCCTATCCCCCAGATAAGCCACTCGTGGATCCATCCTGTGCCCTGCCCCAGCTGGGGAGCAACTGTTCACACTCCTTTGCTTTGGCACCTAGAGCGGTCACCCACCACCTCACTACAGCACTGCATAAGACTGTATTTTGGGTTATTATCCGGTCACTTGTGTACCCTCAAAAAACCATAAATAATTTAAGTAAAATTAAAATGTGTTACTGTAGATGTTTGATTTTAATGTACAGGCAGTCCTCAACTTACAACATTTCAAGTTACAATGTTTCACACTTACAAAGTTTATAAATTGACACCCTGTTTCAACTTTATAACTTCAGTTTCAACTTTACAATGCTTCATGCCGTGCCATGTCATGCCAGCGAACAAGTTCACTGCGTTGCTCATCTCCCTGGAGAGCACCAGTCCAAACTTCCTTGGACACTTCCTTTAAGAAAGCAGACAAGACTCCAGAAAAACCTGCAGCCAAGACTCCTGAGAAGACTTCAGCCAAGAGCCGTTCAAAAAGTCCAACCAAGAGCCCTTCAGAAAGTCCGGCAAAGTTACCTCAAAGAGGTCCTTCCAAATCAATATGATTGCTATTTACAATATAAGTACGTTAATGTAGCTATATTACTCATCTGTAATTGATCAAGTACAAAGTTCTGAGCTATTTTTGGTGAAAATAGGGTATCGGGCCTTGGTTCAGGAACCAATCCCCCATTTATAACATTGTTTCTTATGAGAAACAATTTGCAACGTTCCAAGTTGCAACGTTTCAACTTAAGACGTGGTTTTAAGGAACTAATTGTATCGCAAGTCCAAGGACTGCCTGTATATTTTTTTTATTTGTAAGTTGTTAAAATGATACCCTCTGAAAGATTGTGTGTGTGTGGCCCTCGACAGTTCCCCAAAACTCTAAGTGGCCCTCCAGCAGAAATAATTGCCCACACCTGTGCCAGAGGCAGGACAAGCTGCCCCTGCTAGCACTGGGGGGGCACTGTCTTTGACAGCTCTTGCTCCAGGACTGGCACCTCATGAGGTCTGCTCATTCCTCTCCCTGGGAGGCAAGCAGACTTTCAAACAGGGCAGCAACAGCTGATTTCATAGATTTTAGGGTTGGAAGGGACCTATTAGATCACTGAGTCCTGACCCCCTGCCCTGGGCAGGAAAGAGTGCTGGGGTGAGGTGACCCCAGCCAGGTGTTTGTCCAATCTCCTCTTAAATAGTTCCAAGGAAGGAGATAGCACCACCTCCCTTGGAAGTGTATTCCATATTTTGGCAACCCTCCCTGTAAAGAATCTTTTCCTGATGTCCAAACTAAATTTGCGCTCCTTCAGTTTGTGGCCATTGTTTCTGGTTACCCTGATGGGTGCCCTGGTAAGCATCATATCCCTATTTCCTGCTGTCCCCCCGATGAGTTTGTAGATGACCACAAGATCCCCTCAGCCTTCTCTTGCGGAGGGTGGAGAAGTTCAGGTCACTCAATCAATCCTTGTAGGGTTTTTTCTATTGTCCTTCAACCAGACGGGTGGCCCTCCTCTGAACCCTTTCCAGATTATCTACATTCTTTCTGAAGTGCGGCGCCCAAAACTGGACGCAGTACTCCAGCTGTGGCCTGACCAATGCTGCATAGAGGGAAAGTATCACCTCCCTAGACCTGCTTGTGATGCACCTAATAATGCAAGAAAGAGTGGGGTTAGCTTTACTTATTACTTCATCACATTGGTGACTCATGTTCATTTTGGAGTCAACTACAACTCCAAGATCCTTTTCTGCAGTTGTGTTACTTAGAATGGTACCTCCCAGGCTATAGGAGCGTTGATGATTCTTCTTTCCCAGGTGCAACACACGGCACTTATCTCATTGTTAAACTGCATCCTATTCTGTTCCACCCACTTCCCCAGCCTGTCCAAATCCATCTGGATTTGCTCCCTGCCCTCTAGTTTGTTTACCTGTCCCAATAATTTGGTGTCATCAGCAAACTTGGACAGGGTGCTTTCTACTCATGAAGATATTGAACAGTACCGGTCCCAGGACAGAGCCTTGGGGGACTCTGCTGCCCACATATCTCCAGGTAGAAACTGACCCATCCACCACCACTCTCTGGGTGCGTCCCATAAGCCAATTTTCCACCCACTAGACTGTGTAATAATCTACATTGCAACTGTTTAGTTTGTTTATAATTGGGTGCAACACTGTGGCAAAGGCCTTTTTAAAAATCTAAGTAAATAACATCTACTGCTATTCCTTCATCCAAGCATTTTGTGACCCAGTCTTAACAAGAAACCAAATCAACCAAGCTACCACAGCTTTCAGGCAGCCTGATCAGTTGTTGCTGCAGTGGCAAGAACTGATTGGACAAGCATGTCAAGCTTACTGGCAGGCTCTCCTGTGGGCAGAGAGAAGCTAAGGAGCAGCCCTCTGTTTCTTCCTGGCTAGAGAGCATGCCTTTGAGGTGCCTGCATACACACCCTAGTAGGGGTCTATTTTATAGCACTGCAAAGAACTCAGACATTTTATAGTGCTCCAGATGAATGCATGTCTAAAGCTTTATTCTTCAACTTTTAGGTATTTGGTATACATAGAATGTAAAGTATGCTGTAGAAAGTCATCTAGTACTGATATAAAGTGACAGGATACAAACAATTAAATACCAAGTATTTGGATTGGATTTGACTTTGTTGGATTTTTATTTTAAAATAAGAAAAATGGTACTATTTTGAACCCTTTCAAACTCTGTACTCTTTTCTTAATTGTACTCTTTTCTTAATGGATTTTTGTCATACTTCCAAGTTAAAATATTTAACATGCAGAAGTTTTATTTTGTCCATTTTCCTCTTCTCTTGTAATGCTTTTTTATCCCTCCTGGTTTATGTAGTTTCCTTTCTGTTTTAATGTTTAATTTATTATCTCTGTTTGCTGTTTGCCTAATCCCTTGAGAATGCCAAATGTTTGACTAGAAACACTAGTTTGCTATAAACAGTAAGATTTCAACCTCTCCTCCTGCCAAGCAAGCAGCATTTAATTTTGGGGAAAAAAAGAGTTGGTGGGTTAATATACGGATTTCTTCCTCATGATGGCAGCAATTGAGCAGTTTTTGCCACTGCAAATTGCAAAAGGAGAACAGCTGGTAAGGTGGCAGCAGAGTAGACCAGCAGGACTTGTAGGAGAGTAAGCCTGCAGTCATTCATATCCATTTCTACTGCCTTTCATTTCAGTTCCCAGATGCAGTTGTTTTCACTGATCTCTCAGATTTTGCCAAGACCTTTAAGGAGCAGCTCTGAAATATGGAGATTTTAACATAAAAAGTTATCCCACTGTTCATTCTTTAGGGCTAGGAAAAAGAGAGAACACTTCCCTTTATTGTTTCCAGTTTAGTTACTCGTTTTGTTCCTCCTGCAGCTTTGTAAGTTTCTATAGTGGAAGATGCAGGGTAGCATGAGGAAAAAATGTAACTGGATAGGAGGTAGCATTAAGAAGGGTCTAGTGCAGAGGCTGGCAATTATGTGGGCCACCCCTGAACATTTTGGGAAGCTGCCACAAGCTGGTGAGCATCCCAACCCCAGCAGCCTGGAACCCTGCCCTGCTCTGTGGCTTTTCTCTGCCACTGCCACCAGGATCCAGCAGCAGCTGAGCGTGCAGCCCTGGGCTCAGCCTACCCCACACTTGCTCCAGACTTGCCTCAGCTGGAGCAGACCAGTTCCCAAACAGCCAGGACCTACACACAGCCCCAACCCCAGCCTACCCCACGCCTGCTCCAGACTGCCTGCCTATGCCGAGCAGCAGCAGTGGTAGGCAGGCAGAAGCTGGTGCTGGGTGCAGGAAAAAAGCAGCCGTCTTGCTGCCGGGGCCTTCTTGCTGCAGGTGCCCAGAGCCCATGCTCGGTTTGTCTTGCAGCTTCTCTCTGCCACCATTACCACCACCACCGCCTCTGCCCTACCCAGTATGGCAACAGTGGCAGTGCAGAGGAGCTCTGCAGGGCAGCCCAGGTGTGGGCTCTGGGTGGCCACAGCAGAAAGGCACAGCAGCAGCGATGAGGAGGCACCACTTTTCCCCCGTACCCAGCAGCAACTTCTGCCCAGCTGCTACTGCTACCGCTGCTGTTGATGATGATCGTAGGTGGGTCATCCAATGCAGGATGAGCAGGGACCAGGGCTGTGCGTGAGGTTCCCTGCCAGTCTATGAGGCTGGGGCCAGCAGCAGTGGCATTTGGAAAGAGTTGCCACCACTTGGGCTGCCTACAGCTGGAGTCCAGTCAAGAGCTGCCCCAGTCCCCCTGCATGCTCAGGGGCAGCAAGACCCACAGTGGGCCGGATGGCACCTGGGCCAGCTGGGACCAAGGGACCAACTGCAGGCTGAACAAATCCCATATTTTGCCCACCTCTGGTCTAGTCTAGAACAGAAATGGCTCCCATTTTTTTGTCCTATGGTATCAGACTGCCCCTCAACATCACAAGCCTCATTCTCATTGCCCCCTTTACATATATGCATGCGCTTTCTCCCACTCACAAAAGGCATTATCCATAAAAAATCTTTACAGAAATCCATTAAATGGCCTCTTTATTTGTCCATTGAAGCTACCAATAATAATATTAGACTTTTTAAAAAATGTATTTCATTACTGTAAGTCAAACAACATGAAATGTAAATAAATGGGGGTGGGGAGGGGAAGCCCTGCTTATGCCTTAAGTTTTAAAGATAGTTGGAGATGGCTTCATTCAGGTTTAGGATGCTAAGGTTCTGACTACTCCATAATTAGAAGTATAATCATAGCTGTGCTTTAACTACATTTCTTTAATCTAGCTAGCACAGAAAAAAAGAACTTAGTGATAACATGGTGGCATGGACTTCAGGATGAAGAACCTGCCAAACATGTTGCCACTAGGCTTCTACACCCGGGTCCTCTGCTGCTCCAATTTCATTGTTATTGTTACCTATACTAGATAGATTAATGCTAGTTTGGGTAAATCTGCACATTTTGCAATCTTTCCTGATTGTACTGTAGCATAAGTAACATCTTCAAAAGAAACTTAGGACCTCAGTGGGTTTTGGGTTTGAGCATGGCTTCATCGGGGGTAGGTCTTGTCTTACCAATCTCATCTTCTATGATGAGGTAACTCGCCACCTGGATAAGGGAGAGGAGATCAACACTGTATACATAGACTTCCAAAAGGCCTTTGATCTGGTATCCCATGATGTTCTCATGGGAAAATTGGAGGATTGTGGGCTTAACTGCTCGACAGGTGGGTAGGAAGCTGGCTGTGGGGTAGGACCCAGAGAGTTCTAATGAATGGATCTGTGCCATCCTGGTGAGAAGTGGCCAGTGGTGACCCTCAGGGGTTCTGTGCTTAGTCCAGTGCTTTTCAACATGCTTTTCATGGATGACACCAAGTTATGGAGGAATATGGTCACACTTGAAGATAGGCTCCGGAGTGGTGAGACACATGGGTGTAAAGCCCGCTGCACCCCCACTTCCCCGAAGCCCCCCAGAGAACCCGCAGCAGCCGCAGAGCCCCTGCTGACCCCCAGCACAGCCAGAGGGAAGCAGGGCCTGCGGTGGGAGGGGGTTAACCCCTTAGTGAGAGGCAGGAGGCGGCTTAGTGGAGCCGGGCCGGGTCCTACCCCGCCCAGGCCCCTACTTCACCCAGCCCCCCAGGGAGAGAGAGAGGTGGGGGGGGACTCACCAGTCCCCCTGCAGTAGGGCAGGGCCCCCCAAATCCTGGGCAGGGCCCCCCCTTGCCTGAGAACAGCTTCCCCGACAGCAGGCCCACTGCACATGCACGCAGTTTAAAAGGGCCCGCCAACAGCAAAAAAGCCCCAGTTAGGTTCCAGAGCAGCGAGAGACGCCTGGGTGAAAGCCCGCTGAGCCCCCACTACCCCAAAGCCCCCCAGAGACCCCCCAGCAGCCGTGGAACCCCAACCGACCCCCAGCACAGCTGGAGGCAAGCAGGGCCCGTGGTGGGAGGGGGTTAACCCCTTACTGAGAGGGAGAAGGCGGCTGAGTGGAGCTGGGCCAGGTCCCACCCCACCCAGGCCCCTACTTCGCCCAGCCCCTCAGGGAGCAATGCAACCAGAGCCACATGAACAGGCTGTGCAAACAGGCGTACTTGTCTGCCAGCACATGAGTTAGTGCAGAGTTCGCGCAGGAGGGTGTGTGGGAGGGCCCGAGACCCTGCCTGCGAACGCCCCGGAGTAGACAGTCCCAGCCATAGCCAGCCTACCAGCGGCATGACACGGATGGGCACGTGCCGCACCCCTTGGATCCCCTCAGGCTGTGCGCCCCCCCCCCGGCACCTCAGAGACAGCCACCCAGATGGAGCCCATGGTTCCGGGCTCCATGCAGACGGAGCCCCTGGCTCTCGGCTGCAGGGGCTGCCTGTCTCTTTTTCAGGCTCTGGGGCCCGGGAGCATGGCCACCTCCTCTTGTGGGGTCTGCTCCCTTTTGGGGTCTCTAGCACGCCAGCTGGAGGAGCTCCAGGCCACAGTCCAGAGATTGCATGCCATCAGGGACTGTGAGCAGGAGATCAACTCCTATTGCCAGGCCCTTCTCCCCTGGGAGCGGCAGAGTAGACCACGGTCTCCCTCCAAGACAAAGGAGGACTCCAGGACCTCCCACTCTGTCCAGTCAGGGGCATGGACCAAGGTGGTCAAGGGCCCTAAAGCCCACCGCACCAAGGCCCCTACCCCGCCAGAGCTTAGCAACAGAAGAGCCTGCTGAGTTGCCAGCTCCTGCAGGCAACTCAGGCTCAACTGCAGCTACCTCCCCCGCTCTCCCTAAGACAAAACATAAGGTGTTTGTCATGGGAGACTCCATCCTGAGGGGGACTGAGGGGGTAATCTGCCCGGGAAGTCTGCTGCTTCCTGGGGGCCCACATCTGGGACATTGCGGAGAGGATCCCTAAGCTCCTCCAGCCCACATACCACTATCCCATGCTCCTTATTCATGTGGGCACCAATGACACGGCTTGGAGCACCCCCAGCTGGGTCGTGAGGCGCTATAGGGATTTGGGAGCAGGGCTAAAGGGCCTGGGGGCGCAGGTGGTGTTCTCGTCGATCCTCCCATTCTCAGGGTATGGGCTGAGGAGGGAGAGGAGGATCCACGTAGTTA
>NW_017728997.1:44524020-44526993 GCF_001723915.1 Gavialis gangeticus | reverse complement strand
AATCCCTACTTAGGCACGGGGCACCCGAGTGCCCCCATGACAGCCGGTTACCGGAGACTGCTGCTGGCCCTCTCTCCCTGGAGCTCCTGGCTCTGGCTCTCTGGTCCCCTTAGGATGCCGTTGGGGACTGCGCTCCTTCCACGCAGCTGACGGATTCCCCTCTCTGGGGCTATCTGCCCCTTCCGCTGCAGCCGCCGCCATTTTTATCTTCACTGGCCGGCATCTGGTGCTGACGTCACTGGCCAGCCACATGTGTACATAGAGCCAGCTTACGAGCTGCACGGGTTCCCCGGGAGTGTCATTCCCTGCCACAGGTGAGTCGCTGGCATCACCCCATTTCCCGGGACATAACCCCCCCAGCCAGTTGCCTTGTGGCGGTTTCCATAGTTGTGAGTGGCCGTTACCTGTGCCAACCTGCCGGGCCTGCGCGTTCCGTCATCCCGTGTCTGAGTTCTGTTTTTCATAGCATCTAGATAAGAAATCCACAGTGATATTAGTTCTCCCTGGGCGATACAGTATTCGAAATTTAAAAGGTTGAAGGGCTAAGGCCCATCACGTGACATGTGCACGCTCTACTTTCGCGGTACAAAGCCACTTCAACGGCACGTGGTCTGTTACTAGGGTGAATTCCCTTCCGAGTAGATAGTATCTGAAATACTCCATCGCCCATTTGATTGCTAGGCATTCCCTTTCAATCGTCACGTACCTGGTTTCCATGGGTAGCAACTTGCGGCTGGCGTACGCCACAGGTCTATCTACTCTGGCATCACACTGGGTCAACACCACTCCTATAGCCATCTCTGACGCATCTGTCTGTAATGAGAACGGTTTCATAAAATCTGGGGCATGAATGATCACATCCTCACATAGAGCTCATTTTAGGGCCTGGAAGCTACGTAACCAGGCCTCTGTCCACTGAACCCCCCTTTTAGGTGGACCCTTTAGTGCTTCGGAGAGAGCCGTGGACAATTCTGCGAACTGTGGGAAAAACCGCCGGTAATAGTTCACTAGCCCTAGGAATGACTGTAATTGTTTCATGGTTTGTGGATCCTGGAAGGTTTGAATAACTTGGACTTTGTCATGTAATGGTCGAAAGAAATCCCAGATACTTCGTATATTTGTAGGCGATTGCACACTTTCGTGGAGTTGCTGTCAGGCTCACCTCTTTCAGTTCATTCAGGACCGCCCGCAGGGCTTGCACGTGCTGGTCCCATGTCTGGGTGAAGATCACTATATCATTGATATACGCTGCCGCATATCCTCCATGGGGTGCCAGAAAGCGTTCCATTAGCCTTTGGAACGTCGCTGCTGCACCATGTAACCCAAATGGCATTTTTACGAACTTGTACAGCCCCCACGGGGTCCCGAAGGCAGTCTTGGGGCAGTCGTAGGGTCTAAGGGGAATCTGCCAATATCCCTTGGCTAAGTCTAGGGTAGTAATATACCGAGCGGCTCCGATTCGCTCCACCAACTTGTTTACCCGCAGCATGGGGAAGGCATCGAACATTGCCACATCATTTAATTTGTGGAAATCTACGCAGAGCCATAGGGAGCCATCTGTCTTCCGGATAAGTACC
This sequence comes from Gavialis gangeticus, assembly GCF_001723915.1. Taxonomy (NCBI): domain Eukaryota; kingdom Metazoa; phylum Chordata; order Crocodylia; family Gavialidae; genus Gavialis; species Gavialis gangeticus. Next base: position 44,525,416 of record NW_017728997.1, on the reverse strand, counting down.
AGTGCACTCCTGCAGGGGCTTCGAGGTGGTCGGATTATCCCCAGGGCCCTCATTTTCTCCACCTCCTCTTTCACTTCCTCATTCAAGTGATACAGCAGAGGCTGCCATCAGTCTCATATTATAACCCCTGGCTGTGTCTGGATGGCATGATGCGTGCCCTTTACCCATCTGGGTTCCTCCAAGAATACGGCCTTGAATTCCTCCAGAATATCCCCCACCTCCGCCCTCTGTGATGGCGTCAAGGCCATATTCACTTGGACGACTTCCAGGCATTTCCTTCCTTCGATATTCACCCCTACACTTTTGTTTTCCAGCCTCTCCTCGGCATCTTCTTCGAAGATCACCCAAACTTCCGGTTGTCGCCATGCTCTCAATAAATTAATATGATAAATCTGTTTTGGTTTTAGGTGTCCTGGGCAATAGACTTCATAGTCTATGGGCCCGACTTGTCTCACAATCTCAAAGGGCCCTTGTCATTGCGTTAATAATTTACTGGTCGAGGAGGGCAACAGGACTAACACTTTCTGCCCCGGTCGAAACTGTCTTTCGTTTGCGCAGGTATCATACCAGGCCTTCTGTTGTTGCTGGGCCTGTCTCAGATGCCCAGCCGCGAACTCTCGGGCTGTCTGAACCCGTTGTTCGAACGCTTGCTGGTACTTCAACCAGTCCGGGACGGTCTCAGGGCCCTGTTTCCATTCTTCCTTAAGTATCTGCAGTAGACCCCGGGGTCAATGGCCCAATACCAGCTCAAACGGGGAGTATCCTAATGACTCTGATGGGGCATCCTGGAGCATGAATAAAACTAGTGGCAGCATCAAATCCCAATGTCGTGGGTCCCCTTGTATGCATCGCTGCAGCACTCTCTTCAGCGTCCCGTTCGGCCGCTCTACCAACCCATTAGTTTGTGGGTGATAAAGTGACGTTTTTAGCTGCCGGATCCGCAGCGGCTGACAGACCCCTCGCAACACCCCCAACATAAAATTCCATCCCTGGTCTGTGAAGATCTCCTGTGGGATCCCCATGCAGGCTATCCACTGTGGAAGAAATCACACTTTGCATTGTGGTTGAATCAGAACTGACAGAGCCAGCTTTTCTTTATTTAGGGCTATACTGTGATCACAGGGAGAATTCCATACAGCAAGGGGAACACCCACTTGTCTGTTTCAAAGGATTTCTCAGACTCTCTAAGGTTACAAGTGTATTTATACTTAAGACAGAGAAAGAGATAAAAAATACACCTTGGAGAAACAAAACAATAGTAAATTACACAGAAATTTAGGAAATCTACTTAAACAAACTATCTATGCACAGGGCAAGATATCAAGATAACCTAAGGATAACCCAAGGCATGCAGGATTCCTTATCTCAGAACATTTAACTGAATTAAGCAGTATCA
>NW_017728997.1:44505760-44519020 GCF_001723915.1 Gavialis gangeticus | reverse complement strand
TAAGGTTACAAGTGTATTTATACTTAAGACAGAGAAAGAGATAAAAAATACACCTTGGAGAAACAAAACAATAGTAAATTACACAGAAATTTAGGAATTTTACTTAAACAAATTATCTATGCACAGGGCAAGATATCAAGATAACATAAGGATAACCCAAGGTGTGCAGGATTCCTTATCTCAGAACATTTAATTGAATTAAGCAGTATCAGTACTTCTGGTCTTTGTCTGTTTTTCTAGTCAAGTAAGTCAATTACTTCTACACCACTTTACCAGGTCGTCCGCAATGCGGGGCACTGTCACCGATCTTAGGGGTACGGCATCAAGGTACCGAGTTGCATAGTCTACGAAAACTAGGATGACTTGATAGCCATTGCTACTACACGGTAAGGGTCCTACCACGTCCATAGCGATTCTGGAGAATGGCTGATCTATAATGGGCATGGGTCGTAGTGGGGCGCGGGGAGGTCTATCTTCCCGGGTCTTTTGGCATACCAGACACTCGGCACAATGTCATGCGATATCGTCCCCCAACTTAGGCCAAAAGAACCACCGAGTAATTTTGTCTACGGTACGTTCGCGACCCAGATGCCCCCCCATGGGCGTGGCATGGGCCAGGCGCCACACGGCCTGTCTACACTCTCTTGGCACCACCAGCTGGACCATGCTGTCCTGCCCCCCTCTTCCTGGGGTTACCCGATAGAGAAGATGATGTCTCACCTCAAAGTGGCTTGCAGTGCTCGTTGTCGTTCGCTGGTCCCCGGCCGCTGCACTGGTCCACAGTTCCTGTAACTCCGCATCCTCTCTTTGGGTCTGCCAGAACTGGGGTCCCTCCAGTCTGCCAAAGAGCTCCCCTCCTCCTCGGTCATTTCGGCTTCGCCGCCCGTGTCTCCAAGCCACCCTTCCCGACACTTCAACTTCCGGTGTGCTACTTCTACATCTCGCACTCTATCTAACACTTCATACAACGGGGCCCAATCTCGCCCTAGTAGCATCTCACACGCGAGGCGAGGCAAGGCGCGAGTCCTGCCACCAACTCTCCTTGATGTTCCATTACCCTCACACGGGCCTTAACTCGATGCAGGACTTGGGTTTCTCCATGTAGGCATGACACCCTTACTGAGTCTGCCTGCCCCCGATCAGCCCCCGACCAGAGATCTGCCCGAATTACTGACTGAGCACATCCAGAGTCTAATACTGCTGGCACAGGCCCGTCCTCTATCCAGGCCTGCACTACGGGGCGTTCCCACACGGGGCTCTCATTTGCAGTCCTGAAGCTACAGTCCATCGGCTCCCCAATACTCCAGTCCCTGGAGGACTCTCTTGTCCCCCTGGACATACTCAAAGCATTACCTTTCCCTATGCCATGCCCTGGACACTTTCATGCAAAGTGGCCCCCTTTCCCACAATGGTAGCACACCATGTTCCCACCTTGGGGGCGATACCCCGGCCTCCGGTGTTCAGTGTCCCTTGACACCGGCATCATCCCCGGTGTTCCTCTCCTTTCTCGTGGGTAGAACCACTCAGAGGCTGTAAAGGCCTCTGCCACTTTCAAGGCTTCTTCACATGTCACCGGAGCATGTTGCCGGACCCACTGTTGGGTTCTGTCTTCTAAATCATTGATGAATTGCTCTAGGATGATCTTGTCCACCAGAGTCACCATTGTACATGAAGGTAGGTTGACCCACTTCCCAAAAAGGTTCCGTAGCCTTTGGAGAAGTACCCTGGGCCACCTCTCTTCTGACCCCTTACAAGCCTGGAAGAGCCGCCAGAAATGTTCCAGGCTCAGCTCCAGACGATACAAAATAGCCACCTTCACCGCCCCATAATCCTGGGCCTCCTCCCGATTCAGGGCCCTATAGGCGGCCTGAACCTTGCCTACTAGCAACGCCCCAAGCTGGCTAGCCCACAGCCTTTTATCCAGGCCCATCGTGAGGGCGTGCCACTCAAAAGCCTCTATAAATGCCTCGGGGTCATCCTCCGCCGTCATCTTCGGCATCCCCAGGGTTGCTGAGCTATGCTGGGCTAACCACCTCTGTTGTGACCCCACAATTTGTGTTAATGCCTGCAAATTCTGGGCGATCAAAGCGGTGGGACCCATTTCGGGCGCCTGCATCTCTGGTGCCCTGAACCACGTTTCCTGGCCAATGCACCAAATACTGTGCCCGCCGGGCTTTATTTACCCTGAGGATATGGCTCTGGTGTTGCAGCCGAAACTTAGGGCCCTTAAGGGCAATGAGGTCATTCTTTCCCTGAGCCGCCGATCCCGTTCTCGCCTGCCACATCTTGATGTCCCATCAATGGGGGGTCGCCTAGTGGGTCCCTCGCTGCCCGGGTCCAACCTGGTGGATGTACACGGGGCTCCACCACCCCTGCACCCCGGCCTCACGCCACCTTCCTGAGCCAACTCAGCGGAGTCTTGTGGCCCGTCATGCCCGTCCAGCTTCTTCCCTGGCCCCTATCCCTTACACATCTAGGGTTGAGCCCCTCTGAATTTAGAGTTGGCTCCCGGCCCCTATCCCTGGGGCTCTGAGCCCAGTCTGACCCTGCGTCCGCCGTCCAGGTGGTGATCCCGCCTCGATCACGACCCTCCGTCCAGGTCCTCGGCGCCCTTCCGAGCCGGTCATTCACCTAGGTCTGGCGCGTCCTCTGCAGCTGCTCCCACTCCCCGACGTCCTGTTTGAGCCCCACTCGCCCTTTGCCGGTTACTGGAGACTGCTGCTGGCCCTCTCTCCCTGAAGCTCCTGGCTCTGGCTCTCTGGTCCCCTCAGGATGCTGTCGGGGACCGCGTTCCTTCTACGCAGCCGACGGATTCCCCTCTCTGGGGCTATCTGCCCCTTCCGCCGCAGCCGCCCCCATTTTTATCTTTGCTGGCCAGCGTCTGGTGCTGACGTCACCGGCTGGCCGCAGGTGTACATAGAGCCAGCTCACGAGCCACACGGGTTCCCCAGAAGCGTCGTTCTCTGCCACAGGTGAGTCACCAGCATCACCCCGTTCCCCGGGACAGAGGCTTTTGCACATCCTTTCATCCTAAGCTTAGCAGCCACTGGTGTCATGATGTAATCAAGTTTGCAAACAAAAAAATGTTTTGCCTGCTCCTCTCCTGGTAATGTAGGCTACTCAAAATTTTTGCCACTTTAGGGAAAACAGGCTGTGCTTCTGTAATACAATTATTTGCACAAGCAGTCAGGTAGGTATTGATTTTTTGCAACATTCCAAGCCATTGAGCAGCCATCCCAATGTACAATGGTCTGATTTACCCCATCACCATCTTTTTTGTTGTTAACTGGGTGCTTCATCACCTTTGGGTGTTTTGACACTTACAGGTAATGACTTCACAATCCTTGGAATTTCCCCAGACCTTCATGCAAGCACAGCCTGAGTATAAAGGTACACCTCCACCAAAAAGAATTTGCCATCCCTCTTTCAGAAATTGCTTGTGCTGTTGACTGCTTCACCATGTCTCAGAAAGCCAAGACCAGCAGTATGGACTGACAGCCCAGGAGGCTGATACCTCCAATGCCTGTGGACCCAACTGGGCCTGGGAAAAACTGGAGGACTTAATCAACATTTGGTCAAAGCAAAGGATCATAGACAGGCTGAAAAGTAGGAAGAATAAGCCTGTTTATGTCAAGATTGCAAAAGGCATGCAGGCTTAAGGGCACAATCGTGACTGAACCCAGGCCAGGTGCAACATCAAGTCCCTGAGATCAGCGTTTTACAGAGCCAAAGATGCAAACTCTCATTCTGGGGCAGGTCACACAATTGGCCCCTTCTATGACAAGCTGTCCGTCATTCTCTCCAAGGATGTGGACGACAACCAGGTATGGAGACTTTCAGCACTGGGGTTGGGCAGGAGGAGGCGGCAGCAGCCCCTCCTGAGGGTGAAACCATGAGCATGTCTCACCTGTACAGAGACTGCTCCCTGATGACCATGAGTGGCAGGAAGAACCATTGGTCACCATACACTTAGTGCCACTTAGCCCCTCCATTCCAAAGACTAGCACAGTTGATGAAGTGGAGGAAGTGGAAGGTCAGGAAGAAACCCACGTGGCCGATACATCATCTACTGTTACTGATTCCCAAGAACATGCTGGAGCTGGTAAGTCTTATACAGTACAATTGCAATTTACTCGGGGGTTACGTTCCTAGGTCACCGCGTATAGTTGAAATTGCGTATAGCTGAAATCGCTGGGCTCAGTGGAGAGCAGCTGCCGCCACCGCCACCAGGCCCGAACAAGGTGGCCAGCTAAGCGTGAGCCCCCCCAGCCCTGCAGTCATGCTGGCACATGCAGGCAATACCATGCGACGCCGTGCAGTGTCACACTGCATACCGTTTCCCAGCCGGCACCCGGCAGCCAGCCCCAGCAGCTGAGCGCATAAAGCCGAATTCGTGTAAGTTAAATACATGTAAATTGAGAGTTGCCTGTAATGTGCCTCTTGCCACTGTCAGGCAGCACCCAGGTTCATGCTGGTTCAGTTTGGGGGGTGAAATTCACGTGTTGCTATAGGTGGGTCGCCATGTTCTTTCAGTGGTGGTGCATCAGAAGTTTGATAGCTTGTAATGTAACAGGCACCAAACTAATTATTTGCTTTAATTAATTTTTTGCAGCTAGCATGTGCAGTGGCAGCCGCGGACCTGTTTCTGAAGCGAGTACTTGTAAGTTTTGTGCAGTACGAGTGGTGCCCCACTGTTGTGGGGTCTGTTTCTGTGCCTGCTGGCATTTTGTGCACTGCACGGTGGGGATGGGGGCGTGTAAGTTCCTCCTCTTGGGGGGGAAGGCAACCATTGCTTTTTTCTTTGTTTATCAGCCACTTCAACCTATGGCCGTCCGGAACAGTGCCCTCCTCGCACTACAGCAGAGCGCTGCAGAGATTATCGCAGCAAGCAGAGACAGTCCCGTGAAACCTCGCTCGAGGTTTTGGCAGACTCCTCAGTGGCCAGAGTGGAACATGCAGCTGCCTTGTGGAATGAACTCTGTGAGTTGCTGCGTAAGGATGATGCCATCCTCGAGGAAGTGCAAGACACCATGCAGAATTTGAAAGACATGGTTGACGAGTTCTGTGTTGAATTACAGAAGTCACAGGACACTTTCAATGGTGCCTTTCAGAATGTGCAGGAGTACCCAAATAAATGGGTACCACGCCCAAAAGGGAAAAGTTGGTCTGCTTGTCTTGCCTCTGTGCAAGGGGGGTCACAGGAGGGCCGTATGACTGCCAGCAGGGCCAGGAGGTTGCCACTGTGTTTCAGGAAGTTGTGGGCAGTTTAGGGTCATGGTGGGGTGAAGGCAAAGAAATACAAGTAACTAGTGTGTTGCAAACAATAAAACCTTGTGGCTTCCCGTGTCTGCCTCCATATCCACCCTTACACTGCTTGGTTGCAAAGGTGGATTTCATTCATTGTTGGGTTCATTTCTCTATTCATTTTTCCTGTCACTTGCTGCATGGTGCTGGGGGGGAGGGGTTGGCAATCTTTCTTCCACAGGTAAACAGGGGGGCTGCCTGGGTGGATTGCAACACACAAGTGCTGGTCTGCACACCAGCATTTTGCAAAGACTGTGCCCACTCTGCAAAGTCATTTTTGAGGCTGTACTTACTTACTGCTTTTGATTTTACCTCCCCTAGTTGGGAAAAGCGAAGTGATGTGTCACCCCACAGCAGCCTGGCTTGCTTTTTTGCAAGCCACAGCCACTTTGCAAAGTCGCCCACAGGGGCGTATGCCTCTTTGGCTTACCCTTCACAAACCTTCCTTGCATTTTCCCTAGACAGAAACTTTGAAAATGAGCTTTTTCAAGATTCTTTTCACACTCTTTTCCAGCCAGGTGCCAGGCACAGTCTCCTTTGTTTTGGAACACCAAAACGAGGCTGTGTGTGTGTGTGTGTGGGGGGGGGGGGTGCAGCATGGGGTTTAAGACCTGCTTTGCTTGCACACAAACTCATGGACTTTGTGAACTTTTCCGCCTTGCTTTCATGCTCTTTTCCAGCCTGGCACTAGAGTGTCTGGGGTTTTTTCCACAACAAAACACGGCTGCCAGTGGGGTGGGGAGTTGCCCAGCTCAAGCACTATAAATTGTGGGGGCAGAGGTCAGGATGAGTGTTCACGGTATTAATGAGGGAGGTTTGAGGCAGGTGAGGAACAGCAGCACAGTGGGGGCAGAGAAGGACTCATCCCAGTCATGAGATTTGCCCCTGGGGGGCACAGCAATGTGAATCCAGGGTTCAAGAAGGCAGCAGGCTGACCAAGTGGGGTGCAGTGAAGCTTTGAGTGCTATTTGATGCCTGCATCTCTGTGATGTGCGACTTGCAAGAGGATATGGTGATGTGCTACATGCCACCTTTGGTAAGTGACACCTGACACTTGTCTGCGCCCTGAGGGTGGCAGGGTAGTTCCTAGGGAGCATGAATACAAGTGACTGCCCTAAGCACAGCGGTTTGGGGACCCTGCAGAGATGAGTGGAGTGGATGGGGTGACTCCTCAGTGTTGCTGGCCAGCCTTGCATCCAAATGCTTGTCAACTCCCCTCCCTCGCCACCGCCACCGCAGCATACAGGATCAGCTCTGCATGGGGTGGGGGGGAGTTATTTGCCCAAGGCCCTGCACCAGTGGCATACCATGGGTCTCTGGGGACCAGGAGACAAGCCCAGAGTGCTGCCACCCTCACTTCCGCAAGCACCCTGGACAAGCCACCTTCTGTGGTGGTTTTGGTAGTGGGGGGGGGGGGAAGGAGGGGTAAGCAGCATGGAGTGGTGGTGCCCCCTTCACACCTGCCAATGGCACCCCTTCATGTCCGTGCTAGGGTGGCCGTGCCATCTGCTGCTATTGGTACGCCACTGCCCTGCACCCTAATAGAGTCATCTCTGGTTGTGGGGGGAAGCATTGTTTTGTTCAGATTTATTGTAAATGGGGCTGGTGGAATTTTGTGGGCATGAAGGAAGGTATGTGAGGTGCACAAAAGGCACAAATACAAATTCTGATACCCTTTCTATCCTCCCATCCTCTGGTTTTTAGACCCCCTTCCATTGCTAGCTGCAGGCTGATTGATCCCTGTTAGGGTGACAAGAGGCAGAAAGAGAAAGGAAGAAAGAGAAGATGAAGAGGATGATGACACTTCCTTCAGGATTTTCTCAGCACTGAACTATTATGTATTATAATTATAGTTGACTTTCATCCTGACTTATACAGACTTTTAATATACTAACAGGTAATACTAATAATAGGAATCAATAATACTATTAATTCCAATAATAATATATTAATAAGAGTTTGTAGTAATAGTAATATTAATGATGATTTATTCATGGTCAATAATAATTGTAATGGTTCAATTCCTCATCACAGCATTTCAAAGCAGGTAGATCTACATTATCACCCTGCACACATCACATCCTGGGTCTCCACCATATATACATAGCCAAAGTATGGTATAGACTTATGTTATAGAGACTTAGACTTATAATTACAGTTTGATTCCTTATGATGAGAAAGCAAATACTGGGCGTAAGGAAAGTGATTATACGCCCTCCCTGCCTCTTTCCCTATGGCACTTGGGGGGAGGAAATGTCCACCTCCTGGTTCAAGCTCCTCCCTAGGTCTCTCTGTTCCCATGGAGAAGAAATGTATATACCCTTCTGCTTTACATACTACCCTTACTGAACTTGTATTACTTCCTCCTCCCAGTTAGTGGCCACAAGTACTGCTGAGGCTTCTCTTCTGTGTACTGCTTGAATTGTGGAAACTTTCTTTGCAGGCTTTGGCCCAAGCATCACCTTGAGTATGGTAAGAGTTGTACAAGTTCAGTTCATATTATTCTAGCCTCCTGGTTGCTGGCCCTGTTTACTAATGAGCATATTATGGAGTTGTAATTAGAGGATTGTTGCTGGCCAGAAATGCAGAGGCTTTCTTCTTGGTTGCTGGCCAAGACCTCTGGCAAATTCCCTCCCAGGGTCTGAGTAGTAGGCCCAAGCCTGCAGGCTCTTTGTTCCAGTTGCCCACCTCGGCACGTCTCTGGTGCACCCTTGTAACTTTTGAATCATTGCTGGCCGCAAAGGAAGCTGTGCTCCTGAGCTATGACCACTGCAGTGGCAGAAGATGAGGCTTCTTCGCTGGCTTTGGCTCAAGCATCAGCTCAGTTTGCACAAGTTCTGCAGGCCTATTTCATATAATCTTCTTGCCCTCCTCCTGGTTACTGGCCATGTCCTGCATCAGCATGGGCTGGACAAGTTCTGCAAGCACATTTCATTCATTGCTGCAGAGGGCTCGAGGCACAGGTGGGGCCTTCCGCTAAGGAAGCTGAGGCATGAGTTTCTTTTCTGAAATGTAGAGGCTTTTTTCTTGGTTGCTGGCCACAACTTCTTCATTGGCTTTGGCCTGAGCATCAGATCAATTTGCACAAATTCTGCAGGTCCATTTCATAGCCTTCTCACCCTCCTCTTGGTTACTGGCCATGTCCCAGAAAATTCAGATTGTGTACATGTCTTCTGACACCCACCCACCACTCTGTCTCCTTGAGGTTTCTGTCTCCTTGAGTTTCTTCTCTGACTTGCGGAAGGAAGAAAGATTTTAAATAAGGATAACAGAAACTAGTTTAAATAAAGTAGAAAGTTGTCTGTCCATCCCCCAACCTGAGGGGGCCCCTCCTTCCCTACCTAAGCTTTGTGGCCAGCAAAGATTCCAAAGTTACAATGTAACAGAGAGTAACATGCCCCGACTCAATCAGCAAACTGAGTCAGGCCATACATCCCCAGCTGGGGGACCTTCCCTCCCTAACTAAGCTTTGTGGGTGGATTTGGTTAGTCTTCTTTCTTGCAAGAAATGCTGACTGCACACTAGCACTGGCCAAGCATTCAACCTCCCTCCATCTGATAACAGTCCACCCTGCAACTTTCCAGTAACACCATGACTCCATGAATGTCACGTGATTGTCATCTCTCTGAAAAGCACCCTGCTCCCCCACCTCCCCACACCCCCATTGGAAATGCCAGATCAAAAATAAAACACTGCTGGGATGTGGCCAGTAACCAGGCTGGTTGCCTGCCTGCCTCCCTCCCTTTCACTCTCCTGCCATGCAATCCTCCATCCATCCATATCATATCAAGGAATTACTCAAGGGACCTTGGGAGCATATTGTGAATTGGTGTTTTATTCTATTGTATTGTATTTGCTGGCAATGGCTGTGCTGTAAAACAATGTATTCACCAGTTGACTACCAATGGCATTGTTGAGTAAAAAAGAAATATCTATACTGTTTTAGCTTTATTGTGATTTCTCAATTTAATTGATTGCAATTCAATTTATTGGGAAAAAAATAAAGATGAGGAACAAAAAATTTGTACTTGCTCCTGCTTGATTTCAGGACATGGACTTGGGAGTGGGGAGCGGTTTGCATCAGGCCAAGGGTGGGAGTGCAGTAGCTTCACAGGCTGGACATAAAGCTGATCAGGGCCCATATTTCAGATTGGTTGGCCTCCCCTCCAGGCACCTCAATAATACGTCTGGGGATAGCCATCTGCTACATAACACTTCTGGCCTCTCTATAGGGTAGTGGCCAGCCAATTACCTGACCAGGTCTAAGCTTACCCTGGCCCCTTCCGGGGCAACTCTATATACACCGGGCTCCCGGTCCTCTGGTTCTTCTCCCTCCCACTGGGGCTCCTCATCTCCGGGACCACCCCTCACCAGGGGCGTTCTTAACTCACACCACAACTGGTGCTTCAGGGTCTCACGGGGACTCTCACTCCCCACCTGGAGCAGCAGGTCATTGTGCTCTAGTCTAGCTCTTACTTTTGACCCACACTTGGCCTCCCAGCGGTGGAGGACTTACTGGGGTCAGGACTTGCCCCTCTCTGACTGAGCCCCCTTTACTCAGCCTCTGGCCCAAACTACAGTCTCAGGCATCCAGAGACATACCTTGGTCTACTCCCCTCACATGGGGCCACTCCCTCACTTAGGGCTCCACACTGCCCCCTTCACTGGGGCCATGGGGCTTCCCTCCCCAGTGGGCTCAGGTGGCCGTAGCCATGTCTGGCCCCAGCTACCTTTCCTTGGGGTCCTACACCCCACAGGGCTAAGGTGGCTGTAGCCGTGCCTGGCCCCCACTCTTGCTGCTCAGGATCTTGCACCCCACAGGGCTCAGGCAGCTGCAGCTGCACCTGGTCCCACGGCCTCCGATGTTACGTAATACACCTGAACGTGAGGGCTACAGTTAAAGTACCCCTACCTGCCTTTCACCAGGATGGTAACTGGCCTGGCATTTTCTGGGGGCTCCTGCACCACTGAGAGCCCCACCAGGCCAGCCACTCCCAGCAGGGTACAGTTTTAGGGCATGCCCAGGACCAGGAGCCTCTAAACCATCCCTTACAGTTCCTGCCCTTACCACCTGGATGTTGCATGGAGCCTTGCAGCCAGGCAATGTTACTGCCTGGCCTGCCAGCAGTGAACTGCCCTGTTTATATAGGCAGCCAGAGATCTAAAATGGCCACTGCAATCAAGCACCTGCTAGTTGCTTGGCTCCACTCTTAAAGTGGCAGGCACCAACAGTGCCCTGCCACATACCTTCCCCCTTAAAATAGTTCCTGGGGGAGGTTTCCACTGCTGCTCCTCCAAAACAGGTTCCTCTCAGAACGCACAAAAGCCCTCAAGTGGTGAGCACCCCTAAAGGTGCTCCGCCACACACTTCCCTGCTTAGAATGACATTTGGAGGCTTCACCTGGCTGCCTTCTCTGCTGGCTTTGTCCCATCCTACTGCAGCCCCTGCCATGTGGTGAGCACCCCAAAGGTGCTCCACCACATAACCGCAACCCCCCATCCCCCTCAGCAACCATGCATATGAAATGCATTATAACGCATTAAAGACTTACTAAAGTCTTTAAAGACTTGCTGAAGGTAAAGGACCTGGGAGGTCCATACATGAAAAAGTTTTGCATATTGCCCGCTTGCCACTGGGGGTGGGTGAGGTTGTTTAGTCTTTTTTCTTACAAGAAATGCTGGCTGCACTGCACCCTAACTAGCACTTAAAAAACATTTGATCTCCCTCCCTCTGACAACAGTCCACCCTGCAATTCTTTGCAATTCTTTACAGTAATGCCATGAGTCCATAATGCCCACCCCCAAGCACAGCATCCCCATGCTGAGGCGGGCATGGTCTCCAAAATCCAACCCAACCACCCCCGACCCCAAAGAAAACATGACACCTATATAAAGCAAAAGTAAAACACTTTACTGAAAATGCTGCAGCTTTAACAACAACTATATACAACTTAACAATATAAAATATATACAAAATATATATTAAAAAAACCCCTGAAGATATTTTCACTCTACTCCTCTTCACTATCTTCACTCTACTCTCCTCGTCACTGGGCTGTGGGCTGGTTGCTGCCCCTGGTGACTTCTGCCCATGACAGTTTTCTGTGAGGAAGGGGGAAAAGGAAGAAAAGGAAGGGCAGGTGTTGGTGCACAGTTGAAAAACCAGACTTTTGCCCCCACCCCTCCACACATCCACAAGGTTGGTGAGACATATTACCTAAATATCACCTGGGACACTGCATATCCTGGGTGTTGGGTGTGACAGGCAGCATCCTGCCCCTGGACTTCTGGTTGTGGTTCTGAAATGGAATGTGATGAAGTTCAGAAGGCTTTCAGTATTGAAGGAAGTCATGTAACTACTCACTCCAAAGCTTCAAACTACCATTATGGCGATGCTGCAGCTGTTGTTGGGAGCTATGTCCACTGCAATGACAGCACACGATGGGGGTCGCAGGTGGAGGGTACATGGAGGGACAGGAGGACAGAAGGGTATGTGTGTGGTGGGGAGGGCATACACTATAGGTGGCAGGGGGGGCAGAAGAATTAAGAGGGGGTAGAAAATTAAGGGATTATTTGTCTCTCCCATTTAAAAATAATAATTGATCTGAGAGGACCTGTCCCGACCTGAACTGCGTACTGTGAGGGAGAAGAGAGGAGTGAAGAGTGAAGGAGGGTAAAAAAGAACACACAACGGCACCTACTGCTAAAGGCCATGTGGCAGTGAAGATCGCGTTGCCCACTCAGGGGAGATTCTAGGGACCTGAAAGAAGGGCTCTGAAGATTATAAGGAGTGCTGGAGCGGGTACTCTGGGCACAAATACTTACTTCACAACAGACCAGAAAAAAGAGAGCAGGACACGGGAAGATCAAAGGCACCCCGATTCGTTAGTTCCTGTCAGTTTTGGTTGGCTGGGAGCAGGATGGAGAGCACTTAAAAGCCGCACCCAACAACAACTGGAAGGAGGAGAGAGAAAGAGAAAGAGAGACATGGGAGGAAGACCGGAGTGAGTCTTGTGAAGAAAAAGAGACAGGGACAATGCCCTGGGAGAGGTAAAAGGGGGAGGGTAGGAAACTCTCTCCTTTTGAGACTTGGAGGAGTCTCCATACTTACCAGAATGGGGAAGTAAGAAGAAACAGATGGTGGGATCCAGCGAAGCATTGGTTGTTTCAGCCTGAGATCCTGCATGAACAGAAAACAACTAATCACAAGTGGCTGTGGGGCAGGACAGGGGACCTGGAAGAAACCAGGGGTGCATGGTTCTGCAACCAGCCAAGCTTAATGATAAGAATAAGTCTAGAATAAGAACGGAATTAGACAGTCAGTAGCCCCAGGGTTAACCAGGTCATGTAAAAAGGTGGAACTAAGCATGGGGGAAAAAAAATTCTATTTTGGCCAAAGGTCAACAGCCTTTATGAACAACAAGCCTCCCTCTTTTTTTCTTTTACATCAAGTCATGGCAGGCGAGATGGGGTGGATGTGCTGAGTAAAAACCTTAATTAAAAGAACTGCTGTGACCTCGAAGCTAGCACGCTTCAAATCCAGAGAGCTAAGTAAGCAAAAAACTTAACTGGGTTAACCACACCACTTACAGGCCAGAACACAGCACTCCCTCGTGGTGAAGAGGATTAATTTGAAGTCTTTGGAGTCTCTGGCTGTTTGCATGAACAAATCCACAATTGGAGCAGTGTAACTGGAGAGCACAGCAAATTAACACATCCCAAAGTAGTGTTAATTTAAGGTGCTAAATGGACTTTAAAGTGGCGGGAAATCCTGGGTCATGCAAATACAAATGCAGTTGTGTTGATGTAAACAGGAAATATCGTTTTGTCTACGCCCTTAGATGTTAATAAATAAGGTCCTATACTTTCTACAACCTCCTATTCAGATACCACCTTTACTTTCACACTTGAAAATCCAATGACCTCAAACCACACAATCCCTATTCTCCAAAAACT
>NW_017728997.1:44497650-44500760 GCF_001723915.1 Gavialis gangeticus | reverse complement strand
TATCTCCAATGACCTCAAACCACACAATCCCTATTCTCCAAAAACTTTGCCAATTTCAAACCATCCTAAGCTTGCTGGTTTTCACCCATGATGAGCTTTCATTTCTAGGTTTGCCATTCTCAAACTGCACACAGCCTCCCAAACTAAGGCCGTCCCCAAGACTGAACTTCCTAAACTTATTAATCTCAGTGTATAGGCTCACTGGTCACAACCCACACAATGTATCTTAAAATCCACAGTCATTAACCACACAACACCAGAGAGACACTGAAATTCCGCCCTCCCCCGCCCCCAACACTTAAAACACTACAACCAAGTGCTAGTCCTGAATATCAAAGAAAATCCTAAATTCTGCCCCCCCCCACTTCGAAAAAGCTACAACCAAGTGTTAGTTATGAGCTTGCTGGTCACCACCTGCACAAGCTTTATACCCAGGTATTCAATCCTATAAATTTTTATATTCTTCAAAATCTATCGATACCAGAGAAGAAGCCTAACTTTCTTCACCTATTTCCCGGCCAACTACAATGACTGAGGGTGGACCACCAAAATATCAATAACCACAGCATATATATCTATCCCTTCCAGCATTCTCCACCAATTAAATGTTGCACAAATTACTAATTAGCTCAAATGATGAGTGAGACCTTATGAGGGATTAAGGCAAGATGCCATGTTTATTGATTAAAATATTCAAAAGAGTACTCATACATACACACAGAATCACACTTACAATTACTCTGCAGATGTTATAGTTACCAAAATCTGTTGCTCAGTACTATACATTGGTGGCTAGCCTAGTTAGTATGAAATTGGGAACAGGAGCACAATACGGATGCACCTGTGTTCCAATGAAGTTCGCAGTGTGTTACCCCACCTGTTGCTGCTAAGTCTCTCTCCTTTATAGGGGTTGACATGCTGAAAAGCTAGCTCTGTGCCTCATGCACCTCCCTGACCCCCATAGTAACCTCATAGCAACGGTTACCTCAGAGAGCCACTTGCCTCAGTAAGTGTGTCTGTGCCAAATAAGGTAATGACATGAGGGCCGAACGGCCGAACATGATTGGCTAAACCGTGTCACTCCCTGTATAAAGGCCTCCTCCCATCGAGGCTCGGGGAGAAGCTTGGAGAACTGACACGGACAACTGACTAACTGTTAAGTTGCATGCACCGGCCTGATCAACCGTTGCTCTTTCTGCTCGCCGCTGTCTCTCACCACTGCTACCCCTCGGTGTAAAATCCCACCCCGCTATCGACCGTTTCAGCTTGCAAGCTGTTGTAACCATTATGCTGCGTTGTCAAGTTCAAATACAACCTGCATCTCCATCAACCAAGGGACGTAAGTCAATAAATTCGTTCTCTGTTCAAACCGTTACGCGTACGTGCCTCCTTCACCTCATAAGTCCAGATCCAAACGAACCTGAGGTAGCTCAGCTCCTCAAAGACTCAACAGGGGTTATCAAGCTGGTGTTGGGTGACTGGTCTGCCTTTCCTGATTTTGTGGTTCCTTTGTTTGAAATCTCAGTATTTTTCCATCCTGACAAGCAGTTAGGCCTATGCATCATTGTCTTTAGGTGTTGCTCTTCAATCACTGTGTTTTACAACATCCTTCCATTATCACTGGTGTGGGCTGTGTCTAGAGTCTATAGCTTTGAGATGTTGCAGATCTTGTCTTTTCTGGTTACCTTTATTCTTTGCCTGGTACAGACTGTATTCTTCAGCCACTTCAACATGATTCACCATTTGGTAACTTGTTTGCTGACATATAGCTTACTCTGCTTTTACCATTCACTCTTCATTCATTCATCCATACAACCAAATATATATATAAGAACACAATAACAAAAAATAAAGATACAATAACACATTTAATTTATTATATATATACTTTCATTCTTCGTGGGCAAAGACGGCTGCATCCAACGGGGGGAGGGGAGGGAAGAAGAGAGAAAGCAAGTGGGAAAGAAAAAGGGAAGGAGAAAAGAGAAAAGGAGAAAGAAGGAGAAGGGGAAAAAAGGGAAAGGGAAGAGAATGAAGTGGGGTAGAGGCCAGGTTATGTGAGTAGGTAGGTGACTTATAAGTGTTACCTTTGCTTTGAACAATCTGCTGCAGCAGGGGCAGGAGAGCGATGAGGCCTGGATATGGGAGGTTTTTGTTTTCCTAGCTGTGCATTTCTTCATTGCTTCTGCTGTGCATTGCTTTTCAAAGGCCAATGCTCCGTTCTGGATTTGGGACCTCCAGGATGGACAGTCACGAGTGATTTGCTCCCATGATTCTGGGTCGATGCCAAAACTCTTTAGAGACACCATTAGGGTGTCCTTGTACCGCTTCTTGGGTGTGCTGTGAAAGTGTACTCCATTTGACAGTTTGCCATAGAAGACTTTCTTTGGCAGGTGAGTATCAGGCATTCTTGAGAGGTAGCCAGCCCATCTTAGCTGTGCCAGGTTCAGCAGGGTGTTAATACTGGGAGAGTTGATCTTCTGAGCACCTTGATGTCCAGAATCTTGCCCAGCAACTTGATCTTTAGTGGAGTGGAAGGCGTGTAGGGGAGGTGGAACCCTAGGAGCAACCGTGGTGAATCAGTCCCATCTCTGGGTCAGGGGATAAACACCACTGAACCCCTCCTTTCATTTAAAATTCCATCAAGACGTGGCAGGAAAATAAGGGGCCCAGCTCAGGGAGCAGGAAAATACTCATAGCGCCAAATGGGAGTACCATACACTATTATTTTCAGAGGGTCCAGAGGAGGGCCACCTGAATGATCCGGGGACTACAGGGCAGATCCTACAATGAGAGACTGCGGGACCTGAACCTGTTCAGCCTTCACAAGAGACAGCAGAATGAGGGGGGACCTGGTGACAGTCTATAAACTCACTGGGGGGACCAGAATTGTTTGGGAGAGACCTTGTTTCCCTTAGCACCCCCTAGCATAACAAGGAATAATGGCCACAAGTTGTTGGAGTGTAGGTTTAGATTAGACATCCGTAAGAACTACTTCACAGTTAGGGCGGCTAGGATCTGGAACCAACTTCCAAGGGAAGTGGTGCTGGCTCCTACCCTGGGGGTCTTTAAGAGGAGGCTTGATGCCTACCTAGCTGGGATCATTTGAG
>NW_017728997.1:44494818-44497327 GCF_001723915.1 Gavialis gangeticus | reverse complement strand
TTTGGTCTGACCCCACTCCCTCCCTCCCCCCACCACTTGGGGTCTGACCCTGCTCCCCCTCTCCCTTCCGCTGCTTTGGGTTCAACCCCACTCCATCCCCACCCCTGCCACTTCAGGTCCGACACCACTGCCCCCCTCCCTGCCACTTCGGGTCCAGCCCCACTCCTCCCCTCCTCCTCACCTCTCCAGGGCCACCCGGTCCACATCCGCCTGGCTCCCTGCTTCCCTCCCTCCCTGACCACCGCCTCCCCCTCCCTGCTGGCTGTTCTGGGGGGTGTCCGGACCAGGGGGCAGGGGGGCACCAGCAAGGCCCAGGGGCCTGTGGTTTGCCACTGAGGGGCCTGGTGAGTGAAGGGGGCTGAGGGAGCTCTGATTTTCCATGATAAACCCAAAATCAAATGACAAAATTTATAGGGATTTAGAATTTATTTTATTATAGTGACTGGTAGGCTTCCAAAGTACTTTAAAATTGTAAATATATCAATAAAACATTTTTTTCAATTGATACCTTGTAGCCTCCTGTGCCATTCACCAGTGTCTTGTTCGTATGGGCTTTTCTGGTTTTGCCGTCACTTGAGGAAGAGACAGCTTGTTACAGGGTTAGATTCTGGAATGTCCCCCAGGGAGTCTTTCCTGACATGTCTTGCTGGAATAAATTATTTTAATTGGGTGGCAGATGGTATGTTCCACCTTTCCTTGTGCCTTCCTTCAATCTTCCTGTCCGTCTTTCTGCTTGGGGCTCCGCCTCTTCTACACTCCACCTAATGCCAACCAAAGGTGTCATTTCCTGTTTGCTAGTCCTGGTCTGGTATAGACTCTGATGTTCTGGCCCTCTGAATTTATGCTGGTTGAATTTGGATGTTGCCTTGTCTGGGGTTTCCCAGGCTGTACTTGGTCCTGCCAAAGCTTCTCCCTCTCTTGGATCCGTACTTGCCACAGTTCAGAAGTCCTTTGTTTCAGATAAAAATTACAATATGAAATGTAAATCCTATTAACTGATTGCTCTACACCATAAAATAGAGCAAATATTTACCTTGACATTGCTAGCTGAGTTCTAAGCATAGTCTAGTCGAACAACAAGTTGGAAAAAAAAGAGTATGTTGGGGAGTTCAAATGATTCACTTAACATGTTGCAGCAGATCTGGATTAGTTAGTAAAATATAGGGAACTTCTGAACACAAATTTCTCATTGTTGCCAACATGAGCTGTGCTTTGGGTCAAGAGCAGGGGTGGGCAATTATTTCAGCTGGAGGGCTACTTAATGAGTTTTGGGGAGTTGTTGAGGGCCACACCAATAAAAGTCTTTCAAAAGACAGTCTTTCTTACTCTTGCATATTGTGTGTGGGGATGGGTAGGGGTAGGCATAGGGTGCGGGTGTGCGCTTGTGTGTTGGGGGCAACCTGTGTGCTAGGTCCCAGGAACCAGCTGGGGTGGGGGTGTGTGAAAGAGGCTACATGCAGCAGAGCTTGCCCAGGCAGTGTGATACAGTTTGTCCCCTCATTTAGCCTGTGGCTGCCTCTGCAGTGCTCTGCATGGGGCCACGCCCTACCCATGGCAGCCTATGCTCCCTCCCCACGCCCACCAAACAGTCCCACTCCAGCCCCAGCCCCAGGCCTGGCCACCGTATACGGCTTCTTGGCACCGTTGCTGTTACAGCTGCCTGGGTACTACTTAGCTTCCCCCGGCCCCTCCCCCGCCTCCAGCAGCTCCTCCTCCTTCCCCTGCTGCTTTGCTCAGGGCAGCAGGTAGTGCGCAGAAGCGGCAGTGGCTATGGGGATGTGTGCTAGAGACCACATGGGGGGGGAGCTGCAGCCAGGCGGCTCCTGCCCCAGTGCACCAGGCTGGTGCAATGAGCAACCCCTGTGGGTAGCCGAGTGGGTGGCAGGTAGCTGGGAGGTGGAGCCCCGTGTGCTGGGGCAGGAGCTGCCTGGATGCAGTTTTCCCCCTGCTTGGCTGGGTGCGGGGTGCCTGGCCAGATTCTGCTTGTGGGATGTATTTTGCCTACCCATAGTCAAGAGGCTGACTGTACAGAGATGCAGTTCCTGCCTCATTTACCCCCCAAAATCAACCTAATAGTTTATAACTCTGCCTTGTGAGATAAGCAAAAGTAAACAGCCTTTTGCCATGAAATAAATACCTCAGCTCAGGTATTAGTACTCAGGTAAATAATTTGAAAACGTTTCTTGTACTTAGCGTGACTGTCATTATGGCAACCTCCTCTGTTCTTCTCCAAATTCAAGGCATGGTGTTTATAAATATTAACAGATTAATTTCAAATCTGCCTGTTGCACAGGAAGGATGTGCTGGGATGGAGCCAGTGGTGAACCACTGTTTCTAATACAGGAACTGAAGCAGCAGGGCTGCAGGCCTGGGCTTTGTTGTTACGCTTTCACAACGCGTTTTCAACAGAATTCAAGTGTTTGGAGACTCCCCCCCTCTCAGAGGTGCGGGACCAGCTCCACAACTGCGAGGTAAAGGCTGCCAGGTCCTGGCCGCTGAACAGCCCTCG
>NW_017728997.1:44489282-44489818 GCF_001723915.1 Gavialis gangeticus | reverse complement strand
ACTCCCCCCCTCTCAGAGGTGCGGGACCAGCTCCACAACTGCGAGGTAAAGGCTGCCAGGTCCTGGCCGCTGAACAGCCCTCGCGTGCCTCTTGGCAGCCGCCTTTGAAGCTGCGTCCTAATGTCTAGCGCGGGCGTGCGGAGCCAGCCGAGAGAAGGCACGGCGGGCGCGGACCCGGCTGTGCCCACGCTCCGCCCAAAGAAGGGGGCCCTGAAGACCTTTAGAGTCGCTGGTTTCCCTGCCTGCTGCGGCGCCCGCCGCGCCGGCCCCGAGCTCTGCCAGCTTTCAGCTGCGGCACCGCTTGGGCCTGTTCACCCGCCCCGCCCTGCCCGAGCAGCCGCTCTTCCGCCTTTTCCTCGCCGCCGGCCCCGAGCACGACCGGAGCCAACAGAGGCTAGAGGCGCTTCAGCGCGGCTCGGGCCCGCGTCCTCCCTGACCGCGGCGCAGCGGCCGGACGCGCAGTCCCGCCCCTTCCCGCGCCTCAGTTACCGCCGCGCTGCGGCCCGCGGCAAAGCAAGGGCCCCACTCCCGCCCCC
>NW_017728997.1:44488809-44489197 GCF_001723915.1 Gavialis gangeticus | reverse complement strand
TTGCCCTCCCCTGGTGCCGACCCCCGCGCACAGCCTCCCCCCGCAGGACGAAGGACGCGGGGCCCGGGCGCCGCAATAAGCGTCCCTTTATTTACAACAGTATAAAACGCTCCGACCCCGCCTGACAAAAACGCAGGCGGGCGGGGCTGAAATAAATACTGACATAATGCCCCCCACCCCCGCGGGTACGGAGGAACACGGGCTGGGGGGGGTCCCGCCACCCCGTCAGGCGATTCTGCTGCAGAACTCGTCGAAGTCCCGCTCCATGAAGAGCTCGCTCTCGATCACATCGTCCTCGGAGGGGAAGTACTGTAGGCTGTCCTCCTGGGGCGCGCCCGCCGGCCCGGCCCCGGCCCCGGCCCCGGCCAGCGGCGGGGCAGGTGGCGAG
>NW_017728997.1:44486734-44488579 GCF_001723915.1 Gavialis gangeticus | reverse complement strand
GCAGTCCATGAGGGCGCCGCGCGCGTTCTCCAGCACCCCCAGGTAGGAGTCCATGTCCAGCGGGTCCATTTCGCAGTCCGAGCCGCCGCTCTCCGTGCCCACGGAGTCCGAGCGCAGGTGCATGAGCCGGTACTTCTCCCGCATCAAGAACTGGTTGGTGTTGCGCGGGGCCCGCATGCCCGGCGCCCGCTTGCCCATCATGTTGACGGGGCGCAGGGACAACAGCACCCTGGCGCGGGTGGGTCGGTAGCAGCGCGGGTAGGGCGGCGGCGGCGCGTAGTAGCCGGGCGCCCCGCGGGCCAGCTGCTTCCTGCAGAAGCCGGGGTTCCTGCCGCGCCGGCCGTGGTGCCACCGGGACCTGCTGCAGCCTCTCCGGGCCGGTGCCTCTTTCAGCTGCCGCCGCGGCTCGTAGGTTTCTCCTGGCACCTCGTCCTCCTTCCCCGCCTGGGCGTGCTCCCAGGGGGCACTCCGGGCGCCTTTGCCGCACATGACCAGCTCTTCTCGTCTCAACATAACAGCCCGCCTCTCACATGCTCCGCGGAGCCCTGGGCAGCTGCCACGAGACCCCGGAGGCACAAATTCAAGTCGCCGTCGTCTTGGTGCGTGTCTGCCTGGGCTGGTTTGTTGGCTGCTGGTTATTAAAGCCCTGTGGGTTCCCCCAGCAGAGGGGCCTTACCGCTGCTTCTACCTTTTCACAATCCGCGCTGTTTTTTTCTTGACTAGAGCCCTTCTACAGTGCATAGCCTGGCTGCTCTGCTGGAGGCTGAGGGGCAGCTTGGCCAACTTCAGGCTGCTGCCCTGGAGAGGTGATCTCGCTTTCTCCCTTGACAGATCGCTACTGGTCTCAGGCCTCTCGAAAACAGCGCCTGGCTGCTAACTTGGGCGCGCAGCCGAGCGAGGGAGAGGAAGAGGAGCTGAGAAGGCGCGTTCGAGGCCGCTGCCAGCGCCCCTCGCAAACCAGCAAGAGACCCACGCGCCCACCCCGCCCAACCCCGCCCGCGCGGCAGACTAGCGGCTCTCTTCCGCGCCCCCCCACTACTTATAGGGCCCGGAGCAGTCCACCAGACGCCATGGCGGCAGGGGGGTGCGGCTATTGTCACTCTGGCATGACTTTCCTTCCTGAGCTCTCCGTTATGGCGCACAACCAGAAGGCTACAGGCCTCGGAGACACGAAAGCGGCCGCGGCGCAGATTGTTCCTTTCCGTGTTACCCCTCCGGGTTTTTTTCGGGGTGTGTGCGCATGTGTTCCCGTGTGTGGACGCTTTGGCTTGGCCCAAGCCTCCCAGCGAGTAATGGTATCCAGCTCGTATTCACAGACCGCTCCTACGCTCCTAAATTCTACCCGTGCGTGCTTAGGTATGGCGGGATACGTAAAGTGCGTAACTGTCTGTGGAAACACAAGCAAGAGCTAGCGTCAAGCGGGAGGGTGCGGAGGCTCCTCGCCCTGCAGTGGCCGGGGCAGCGGGGGTGGGGACTTGCGCTCTCGGCGCAGCGCGCTACCTGCTGCGTTTCACTGCGGCACTGGGGGGGGGGCGTGTCCTGCCCTTCAGAGTTGGAGAGACCGCGCAGCGCGCAGGGCGAGCCGGCGTGTTTCTGCACGGTGCAGCGTGGCTTCGGCCCGCACACCGCCCGGGCGGAGCCACAGCGCGGGGCTGAGGCAGGGGCGCGAGCTGTGGGGCGTAGCGAACACGGGTTGTGAGCGGGGCGATGGCAGCTGCGCGCCACGTTCGCTGTTCGCGCGCAGGAAGAAGCCCTCTGCCCCGCCTGCCCCCTCCGGCACCGCGTGCGTACGGGCCGAGGGAGCCGCCAGCCGCCGCGGGCTTGCCCTAGGGCGGGGGGCGGCGC
>NW_017728997.1:44469578-44481734 GCF_001723915.1 Gavialis gangeticus | reverse complement strand
TCGCCCGTAGGCTGAGGAGCGCGGGGCAGGCGGGGCGCCCTAGCTGGCGTCCGCGGGTTCTGTAGGCCAGGGCCTTGAGCTTGCCTCTGGTCTTGGCCCTTATTTAGTAGCACGCCTGGAAAGGGGCGTACTGGGAGCTTGAGGGGGGAGGGAGTAAATAATTAGCCTTTCACTAGAGCTAGGAGATTTTTCTTGTGGCAAACTTACTGACATGTCTCCAGTTGTGCTATTTTTTTTCAGTTTGCAAATGCAGACAGGCCCAAGGTCTACTGAGTGCCCTGAACAGCCAGAACCTAGGACAGGGGTCAGTGGGGGTGGGGGCAGGGTGTACTTGAGAAGGCCCTAGGGAGTACGCAACAACAGGCAGAGATGGAGTGCTACCATGCACCACCCTGTGCTGCCACACGAGCTGCCTGCCCAGCTGGACGCAGGGGAAGCTCACATGTGGCTGCATGCCACCCCCAGCTCCGCGTCTGGTTGCCGGGGGTACACTGACTGAAAAAGGTTGAAAACCTCTTGTGAAAGGACACGGGTTGCAAGTCCTTTGTCATTCTCTCCCAGAGCAAGCTAGTGCTTCCATCCCCAGGGTGTTGGTCATACTGGACTGGATGGCTATTTCTGGTTGGGTAGCATTTCAAGATTTGCTAACCAGTTCTGCATTTATATTTGCATTTCTCAGGAAGCCCTTGCTTCTTTACTGTTTGTGGCTTTTAAGATCAAATTGTTTAGGATGAACACAACTCCTGTGAGTACACTCAAGCAACAACTTCAGTTGTATTCATTACTGAATTACAGAATGAGGACAATGGGATTGTGAAATGCACGTATTGTTTGTGATGTGGAAAAGAGGAGACCAAAATAGACAGGATCTAGGAGGAGGGGCAGAAAGATGGCAAGTGACGCTAGGAGAAGGAAACGGAGGCTATAGGGGAAGGACATTTAATTAACTAAGGGAAATCATAGGAAAGTAGGGCTGGAAGGGACCTGCACAGGTCATCTTGTCCAGTGGTTCTTAAACTTTTTTGTACCAGGACCCATTTGTAAACATTGATGGCCCGTCCTGACCCAGTAAATACTTCAAGTAGAAAACAGCCTCCTGGCCCTGCTGGTGCCCCTCTTTCCCAACCCACAGCTCCCCACCCCCCAGCCCAGCTGGTGTCCCTCACTCCCAGCCCGCTGCCCCTCACCCCTAGGCCACAGCCCACCACTGTGTGGGGCAGGGGGTAGATATGTGGTTCATGGGAAGGCTTGTGTTCCCCCCAGCTTTGTGTAACCACGGTGGGCATGGGGCTGCAGTCTGGCCAGCCCAGCATGGGAAAGAGCTGCCTCAGCCTGGTGGGTGAGGCCCAGCATGGGAGAGTAGAGCTGGGTGGCGAGATACATTGCAGCTGCCACTGCCACCAAGACCCTAGTGCCAGCCATGTCACCAGCAGTGAGAGAAGTAATGGACAGGGGGGTGGGGGAAGGAAAGAGAGGGCACACTGCCTTTGCCTCCTCCTGATGCTGGCTGCTCACACACTGGGCGACAGCTATACCCTGCCACCGTGGCTCAGTTGCCGCCACTGCTCCCCTCAGGCTGCTCGCATTGCCCACCACCCCACCTCCACTCTGGGGTAGAGTTGTGGCCTGAGGGGAACCGCAGTGGCAGTAGCTGCCTCAAATGTCTCAGCAAAACAGAAATCCCCAACTTTGGGAAGGCTCACTTCAAGAAACTCAGGAGACTGGTCAGCCAGGCACTAAGAGTCCATGGCCCCTTAGAAAGCGGAGTCCATGAGGAATGGTTGTCCCTTAAGAGTGCAATCCTTGAAGCGCAAGGAAAGTCCATTCCGTCCCACAGGAAATGCAGTTATTGGGCTGGGGAGCCCCTTTGACTCAATAGAGAGCTTTTGGACCTCCTGAAACTAAAAAGAGAAGCCTACAGCACATGGAAAAGAGGAGTCATTACCAAGGAGGACTACACAGCACTAACCTGCACCTGTAGAGAGCTTACCAGAAAAGCCAAGGCAGAAAACAAACTCAGGCTAGGCACGGGAATCAAGGACAACAAAAAGTCCTTCAGATATGTGGGAAGTCAGAGGAAAAACAAAGGCAACATTAGACCTCTGCTGAATCAAATGGGGTAGCTGATGTCTGATGCTCAGGAAAAGGCCAGTCTCCTAAACTTTGCATCAGTCTTCCACCTCTCTCAAGGGGTTACCCTGTCAGATAGGACACAAAACATCCAGGGGGTGGGAGATGGGCCCACAATTGACGTAGATCAAGTAAGGGAGCACCTTGAGAGGATTGACATGCACAAGTCTGTGGGCCTGGATGGAATGCAGCTGAGTTGACATAGCTGGCAGACATCATAGCATGCCCTATGGTGAAGATATTTGAGAACCCGTGGTGCTTGGGAGAGGTAGCAGAGGACTGGAGAAGAGCCAATGTGGTCCCATTCTTCAAGAAAGGAAGGAGGGGAGACCCAGGGAATTACAGACCAATCAGTCTGACATCCATCCCTGGAAAGATCATGGTGAAAATTATTAAGGTTTCCATCAGCAGCAGGCTAATGGAAGGCAGCTTTCTGAATGCCAGCCAACATGGCTTTGTTGCTGGAAGGTCCTGCCTGACCAACCTTGTCTTCTCCTATGACCAGGTGACGCATTGCCTGGACAAGGGAGATGAGGTTGATGTCATATATCTGGATTTCAGGAAGGCCTTTGACTTGGTCTCCCATGATGTCCTCATGGCTAAGCTGGAGAACTGTGGCCTTGACCATCTCATGGTCCAATGGCTGGGGAACTGGCTCTGAGGTTGGACCCAAAGAATATTAGTTGATGGGAGCAAATCAACTTGGCACAAGGTGACCAGTGGTGTCCTTCAGGGCTTGGGCCAATACTCTTCAACATCTTCATTAATGATCTGGATTCAGGAGTCAGATACTGGCAAAGTTCACGGATGACACTAAACTACAGGGGAAGGTGGTCACACTGGAGGATAGGCTGGAGATACAGGCTGACTTGGACAGGCTCTTGAGGTGAGCAGACCAAAACCTGATATCATTTAAGGCAGAGAAGTGCAGGGTGCTCCACCTTGGGAGCAAGAACCAGCATTATAGGCTCGGCACTGCTACACTTGCTAGCACTATGACCAGAAGAGACTTGGGGGTCTTGATTGACCACAAGATGGACATGAACCACCAATGTGATGCAGTAGCCAGCATAGTAAACCAAACTCTGGTATGCATCCAGGAATGCATTTCAAGCAAAACCAGGGATGTCATCCTCCTGCTCTACTCGGCCTTAGTGAGGCTGCAGCTAGATAACTGTGTCCAGTTTTGGGTCCCTCATTTCAAGAGGGATGTGGATAAGCATGTGAGAATCCAAAGGAGAGCCACCTGCATGATCAAAGGCCAAGAGAGCAAGCCTTATGAGGAGAGGCTGAGGGACATAGGGCTCTTCATTCTGAAGAAGAGAAGGCTCAGGGGGGACTTAGTGGCAGCCTATAAGTATATAAGGGGGATGCACCAAGATCTGGGAGAACAGTTCACCAGGGATCCCCAAGGGATAACAAGATCTAATGGCCACAAAATTCTGGAAGGCTGATTTAGACTGGACATAAGGAAAAACTCCTTTACAGTCCAAGTGTCCAGGGTCTGGAACAGACTCCCACCAGAGGTGGTTCAAGTACCTACTCTGGACTCATTCAAAAGGTGTTTGGATGCATATCTTGCTGGGATCATTTGACCCCAGCAGACTTCCTGCCTATGGCGGGGGGGAGGAGGGGTGGGGGGCTGGACTTGATGATCTTGCAAGGTCCCTTCCAGCCCCTAATGTCTGTGAAATCTATGAAATCTAGCTGAGCTATGAAAGTGGGCTAGAGTCGTGGCCTGGTATGCAAGTAGCTGGTGGTGGGAGGAGGTGAGGGCAGAGCGCTGCCCCCACTCCGCCCCGTCCATTACTCCTCCCATGCTGGGTCCTGTCCACTGGGCTGCAGAGGCAGTTCCTTCCCCTGCCAGTCCAGCCAGGCTACATCCCTGTGCCTGCTGTGGGTGCACAAATTTGCCCCCCCGATGCCCCTGATACATTGCTTGTGCTCCCCTCCAACCCTCCGATGTGTCATCTATGCCCCCTCCACTCCATAAGCTTACTTGTGGGGAGCTGCAGGAGCTGCTTTCCACGCTACCTGGCTGCCATGTACAGTCTCCTCCCTTGATTGCTCTGAGGGCCTTATGGCTAAGGGCAAGCAAAACTTAGGGGCATCTGATCCGGGCTTGGGCCTGCAAGTAGGATGCCTGCCAAAGGATTTGGAAACATCTAAACCCCCAGGTGTGGGTGGAGGATGTTTGCCAGTAGTAGGGCCACTTATGGTTCTGGACTCTTGGATTTGGAATTAGTTTTGGCTAATTTGGCTTTGGATACAAATTATTAAAAAAAGAAAAAAAAAGTGTATGCATGCACATGCACATGGCACCCCCTACCTGACTGCCCTCCTCACATTCTCTGCAGCCCTGTCACAGGCCAGCTGGGCACTCTGAGTGTAGTAATTTAGTTGCAGGGTGACTGGGTGCTGCAACTGTATCAGCCACTGGGCTGTTTGGTTTGGGATTGAGGAGGCAGAGTTGGGAGTAAAGCAATGGCAAATTTATTATAGCTTACACACACAACAGTTAACAGAAAGATAAATGCGATAAGCAGATAATGCAGTATTAAAGAGCTAATAGTAAATAATAACAACAGATAATAACAACAGAAAGACAGATCAATCTGTTGCAGGCCAGCTGGGCACTGCGAGGGTATCAGCCACTGAGCTGTTTAAAACAACAGATAGACAGACATGGGTTGGCAACTTATCGATAGTCCCTCAATGCCAGGTGTGAACCAGGTGATTCCAGTGAAGTCAGGTGTCCCTGATCAACGCTGTCCGAAGGATTACCGGGGAATGTCCGTTGGTCAGGATCCAATCCTCACTCATACCGGGAGTCTGGAGTCCGGGCGTGGAACAGCAATGACTGTTTTGTTCCCTCCTTCCTGCTGGTCACCTGATGCACGCACTTTTTATACCTAGTCTTATGCTAATCTGTTGGCTTTAGGGCCACTCACAATCTTGCCATATAGCTGTTACCCTATGGGATTGAAAGGTGTTAAAAATTATCATAAAAGGTTACTACCCAGACCCGGGTTTATTTAATAAGCAAATTACAATGCAACATCTTTAGGTTTGAAATTGACATTGCTCCACCTAAGCCCGACCCCTTTAGGTTTCTCTGAATATGCTTTCTTGGGATGTGCTTTCCTGGAATGTGTTGGGTGTGCCAGGTGGTTGGATTCAGTTTTTGTCGTCAAGGCTGAACCCCAAGCAAAAAAAGTTAGGTCAGCTAACCTTGCAGCTACAGCTTTGCCTATGGGGCCCAGTCAGTTCCATGAACAGTTAATTTATCATTTTGGTTAAACTTATGGTAGAGAAGTTACATTTGTGGGTTATGAACTTACAAGCTTTATATTAGCTAATATTACCTGGTTAGGCAAAATACCAAATGCCTCCAAGAAGCACATATTTATTGCTTATTAATCCCTCTGGTTCTGGCCATCACACAGCCCCTTGCAGATCAAAACTGTGCCAGCCTGCAAGAAGAAAATCTGTGTTTTTCCACAGCAAATGGAAAACCCAGATCCTGTTTATTAGTATGTACAGCGTTAACATATGTTGAAGCACAACCAGCATCTATTTTTTCAAAAATGTATGCAAAATGTGATCCATTTTTACAGTTTGTTCACAACCTTTTCATGTATTCTTGTTATCAACTTTTGGTTCATGACTCACAGGTTGAGAAATGCTGATCTAGTCCAACCCTCTGCCAGACGTAGGATAATCCCCTATCTAAACCATTCTAAATAAATCCATTGTCTAATTTATTAGCAAAACTACACAGAAAATCTGGACATAACCACAAGGCATAGCACCACAAGTAAAGCAGGGTGACCATGGTGAGCAATATTTTGCTGTGGCAAAGTTTTTAAATATTAGAGATCCACAGAAGATTATATTGCCTGCTGCAGAGGAAGGCAAAACAACCCCACAATCTGATCAATCTGACCATGGGATAAAATGCCATCCTTACCCATATAATGGCAGTCAGTCCAACCCTGACTTGTGGAGCAAGATACTTGAGCCAGAAATTTCCAGGTTCAATCCCTGACAGGAGCACTAGCACACCCTGGTCAAAATCCTCATCTTTAGCTGCAGCCAACTCCCAAGGGTTCTGAGGAAGGTGGACAAAACCCTCTGATACATAGCAGCAGGGGCAGAAAATAATTATTTCCTGGCCCCTTTTGTGGCAATGAATAAAGCCCAGAAGCATAGGAAATACCCATAGTAGAACATAGTTATAGTTACACTTATAGACTAGGGACAGATATTCAAAAAGCTTGAGCCTGAATTGATTCAGTCTTTGCAGGTTAGTTTAACCTGGCTAGGCTAAACCAGTTTGTAATTGTACAGACATCCCCTCTTGACTGAGATAATGCAGGCACATGCTGCAGTGGCTCAGGCTAGAAGCCAGGGACCGCTAGAGCAGCCCTCCTTTCCCTTTCACAGTGCTGAGCTGAGGGGGGCATGGCCAACCCCCGGCAGGACGCTTTGATTAGGGAGGGGTTCCCCCACTCCTGACCAACCCAGCAGGGAATTGATAACACAGTGTTTATTCCCCCCCATAAGAAAACAACAGAAGGACCTTACCAGCTACCTGTTGATTCTGCCTTTGTCCTGTCTGCCACAGCACATACTGTAGCCAGCATGTGGTCTGCTAGATAGAGCTGTGTGTCTGTTTAAGGCTGAGGGGACAGAGGAATCCCTGTTTAGAGGGCAGGGAGGGAGCAGAAGCTAGGCAGACACCTGCAGTCTCTGCCAGAGCTGCAGCCAGGGAGCAGAGGGGAGGGACCAGCCCTGCTGTGGAGTGGAGAGCCCTGCCTAGCCCAGACAGCATGCTGGGATGCTGGGGGAGTCTGATTTAACTTAAACTGGAAAGGGGTCTGGGACAGACAATGCATAAACTGGTTTGACCCAAATCAGTTAAGTCTGATACTACTTTCTGCCAGGTTTATCTCAAACCAGTTTCAGCCATTTTCAAACTGGTTTATGTGCACTGAACTTCTGTTCTGTTACAGGTTTAAACCAGTTTTGGATCACTGAAACCGGTTTATGTGTAATGTCGGTCCCTAGCCACGGTGTCCCTGACCAATGCTTATCCAATCTCCTCTTGAACTCCTCCAGTGAAAAGGATTCCACAACTTCACGGGGCAGTTGATTCTACTGCCTCGCTGTTTTAACAGTGAAGTTTTTTCCTAATATCCAATCTAAACCTAAAAGGTGTTTTTCATCTTCTTTATGGCAGCCCTTCAAAACTGTTCCCTCTTAAGCTGTGCCCCAGGACACCACTGGGAGCCACATGTTCTTGCTGCTAGTGGGGATGGACTTGGGCTGCTAGGCATGCCTGCCACACCCACCTGGTAAGTCCCACACTGTGGGGAAGACCCTGCCTACCCTGCCCCTGCCTCCCACCTCCACCCCTGCCTTCCCTTCCTGCCCAGCCTGGCCACGTTCCCCTAGCCCCAGTTCCCTCCCCATCCCAAAGCATGCAGACTTTATTGAACAGTCTTTGCACCCTCAGTTGTGGGGTGGGCATGGGCCTGACATGCAGAGGAATGTGTCAATGCTGGCAGTGATGTTGTCATCAGCTGTGGGGGCAGGGACATGTAGTGCAACCATGGGTAGCCCTCTAGGTGGCAGCAGAGGTTGTGGGGCAGCGTGAGTTTGCCCGCCACACCATTGAAGCACCTGGGGCACTGTGGCAATCAACAGCATCAGGATGTGGTGGGTTGGGTACCCCTTGGTCCATGAAAACAGCTCCTCTTGGCATGCTTGAGCTACAGAGCTGCATGGGCAGGGTGCCCCACGGCACCTCTCAGATGGGCCTCCTGGGGGGAGGGTAGGGACACCACCATCTCTGTGTCCCAGTCAGCTGTGAACCTTTCCCCATCCCCACCCCCCTGCCCCAGCCCCGATGCTGTGGGATTGGCAGCAGCACAGGAGACAGGTTGGGCTGCAGGATGAGAAGTGGGAAGTGGCTCTGGAGCCACAGCAGTAGGTGCTGACTGAAGCCACGCCTTGCCTGGCCTGGCCTGGGAAGGGCATGGGGAGGCAGGCTGCTTGTGACCAGCACCTAGTGGTCCACCTGCCTCTGTGGCATGAGTGGAGATAGAGGTTAGGCTGGTGGCTACCGCCAGGGCCTGCCTGGCCAACTTACTGTACTTTGTGGGCACCTGTGCACATATGACCCCCAGTCTGAGGCCGGGTAGCACACAGTCCCTGGGTATTGAGCAAATTATCTCAGAAATGTTGCAAACTCTCACAAACAGCCTCTTTCTCCTGGCTCTTTAGGACCTGCAGCTACATGAGGGGGAGAGGCACCAGTTAGCAACTGAGATGAGCCTTCAGGGTCACTGCCAGTCTTGGCTGGGGCCCTGCATATGTGTCAGCTCTGGCAGCATAGGACCCAGGACCAGACTTGGCTGCTGGACTGGCTGGTCACAGTGGCTGAGGAGTGGCTGGCAGACTTGTAGGCCTGGTGGATGGAGGACATAATCTGTGAGTGGGAGAGGGATACATGTGAGAAAGAGAGGGCCCAGTAGAGGGACCAGGCAGTCCAGGAGTTCAGGGACAGGCCCTCAAGGAGAGGCACCAGAAGGCCCAGGAGCATCAGGATACTTGGGTGGCCTGGGCAGTTGGAGGCCAAGGAGGAGGACTGCGAGGTGCTGGACACCATCCTGGCCCTGGTGGTCGCCTTCATGCTGCCCACTGCCCAGCAACTGTTAGCAGCCCTGCCTGCCCCCTGGCAGCAGCCCACCACCCAGCAGCAAGCCCCTCAGTGGACCTGGGCTGAGGTGCAGAGGCACCTTCACCAGCTAGGAGCCCCTGCCCCAGCCCCTCCCCCTGCCCTGGGTCCCCTGCCAGCCAGCCCCACTCTAGGTCCAGCCCCACCGTTCATCTCAGCTCCATACTGGCCTGGAACAGGAGCTGCTTGCAGGGGGACCAGCCCCATGTGTTGGCCCTCCTCGCCTGGCCCGCTGGCTGCAGGAGGTAGATCTGGCTGTGCTGACAACAGTGGCTGCCATCACCCCTGGGTGAGCCCCCTGCTTGTTGGCCTCACACATGGGGGTGTGGCTAGAGGCTTGGGTGCTGGATGCCTGTCCCCAGGCTGTCCCCTAGGTGCCCCCACCCCACTAGCCCCCACCCTGGGAAGGTACACACAGTACTGGACAGGGACTTCATGGGGAAGAGGGTGCTTTATTGGTGGTGGGTAGGGTTGAGTGTTGGAGGGGCTCTGTGGGGAAAGGGGCACAGGGGAAAGGCTCTGGTGTGGGGGAAGGAGGGGTCTGTTTGAGAAGGGGAGTAAAGTGCTTTGCTGAGAACTGTCCACCATGAGCATGGTGCTAGGGGTGCATGCTGGGGTCCAGGGCCAGCTGTCCAGGTGGCCTATGTGCAGCCACCAGTCCTGGCTGGCCAGATGGGCCCACAGGCAGTGGGGCTCCATGGATGGCATTGGTGGTGGTGCTCAGGTGCATGTTCATGTGCATGTTGGTGTACTTGCCAGGGTCCGGGCAGCAGCAGTGCAGTGGCAGGGGTCCTGGGATGCTGTGGTGAGCCTGGGTGGGTGGCCATACCATGTGGAGGGGCTGCCAGGGTCCAGACTGTCTTGGGGTCACTGTGATGGTGAAGCAGGGCGACCAGGGTGGCCAGCAGGAGCCCGGGGTGTTGAACATTGCTCCTGGGGCCTGGGGGTGGAGCAGCTATGGTGCAGTGGGCAGAGGCTCTGATGACAGAACTGCTGCATGCTGGCACAGCACTTTGCAGGCTGCTCCGGGCGAGGAATGCAGGTGGCCAGGGAGCAGAGCTGTCTTTTAAAGATAGATGGCTGCTGGCCGCAGGGAGGTGCGGCTGGAGCTTCCAGCTCCCCCTGGCTGCTGCAGGGGGCCAGTGCAGGGGTGGAAGCAGACTGCTGCCAGGAGCAGCAGATCTGCTTCCAAAACCCTGCATGTGTAGATGCCTGCCCAGGGTGGGTTTATTTCAGAGTAAATTACTCTGGCGTAAACCCATCCCTCAGCATTTGCATGTGTAAAGGTGCCTTTTGTCTACAACATTTCTTTCATCCACCCAAGCAGTTACCTCTGGTACCTCACCTGTCTATCATGACTTAATAAATATTATTGCTCAGGGTTCTGAGATCTCCTCTGCCAGTTTCTTCAATATCCTGGGACGAAGTTCATGAGGTCCTAATTCATTCAGACCCATCAAAAGCTCTGTTTCTTTTGTTATCTCATCCCGCAGCATGTCCCCTTTCTTATCCAAATAATCCGTTTTAAGTATCTGGTTGCAGCTTAATTTTTTTTGTGAGACTGAGACAAAGTAGCTGTTGTGTAGCTCCACTGCCCTTTGCATCTTCTGTTAAGAGTTAATCCTGGTTATTTAACAGTGGACCCACAGCTTCCCTGTTTTTTTCTTTTCTGGCCAACATACTGATAGAACCTCTTCTTGCTTTTAATCTCACTTGTCAGGTGTAGTTCATTTTTTACTTTTGCCTTTTTGATTTTGTCTGTGCAGGTTCTTGGTATTTTCTGGTATATTCTGGTATTTTCTTGATGATCTGCCTATTTTTCCATAGCCTGTATGTTTTCATTTGAGGCATCCTAGCAACTCTTTGTGCAGCTATATTGCTTTCTTACCATTCTTGTGCTTCCATCTTATCAGAACAGATTCTTGTTAGGTTTCCAATACTGTACCCTTTCGAAGCTTCCAGACCTTCTGGTTGCCTTGATCCTTACCATGGCACCATGCCTATAAATTCCTTGAGTCAGCTGAAATCTGCCTTTTTAAAACGTAGTCTTAGTTTTGCTGACATCATGCTTTCCCCATCTCAGAATTTTGAATTCTATCATATCATGATTGATTCCCCCAAGTTTCCCATCACTTTCATATATTTCACCAATTCTTCCCTGTTGGTCAGGACAAGATCCAAGATAGATGATTCTGTAGTTGGCCTCTACAGAAGTTAGGATCTGGCTTGATGTTATGTTTGGTTATATTGTTCTTTTAGCAGATGTCTGGAAAATGGAAGTCTTCTATCAGTACCACTTCATAATTTTTGGATAATATTGTCACCTTCCTGAAAAGTGCCTCATTTACCCCTTTTTCCTGACTTGGTGGCCTATAATAAATCCTCATCAATATATCAGTGATGCATCTTTCAGCTTTTATCTTCACCCTTCTTATCTGCTACCTTCTTTCTCCTGAACCAGGGAACAAGTGTATATGTTTCTGACATGCAAGGGGATATTACCTTTTCTTCCAACTCTGTGCTTCTGAAACAGAATGTAGCTCTCAATGTTGACATTCTGGCTGTAAGAGCTGTCCCACCAGATCTCCATGGTCATTTATAGATGTTACATTTCTCTACGTTTAACGTGGACTACAGCTGTCACTATATACATGTGGATGTCTGTAGTCCTAATTAAAATGGCCTCTAGTCCTAATTAACTAATCCTCAGATTAGTAGTAGATACCAATCAGACTGTAGTTCCTTTTACAGGCTGTGACTTTACCTCATTTTATTTGTTCCCCATACCTCTCACATTTATATACATACATCAAAGACATTTTACATTTCAAGATACTTGCTTCTTTTGGAACACTTGTTGCTATCCTGTGGCTCTTTCCTGGAGTTGAGCTGCTTCTTTTGGTCCTTTCCCCTTTGGATTGTTTGGTCTGCTGTTGGAAGGTTTCATTCACCATCCCCTGTGGAACCTAGTTTAAAGCCCTCCTTACTAGGTTGGCCAGATGACATCCAAAGATTCTAGGGGTGCACTGATAGAGATTTTTGGGGCCAATACCAATAGCTGATTTTTAAGGAGGCATATCGGCCAGTACCGATCAGATTGCCAATACAGCATGGAGAGCTGCATGCAGATGTTAAGTTTGTCGTGGTGGAAGAGGAGTGGGGAGGGAAGGGGCATAGGGGGCAGATCAAGGGCCCTGTGATGAGAGAGGGAGTGGGGCTGGGACGGACGCTACCCAGCCAGGGCGGGGGATGGAACTGCAGCTCATATGGGGGGTGTGGGGAGG
>NW_017728997.1:44467847-44468736 GCF_001723915.1 Gavialis gangeticus | reverse complement strand
GGGAAGGGAGCTATGGGGTGGGGGAGGGGCTGCATCCACCCCAAAATTTCCCATAGCCCCGCCAACCCTCCCCTTACAGTGCTGCTGCCACTGCCTGCCCCTAGCACGGTCCAGCCTGCCTGATGGGAAGAGCCCAATGCAGCCCCAGCCCCAGCCGCAGTCCACAGTGGCAGCCACCCCACACAGATTTGGGGGGCACACATCCCCCCCATGCTTTCCTGGGGTGCATGCAGCAGTGGAAGCTGCCCCCTGCATTGTCCCCCAGACAAGCCACAGCTCTGTCCCGTGTCCTGGCCTGCCCCGGCAGGGTAGTGTCTACCCCAGCCCCACTCCCTCCCTCACCATGGGGGCTTTGATCTGCCCTCCCATGCCCCTTCCCCATCCACCACCACAGAGTTACCAGCTGCATGCAGCTCTCCAAGCTGGTGGGTTGTGCTCCTTGCTGCCTATGTGCTGTGTTGCGGCTGCGTGCATGCACGGGCCATTTATTTGCCACATTATCGGCCAAATCAGGATGATTTCCGATACAGTCAATTTTCTTTATATTGGTGCCGATCTGATATCGGACTGATATACTGGTGCACCTCTAAAAAATTCTCTTTCTGGTTCTGGTTAGATGGATCATGTCTCTTGATAGTAGTCCTCCTACCCAGAATATCTGTCCATTGTTGAAGAACCCAAAGACTTCACGTCAACACTTCACCAGATAAGGATAAAGTTGACTAGAAACACAATATATGCAGAGTTTAAAAACAACTTACATGTATTCTGAAGCTATAATAATGTTTTAACCAATAGTTGTTTATTTTAACAACCTTTCAGAAAAAGACCTGACAAAATGGCAGGGTAGATTTACACCTTATAGAGTAACTAAATCAGAGATGTATAG
>NW_017728997.1:44462335-44462847 GCF_001723915.1 Gavialis gangeticus | reverse complement strand
ATTTGTTCCCCATACCTCTCACATTTATATACATACATCAAAGACATTTTACATTTCAAGATACTTGCTTCTTTTGGAACACTTGTTGCTATCCTGTGGCTCTTTCCTGGAGTTGAGCTGCTTCTTTTGGTCCTTTCCCCTTTGGATTGTTTGGTCTGCTGTTGGAAGGTTTCATTCACCATCCCCTGTGGAACCTAGTTTAAAGCCCTCCTTACTAGGTTGGCCAGATGACATCCAAAGATTCTAGGGGTGCACTGATAGAGATTTTTGGGGCCAATACCAATAGCTGATTTTTAAGGAGGCATATCGGCCAGTACCGATCAGATTGCCAATACAGCATGGAGAGCTGCATGCAGATGTTAAGTTTGTCGTGGTGGAAGAGGAGTGGGGAGGGAAGGGGCATAGGGGGCAGATCAAGGGCCCTGTGATGAGAGAGGGAGTGGGGCTGGGACGGACGCTACCCAGCCAGGGCGGGGGATGGAACTGCAGCTCATATGGGGGGTGTGGGGAGG
>NW_017728997.1:44459692-44462046 GCF_001723915.1 Gavialis gangeticus | reverse complement strand
GGGAAGGGAGCTATGGGGTGGGGGAGGGGCTGCATCCACCCCAAAATTTCCCATAGCCCCGCCAACCCTCCCCTTACAGTGCTGCTGCCACTGCCTGCCCCTAGCACGGTCCAGCCTGCCTGATGGGAAGAGCCCAATGCAGCCCCAGCCCCAGCCGCAGTCCACAGTGGCAGCCACCCCACACAGATTTGGGGGGCACACATCCCCCCCATGCTTTCCTGGGGTGCATGCAGCAGTGGAAGCTGCCCCCTGCATTGTCCCCCAGACAAGCCACAGCTCTGTCCCGTGTCCTGGCCTGCCCCGGCAGGGTAGTGTCTACCCCAGCCCCACTCCCTCCCTCACCATGGGGGCTTTGATCTGCCCTCCCATGCCCCTTCCCCATCCACCACCACAGAGTTACCAGCTGCATGCAGCTCTCCAAGCTGGTGGGTTGTGCTCCTTGCTGCCTATGTGCTGTGTTGCGGCTGCGTGCATGCACGGGCCATTTATTTGCCACATTATCGGCCAAATCAGGATGATTTCCGATACAGTCAATTTTCTTTATATTGGTGCCGATCTGATATCGGACTGATATACTGGTGCACCTCTAAAAAATTCTCTTTCTGGTTCTGGTTAGATGGATCATGTCTCTTGATAGTAGTCCTCCTACCCAGAATATCTGTCCATTGTTGAAGAACCCAAAGACTTCACGTCAACACTTCACCAGATAAGGATAAAGTTGACTAGAAACACAATATATGCAGAGTTTAAAAACAACTTACATGTATTCTGAAGCTATAATAATGTTTTAACCAATAGTTGTTTATTTTAACAACCTTTCAGAAAAAGACCTGACAAAATGGCAGGGTAGATTTACACCTTATAGAGTAACTAAATCAGAGATGTATAGTGTAAGCTTTTGCAAGCCCTGAGCTCATTTTATCAGATGCGGTAAAAGGACATGCATAGAGCAATGTGTCAAATGGAGAGAGTGATCTGAATGCAAAGGACAGGGAAGGGAGGGGAGAAGTGCAGGGAGAGGCAAACAACGAACACCAATCTGACATCAGTTCCAGAAAGATGCACAAGCCTGTGGCATAGATAAACAAGGTTCTTTGGGTAAATGTGGTATCTGTGGCAAAAACTTTAACCTCCCTGGACATTCCATTGCTGGCTGACCTCAGAGTAGCTGTTCTTAGACAGCAAAACTTTAAAACTTTAAAATGGAATGGGAAATTGCAGAACAAGAAGTAATCTGCAGACTGGATTAAGAAACTATGGATTTTTCCCCCATTATCTGGATTTTCCTCTTTGTCCCTATGGGTTTATTGCTTGCTTACCTCTTGCTGCACTGCTCCCTTGTGCCA
The DNA here is from genome assembly GCF_001723915.1 of Gavialis gangeticus. Lineage (NCBI taxonomy): Eukaryota > Metazoa > Chordata > Crocodylia > Gavialidae > Gavialis > Gavialis gangeticus. The sequence continues at coordinate 44,460,700 of NW_017728997.1, read as the reverse complement.
ATGGCTGCTGTCCTGCCCATCCACACTAGACTTTGCTTACTATTACTGACAACAATGGGGAGCAAGGATTTGGAGTGGTTAACATGGTGGTGACTGTGAGCCTAGGCTGTGTGTGTAGAAGATGGGGGTGGTGAAGGGGAGAGAAGAAAGCAGTCTTTTTGCACAATATGAGAACTGCTGGAACTGCAGTGTGTTTTACTTAAAGGCTGGGTATCAGCTGTCTGTAAGTATAAGGTGGGATGGATCTAGTGCAGGGGTGGGCAATTATTTCAGGCGGAGAGGGCCGCTTACCAAGTTTTGGCCAGCTGTCGAGAGCTGCATTGGTAGCCCTGTCCCTTGACAGATGCCCCGCCCCATGTCACCATCTTGTGACTGGAAGTCCCGTCCCCTAACCCTTGACCTTTGCTGCCAGAAGTCCCTCCCCTTGTCCCCAGAGGTACTCCTTTCAGCAAGGGGTTTTGCCATCCTGGAACCAGAAAAATACCAAATTATATTCTAAAATGCAAACATCTACAGACATCTACAGCATTCATTAATTTGATTTCAAAAAATATTTTTGTCCTGATTTACCTGTGTTTGTGTAGTGTACACAGAGGTGATTGCACAATAGCTTAAAATGAAGTCTTACTCTTGTATGTTGTGGGGGGATGGGTATAGGTTTGTGGGGGGCTGTGGGTGTGTGGGTATGTGGGTCGAGAAAGCATGTGGGTGTGTGTGGATATGCAGGGTGTGGGTGGGTATGGTGTTTGTGGGGGACTGGGTTTCTGGGGTGTGTGAGGGGATGTGGGCGGTCTGTGTGTATAGCAGTGCAAGAGGGGGTGGGTACATGTGTATGGTGGGGTGTGAGTGTGGGACTTAGCCTATGAACACACACACACACACACACACACACACACACACACACACACACTGTCCCCGTCTGTTCCCCCACACACATATTGTCTCTGCCTGCCCCCCCCACCGCTCCCACACTGTCCCTACCTGCACACAAACACACACACCCCTACC
>NW_017728997.1:44451360-44459203 GCF_001723915.1 Gavialis gangeticus | reverse complement strand
CCCCTACCAGCATGGCCCCATGCTCCCCGGTCCGGTGATGCAGCCAGCAGCCAGGTGGTGCTGGAGCATGGTGTGGGCAGAAAGGGAATGAAATGGTTGGGGGTGGGCGGGGCTGGGCTGTTCAGTCCTACTGAGGCTCCCCCTGGGTCCTACTGCCCCTGACTCTTGTCAGCTTTGACAGGCTGCTGGGAGCAGATAAATATTAATTTTCTAAAATTTTAAGTGCCCCATGGGCTGAATAGAATGGCCTGGTAGGCTGGATTCAGCCCGTGAGTCGTATTTTGCCTGCTCCGATCTAGTAGAAGCGGGGGATCAGCTGGCCGTTCTTAAAACATGGACTGGATCAGACCTTCATGAACTAGATCAAGTCTCTGTGGGCTGCAGGTTGCTGAGTTCTGCTCTACATGAAACTACTATAATGTGGGTATCTTACTGGTTGGATCATTATGCTCAAATAGTAGTCATCAATGGCTCAGTGTCTGACTGGGAGGAAGTATTGAATGGGGTTCCCCAGAGGTCTGTCCTAGGCTTAGTACTATTTAACAACTTTATTAATGACTTAGAAGAAGGGATTATGTGTACACTTAATAATCTTGTGGATGATACAAAGCTGTGTAGAGTTGCAGACACTTTGGAGAGTAGGATTATGATTTGGAATGACCATATTAAACTGGACAGATGGACCACAATCAACTGAATTAAATACAATAAGGACAAGTGCCAAATCCTGCACTAAAGATGGAATAGACAAATGCACAAAGATGAATTTGGGGATGACGGGCTAGGCTGCAGTAGTGCAGAAAAGGACCTGGGTTTTATATAGTGGGCTACAAGCCAAATATGAGCCAACATTGTAGCTGGGTTGCAAAAAAAGACCAATAGCATACTAAGTTGTGTTATCAGGAATATCACCTGCATATCATGGAAAGTGATTCTTATACTCTACTTAGTACTTGGGAGGCCTCACCTGGAATACTGGATCCAGTTTTGGACACATCTCCTGGGGGCAAGAAGCAATCTCCCAGCCCCTGCTTTGCAGCCTCCTGCTCCCTGACTGTGAGCAAATTTGCTCCTGGTTGGCCACCTACATGTTCCTTACTGTGCAGTAATTACTTGGCAGTTAATTTGCTACTTGCATTTGCGGGTAGCAAATTAACTGCTGAGTACAGCAAATTACACTCATCCGTACCCACTCCTGGTCCCATAGAGCAAATTACAGCCCAGCCCCGCCCACCCCCAGCCATTTCACTCCCTTCCTGCCCCCGCCCTGCTCCAGCACCACATGGCTGCCGGCTGTATTGCCGGACTGCGGAGTACAGGGCTGCGCCAGTAGGGTGTATATGTGTAATTTTGCATGTGTAGGTGGGGATGCTTACTACACAGCAATTTGCTGTACAGTGTCTCGTGTAGCCATGCTCAGCGTCTATCTGTATACTTGCAAGGTACTTTGGGTAGATGTGATCTTTTATTAGACCAACTGAGCAGTTGGAAAAAAGTTCTTAGCAAGCTTTCAGGTGCAGTCACCCTTCTTCAAGCACAGGGATTCTCTGCTGTTCTGAGACTCCAAAAAATGAGAGAAGCTAAAAGTGTGGCAGGATGACATCTTTTAGCTTCTTTCATTTCTTGGAGTCTCAGAACAGCAGAGACTCCCTATGCCTGAAGAAGGGTGACTGCGCCTGAAAGCTTACTAAGAACTTTTCTCCAACTACTCAGTTGGTCTAATAAAAGAGATCACATCTACTCAAAGAATCTTGCCTGCCTATGTCCTTAGACCACCATGGCTACAACCAAAAACCCAATATTGGTATACAGAGTTTTCCTGGAATATCTAACTCCTCTGTGTTAAGAACATTATCATATCTATTCTTAACAATTTCTACAGGTGGCAGGAAGCATTCCCAAGTTTCACAATGGTGTTTTGGCTCCTACTAAGAACATTCAATATTAAATTTCCCATTTTCCTTTGTCATGTGGAAATTTGTTTGCAAGTTGGTTTCTTTTAACTTGAAAACAGAACTGTATACATTTTTAACGATTCATAATCTTATAGGAATTTCTATCTCAACATATCAGTGAAGAAGTATTTATACTTTTGTTTGATGTCACTTGGACTTCTAAGATATTGCTCTGGGAAAATGTATTGAGAAATATTTGCTATAAAATTATTTTTAAAATGCTGTAAGGTATGAGGTTCAACAAGGAAAAGTGCAAAATCCTGCAATTCGGATAGAAGAATTCCATCCACCACTACAGCCTGGGGATTAACTGTAGAAAAGGACTTGGAGGTTATAGTGCACAATAAGCTGGATATGAGTCAGCAATGTGCCCTTGTTGCCAAGAACGATAATGGCATACTGGGCTGCATTAGTAGGGGTGTTGCCTGCAGATCGAGGGAAGTAATTATTCCATTCTGTTCTGCTCTGGTGAGGCCACATCTGGAGTACTGCATTCAGTTTTGGCCCCCCGCTGTACAAAGGATGAGGACAAGTTGGAGACAGTCTAGTGGAGGGCAGTGAAAATGGTGTGGGGGCTGGGGCACATGACTTCTGAGGAGAGGCTGAGGGAACTGGGCTTATTTAGTCTGCAGAAGAGAAGACTGAGGGGAGAGTTGATAGCAACTTTCAACTGCCTGAAAGGTTGTTCCGAAGAGGATGTAGGTAAACTGTTTTGAGTGGTGAGAGATGACAGAACAAGGACCAATGGTCTCAAGTTGTAGTCAGGGAGGTTTAGGCTGGATATTAGGAAAAACTCTCATTAGGAGTGTGGTGAAGCACTGGAACAGGTTACCTACCCCTTTCATTTAGTAGCTGGAGAAGACAGCTTGAGCAAGGGAACATTGTTTTAAACTCACTTTCTGAATTAAAGTCTTATTTCTGTATATGACTTGATTCAAAGCAAAACTTCTAAAAATGCTTGTGAGAAATACAATTTGAAACTTAGTTCCCTCCCCCCAAAATGCATCTATGTACACACAATGTATGTGTTTCTTTCCTTTTTCACATTGGGAAGACCAGGGTGCTCCATCAGCCTGCCGAAGCACAAGCTGCCCCTCTCCTCCAACAAATTACCAGTGGAGAACCCCTGGAAAACATTGAGCATTTCCCATACCTTGGCAGTTGCTTCTCCCAGTCAGTTAGTCTTGATGTAGAAATCAAACATAGAATTTGCTGTTCCAGCATATCCTTTGGAAAGCTGCTTTGCTATGTCTTTGCTGACCAAGATCTGCAGATAGAAAATAAGATCCTGGTCTACAATGCAGTGGTTATCCCTACGCTCTTCTACAGGTGTGAGATGTGGGTGACATATCAAAAGCCATCTTAAATGCCTGGAGCAGTTCCATCAGTGTTGCCTCAGGAAGATTCTTCTCATTACATGGGAAGACCATTACACTAATGTCAGCATTCTTTCTTCAGCTAACATAACCAGCATTGAGGCAAAGATCATGAAACATCAACTCTGCTGGGCTGGCCATTGTGTGCAGATGGCTGACACTCATCTCCTGAAGTGAGTCTTCTTCTGTCAACTTAGTCATGGTAAACAGACTTGCAGAGGACAGAGGAAGTGCTACAAGGACATCATGAAAGCATACCTTAAGAAGGGTGACATCGACCCTACAAATTGGGAAGTGCTGGCTGGTAACAGGTCTCAATGGCACGATACCATACATCAAGCTACAACCCACTTCAAAGAGAACCATGTTGTTCAGGAAGCTGAGAAATGGCAGAGGAAGAAGGAAAGCGCACAACATCCTGGCCAACAGTTGTTCCCCCCACCCAAGGCATCACTTGTCATATCTGTGGAAAAACTTGCAGAGCATGGATTGGACTCCTCGACCACCTTTAAACTCACCTGTAATCCCTCCCTCTGCCTGCAGACATCATCCTGGTATCAAGGGATATCCCATGATGACAGCCAGTGACTCTGGAAGGGCAGTGGTGGCGATTGTGGTGGGACTGCTGACAGCATACCAAATGGCCACTGGCTGTTGAAGAGATAATGCAAGTGATGGTTGGACAAGTGCTTGTAGGGTGAGTGAGGCAGTATCAACATAGCCTGTGCTCCTTGCCCTGGATTGTGACAACCCCACCTCAGTTAGCTCCACCCCTGAATTTCCTCACCCACCAGTAGCATTACACGCTGGATGGAGCAGCTGTTTGCTTTGATGCAGTGGTTAACATTTGACACTCCTAGTTTAAGACACTATGTATAATCTCTGCTGCAAATGAGTTTTGAGTGTTTCTATTTATAGTCATAAATTGTACAAGTAATGAACAGGTTTTACCCAAATAGTTCTTTGTAAAGTAACTGAAAACATCAATGGATAATGCCAATTGCAGCAGATGCTGTAATAGTGCTATCAATATTATAAAACCAGTGAAATGCAATTTAGTATTTCAGTTGTTACTGTCTGCAGTCTTTTGGCAGTTTTAGGGAGAAGGCAGAGTGTGTGGAAGACCCATTTTATCTATTGGCATGGAGTACAGCAACAGCACAAGATATCAACAACCTATACATAAGGGCACGGAGGAGTAAGGCCATTTTAGATGTGACAGCCACTGCAAAGTGCTGCCCGTAGCCTGGTGCGGGTCTTCAATGCAACCACTGACACGATAACTATGCCATCCCGAGACGGCTGGTACACCGTGGGTTTCGCACGCGCGTGCTGGGGTCGCCAGGAAGTTTCCATCAGTGCAGCAGGCAGTGACATCCGCCTTGTCCCGCAGAGACCGGGTACCGCCCGGGGCCCGTTTCCTTCGGGAATGGACCCGTTCTCCCAGAAGGCCCCACCCGCTTGGCCAAACACCCCTCTCCCGGCCCCGGTCACTAGCCCAGAGGCACAGCCAAGCCAAGCCCCGCCCCCTCCCCTGGCCAATCAGGAGGCGCCAATTCTTACCGCCCCTCAAAGAAACAGCCGGCGCTGCGGCGCTCTTTGTCCGGAAGTGCCTAGCTCTGAACTCCATCCTACCTCCCAGCACATCACCAGGAGCCATAGTAACCAGCCAACCAGCTTCTCCAATGGTGCGTCGTCTTTTTGAAGCCTGTGTACGAGGCGCGCTGATTGGCCGTGGCATGCAGGTGTGCCTCGCTGCTTCCTGTCATGCTTTCCTCTGTTGGTTACATCATTTGGTCCAGCCGGGCAGGGCAATCCTGGGCGGTCTCCGTCCGCGTCCCGGGCCCGCGCTGAGCTGAGGTTTGTCCCGTGACTCGGGGCGGGGGGAGGTACCGCCGGGCAGGTTCTGGGCCGTCTGTGCGCGGTGGGTCAGGCGCGCAGCTCCTGAGCAGCTGCAGGGGTTGGGCCGGGCGCGGCGGGAGCCCAGCGCTGCGGGCGCCTTATGGGGGGCCCCTCGGCAGCCACGTGCGGGCGTGGGTGTCGGCACCCTGGAACCTGCCCCGTTCCCCGCGCGATCGTGCTTGTGGGGGCCTGGGCAGCGAGGCGCTTTCGCCGAGCGACTCATTGCTTATTGTGGGGCTGGGCGCTTGCCTGCGCCGCGGTTCGCACTCGCGAATGCCCGGCGGGCAAAGGGCCGCTGCCGCTCCCGGGCTGGCACCGATGTAGCTAGGGAAGCGGCTATGTAAGGCGGTTGATACATGCTTGTCTCGAAAATACTGGGTTTACCACAGCTCCTGGGGCAGCGCTCCCGCCCCGCGTGCTCTGCGGTGGGAGAGGGTGCTGCGGGAGGTGGTAGGTGCTCTCCCCTACTCTGTCACAGCAGCTGTAACTCCAACGGTTTGGGGATCAACTATAACTTGCCATTTACTGATATTTTTGGACTATTTTGTGGGTCACTTACACTCACTGCAAAGCTGCCTGCCTCTCCTGCTGATGGAGACTTTCTGCTCAAGCTGGAAATATAGTGGAAATGGTGCAGTGATGGTTGTGTAATGTGCACAGCTTCCCGTGCCTGCCCCTTGCCAGGCACCTTTGTGCAGCTTTTTAATAATTGATTTTTTTTCTTCTAATATTTATTTAATAGGTGACTTTCTTCAAATATTCCTTTAATTGCTGTCGGAAGCACTTCAGTTAATAACTTTTGGAAGAGCTATGGACTTTCTCATTTCTGCTTGCTTTTCATCTGAAGTGATTTCCTGCAGGGATTAAAACAAACTCAAGTCAATGTGTTCATTAGTTTAAATCTCCTAATTGCTATGCCTAAAATACAGAGTTTTCCATAACTTGCTATGGAAAATTGAGATGCATCATTTTCTCCGTAAGCAGCTCTACTGTGCGTTTCGTTAGCAGAAATTGTAGTATAGATATGGTTCTGGTATTTCTAACACCTGTTTTAAGTAAGATAAGAAGTTTTGTGTTCTAAAATACAGATAATACTCTTGCTGCCACCAGCAAAGCTGCTCTGATGGAGAAAATACATTTTCCAGTTATAAAACAGTGGACACAACCTATATAGGTTGAATTTTCATATAGACAGTATAGATTAGCGGTGCTCAGCCTTTTTCCTCAGCAAGCCGGATGGGCAGTGCCTGGTCCATCTGTGGGCCAGATCCAACTGGTGGTCCTGATTCAGCACCTAGAGCAGGTGCGTTGTGGCCCCATCTGGCTTGTGGAGGAGACAGGGCAGCCCAAACCCAATCTGGCTGGCTGAGGGATGGCGGCTTGGCCTTGTCCCATTGCTGGGGGGCGGGAAAGAAGGAGGGAGGGGGTGTGGCCTAGCCCGCCTCTTGCCTGCTGTGGGGGGCTTAGGAATTTGGAAGCAGAGGAGGGCTGTGGTATTGTCACTGCTCCCCCATCCCCAAATTTCCCAACCCTTGGAGAGTCCTGAGGGCCAAGTGCCATGGCTCTGCAGGCTTCATCTGGCCCTTGGGCTGGAGGTTGAGCACTCTTGGTGTAGATCATTCTGGTGGGAAAATCCAGGCTCAGAAAGCTTCCTGCAATATGAATCCTCTCTTAGCAGCTGTGCAATGAGTTATGGAAAAGGAGAATAGAATAACTCGGCTGCAAGAGATGGTTCTCAGCATATACATCAGGTTTAGATCTTGGAAAATCTGTCTGATTGAGTCCTTTGTAGATCAGTGGTTCTCAGCCTTTCTAGACTCAAGGCATCCCTTGTTATACTCAAAACACCAACTAGAAAATGCTGGCTCTGATTTTTCTGCAGTCAAAAAATGAGTAAAAACTAATAGAGTCCTCTTTTGTTGCAGCAAACTCAGAAAACGCACAACAAGTCTGAACGCTTTTAAGACTCTGGAGTCCTATTGGAAATTTATGGATTTATCTTGTAAATTGTGTTTATGTGTCTAACAGAGAATTGTGTGGCACTCCCTGGTATCTTTAGGAAGATCTTGGGTTACCTCAAGGAGAATTGTTGATGTAAATAAACTGTTGTAGTTTTATGTGCTATGTGAACCTTTAGCATAAGATGTTCAGTTAGCTTTTCTGTGTGGAGGTCAAGAATCTTGAGGCAATTTTTTATTTTTGTTGTTGAACAAAATTGTTCTGAATAATTATATAGTTAAATTGTGCCCTGCTTGCACATTGCTTGCCTTTCTTTGTTCCAAATGCAGCTGTTTTGCAGTGTTTAACTGTGTTGCTGTACCTCAGGGGTGGGCAAAACGTGGCCCGTGGGCTGAATATGACTTGCCAACTGACTGGATCCAGCCTGCGGCTGCCCCCACAGTGCTCCGCATGGGCCTGAGGCCCACTTGTTCCTGCTGGGGCACCTTGGGCCCTGGCCAGCATGCAGTTTCCAGTGGGGCAGAGAATATATGGCTGTCCTAATTGAAAGGAGCATCTACATTTGGGTTTTTGCTCCCCTCCCTTTTAGCTTTCTGTTAAGTTCTATTGTGCTCTTCCAATGCAGTCATTTTATTCTCAAGATATTCAATT
>NW_017728997.1:44445766-44446360 GCF_001723915.1 Gavialis gangeticus | reverse complement strand
CACTTGTTCCTGCTGGGGCACCTTGGGCCCTGGCCAGCATGCAGTTTCCAGTGGGGCTGTTCCCAGCATGGGTGCAGCCAGCCAGATGCTCCTCTGCTCCCTTTACCTTGGGTGGGAGCCATGGGGCTGAAGTGTCCATGCCCTGTACACCCCCTTCCCCCCGCTGCTTGACCAGAGTGGTCCAGCAGGGGGAGGAGGAGGAGCAGCTGCTGGAGGCAAGGGGAGCACAGCAGCACCTGGCTGCCTGAAGCTGCACTGGGAACACCCCCACCGGAAGCTGCATACTGACTTCACCCAGCGTGCAGCTTCTGGTTGGGCTGCTCCCAGTGTGGCTTGCAGCCAGCCCGGTCGTCCTGTGTTCACTTCACCTCCTAGTGACAGTGTGAACCTGGCTGGCTGCAGCAATACTGGGAACTGCCCTGCCAGAAGCTGTGTGCTGGCTGGGGCCAGCGGGTGTGGGCAGGAGCATAGCATGGGCTGCCCCAGGCAGGCTCAGTTTCAGTGGAGCGCTGTGGGGGCAGTCACTGACTGGAGGAGCTCTGTTGCATGTGCCCCTACCTCCTTCTTCCTCCCCGCCCCTCTGGCTGGCTCCCA
>NW_017728997.1:44442983-44445583 GCF_001723915.1 Gavialis gangeticus | reverse complement strand
CTCGGGCCCAAATAATTGCCCACCCCTGCTGTGGATAGATCTGGAGAATGTGCTCCCTGCCTCAGTTTATTGGGTCAGTTTATTACCTACAAACAATGGAAGATGGAATGCACTGGAAAAAAGTCTTATATTTTTTAAAGGATCAACTTATAAGTAAATTAATAGGGTTCTGGAGGGAATTGCAGGCTTGGGGTTTGTTTAAGATAAGGCCCAGAACAGCGATTGGGAGAAGATTTACAGCAGCATCAAGGCTTGCATGACATTTGAAGGAATATGGGACCTGATCACAAGTCCACTGAAGGTAGCTACAGGCATTAGATCAGTCCTTTGGGACTGTTCCATATATGAATATTCCATGTATATTTTATTTTACCACTGAGTATGATATTTTATTTTTCCCTCATTTTTAAAATCCTTGGGTGAAAGCTGTGGCAGAAAATGGTTCTTACATTTTTCTATTTTATAACCCACAAAATAGGTAAAGTGTCATTTTGTGATCCCTTCTTTTACAAATTAATCTTGATAATGTCCAATAACTGTAAATTTATTGTGCAACTGAACTGATGAATTAATAACAATATAACATGAAAACATATTGGTAAAGTCTCATTCTAAATAGCATTTAGTAGATTTCTTGTTTGGATGTTCATGTAACTGTTTTTCCTTTTTTAGGTGAAAAGGTCTCAACTTATGTGGGATTGCAGTAGCATCACCTGTGCAGACTGAACATCATTGTCCCCAGTGAATTTTGTTTTTTTAAAAAAAAAAAAAAAAAAGTGAGTGTGCTTAAAGTTTGTTCCCCAGTAGCCCATCCACTTTTTATTTACTACTTTTCAGCCACAGAATTATCCAGTAAAGTGTAGAAGGTATAGGAGTATATTTGTATCGATGGCATGATTCTTTCTGTCTCTCCCCATCTTTCTTTCACTTTAATTTTTAAATAGCACTTGTTTGAGTCTGACATTCCACATGGAAATATTGTCTCATCAGAAATGTTTGAATTCCATCAAGACTAATCTTCCTACAAGTGTTTCTGTCATCAGCAAGAAAAGAATTAAATACATTATTTCTGCCAGCAAAGTTGATATGATTAGGCTCATCAAATAGTACACATTTTTGTGTTGTTTTTCTGTATAGTGTTTTAGTTACTTCAGAATATATTTCATAAACTGTTTTATTTGTGGATTTTGAGATTGGGGACATTGGGCTATGGTCAGTTAGTGATAGAAGCAGCAGGAGGGCTGAGCAGATTCTTTTCTTCTGTTTTGATTCCTTATTTCTGTAGCAATTTTAAAATAATGCTATTCTTTATATTTCAGGAATTTTTTGCAGATAGAAACAATCTATCTTGAAAAGAGCACCTTACTTATTAAGTCAGTTTAATTTCTGAAAAGTGTGTAGGTATGCTAGATTTATCTCTTTGGAGATGTCTGTGCAGCAGATTTGATTTCATGTGTTCCCTAGTTTTGGCTGTTAAATATAAAGTCGAGCCAGATACTGGAGGTGAAGAGATGCATCAGTTTGGTACTGGATTGGTACCGATATAAAGAAAATTTGCTGTATTTGGTATCTGCCTGATGGGTCTGATCATTTGGCCAATAAATGCCTGTGCCAGGCACAGCTTCAGTGCAGCACAGAGCAGAGCCGGCAGCATGGAGAGCTGCCTCCAGCTAGTAAGTCGGAAGGGGAGGTGGAGAAGGAATGGGTATGGAGGGGCAGGTCAACACCCCCTGTGGTAAGGAAAGGGGCCGGCACTGCTGGGGAGGGTGGGACAGAGGCATGGCTCATACCACTGCTTGCACCTCCGGAGGGTGGGTAGGGGGGGTGTGCCCTTTGGACCTGTGTGGGGCGGGCTGCAACCGATGTTGCATGGTTCTTCTTGGCAGGGGCTGAAATTGGAGTGGGCGTTGGGAGGGCCTGCAGCCACCCCAGATTTTACCGCAGCTCCACTTCCAGCCCCACACCACCAGCGCAGTCCAGCTCCATGTCCTGCCTCCACCCACACACTGGGAAGAGCTGAGGCTTCCCTGGGTGGCTAGTGGCAGTGCTGGGAGTAGAGCTGTGGTGAAACTTGGGGTGGCTATAGCCCCTTCCAATGTCGACAGTGCCTGCTCTGAGGCTCTTTTGGTACTGCACAGGGCTCTTCTTGGCGGGTGTGGGCTTGGAGCGGGCAGTGGGAGGGGGCTGCAGCCACCCCAGATTTCACCGCAGCTCTGCTCCCAGCGCCGCTGCTACCGCCAGCTGTCTGGCACAGTCTCAGGTCTTCCCAGTGTGTGGGTGGAGGTGGGACATAGAGCTGGGGTGTGCCTGATGGTACCAGCTCTGAGAACAGAGCTGCAGAGACCTTTGGGGTGGCTGCAGCCCTTCCCAGTGCTATGAGGAGCCCCGCCTCCGTCAAGAAGAGCCCTGCACAATGCTGGCTCCAGCTCCCCTGGCCCTGTGCAGATGCAGCAGGGAGTGGGGGGGCACATGTGCTCCTGCCCCTGCCTCAGGGTGCAAGCAGCAGCAGGAGTTGCCTCCTCTCTACTCTCTCCCCCCCACCCCCCAACAAGCTGCGCTTCAGTCCTGCACTTCTGCCCCCCCGGGTAGCGCCTGCCCCT
>NW_017728997.1:44441852-44442594 GCF_001723915.1 Gavialis gangeticus | reverse complement strand
CCCTTACTTCCCCCCCTCCCCTTTCACCACACTGGATTTACCACCTGGCGGCAGCTGTATTGAATATTGGATCAGTATCGGCTGACGTGCCTCCTTAAATATCGGCTATCGGTATTGGCCCCCAAAATCACTATTGGTGCACCCCTACCAGATATCTTTCATCACTGATTCTAGTTAAGGCTCTCCAGGTTTTATGTTTAGGACTAGAATTGTTTCTTCTACTTTGTGTCTCTGTCATGTAGCATGGGAATGACTTTTCCAACAAATTGTTGCACAGTGCGTTCTTTATATAATGTGTCTTTCATGCTTAGGTGCAGCCTCTTGACTATTACACAGCCTAATAGGGGGGCATTGTTACCTTCTACATGGCTGTTACTCGGAGATTAAGATTTATTAGGTCAGATTATGATTCTACTGTTTTCATATTATGAAAGGTACTATTCTTGCCTTTCTCTCTCTCATTAAAACAACTATATTTAACACAGTAACATCTTTTTCTGCTCCCAGCTCATTCAGTTTTCAGCAAGCATTAGAGCTTGACACCTTCTTTTTAGCCTCACTTTGCTATTTTAATGTTTTACTTACCTGAAGTTGACACACATAGCTACTGACCCTTACTGTATCTCAGACTTTCCTAAATTCTGTCCTTGGGAAGCAAATCTGTAATGATCTGTAACTACATCACTGCTCATCCAGGAACTGTGTAGTTTTTTTTTTTTTTGGGGGGGGATGGGGGTGGAGA
>NW_017728997.1:44434140-44436852 GCF_001723915.1 Gavialis gangeticus | reverse complement strand
CTAAATTCTGTCCTTGGGAAGCAAATCTGTAATGATCTGTAACTACATCACTGCTCATCCAGGAACTGTGTAGTTTTTTTTTTTTTTGGGGGGGGATGGGGGGGGAGAACTGAAATAGTAAACTTTGGTCTGCTGCATATGTAAGCTTGTGCCCTGTGGTTACTGGATGCTGTTGCATAGGTGCAGTTCTCCAGTTAGTAAAAATGGGCCAAAAGTAATACTGTGATTTGTGCATGGAGTCTGTTACATCTCGGCAGCCTCCATAGCCCGGTCATAGATACACTTTAGTACCTTTTGCACAAAATTTTAAAAAAATTTACTGTATTTACTCCCTTCTTCCCTTAAGTCAAAGGGAGTTGTGAACTTTGGGAGAAGGAAGTGAAGATCCCTGGTGCTTCTTTTTTTGCTTCTTATGAGGAGAAAGTGTAGTGTGTTTAGAAAGAGTCTGAAGTTAGGGCAGTTACCATAGTTGGGTTATGTTCCCAAATTAGCCACTAATCATTTGTGTGGGTCTTTTGAAATTATGATCAAAATCCTGAGTTCTAGCTCAAATTGAGCTAGCATGTAGCTAATTAATATTAATAACATGTTCCTGTGGTGGAAATTGCTGTAAAAGTGCAGAGTATTATTATTTCTAAAACTAAAGTCTTAACTGCTGGACTTATTCTTGGAATACACAGAGGTTTTGCTTTGTTAAGGTTCTGTTATCTGCTAGTGATTTCCCTGGTGAGCTGAATACCAGGAGATAGGTTTGTATATGATGACAATGCCAGGGCTTAATTTATGTCATTAATCTCAGCAGATTTGCTAAGGTTGCATTCAGTCCCATCAGCCAAATCAGTAATGAAAATATTAAACAATACAGCATCTGGGAGAGACCCCTGGGGAACCCTACTTTGTACTTTCTCCCAACTAAACATTGAGCCATTGACTTCTAGTCTTTGAGCAGGATGATCTAACCAGTTGTGTATCCACTATATACAGTGCTTTCCTGTAGTCTGCATTTCCTTAGCTTGTTATTGAGAATATCATAGGAGACTGTCACAAGCCATACTGAAGTCTAAGTATATCAGATCTGGTGCTGTTCCCTCATTCATATAACCTGTCACCTTATCATAGAAGAAAATCAGATTGGTCAGGCTTGACTTGCTCTTGATGCATCCATGCTAGCTGTTCCTAATCACTTTGTTTTTTTCCACGTGCTTCACAATAGATAGCTTGAGGACCTGTTCCATCATCTTTCCAAGTATGGAGGTTGGGCTGACTTGTGTGTGATTTCCCTGGATCTTCCTTCTTCCCTTAAATGAGCACTATATTTGACATTTTCTAGTCACGTGTGATCTCGTCCAACCTCCACAAGTTAATGGATCTGAAATTACCTTGGCTGATTCCTTCAGTACTCCCAGGTGCATCCCATCTAGCCCTGTTGATTTGAAAGCTGCTAGGTCCTGTATGTAATTCCTAACCTATTCTTCTACTCTGGGCTATTTGTCTCCTTCCCTATCTTTTTTGCCAACTGCACTTTTTCACTTGGTAGGTGTCCTTGCTAGTGAAGACTGAAGTAAAAAAGGCATTAAGTGCTTCAGCTTTCCCTTTATCATCTGTAACTAGATTGTTTTCTGCATTCTGTAAGGGACTTACGATTTTCTTTTCATCTACCTCTTTCTTTTGACATACTTAATCCCTTTCTATTGCCTTTTATGTCCCTTGCCAGCTGCATCTCAAATTGTGCCTTAGTTTTCCTAATGTTCTCCCTGGAAGCCCATGCAATACTTCTATACTCTTCTTTAGTATGTGTATCTAGTACGACCAAATTTCCACTTTTTATAGGATTCCTTTTTGAGTACCAACCCTTGAAGAGATCATCATTTAGCCAGGCTGTCTTCCCATTGCACTTATCATTCTTTTGCCTCATTAGGTAGCTTGTTTCTGCACCTTTTAAGAGAGTCTCCTTAAAGTACAGTGAGCTGTTTGGGACTCCTTTCCCCTCAGACTTCTCTCCCAGGGTATCCTGCCCACCGGTTCCCTGAGTTTGTTGGAGTCTGTTCTGAAATCCAGTAGTACTGTTCTGGTGCTCTCCTTCCTTCTTCCCCTTAGGATCTTGAACTCTTTATCATTTAATGATCATTGTCACCCAAGATACCTTCCACCTTCATGTTTTCAACAAATTCCTCCCTGTTTCTGAGCAGCAAGTTGAAGTGTTTTCCCCTTAAGTTAGCCACTCTACCATCAAAAAGTTATTCCCAACTAACTCCAAGAATTTCATAGATTCATAGACTAGGGCTGGATGGGACCTCTAGTTTATTTTTAGGTACTACTGAGAACATTCAACCTGGCTATAGGATAATTTATTTATAATGTGTAGGAGGAGCTGGACCTATAAAATGGAAGAGAAGTCAGTGACCTAGGAACTCAGTCTCTCAGCAACCTTGAACCTATTTAACATAATCAGTTTACAGTATATACTGAGAATGATGCTGTTAGCTCAAAATACACCTGAAAGGGCAGCTAGTTCCAAGCTGACAAGGGAACTGTCAACAATTAACAAGCATAATCAAGAGGAAACAGAGAATCGTTTTACTTTTTTCTCATTCTTCCCATGTAATAGTGGTTTATAAGATGCTTAAAATGTATTGCTTACCTTTGCAACTCTTTTGAAACAAGCTCTTGAGCTCTGACACAGAACTTAAGAATGTACATCACAAGCCCAGC
>NW_017728997.1:44425193-44429140 GCF_001723915.1 Gavialis gangeticus | reverse complement strand
GAAACAGAGAATCGTTTTACTTTTTTCTCATTCTTCCCATGTAATAGTGGTTTATAAGATGCTTAAAATGTATTGCTTACCTTTGCAACTCTTTTGAAACAAGCTCTTGAGCTCTGACACAGAACTTAAGAATGTACATCACAAGCCCACAGGAGACCTTTTTTTTCCATAAGTACATTGGAAGCTGTCTTTGTAAAGCTCTTGATCCGCTGTGTTTTTAAACTTAAAACTTTTCATGTATAATAACTTTTGGTTCTGGCAGGGAAAGAATGGTTCAGCAAGTTGCAGAAAGTATTTGCTTTCCATCTGAGGAGGAGAAGATACTGACGTTCTGGAGTCAACTTAATTGTTTTCAGGAATGCTTGAAACAGTCAAAAAATAGACCTAGGTAAGAAGCTGTTTAAATGATATGTTAAGTGTGTATGAAACTTAACTGAGCTGGTTTAGCTGTAGGTCTTCCCCCTTCTTCCCCAATCATACTACAGCTTTGGCTGCTTTGTAAAGCTTGGTCTTAGCCAGCACCACCATCAGCAATGGCTACCATTCCATTACTCCTGCTGAAAAAGGAAGGGATGCATGCATATCATAGCACAACTGTGATTCTTTGTCCTGCGGCTTACAGGTTTCCCTCACTTTATGCTGTACATGTGTTCCTGGAAAATGGTGCATAACTTGAATTCACATAAAGGGAACCCACTTTACAATGTAATACATAGGGATATGTTCCAAGACCTTGACTGTGCTGACCCCCAGACCCATTTCTACCACTTCTACAAGACTATTTTGGTACTCGCCAACAGCAGACAGTACACACAAGCACAGGGTGTGGTGGTGAATGTTACCATAAGGGGTATGGCAGCTACACAAAACTGTTGCAGACAACAAGTGAAGAGCAGAGATCTATACAGGAGACTGTTTTCGTGTGCATCACTCCCACAGTACACCACGCAAGCAGCTGACTGTGGGCTTCCACCACACAGATCACATAAGAGTGAATTTACCTTGCATATAACAAATTTTCTGGTATAAAAAGGGTCACTGCATAAGAGCAAATTCGCACATACAGAACCTGCATAAAGCAAGGGGAACCTGTACAGTTGAGGCACATTTCAAGGCTGTAGCTAGTGTTTTCTTTTCCCAAACAATCCATCAGAAGCAAAAAGTTAGCTTCAGTTTTAGCTCTGTTGGTGCTCCTTAGAACTCCTAAGTAGGAGCAGAATGTAGAGCAGGTGTGTCAAACATACTGCCTGTGGAGCCCCACCATCCAGCCCTAGTTCTGCCCCTGGTTTGGTGTGGCATGTGCCCATGGCATGGGGCCAGTCCACAGGCCAGATCAGGGCCATAGATTCCCACTTCCCCTTTCCCTACCCCAGCATACCTGATCCAGTGGCCACTCGATCCCTTCTGGGATCTGTGCTGCATGCAGTGCGGATCCCAGAGGGTCTGAAATGGTTGCTATGTGCAGTATAGTCCTGTTGGAGTAGCTATCCCATTGCACATGGTTGCCACCCCAGCTGAACTGCGCCAAATAGTGCCTGTTCTGGGATGTGCGCTTCATGTGATGCCTACTTCAGTGGGTTGGGGACATGAATTGCATGTGCTGCTCACAGATGCTACATGCAGCATGGGTCCCTGAGTGTCTGGAGCAGATGCTACATGCGGTGCAGTCCCAGAACTGCCAGAATGGATCATGTGTGGGGCACATTTCAGCCAGAGAGAACGCTGCATACGGCATGGCTGCTGCACTGGCCAGACTGCCCTGCATGTGGTACCCGTTCTGGTATCTATGCAGCATGCAACATAGGTCCCAGACCAGCTGGATCAGATATGCTGGGGGCGGGGCAGGGGGGTGGTTCATGGGTCCTATCTGGACTGCAGAGTGGCTCCCCACCACACTTCTGTCCTGCTGAGCCAGATGAGTTTGACATCTGTGATGTAAAGGTCTGATCCTTATGTTTTGTAAGAATTGAATATTTTGTTTTGTTTTTTAATTAATAATGTCTACAACCTCTTGTTTCATAGGTTTACCTTCTATGATGGTCCTCCATTTGCTACTGGGCTTCCACACTATGGCCACATTCTTGCTGGAACCATTAAAGACATAGTAACCAGATTTGCCCACCAGAGTGGCTTTCATGTTGACAGAAGATTTGGATGGGATTGCCATGGTTTACCTGTGGTATGTACAATAAATGATCCTGCATGTATTTCTGCTGCCTCAATTCTTAGATTCTAGATAGGCGTGTTTTTTTTTGTTTACCCTTCTTTCTCTTTAGTGTTGTGTTTCTTCTAGGGGTTCCCCTAAAATCTTGATGGGGACTTTCTGTGAAGTTGCTGGCTTAGAATTAAAGGGCCTGTGCCTAAACTCGCTAGAGAGCTTGGGTACAAATTATAGTTCTTACGTTTTTCTTGTTTTTATTGCTCGCACAGTGAGATGGGATAGGGCGTCTTACCTGTATTTCAAAATAGCCGTGCTGTTTCTGCATGAGTAGTTTGTACTTCCAGACTTGTCAGGTGCTTGGGCTCTGTACCTATAATTGCTGGAACTTGATGGAAAAATATGTAAAATTTTGCATTGGCACTGTAAGGTTTTGGGTTTTTTTTGTTTTTAATTCCCTTCTAGGAGTATGAAATTGACAAAGCACTTGGCATCAAAGGACCGGAGGATGTGGCCAAAATGGGGATTGCAGAGTATAACAGTCAGTGTAGGGGAATTGTGATGAGATACTCCAAAGAGTGGGAGGTAAGTAGTATGTTTATAGGTATTTTGTCTGAATGTCTAGAGTTGCATCTTACTAAGTTTAATTAAATTTGACTTCATTGGAACTTTTTTCCTGTGCCTTGGAGAGTGGGAGAAGCAGAGGAAATGGAGCATTGACAGAACTCTCCACGCTCCCTGGCACATGACAGGACTGAGACAAAATGCTTCAGCTATTGGAACTCCCTCCTCACAAGGACATGGGACACAGGACCCTGGCATCTGAGCTTTAAATGGAGTCAAATGCACAGAATTGCAGCATGAGGTCCTAAACTGCAAATTACCACAAGCTCCAGGAACAAACAGTGACCCTGAGCTGAGCAGAGCCATGGCTGACTGAGAACCTCAGGCCTGGCCCTCCCCACTCCGGGCAGGGTTGTGGGTTTCCCGCCCTTTTTGTGAACAGCTCTTGCAGACTGGAACTCAGGCAGCCTGTAGAGCTCTTTGCAAAAGGGTGAAATCCGTGGGTTTTCCCTTTTTAGCAGAGAAATCCATTTTTTCTCTGATTTTTAAAAATGGGAAATCCATGGTTTTCTCCATTTTTCTGTGGGAAACAAAACCTAGATCCCTGGTCATGATAATGCAATGTTAAATCAGAATGTTAGGATATTCCCACAAGCCCTGCCCTTCCCTCCATGCCTCCCCCCACCCCGTGCCGCTCTGCTGCCTTTTTCCCTCAGGAGCCCCGCACTAGCCATGTGTCCCCAGCTTACCCTGCAACACGGGGATCCAAAGGGAAAGGCAGCAGAGTGGAATTTCCCCAAGCCGGGGTGGCACTGGGCAGGGTGGGGGGGCTTGGGGAGGCTATAGCCACCCCAACATTCCTCTCCCTTTTAACACCCCTGTAGCCACCCCTCCCAGAACTGCTTCCATCTCCCACCCCATGCACCTGAGCCTGCCCTGTTCCTGCCTGCTCTGAGCCCAGCCCAGCCCCCGCAGCGGGAAGAGCCTGGAACGGCCCCTGGCCCCGAGCCTGCAGTAGGCAGCCTGTCTCTGCTTCGTGCACAAATCTGGGGTTGGGGGGGACATATGCCTCCCCTGGGGTGAGCACAATAGTGTGGAGCTGCCCATCTTCCCACATCCCCTGGATGAGCCACCTTTTGGCTCCATCCTGCTCCTGGCCCTGGGGTCCCATTCGCTGCCAGGGCTGGGTAGCCCCTGCCCCTACCCCTACCCCACTTCTTCCCTC
>NW_017728997.1:44422627-44424974 GCF_001723915.1 Gavialis gangeticus | reverse complement strand
CCCCCCCCCTTCCCTTCCATGGATTTACCTGCTGGGCTCTGCTCTCCAAGCTGCCAGGCTGCATTTCTGTAAATCAGTTATTGGATCGGTATTGACTGACTGGGCTAGTTAATAATCAGCTATCGGTATTGGCCAAGAAGGTCTTTATTGGTGCACCCCTATTATTTAACAGTGCCTTTCATTATCAAAGGGAGCCTCAAGAATGAGAGGGCTTGCCAAATCATGATATATGGGTTAATGGAATTTTTAAAATGTGTCAGATTCCTCCGATACGTAAGATGGTTTTTTGGGGAAGGACAATTGGTTGTTGGGGTGTTTTCTTCTGTTTTTAAACTCAAATAAAATATATCAGAGCCAACATCTTAGATGCATGTTATAGTTAGTTAATTCCCTTGTAGTAGATCTTAGCAAACAGATTTTAAGTTTTGAAGATTAATGAGGTAATTGCAATTAAAATTTTTGAGAGAACATTAGGCCTATATTACAGTCTTAGTCAGCATGTACTCTCAGAGCTTGTCTGCATCTTCTTTTTTTGTACATATCTAATTGTGGAGGTGAATGTTAGTATCCATGTATCTATTTGATTTAATATATGAGATTTTTAACAGTAACTAAGTTATTTTTTGCAGTGGCACAAAAAGGGAGCACAAGATGAACAATATGAATTGCTTTTAAAATTATCTCTAATCTTTTGCTGTTACTACAGATATTTAGGGTGGTGGTGGCTCTTAGTTCCTGCATACATCCATTTTAACCTGTGCCTTCTGTAGTAAAGTTGGAATAAAGTACCGGCTGTACTTAGTTTACCAATACAGCCTCCTGCAGTTGGAGTGTAACAGCTGCTGTTCAGTCTGGAGTAGTTTACCCCCACTGTCACCTTTGAAACCACTCCAAGTGAATGTTTGTTAATGTCCTAGGCTGGGGTGGCTAACCTGTAACATGCATTTGACATGAGCAGCTTCTGGGAGTGGCGTGGCAGAGCAGGGTACACATTAGCAGGCAGGGCAGGAAGCAGAAAACAGAGCAGTAGACTGGGTATGGAGCACAAGATGGAATGTGTTTTACATGTGCTATTACTGCGCATGAATAAATTCTGGAGCTTATTGCTGTAGAATTGGTGCACCTGGGAGCAAAAGTTTGAACATGCACCTGGGAGCAGTTAACTCCAGAGCAGTCAGCTTTGGAGTTTATTCATGTGCAGCACATGGAGCTGGGTCAGAGCAGCCTTTGCTGGTAGGAGGCCCTGGGGGTCGGCCTGGGGCTGCTCCCCAGCTCAACATGCTGCAGAGGGGCTGACTAGGACACAAGGGTGCTTCATTGTGGGGCTAGCCCAGGGGCAGGCAATTATTTTGAGCGGAGGGCCGCTTACCCTGTTTTGGCAGGCTGTCGAGGGCCGCATGGGTTGCCCTGCCCCATGACAGGTGCCCCACCCCTTGACAGTTGCCATGCCCCCTGATCACCATCTGGGACCACTGTCCCAATGTCTTGGAACCAGTGTCCCAGGACCAGCACCAGTGGGGCCTAGAGCAGGGCACAGGCTGGCAGGGGTCTGTGGAGCCAGACTGGGCTGCACCAGCAGGAATGAGGGAGCTGGCTTGGCTCCATAGAGCCTCAGCCAGCTGGGACCCCGTGCTTCTGCCACCCTGCTCTGGGCCCCACCGGCACTGGCCCTGGGACACCGGTGCGGGCCCTGTACTCCCACTGGCTTCCTGCCTGCTTGCACCCAGTGCCCCCCAGCCCCGTGGTACAGGCAGGGAGCAGTGCACAGCCCCGACCCCCTGCTTGCCAGTAGGGAAGAAGCTGATGCTGAGCATGGGGAAAAGTGTCCCCTCACCTGCCCCATGGCTGGCGCCCCACGCTGCAGGCGCTTGCAGCCCACGTAGGGCAGTCCGGAGCAGGCACAGGTAGCCCCAGGCAGGTTGCAAGTGGCTGCAATGCGGGGCGCTGGCCATGGGGTGGGTGAGGGGCCACTTTTCCCCATGCTCAGCACCAGCTTGTAACCCGCCCCACTGTCAGCCTGTGGGGCCGGGTTACAAGCTGGTGCTGAACGGGGGAGGGGGGGAAGCAGCCCCTCCCCGCCCCATGCCCAACGCCCTTCGCTGCAGCCACTTGCAGCCTGCCTGGGGCTGCCTGTGCGTGCTCCAGACAACCGCGCACGGGCTGTGAGTGCCTGCAGCGTGGGGCGCTGCTGGGTGAGGGGCTGCTTTTCTCCACGCAGGGAAGGACCCAGGGAAAAGCTGGGGGGGGGAAGAGGCCCCTCCCATGCCTGGTGCCCCACGCTGCAGGCGCTTGCAGCCTATGCGGGGCTGTCTGGAGTGTGCACAGGCAGGGGGGCTTCTGGCTGGGG
>NW_017728997.1:44419691-44422606 GCF_001723915.1 Gavialis gangeticus | reverse complement strand
GGGGGTGGGGCCGGGTGGGCCCCATTGTTGTGGCAGCCTGCTGGGCTTCCCCTGGGTCCTACTGCCCTTGGTTTCTGCTATTTTTGACAGGAACCAAGGGCAGAGATATATTAATTTTCCAAATTTTTTAGGGCCCCCCTGGGCCAGGCCTGTGGGCTGTATTTTGACCACCACTGGGCTCGCTGGTAGTATTTACAAGTACTATATTGCTGCAGAGCAAATTAGTTTAGTTTACTCCAGCCTAGTAGGGATGGACATGTAGATGTTGAGACATTTATTGCACAGCTAATTAATCAACTGTGCAGTAAACATCTCATGTAGATGCACCCAGGGAGAAGCAGAAAGAGAGCAGCATATTGTGGAGGGGAATGGAAGTGAAGTGGCACCCTGGGCATTTCTTATCTTGTGACGGGCCTGCCAAAAAGGTTGGCCCTCCTGACTCTAGCCTTCTAATTCCAATATCTCTTTTAAGGCCAGAGTGTGGAGAGTACCTCAGTTTTTCTTGGGTACCTGAGAATCAGTCCTGTAACTTGTCTGAGCGATAACTCTCGATCCTGGCTGCATCAAGAGCTACATGGGCACTCAGTGTTAACCAAAGAGCCACCACAAAAAACTCCCAAGGGATTGTGGCAAACACTAATGCAAAAGAAAAAAAAATTACAGTACTTGTCCCACAACTGCATGGGTCTTGCATTGTCCATACTTACAGGAAAGACTCACCTAATGCACACAGTAAAAGAAATAAAAACCTCTTAGGTAGTGGTTTCTGTAATGAGCTGCAGGAGAGGAAGTGGAAGAATTATTTGCTTGTAGCCTGGAAGTTAGGTTTTGAATATTTATAGGTTAGAACTTAATTTCCTATTGGGCTAGTAGGACTTGTGGCAGTGACAGTCTATGCAGTCCTGTCTGGGTGAGAGGAGTGTTTTAGGTAATCAGGAAGGCATTTTGGTGGTTTCTTCTGCTTTCTGAATAGTGCTGCTTTTGTGTGGAGCCACCTGGCTCAATCTTGGGTCCGCTTTCCTTGTTTTTGAGGATGTTTTATCCATCTTCTAACTTACTGCATTCTTGCCTGGGAAGGCACAGGCATGAATCAGGTTTTGTTTTGTTTGTCCTGTTTTGTGTCTTTTTGCATTCTACCTTACCTGCCCTTCAAAGCTTTCTTTAATGTTGTATCTGGGGCAGAAACCATTGATTAAAATTGTGCAAATTGCTAAATGAGCAGAATGGGGCTTATCCTTCCAAAGATGGAAAATTATTGATTTATTTCCTAGATTGTTATTTCTCAAATAAAATGAGTAACTTTGGTTCCCCTTTTTAATAAACTGAATTGCATCCTTTTAGATAACATTTTGCTTTCTGCTTCTCACCTCAGTTTTGATTATCATAGACTTTTAGCAGCTGGCATTGCAGTGTGTTAGTTTGTGTTTTGGTTCTGAGACTTAATCTTTCAGATGGCAAAAAAAAAATGTTTTGTATTAATGCTGTTTATAGCAATAGTCACTAAACCTAAAGTGGAAGTCAATTAAGTAAATCTATGTAGAGAACATAATAATCAGTAGGATGTGGTCTGTCTACTGGCAAATAGTAAAACTGATTATTCATATTGTCATTAGAATGCAGGAATTCTTTGCATTTCTATGGACCACATTTGTTGGAGAATTGATTTTCTGAGGCCTTTTTCTTCTGTTTTTTAAACCCAAATCAAATATATCAGACCCAACATTTTGGATGCTCAGTCCCATTGTAATAGATCTTAGCAAAGAGATTGCCATAGCAAAAAACATGAACAGCCAAACCTTTAAAAGATTTGACAACCACATTTACTGCTGCCAAAGCAAAGTTTTGAGGTGAATCCTGAATTCCCTGGGTTGAGCAAAGTTGTGACTGGTTTCTCTTCAAGTCGCATAAATCTTTCCTCCTTCCTGCAGGTACTCTAGCATACCCTGCATCTGTCTTGTTGCACGAAGGGGATATTTTTATATTGCATGGTTTTGGATTTAAGGAAAGGCCTTAATTCATGACCTTTCTTTTGTGTACTCCATGCTAGATCAAATACTTTACCCTGAACCATTGTCAGGCTTAAATATTTTGTGGGCCTGGTACACTGATGGGGGTAGAACATGTGCTTTTAAACAAGTTGTTAAAGTAATAGATATTGGAAATATAGTGTGATCATTGTTTTGAGTTGTTTTTCAAGTTGTATGTTCATATTTTAACAGTTCAATGTTACCAGACTAGGACGCTGGATTGATTTTGAGAATGACTATAAAACTCTGTATCCAGAATTCATGGAATCTGTATGGTAAGTTCCTTTAGCTCACTAAGCTCTTTAAATATATAAATGTTTGAAATTTGCTTTGGTCATTGTAATTGTATGGTGAGCCATATTCCTTTCTGAGAGGAAAATGTTTACCGTATTTCTCAGAGATTTTCTTTTCTATTTCTAATTTACTAATTGCCAGTGACCAGAAATGTATAGAATAGACTAATTTAAATATTTTGCCCCTGCATTTAACAAAGTAGCTTAGATTTATTGTAAATCTGTCAAGGAAGAGACTTAATAACCAGCCTTCTCTTTGTTTGTTTTATAATAGGGTTTTCAAAGAAAGCAAATAAAACTCATGCAAGTTGTTTTGGCTTTGTAGTCTCATTTAGTAATGTATTCTATACAAACCTAGATCTGAAGAATGACTTGAAAAATGTTCCAGTCTATGTTACCTTAGTCGCTTTCCCATACAAATGCCATTCTTGCTTTTATTTCCAAGAATCGTAACCCAAATGCCATTGCCCTAACTGAAACTCATCTGTAAGGCTGAACCTGGAGACATTTAAACCCATTCCTTTTAATTTTGTGTTTGTGGATCTGGAATTTGGGAACTTTCTGTGATTTTTCCCCCCCCCCCCCCCCCCCCGGG
>NW_017728997.1:44410071-44419449 GCF_001723915.1 Gavialis gangeticus | reverse complement strand
CCCCCCCCCCCATGTGGATGATGTAAGTAGGATCATTCTTAGTAAGGTACTCAGCTACACTGTTATCACCACCACTTGAACTTACTTGGGTTTCTCTATATGGCATTGTAATGTTCTGTGTAGACAAACCCAAATGCTTTGTCCGATGTTATTTAGGGCATGTTTGAACAAGTACACCTTGTGGTAAAATGGTTGTTGTACATTTTTTTTTTTTGAATTTGAGTATTTTGTTCCTTTGTAGTTGTGTAGTTCTGTGACTTAATGCATTATGTCACAAATGATGCAAACTTGGGTAGAGATGAACCTAAGTGCAGTTGTTCTTTGAAGCATTAAAAAAAATGGAGCCCTTCAGCTGCAAGCAGATGTTACATCCCCCTACTGTGTCCCTGGCTGGAGTGTTTCAGAATCACTATGTGCTCTGCAGCTAGGGGGCATGACAGGGCTGCTGCATGTTGTGGTGCTGTCCCTCAAGGCTTACTCTATCCTTTTTTGAGTGAGGAAATGTCTGGATCTAGTTGGAGATGTGCTTAATATGGATTCAGTTTGTATGGTTTTAATAGTGATGTCTGAAACACCTTTTCTTACTGCCATTGTAAATTCCCCATGTGACCTTATGCTATTGAATGTGCCTAGCTCTATGGCATATATTTGTGAATTTTTAATATTCTTTAGGAAGAATTTAGGGATGAGCCCTCTTGTCTCCACAGGCAAAACAAGCTAGAGTTTTGTGTCCTAGTCTGTATAACTGAAAGGCTACTGCATTAACCACTGTATTGGCTAAAGGCCCCAGGGACATACTGCTTATTATATAGGTAAGGACTTCACATAAAAATGGCTTCTATGTGCCTGATAAACTGTGTGTACATCTGCTCTCCATGCTTGGACTTGAGATTAAAGACTGGAGTGCAGTGGCAGCATATGTGAAACTGCTGATGTTACTGTCCTTCAGGATTTCAATGTTTATGCTCTATTAAAAGGCAGTAATGCAAGACCTTTAAGCCTCCAATCTGTTAAAATATCTTTTTTCATACTACTGTAGAACTCTTACAGTTGTATTACAGTGCTGGGTGGCATTACAAGGCAGCTGCTATTCTTATCCAAAGATAGCTTCAAGAACACATCAGCCTGATTGGCTAATGGTCAAAGTGCCACTATATCAGAAATTTGCTGTTCAGTGTAACAGACATGCATTAACTTGAGGTGAAAACTGCTGATGTGATATAACTTTAAATGTTAGTTACCTAAGATCATTTTGTACTAAATAGTTCAAATGAAGAAAGATGGCAAACATGCATACCAGTGAAATATGGCATACTTATTTAACTAATTTAAGTGAAGTTATTGGTATATTAGGGCTTTTTTAGATGGTCTCTTGGCCATTTGAGATATTCTATCCCCAACAGGTTTCCCAATGAACAGAAAAGAGCTGTTTGTGAGATTAAGTTGAATTAAGGAAACATAAACTGTGTGGAGTGCAGCAGATTGGGCAGAAAGTGGAAAGCAAAGCGGCAGATCAGGGAGGGGAAGAGGGCATGTAAAGGGTGTGGGGCTGACTTTTTGTTGTTGTTTTTTTATTTAAATCCAAGGTGAGGTTTAACATGGGGGGGAACCCCACACTTTGGATTGAGTGCAAGCTGGGGAGCAGGCAGCTGCTGCGGCTCTGACTCCAACTCTGGCCCTGACCTAGAATCGGAGCTACAGCCACTCTTTCTAAAGAGAAATGAAAATCATACTGTGGGTTAGCTTTCAGATCAGCAGCTCTAAGAATTAGTATTTGATCATTTTGGAATGTCACTGCATGATGAAGAACAACTTCACCTGAATTAGAAAACTAGTGGACATGGTATTTGGGGCCAGGGAGCTGCTGTGTAATTCAGGATTGACTGGCAGGCAGTGGGAAATAGCTAGGCTTGGCAGAATTTTATTTTCGTTTCGGTGACTAAAATTGATGTTTTATTTTTAAGTAATTGCACTTTTTATTTAAAAAAAAAAAAAATTTTCAGAGTTGCGTAAAATTAGGGGCACGGCGGGCAGACAATTTAGTAATGATAGTGTACTGTTAAAAGCTTTCTAAAGTCGCATGTCAAAATATAAAAAGTGAATATCCATAATTCAATAAAGTATGCCCTGCTTTGAATTGTTCTGTTCATTTGGTAGTACATTTGTACAAGCCTGGTACCTTCACTCTCACAGAGCACAGTGTGAGGGCAGGAGCTGGGATAGGGGATAGGCTGGAGTTGCTGGTGGCACTTGCTCTGGGAAGAGGTTTGTTGGGGGACTCCTGACTTTCAAATGCCGCTGAATTCCCCGAGTCCTGCACTGTGCTAGGAGGCAGCAATCACCTTGCCTGGGCAGGAAGCAGCTTCTCATAGCCCTTTAGGGGGTAAACCCTGCCTGGCGGGCACCAGCGGAGTGGCAGACCCACCTCTTGATAGACATGGCTTCCCTCCCCTCTGGGCAGTGCAGGGGCAGTGGCTGGGCCCTGGGGCACCCCTGTGTGTTCTGTCCGGAGCATACAGGGGCTGGGTTGGGCAGAGTGGGAGTTTGGTGCTTGATCCCTGGCTAGGACCCAGGCAGAGCAAGCAGCCAGCAGCACCAGTCTACCGGCAGCTAACAGCCCTGCCCCTTTGTGATGGGATCCTGCAGCAGTGCACGCCCCCCACCAATAGCCCTTCAGACTGTTCCTCAGCTCCTGCAGCAGCTGCCTGTGCCATTGCGAGAGGAGCAGTGTGTGGATGGTGCAGCTGGGGCTCCCCCTTCCCGTGTGTGTGTGTATTGCACGCAGCACTCTCCATCCCAGGTTTTTTTGTTTTATTTTTCTTTATATCCCCTTTTCATTCATTTTGATTATTACTGATGGAAATGTTTTTCTGTTGATCTGTGAGTGTGAGGTGAAATCATGTAATGATAAAAACAATACTGCCAAGCATTCAGCTCCCTTCTATTTACCTTATAGTCCTTGGGGAGTAGTCTGTATTTTTCGCCTTAGGAACTGCTTCACAGAATGCTGTGTAGTCAAAATATAGGCAGAGAAGGTAGCTTTTCTAAGAATGTCCAGGAAGACCAGACGGGAGCTGACTTCCTTTTGTGGCTTGATTGCTCTAGCAGTACTTCCCAAGCCCAGTTTTCCATGTCTCTGGGGCAAGATTTTTTTAAGCTGGCTACCAGGCCACTTGGAGGAGGACTGACACATGAGGAAAAGATGTTGCCACTGGAACCCTTATTTATATAATCTTGACTGAAACTGAAATTTCAGATGTCTTGCATCTTCCTGAGGAGGAAGCAAATGGGGATCTGGGGATCCTTATTAGAGAAGAAGCTGGGTTCTTCATAGGCCAAAGAGCTGAGCTGGTGTTTCTGACAGCCTTTTCAGTCTTCATTTTTCACATCCTTTCATTTAGTGGCTGGAGAAATACCTGTGTATACATACTTTTGACCACTCTTCCAGCAGGTACTTTCTTATTCTTGTGTACT
This sequence comes from Gavialis gangeticus, assembly GCF_001723915.1. NCBI lineage: Eukaryota > Metazoa > Chordata > Crocodylia > Gavialidae > Gavialis > Gavialis gangeticus. Next base: position 44,415,975 of record NW_017728997.1, on the reverse strand, counting down.
GCTATGCTTTCCCAAGTTTTAGCATTCAAGTCCATCTATGCGAAAAGTGAGGCAGATCTAGACTAAATGATGTAGTCCTATGTAAAGATACTGGAGCTAACTTGGGTATTCAGAAATAGTGTAACTGATGTAGCCCTCTGGTACCCTCTGCCTGATATGCACTTTTCAGAAGCAGGGCATATTACCCCAGTAGAACAGTGTGTTAATACAGCAGTATCTAGTATCTGAGCTATATTGTGCTAAGTAGGCATGCTAATCATGTCTAGACTTGTACTTGAAAACAGAAATTCATTCAACTTTTCCTTAGCTTTTAAGCTTATGAGGATAGGGACTATGCTTTGTTCAGTGACTGATTCCTAGGCACTAGAGGAATACAGATATTTAATATCAACTTTTCTAATTTCTAGTCAAGTTTTCCTGGCCTAGTTTACCCCACTGTAACAGGAGCTCCTCTTCGGGGTCTGTCTACTGGAGACCCTGTCTACCTGTTATAGGCCAAATCCCCGCCTTCTTGCCTGCCATGCCTTCTTGTTAATTGATTAATAGATGCAATTAAGTGGGAGGCTGCCCACTTCTGCCCCAATGCCAGGGGGCGCTATCTGTGGCTCCATTCCTCCCCTACACCGCAGCCCAAGCCTCGCTGATGGTACTGACGTTTGGTCTGGGCCTTGTTATAATTTGGCCCCCTTGTCCTCCCCGGGCTCTCCACAGCCCTGTCTTGCGCTGCACCCCCACTGGTGCTCAGGCTCTCCACAGCCCCGATGCTGCCCAAAGCAGGTCCCTGCACGCACCAGTCAGGCAGCTGGGTCCACCCTGCACCCCTTCACCTCCTGCCAGGACCTGGACCAGCTGTGCGGCCTTGGCTCCCCACCAGGATGCACGCCATGGACTGCTCTCACCCAAACCGCCGGTTAAAACAGTAAATGAAACACAAGCCCCTGGGCTATAACATAAAATCCAAACCGCCGGGCTATAACATCAATCACCCTACCGGGGAATATTCCATCCCTCAACAGTGACAGAAGTGGTTCCTGCGGACAGGCCTCCCCCCTTTGGTTGTTTTGGGGAGAGCTCCTTCCCCCTTGGTGGCTGGCAGGGAACTGTCCTCCTGGCCTCAGGCCTGGGACTTGTATGTGAGCCAGGTCCAGCCCCTTCCTGTCAGTTGACCTGTAACAGGTGGGTGCTGCTGGCTCACTCTGGTTGCCGTGGTAACTCACAGCTGGGGCTCCCTACTCACTGCTAGGGCTCTTTCCCTAGCAGTTCCCACACTTTATAGGAGCTGGGCACCTAAAGTGCCCTGCAACACCCACCAAGATTTGTCAGCAGTCCTTTGCGTACATCTTTATATACATTTCTGTAATGGTGACAGACTCTCCTTTATGCCAGCAGATGTGCACCACCTACATCACTGCACTGAGTAAGGCTTCTGCTACTGCCCAGCAGCCAGTAGAAGATGTGCAAAGACACTCCTGCATCACCTGACCTCAGTTGTCTTTCCTGCCTTGTTAATGGGGCTGGACCCAATGATCTTGCCAAGGTCCTTTCCAGCCCCTTACAATATATGAATCTATGAATCTTCTGACTACCCAGTCCCTTCAACAGAAGGTGCCTTCTGAGGGCACAGTTTGCATTTTCCTGTCACAGTTGCTGAGTGGATTACCAAGGAACTCCTGGAAGCACCTGGTTGTGCATGTGCGTTTGTGGCTTGACAGTAGCAGCTGCTGTTTGCCCCTAGAACTTTTGCAGCAGAGCTGGGTTAGTGTAGCCAGAGCTCTACTAAAGATTGTTCCCCTAACAGGAAGTTGCATAGATTTGTATCCCCCTGTTGGGCTTACTTATTTCTTAAACTTGATAGATTTCATAGATTTTTATAGACATTTGGGCTGGAAGGGACCCCAAAGGATCATCGAGTCCAGCCCCCTGCCCCAGGGGCAGGAAGTCAACAGGGTTCATAGGATGGGTGCTTGAACCACCTCTGGGGGCAGTCTATTCCGAAACTTCGGGCTTGGACAGTAAAGAAGTTCTTCCTTGTGTCCAGCTTGAATCGGTCATGGTGGAGTTTGTGACTGTTCGATCTTGTCATCCCTTGGGGCGCTCTGGTGAACAAATGTTCCCCCAGATACTGGTGGTCACCCCTGATAAACTTATAGGTGGCCACCAGATCACCCCTGAGTCTGCGCTTTTCCAGGCTGAAGAGTCTCATTGCTCTCATCCTTTTGTCATAAGGTCTATTTTCCTGACCTCTGATCATGCACGTGGCTCTCTGCACTCTCTCAAGCTTCTCCATATCCTTTTTGAATTGTGGAGCCCAAAACTGGACTCAGTACTTCAGCTGCGGCCTCACCAAGGCCTCGCAATGGGAGAATGACGTCCTGGGATTTGCTTGAGAAGTTTTGTTCCTTAATCAGGGTCTTTTGCTGTTAAAATATTTAAATTCATTTTCTTCCTCCTCTTCTGTCTCTCATCATTCTTCTCTTATAGCACTGTCGGCCTCTAGGACAAAACAAGGATTCCAGAGACGTCAGTTTGAGGCCTGCTCTGAATTTGTGCTGACAACTGTCCCTATTTGACCTAGCTGTAAACTGGTACCGGTCATCAGGCTGGGGAATCAAGCATGCTGGTCACATCTCTCATCTGCTTCTCATGACTTTGCAGGATGTTTTTCAAACTGCGTTGTGATAATTCATCTCCTTTTTCTATTTTGGTTCTTAACAAATATATCCCACAAAACCTGCTTCCTGAGATATGCTTTACAAGCAGAGAGATGCTTACTTTGTAAGCTACACAGGAGACTTCATTTTCTTTCTGGACTGTAGAGTACTGTTGTCCTTAAGGACTCTATAGCCTTTCAAATACGTTGGGTATTTGAATATGAACTGACTTCTTTTATGCAATTTGTAGTCTAAATGGAAATAATGGAGTTCAGTTTCACAGAATTGTTACCTAAAGTCCAAGAAATGTTCTCCTTTTTTTCAAATTAGGCAGGGGTTGCCTGTAGTACTCCCTTAGCACGCTTAATTGGTTCCTGAAAAACCGAGCCTTAAGCAAAACTAGCGTTAAGCGAAACTGAAAGTTTTTGATCAGCCAAGATGGTGACCGTGAGCGTTTATAGTACTCAGCGAGTTTCATTAAGTGGAATCAGGTATCAATTTAAAATTAGTGCTATTTCATTATAACACTCAGCAAAACAGTGTTAAGCAGGGGTTGCCTGTACTTCATTCTTCACTACTGTAAAGATGACCTTTACGTTTCCTTCTTCACATGCACCCCCCCCCACCCTTGGTTTATGGTGGATTTTGCAGTTGTCAAATTCCAGACTCACAGTATTGTTTGTGACTTGAGTCAAGGGTTGGTCATAATGAACAACTTCTTACTTTTAAGCAAGAAGCGCTGATCAATCTGAATAGCTTGTTTGTGTCTGGTGACTTGATCTAGCTTTATTTTTTAACTTTATTTAATAGAAATAGGTAAGTTTTTGAATTATCCTGGCACTATAGTTATGCTGTTTGTGAAGTTAGAAGCCTCATTTTAAAAAGTTTTTGGTACTAATAAGGAATTTTTAATTTTCTTGAGAGCGAACAGTAATAAATGGTAATTGCTCGTCAAGTAATGAGCCATTATAAGTAGGATAATAAAGTACAACTGTGGGGTGTCTCCAAAGCTGCTGAACTTGAGGAGAAATCTATAATTATCTAAAGTGCTCTATTGAACTACTTTGTGTGTGTATAGAAGGTGTATGCTGAACAATTTCTTTGCACCTGGGAAGGATGTTCAGGTATGCAGTGCCTGGCAGGATAGCTAGCTGGCTTATAAATGCTAGGTTAATCTTGGCTTTCAGAGTCTCAAGTTTGGGGCTTCTCTGAAGTGCAGATCAGTGGCAGTCTTATAGTTATCCAGATTAAGGATTAATATGATCTGAATTTAGGAAGATTTTTTTTTGTTTTTTTGGTTAATATAGTTCCTTTTGAAGTTCAGACTGAATCTAGTTATGTTTGGTAATTAAAGGAACTGTGAAACTTGAGGCTAAGTACAGATGGGCAAAAAACCTGAGGCTGAATCAATTCAGTCTTTGCAGGTTAGTCTAAGATGCGTAGATTGAACTCATAAGCAAATGAATAGACATTCACTTTTGATTCTGGAAACGCAGCTACGTACCTGTGGAGGCCCAATTCAGAAGCTGGTCGGGGAGTGGCCGGCAGTAGAGCACACCTCCATGCTCAGCGGGAGCAGACAGGTTAGGTCAAGGCTAGCCCACCCACGCTGTGAGGAGGAATTTACTGGGAAGGTGCAAAGCATCCTGAGATAGGGGACTGTGAGTTAACTTGAATGTTGAGGTGATCTGGGCAGACTGCATTTTTTTTTTTCCCTTTTTCATGTGGAAGTGAGCTGTGATAATTAAAGTTTTTGTCTCTCACTAAACGTCATAAATATTTTGCTTAACATGTTTTCAAAATGACTTTCACAGTTAGTCTGCATAGGAGCATAGACTAATTCACCTTGCTGTCTTTCTACAAGTAGTATGTGGATTTTGATTTTGCATTTAAGTGAATCTACTCTAATTATTTTAACGTTGGGGAACTATGCTAGCAAAAATGTTCTTGATAATTGCATCTTGTTTTTGTAAACTGTTGGTTTTATTGCTAGAAAGCCAGTCTGAAATATTTCAAGATGATCAAATAGTTGCGTGTATGGTGGTGCATATAAGCAGAGATCACTTGTGATCCTAAAGAGCAGCCTGTTGAAAGCAAAAAAAAATGTTTAGTTGGGATCAAAAGGAGCATTAAAAATGCAAATGGATAGTTAATGTGAAAGGTGATAATCTCTGCTGAGAGCTTTGAATGGTAACAGGGTCTGAAAGCTAATCTCTGCTCAGCAGTGGAAAAAATGTTTAGTCCTAAACTGCAGGTAGATAAAATTGCCACAAGAGCGTGGTGTTGGCTTGGCTTTATTTTTGCAGCTCCATCTCATGGTTCTCCTGATGCTTATTTTTTTTTTTTTGGTTACATTTTCATCTAAGCAATCATTAAATATTCAGAGATGCTTGCACTGACCTGTTTTTGTCCTATACTATTAGCAGACTATGTTCTTTAAAAACAGAGGAAAAGTAGACCAGGTTTTTATATCTGGATACGCATTTTAACCACTTTCCATTTCAGAAGGTAAGAATAAATGTTGAAGAATAAATCCAAATAAAGTAAATCTAGTTGTTTTGTTATAATTTGTCTGCATTAACCAACCATAACCGGTATTTTAAAGCATTTAATTACATTTTTTTTTCTGTTTTAATTGAGCTACTGAAATACTTTGCATATCTATTTCAACATAGATGTTTATATTAATTAATAGTCAGAGCAAACCAGATGTTAAAGGCTGAAATGTCTTGTGGGTCAGCTCTGTGCTGTCCCAACCTTGAGAACATCATTTTTATTTTCTAACAGAATTTACATGTATTTTGTGGTGTCTGGAAAGAACATGACCCTCAATATGTTTTTGTACAATTCTTTTGACTTTGGGACATGGCAAAAGGAGATGGGAGATTTGAAATATACCCAGAGTTCAGATTATGTGCATGACTAATGGCATTTTTTTCACGTCTTGAGGCAAACTAAGCTGTTCACAACAGGTTTCAGTAAGATTTGTTGACTTTTCCTTGATTACTCTCTGTGGGGCTCAGCTGCTATATTTTGAACCTTGGTATGACTCAAATTTCTCATTGGAATATTTTGTTTTTCTTCTCTCTCTCTTTGGTAGAAGAGAAGAACAAATATTCCAGTGAGAAATTTGAGTCATACCAATGATAAGATAAATAGTGATATATCTCTCTCTAAGACCCTATACATACATCTATAGATCTATTTATACATATCAAGATCTACAGAGATACATGTATGGTGTGTGTATCTC
>NW_017728997.1:44406105-44409906 GCF_001723915.1 Gavialis gangeticus | reverse complement strand
CCCCCCCCCCCCCCCCCCCCCCCAAAAAAAAAGCGGGGCAGGGCATGTCCAGGACTGCGCCATGGGCAACTGGAGGCTTGGGGCCTCCAAAGAGACACTCTGGTAGTTAGCCAGTGTCTGTATGCCTGCCTCTTGCATGATCCACTCTGATACCATGCAGGGCAAACAGTGATGCAGGCTGCAGTGACCTGGACCTGGGCTGCATATCAGGTAAATGGTGGGGCGGGTGCTGTGAAAGTGTGGGGGACCATGGGGGGCAGCTTAGGAGGGGTGGGTCCCCCACAGGGCCCACATGCTGCCCCCCCCCCACAGGCCCCTAGAGCCCTGCCTATGCCCAGAGCTGCTTTTGCCTTCAGCTAGTGCCAGTTCTCTGGCGGGGTGGGGACTATGGGGGACAGGTAGACCCCCAAGTAGAGCAGAGAGCCCATGCTCCAGCACATCCCGTGGAGCATGGGTGGGAGCGAGCCCACCTGCCACCCACTGCCAGGCCAAAGCTCTTGACCCAGTTGACCTGGGCAGAGGAGGCTGCTAAATACAATGCCTGGAAGGCCTCCACCTGCACCAGGTTGCCTGAGTCCTGGACTGTGAGGAGTACATTGTTGGCATACGCTGACCGGGAACCGGCAGTGCGGCTGGTCCCTGAGTGTCAACCCCACCACCCGTCTCTGCAGGAGAACAAGGAAGGGCTCCAGGAGCAAGGCATACAGCTGGCCTGACAGTGGGCAGCCTTGATGCGCTCCTCTCCTGAACAGGATGGGCTCCATCAGGGTCCAGCTGAACTTGACCAAACACACTGCAGAGGCATACAGCACTTGGAGAGCCGGCATGAAGCGGGGCCTGAAGCCAAAGGCCCACAGCATGCCTGTGATGTACCTGCAATCCACTCTGTCAGATGCCTTCTCCTGGCCCAGGGATAGGAGGGCGAAAGACAGGCCACCCCAGCACGCTAGCTCCAGGAGGTCCCAAACCAGGTACAGGTTGTCAAAGATGGAACGTCCAGGCACCATGTACGTCTTATTGGGATGGATCACGTTTGTCAGCACAGACGGCAGGTGCAGCGAGATGGCCTTTGCTACCCACATCCTCCAGCAGACTGGCACTGAAATGCTAGTAGGCTGACCCTGGACATGCAGGGCCTAGTGTGGCCTGAGTCCATACAAGGTGATGATCGCTGAAAGGGTTTGGCTGGATGCCAGAGGAGTGGGCCTGGGCAAAGTGCAGCAAAGAGATATAAACCCGGTCCAACTGGGAGTGGCATGCCTGCTTCTCCCCCACACTTCCATAGGTGAAGGCAGGGGGGTCTGTAGGGTGACAGGCACACCAGACGTCCACCAGGGAGTAGTCCATCGGGATCTCCCCAAGGATGCCCATGGTGGCCTGGTTCCGCTCCCTGCTTGACCGGTCTTGCACATCAAGGGTGATGTTAAAGTCCCCGCCAAGGACCAGGCACTCATGAGGGTATGTGGCCGCCTGGCGGAAGAAATCTGCCAGCTCCGGGTCCCTCACAGGGGTGTACACGTTCAGGACCAGGCCCTGCACCTGGACCCAGAGGTGCAGCAGGTGGCCTGGTACCACCTCAATGTCCTGGAGAACCTTTGGCTGCTGGCCTGGGGAGAACAGGGTGGCTACTCTGCAAGAGGTGGCTGAGAGGCGACTAAAAAAGAACCTGCCTCTCCACTCTAGCCGCCAGCTGTAGACTCATCAGCTAGTCATCGGGGTCTCCTGCAAGAATATCACGGGGTACCCTCCCTCCTGAACGAAGGAGAGCACCCAGCACCTCTAGAGACCCTTCCTGCAGCTGTGGACATTGAGGGTCACAATCTTAAATGACCTTGTGGCTGGGGTTGTGGAGTAGACAGTTCAGCAGGGGCCACAAACATCTAAATGCCCGGTGTGGGGCCCGCTGTCTCGTGTAGCATCCTCCCATACATATAGAGGGCATCTATGAAACTGCAGATCTGCCTATAGATCTGAGCGTTGCAGCTTTTAGGTCCCTTATCTTCCCCCACCAGCACCCTCGCAGTGGTGAGGACGCTGTCAAAATCTCCCCAGCTGTCCAAGGCTACCTGTACCTTGCTGGCGGACTGGCAGGTGTAGTCACGGCCAAGAAATGCAGTAGCTCACCTCTGGGGACCGCTGGGACTGAGAGGTCCGCAGGCTTCATGGAGGGTCTCTCCAGGGTTTGGGGCTCAGCAGGCTCCTTAGGGATCATCTGAACCCCACAGTCTGCTAAGACTCTGGACTCTGGTTTGGATTGGGAGAGCTCTGCAGCCCCTTGGGACAGGGGTGGAGGTAAGGATAGGGGTGAGGCTCTTCACAAGATGGTGGGGTAAAGCTGGAGTTCTGGTGGGGGAGGTCCATGTAGGGTCCCTGACAAGATTGGCCTGTTGATCAGAGGACCCCCCACTGCCACCCCCTGTGGTGTGGGACAATGGGGCAGGCTGGAAGTGCAGTTTTTCTGGGAGGGGGAAGGAAGAGACCTGTCAGGCACCAGCATGGCTTTGGTGTCTGCCTTGGGGTCCTGGAAAAGGGGACCTCCTTCCTCAGGGCTCACTGGGTTGAGCCACAGGGCCCCTGTCTCCCCCAGATTGTCAGAGGGGGAGGGCTCTACTACTGGACATTCTTCTAGGTCAGCCTCAGTGCCCATGGTCTCAGAGGGTAGGTCCTGGCCATTGGAGTGAGGGGCTTCCTGCATGGGCTCCTGTTCAGGAGTGTCCAGCAGCCCTGAAGCGTCATCTTCTGGGATAACATGTTTAATCTTCCCTGGGGGTGGGGTGTCAGATGCAGCTGGGGAGGCCTGCAGAAGCTGAACCACTCCTTCTCCCCATGTGATGGTCTTGGGAGGGTGGGGGTGGGGGGGTCTTCTAGGTCAGGGCTCCACCTGCACCCAGGCTTCTCTCTTGGCTTTGCACCTGGAGGAAACCTGCACCCACTCAGCCATGGGGCAGTCCTCAGGTGAACGGGCTTCAGTAGAAGGTGAGGGTTAGGGTGGTGGGGCAGTTACAGCGGAGGCATGGCTGGGGATGGGGGGGTTCCGTCTCCCTTTCCTTCCCTGGCTGCTGCCCCTCTCCCTGGGACTTTGACATACTTGGTTGGGGGGTGGGGCCCCTGAGGTCACGGGGATCTGGTAGTTGTGGCTGCGGTGCCAGGAGGGCCCAAGTGGGGAGGGGCACTGGTGGTAGGGGCACCCCTTTTGCCAGTGGGACCTGTGGACACCCTCCCTGCCTGACCCATGGGGCACCCATGATGCAAGTGCCCCGGGGCATGGCACTGGAAGCACCATAGGTCCCTCAGCATATAGATAATCCACACTAGGGCTCCCTTAAAAGGAATTATGAGGCTGCCCTTGGCCTTCAGCTGTGGTCCTGCCACCAGCTGGATCATGACCTGACAATGGAAAGGGTGCATGTGGCGGAGGCCGGGATCTTGGTACCCCAGCAAGAGGGCCACCACCGGGGAGATACCTCTCCCCAAGGTTGGGAGATGGGGGAGCAGGGCCCAATTGGGGATATAAGGTGGGATGGAGCTGAGGACCATCTGGTCCCCAGCTCTTCTAGGGGCTCGAGGGGGATGTACACCATGAGCCCCCTCTCCACCGCCTTTTGTGTGGCTGCTTCCGAGGCAAGGAAAAAAAAAAAAAACCCTTGCCATGAAGGTGGGAGGGCCACAAGCTTGGGGGCCCCCACTACCTGAGCCAGGAGGGGCCTGGCCAGAGGAGACCCTCTGGCCCTACTGGCTCCCTGCTGGAGTCTCGCCTGCCCCCACAGGAGAGGTCTAAGGCTTCTCTGCCCCTGGAGGAGG
>NW_017728997.1:44400823-44401105 GCF_001723915.1 Gavialis gangeticus | reverse complement strand
AGACCCTCTGGCCCTACTGGCTCCCTGCTGGAGTCTCGCCTGCCCCCACAGGAGAGGTCTAAGGCTTCTCTGCCCCTGGAGGAGGTCGTTTGGAGTCTGCCGGTGTGGGGGGCTGCAGGGACATGCATCTTCTTGGGGGCTTGGCTGGGATCTGCTCCCATAGTGGGGGCTGCAGGAAGTTCTGTGAAGGAATCTCTCCCCACCCCCCCGAAGATTCCTGCCCTGCTATTGCTTCACAACAGGGAAGAGAAACCAGTTAAAAAAAAAAAAAAAAAAAAAAAA
>NW_017728997.1:44396674-44400756 GCF_001723915.1 Gavialis gangeticus | reverse complement strand
ATAGGGGAAGGGGGCTGAAGCTTACTGAGCTATATCCCTGCAGGAAAAAAGCTGAGAGGAATGTGGGGGAGTGGGGGAAGCATGCACATACATGCACGCACATGTGGATGGGCTGGCGAGACTCGAGCTGGCTTGCTCAGCCCCACAACAAACACCAGGGCAGGGGGAGTGGACCATAGGACTTGCCACATAGGGTAAAATACACAGGGAAGGCTGCTGAGGCAGATGTAAAAGATGGCTGGAGCAGTGGAGGTGCTTTGTTTGTTGGAGATCAGTTCAGGAGCCCCTCAGGCCTCCAGCTAGGTGTTTGGCAGCAGGCAAGGAAATAAAGCAGGATCAGATGCAGTGAAGCAGCTGTGTGGGAGGACAGGTGCAATCAATCAATTAGGGAGTAATCCAGTGCAGGTGTGGTGTTGAGTGGTGCAAGGTGGTGCAGTGGGGAATCTCCCTTTCTCTTGAGAGGGGGCAGCGGCGGAACAGACGGCAGCAGCAGTGATGGTAGGAGCCATCCAGGTCAGCCACTTGGGGTGTGCTTCTGGTGAGAGTGGAGGTGAAGGTGGGGGGTGGCCTGCCATGGTAGCTGGGGCAGGCAAGGCACCTTTAGGCTCCAGCAGTGGTGGTGGGGGAGGAGGGCCCCACAGGCAATGCAGGCTCCCTCCCCAGGCTGTTGTGGGCTGGGTAGTAGGCCGGAAATGGGTACAGAAGATGGGGTGAGGTGCAGTGCAGGGGGGCCCTCCCTGAGGGGGGCAACAACATGCAGCAGAGGGTCCCCCCGTGGGGAGGCAGCAACAGCAGCAGGCCAAGGCAGGAAGGGGTGCAGCCAACTTACTCCCAAAAGCTCTGAGACCAAGCCAGCAGCTAGTAGTAGCCAGAGGCAGGAAAGGGCCTGGCCATCTCCACAAACTCCTGAGACTAAGCATGCAGCAGCAGCAGCCTGGGACAGGAAGGGGTATGGCCAACTTCCTCCCAGAGCCTCCCCACCCCCGAAGCTCCTGAGGGCAAGTAGCCCTGAGCTGCTCACCAGGGCAGGCTTTTATACTGCTGGGCCAGTAGCTGGCCCCAGGCTCTAGCTACCCCTGGCTGCAGATCCAGGAAGAGCTGGGCAGGGTTATTTTGCCCCAAGAGGCACAATTTGCCCCACACCAAAGTGCATGTCCGGGCACGTGCATTGAGGCAAAAATCCCCGGCTCAAACTTGTGCCACTCCTATCTGAGATGCTGCAAGCGCAAGTGCCTGTATATATAGATGTGCCCACAGAGTTAAAAATACCTCTCTTACTGAATTATCATTCTGTGAGGTTTTTGTTTGGTTTTGTTATTTTGGAGTACATTTTTAACAGCTGTAATATGTTTGTTTACTTTTAGGTGGGTTTTCAAGCAGCTGTATGACAAAGGTCTGGTTTACAGAGGAGTTAAAGTTATGCCTTTCTCTACTGCATGTAACACTCCCCTTTCAAACTTTGAATCTCATCAGAACTATAAGGTATGTCCCTACATATCATGTTAATTTGACTGTTGAAACTGCTATTTTGCACTGGAGTTTTTTGTTTTGTGTTAAAAAGCTTAAGTTGTTGAATTGGGTGATATACCAGGAGATTCCATTTTGATAACATAATGTTGTTGAAGAGTTGAATTGCTTATGTATAACTCTGGCTTTTTTTCCTGACTGTTCCTTTAAGTCATTATTTATTGGTGCCTTTGTAAATAAGTCATTATACCTTGCTGCCAAGAAACATTATTTCTTGCTGCCAATAAATAAACTTGACTATTTAAATCTCAAGTTAAGTTGCCTGTAAGAACAAAGCTTTCTTAGTGCTGACAGGCAGTTAACCAGGTAGAAAAATAATTGTGACATTCTTGTGACATACAAAGATGAAACCAATGTTTTGTCAATGTTGGCAGTTTTTGTGCCCATTTTGTGCTCAAGAACATTTAGCTCTTCTTTGTATTTGGTAATGACAATTGCTTGTCAGGGGAGAATTTTCTAAATTTGTCTTTTTTTTTTTTTTTTTTCCCCCCTCTGGGGATATAAGGTAGAAAAAACTAAGTCAATAATTTAATCTAGATTTGTAATAACTAACAAACTGCTTATTTTCCTATAGCATTACCTCAGTTTCAGATTTTAGGTTATCTTAAACTGGGATTGTCAAAAGCATCCATAGGAGTTTGTCTCACAGCTCTCATTCAGTTTCTACAGGTTTTGGTAACTAACTGCCAATGATTCCTTTGACAATTCCAGCTTTTATATGTTGTGGCTGTTTTGGGTCATTTTGTGATTTAGCCAGTTTGTTCTGCAGTAGGAAAGTTGGTCCATATCTGCATTCAGTCTTCCTGCCACTTACCGAGGCTGAAACAGGTCTAATCAAGTCAAATTGGAGGATGCTAAAAGAACCAGGTACATATGTATGACAACATACTGTCACTGCTTTTTCTTTGGAGTATTTTGTCCTTGACTGACAAGACCAAACCTCTTGTTCCTTCCCCATCCCTTTTTTTTTTTTTTTTAAAGGATGTTCAAGATCCATCGGTAATTGTAAGCTTCCCACTGGATGAAGATGAAAACATCTCTCTTGTTGCTTGGACAACTACTCCTTGGACTCTACCAAGTAATCTGGCCCTCTGTGTTAATCCAGAATTGCAGTATGTGAAACTGAAAGGTGAGTACTAACTTGATATGAAATGCAGTGAAAACTTAGTTCCTTTGGTCACAAGTTCACATACCCAAGTCTCCATGATAGAAGGTTTTATTTTATTTTCAGCATATAGCATTTCACTGGGGCTTACTGAATGAGGCTTGGAGAATGGTTGGATAATTTACTGCACGGCTGGAGTTTCCACTTTGTGCTCTTGGATTATAAATTACCTATTTTACATCGGTGTTTAAAGTACTGATAGTTGCAAAGTTAATGCCATTTTCTAGCAAATGAAAGGGAGTAGCCTTAGTTACCGGACCTCTTACCTTCCTTCAGTTACCCCCCACATCTGACTGCATAAAGTGATTTTCTTTTTTTTTTAATGCTCCATTTCACTCCTTTCAATTTTTCTACCCAACCTCACTCCTGACTGCATCAGACCAAACCTGCTTATTATCTTCTGAGGAGAATTGGAGCACATTAGGTTGGCTCAAATGGGATTTTAAGGTAATCCCTTCCTCAGGGAAAGAGTTGTACTACAGCACATTCCTGTAGTTTAAAAGGGGAACCCATGTACAACAGGGTAAGTAGTATGTATGTCTTTTTCCTCATTACTTTTGCCACCTCTTTAAGGTTTGCAGTTCCACTCTTTCAGTAGTTAAAGGAATGCTATCTTGATCACTTATTCCTTTGTATCATTTTCAGAAAGGGATTTTTTTACTACAGTGTCCATACTAGTAATGCTGTTTTTACCATGCTTTGTTTTGAAAAATGTCAAAATAGATTATGACAGAATTTTACTATAGCTAGTTTACATAATACATTGTAAATCAGTGAATATGAACTTGAAGAAAAATGATTGCCCCTGCATTGAATTTTCAGAAATTCCAGGACTATTCACTTTTTTCTAAAATTGTGTAACAACATAAAATGATTCAGCTTTAACCCAGATCAAATGCCATAGTTAAAAATGATAAAATTTCGTGTCCAAAAACCCTTTAAATTTAACTACTGCTGTCCTCAGCATGCCGTATGTGAAACACAATGTGCCTTAGAGTGGGTAATTTTTTGTTATCTTCAGTTGAACTGTTTCTCTTAAGACAGCTTTTCTGACCTTTCCTTCTCATATTAAAGCACATAGTGATCTTGAGAGAGTCAGTCAGCTCAGAAAGAGTTAAGAGTACTTTTAGATATGACATGGGGTGCACCAATAGAAATTTTTGGGCTGATACTGATAGCTGATTTTTAAGGAGGCATATCAGCCAATATCAATCCAGTTTCCAATACCAGCCCAGCAGCTTGGAGAGCTGTGTGCAGCTGGTAAGTGGTGTGGTGGAAGAGGAGGGGAGAGGATAGGGGAGGCAAGAGGGGGAGCAGGTTGAGGCCCCTGCGGTGAGGGAGGCATAGGGCAGGGGCTGGGGCAAGCACTGCCCAGCTGGGGCAAGGCGGG
>NW_017728997.1:44383871-44391674 GCF_001723915.1 Gavialis gangeticus | reverse complement strand
GGTTCCAGATCTGTGTGGAGGGGCTGGGTGGGCTGGGGCTAGGGCTGCACCAAGCTCTTTCTGGCTGGGCTTGGCCCAGGTGGTGGTGGCGCTTGGGAGGGCTATGGTGAATTTTGGGGTGGCTGCAGCTCACCCCTGTAGCCCCATGCCCAGTGCCACCACCACCTGACCCCAGGAAGAGCTTGACGCAGCCCCAGCCTGCCCTGCCCTGTGCAGATCTGGGGCCAGATGAGTGGCGGGAGCTGGTGGATGAGCTGCTGGACCAGCAGCTCCCAGACCAGTGGTGTGAGCTCTTCTCCCTCCCCACATTCCTTAGACGAGCTGTGGCCCTGTCCCATGCCTGCTCCACCCCAGCCCCATGCCTCCCTCACCATGGGGGCCTTGATCTGCCCCCCACCCCTTCCATCCCCTTCCCTTTTCCCCCCACCCCTTCCACCACACCACTTACCAGCTGGAGGCAGCTGTCCAAGTTGCTGGGCTGTGCTCCTTGCCATCTGTGCTACGCTACGGCTGCGCACATGCATGGGCCATTTATTGGCTAAATTGTTGGCTTGATATCGCCACTTTCCAATACAGACGTTTTTCTTTATATTGGTGCCGATCCAATATTGGACCAATGCATCAGTGCACCTCTAGATATGGCACTTGTCTGCTGTCAGTTATTTTGTACTGAAATTTTTCTTGCCACCTGACTATTGGTAAAGGTGTGACACTATACACAAAGTACAGTGGGGAGAAAAGACTTCCCCCCTCCCCTACCCCTTTTAAGATAAAAGTATGTAAAGAGAAAGCATGTTTTATGTTGTTGGTGCTTGTAACCCTTTCAAACAGTTCATGTATATAATTATTTTAACCCAAAGAGTGTATTACCTATCATAAAGATTTAATGGATTAAAAGTAATTCTTCAGCATAATTTGGAGGTCAAGCAAACTTGTCCTTGTATAGAATCATCTCTTAAGTAATCAGAATTTGTGAATCTACTACCTAAATCCCTAAAGTGAATGTGTAATATGAAAGTAAAATGTTTTATTACAGAATTGTTCTCAAACTGTTCCTAAAGTACCTATGGCAGAAGTCGGCAGCTGCCTCTGCCATAATGGCAAAACACGTTAGGCTTTAAGAAAAGATGCTTGCTTCTTTCTCACGGTTTAGGACTTTAAGGACTTGATCAGAAGAGGTCTTAGAAATTCTTAACTAAAAGAAGTTGTGATATAGTCTGCTGGACTCACAAAACTTGTTTTTTGTTCCTGGCTCTGCTGCTGCTTTTTAGTGTGAATTTTTATATTGTATAGATATATAAAACAAAAGCAAGGCCACGTTTAGCTTTTCTATAGCCTTGTTTCATATTTATCCTACTTGGCTTTCAGGAGTTTGGCAGCTTCTCGTGGTTCTGCACTGCTCTACTTAGCAGTTCTGTTGCAGGAGCCCAAAATGTCCCCTGTAAGGCACCAGCCATTGAGGATACAATGGCAGGCAAAAAGTGCGGGGTGTGTTTTTGGGGTATGGATGTATTTGGGATTGTTGTTAGTAGGACAGTTGTGCAGACTTGGGCCATCTCTTGGTTATCTCCATTTGTCTGCCTTTATAAAGTACTAGCTAATTGCCTGTCAAGAATGACATGGGATGGGGAGGGGGCTGGGATGTAGTGCCTGCCACCTAACGCCCCATGCTGCCGCTGTTCTGCCTCTTGCAGGGAGCGGGGTGGGGGAGCCGAGGTCAGGAGCAGTGGCTTCAGCTCCCCCACCCCCTGTCCGGTCCTTGGTGCAACTTCAGAATCATGGCAGCGTTCCTCCACACTTGGTGCACTCTGATTTGGCTGTTTCCATCAGCCAGTTAGAGTGTGAGTAAAGCATTACAGATGGACAGACAGACAGACTTAGGCTTTTATACTAATAGAATTGACATGTTGATGAAAAGTGTTGTATAAGAAATTACCACTATTGTTTATACTAAAAATAACTATATGAAATCTTCATGACTGGTTAGTGGTAATTATGTAGTCCCAAATATGGTAACTTTGCATAATCAGGTGGGGGTACTGACAAGCTGATTGTCTGTCTACAGGAGTAGCTCTCAACTGCTTAATTTGAGGTACCCCTCTGTAACTTTTGTGAACTGAGTGGCACCCCTTTGCAAAAACAAATTTATTACAGTGCTTTAGGGTTGTATACTTGACTGGTCAAATAAAGGTCAGTCAAGTAACTGGTCAAACATTGTAAAAAAATTGGCAATTGATTCAAATAATACAATGAAAATGCACAAATTTTCTATTAAGAAATGTGTTAAAAAAACAATAAAAATCACATTCCTGTCAAGAAAACTACAAAAAAATTGTGTGTTTTTCTTTGGGGTTTTTTTTTTGTAAAATTGCTATAATCTTTGACCAGTCAAAAAATATTCAATCAGTTAACAATATTTGACTTGTCAGTTGACCGGCTTTCCATAGTGTTTACCTTCTTGCAGAGGGCTGGGCAGTGGGAACAAGGAACAGGTAGGCATGGGCTGAGCCAGAGTAGGTACCTATCTGCTACTCTGCTCGCATGTCTTGGCACCTCTGGGTTTCCTGGCACCCTGATTGAGAAACACTGGTCTACAATTGTGCAAGCTGGAAAACTAGCAATCTATTCTGATAGTGAAAATATTTTTAAAGTAAGTATATGGAGGTTAGGTTAGGGTAACGCTTCTTGTTGGCTTCCGTTTTTTAGGTACAAGAATAAAGTAGCTAAGAGTAGTTTACCATTTAAAATAAATCTTCAAAATGCAGTATAATGGGATAGATGGCAGTTGAGCAGGAACAGATGAAATAGTTTTGTCCTTTTAAAGGAATGGGGAAGGGAGCAGAACTTCCTGCTTATGAGTGTCAGCTGCTTCATGCATCTGCATCTGAGGCAGCTTGCACCATAATGAAACAATTATTGTGGTTTTAATGTCCATTTACTGTAGGATAGAATGCAGATACTAAATGTTTATAATGACATAGCTTTAAATACGGTAAGTGCCCTGTATCCACCTTTTCAGTTGGTATGGTTTATCATCTGTCCATACTCGTGGCATTAAGTACTGATCCACTGTTACAGTTTTTATTTTAACTTCTCTTAACTGGTTTGCCCTCTGACTTATCTGTTCATGCTGCAACTGTTCAGTTGCCTTTTACTATAACAGAAATATGGTTGGGAAACTTGCTTATGTATTAAGGCAGTCCTGATATTTAAAGACAAAGTCTGATTAAAAAGTAGCAGAACAGCATTTGTAACTTTAACTCTTTGGGAATCATTTTTGCCAATGTATGTAAATCTCTCTTTTGGAAAAAAAAAAAGGAAAATGTGAGTCTAGTAAGCATGGCTACTCTGAGCAGTTTTAGACTGAATGTGGTATGTTCTTGTTTAAAATGTCAATTTTTGTAATGATGAAAAATGGGTATTCACTGAAGTTTTTCTTTTGTTAGATAATGCCACAGGGAAGATTTTTATTTTGATGGAAGCCAGACTGGTGGCACTGTACAAATCTGAAAATGAATACAAGATCCTTGATAGGCAAGTACATGAATTACTGTGAGACTTTTATTTTTTAACTTCCATTTTTTTAATACAAATGGATTGTATTGATCTGAATCCATGTCAACTTTGAGTTCGAGACAATATCCCCAATGATTACATTCTGTACATGGAAAATTACAAATTTGTTATAATTTTCAACATATAGAATCCAATTATTGGGGGGTCATATTAAATTTATCTGTCTACACTCATCAGAGATTAATGAAAATATTAATTAGAGGGAGCAGCGTGGTACCATCCACACCACTGTGTGTACAGCAGTGGTAGGCTGGTCCCCTCCCATTGCACTGCCCTGTCCACAGGAGCAGGGACAGGAACCAGAAGCCCAAGGTAGGGAGAGGATCCTAGAGAACCTGGGCACCTGTAGTTACAAGAGCAATGGGCAGAGTGGTGACTGAATTGGAAACTTGGGCCACGGGTTAACTAACTGTGGGCTGCCAGTTGGTCCTTTTTTGAGCTCTTGATTAAGTATAGAAATAGGAAGGGGAGATTTGTACCTGGAGAAACTTGGCTTCTGGTATGAAAACTAATGCAAAATGAACAGTCCTCTTGAGTTTAATCTTTACAAGTTACCTAGTGCAACTTAAAGCTTATTAATATTAACACGTGCATCTTTCTCTGTAGGTTTCCTGGCATGGCTCTTAAAGGCAAGAAATATAAACCACTGTTTGATTATTTTATTAAGGTAAGATGCATCAGTCTTCTGTGTAAACACAATTATATGACCACATTAAAAACGAAGTCACCGTAATATTAAATTTTGTGTGCATTTTGCTCCATATATCCTCTTTTTATGAGAATAGAATAAATACTGGTTTCCTCTCCATTTGACATGGGGGGCAGAGGGGGAAGACTTGTTTTAAAATCGCATAAGAGGGCAATAGTGGGGGAAGGCAGCTGCTGTGGCTCAGGCTCCAGCCCCTACCTTGGGCTTGGGGCCATAGCCGCAGTTGCTGCCTGCTTCCACTTCTCTCCCTGCTGTTTTTGTACCGTGCTATTTCTCTCCATTTTTCCCCCCCACCCCCGCCCTTTCCTTTACTCTGTGCCAGCAGGTTCCATGCATGCTGCAGTTGGGGCCACTGAGCACAGCCCCAACCCAGCCTACAATAGTGGTGTGCATCCTGCACCGGGGCTGGGGCCATGCTCGGTGCCCCAGGCTAGAACAGGGACAGAGTCTACTGGTGGGAAGCAGAGGCAGTGAGAAGTGGGGGAGCAGAGGCTGTGAAGGGCAGGACAGAAGTGGCAGAGGGGTAGGCACAAGCAGGGGGCAAGCTGCTCCACCTCCCTATACCTCTGTACCACTTGTCTCCCTATAGTGATGGGACTGATGGATTAAAGATGACTCTCCAATAATTAGATGCTATACGTGGAAAATTTATAACAAACTTATAATTTTTGTATGTATAGAATCTAATTGGTGGGGGTCATCTTAAATCCAGGGTTGTATTTGATTTAAGTATATACAGTACTGTACTTTTGAACCTTACTTGCCTTTTATATGAAAGCCTTTTACTTGGATGGTATTTACATATCATGCTGGCCATATGTTAAAATAATGTCCGAACAGTTGTGATGCTTGTTTCAGTTTGGAAAATGCACAAAATGCTTATGTCTGAGTTTTTCTTAATAACCTTCTGTCATACCGAGAACTTGAACATAGTGTTGAGCTAAGCTCTTGTTCTCATTTCAACAGAACACTATCATAGTACCAGACATGCTTTTATGTCTAGCCTTTATCTCATTTGCTCTTTACTCTGAAACTTCTTGTGTATCTACAGTAACACCATAATGTTAGCATCTCTAGATGCCTACAGTCTTCAACAGGGCTGGTTTTGTTCACTCTGGGGCCAGTTCTGTTCAATATCTTCATCAATGATCTGGAAGGTGGCACAGAGTGCACCCTCAGCAAGTTTGCTGATGACACCAAGCTGTGGGGAGTAGTAGATATGCTGGAGGGTAAGGCTAGGATTCAGAGAGACCTTGACAAATTGGAGGATAGGACCAAAAGAAATCTCATGAAGTTCAACAAAGACAAGTGCAAAGTTGTGCACTTAGGATGGAACAATCCTGTGAACCAGTCTGGGGGCTGACTAGCTGGGCAGCAGCTCTGCAGGAAAGAACCTGGGGGTTACAGTGGGCAGTAGGCTGAATAAGAGCCAACAGTGTGCTCTTGTTACCAAGAAGGCTAATGGCATGCTGGGCTGCATTGGTAGGAATGTCACCAGCAGAGATGTGGGGCGGTACATTATCAGCCATATCAGGCCGATTTCTGACGCAGTCAATTTTCTTTATATCGGTGCTGATCCAATATCAGACCGATGCATTGGTGCACCCCTAAACACAACCCAAATGATCACGATTGATCTCACTAAGAAACGATTCGTTTAGCACTCAGCGGCTCCTCTGACAATATGCGATATGAACGTCTTTTACATCGCATGCTCTTATGAGGGTGATGACTCAGTCAAGAAGGATGCATCACCTGAATACTGTCAATTATCTACCACTGAGCAAATTAATGGTCTAAAGAGATGCACGTGCGCCATGTGTATTACTAACTTCCATGACTTGTGGATGTTTGGGCTATTCAAAAAGAAGTCCCCTGCCATCAGAACAGACTAACCACTGAGTTGCAAGAGAAGTACCATGAGAACCTGGTATAAATGGTGTTAGAATTAACTAAAATAATTGCAAAGGAATTTAAAAAACTTTCAAGAACTATTGGTGACAAACTGCAATGGACAGATGTATAGCTGAAGTTCCGTTTAGATTAAATGCTCACAGAAAAAGGTTTTCCAGAAGCTTTGAAAATCGGGCATTTTGAACATAAGTGGACAAAAACTACAGTTAGCAGAACACTAGAATGAATCCAACTTTATTAAACCATATTTTAGAGCAAAGACCTCATTTGGCAGGCAGCAGAGAATGTCTCCTCTCACCTGGTGGAAGAGATACTGTAACACCTGACTGTTGTCCAGGACTGCTGTAAGGATCCAAAGCATTCCACCAACAGCAGCTTTTTGTGAACAGAACTGGAAGGCTTTCAGCTCAATGAAGACAAAGAAGAGGAATAGACTAACAAATGAAGGCACCGCTAGGCTCGTTTCTGTTTCTCGTAATCTCATGCTTCTGAAGAATTAGTCAGAAGCAAAATTAATGAAGAACATGCAGTTGACGATGCCCATAGACTCATTGGTAAAACCATCCTTTAGCGAAAGAGAATGTGGTTTAAATAGTTCGGAATCAGATTGGGTTCAGTTTGATTTGGAAATGGAACTAATAAGTAGTGCAAGTGATTCTACAGATAGTGATGGTGAAACTGGAGGTGCTGCAGTGTGACCCCAGTGGAAAAGAGCTGACCTCTGTTGAAGTAGCTGAATGGACAATCACGGTGCATCACTCATAGTTCTTTGGGTGTGCTAAAACTAGTGTGTCAACAGTTTTCAGTGCCTTCATTTTTTTTTCTCAAATTTTTAAACAAGCAATGTAAGGGAAGTACATGCTATTGTGCATTGTCTTTACATTTTTACAAGTATTCCAATGAAAATTATTTCTTTCCACATAAAGCTTTGAGTTTGAATATAACATTTAAACCACGTTAAGTGTGCTGTATTTAATTTTTTTCCTAATTAAATTTCAGTTCAAATACTTGTGGCTATTGGGACATAAAGTTAACATGGAGGTACTTTTTTTTAGTTTTGTTTACTAAATATAAGTCATATAAACATGCTAAATCAGATCACACTCTATTTAGGGCTTTGGAACATTTTCCAAGTCCAAATATTCTGGAAAACCTACATCTCTGGTCCTGGGGCTGGTTTTGTTCAGTATCTTCGTCAAAGACCTGGAACATGGAAGTGCATCCTTAGCAAGTTTGCAAATGGTACCAAACTGGGGAAAGTAGTAGATACGCTGAAGAACAGGGCTGGGAGTCGGAGAGACCTCAACAAATAGGAGGATGGACCAAAAGAAGAGAAATATCATGAGTTTCAATAAGGAGGAAGTCCTGCATGTAGGACGGAGCAATATCATGCACCACTACAGGCTGGCGATTGACTGGCTAAGCAGCAGCTCTGCAGAAAAGGAGCTGGGGGTTACAGTGGACGGTAAGCTGAATATGAACCAACAGGGCCCCTGTTTCCAAGAAAGCTAACAGCATACTGGGATGCATTAGTAGGTGTGTTACCAGCAGATTGAGGGAAGGGATTCTTCCCCTCTATTCAGCACTGGTGAAGCCACATCTGG
>NW_017728997.1:44383098-44383860 GCF_001723915.1 Gavialis gangeticus | reverse complement strand
TTGAGCCAGGGAATTGAACTAGAACAGGGACAGGCGATTTATTTTGGGCAGAGGGCTGCTTATCAAGTTTTGGCAAGCTGTCAAGGGCCACATCGGTAGCCCCGCCCCTTGACAGATACCTCCCCATCACCATCTTGTGACCAGAAGTCCCGCTTCCTAACCCCTGACCATGCCACCATAAGTTCCTCCCCTTGCCCCCCCAGGAGTACTCCTTTCAGCAAGGGGATTTGCCACTTCAGAACCAGACAAATACCAAATTATATTCTAAAAACTGAACGTCTACAACATTCATTAATTTAACTTCAAAAATATTTTTGTCCTGACTTGCGTGCGTTTTTGTAGCGTACACAAAGGTGTACAATCATGCCTCCTTCCATGCATGTGTGGCATGGCAGGAGGCAGCAGTGTAACTAGGGTGGGGTGAGTGCCTTGTCAGTAGGGGTGTGATAAGCTTCGATTGCAGATTCGATTCAGAGAAGATTCAGCTGTGGTCAAATATGAATCAAATCAGGAGACCCATTAAAAGTTCCGAATCAATTTGAAGCACCTGAATTGATTTGGAAAAGATTCGGAAAAGATTTAGCGATTGGGAAGGCAGTCTTCTGGGGAAACAGAAACTGAGAAGGGGGAGAAGTGGGGGAAAGACTGCTCTGATATTGACATCTGTAGCTGGCTACAGACTGTGATCTTTCCTTGAGTTCCCTTCCAATCACAGTGCTCTGGAGGAGGGATGTAGACACAGCATATAAGGCTCTGTGTGAA
>NW_017728997.1:44379864-44382058 GCF_001723915.1 Gavialis gangeticus | reverse complement strand
GGGGGGGGGGGGGGGGGGTTGTTGCAAGGGAGAGCAAAGTCATCCAGAGCACTGGGAGAGATTCAGGACTGAGAGATTGGAGAGAGAGTGGCTTTCTTATGAGAAATGTCCCCCCATTTGTAATTGGGTATTGTTGTTTTTAATAAATGTCTGGTGTGCATTCAGTCTGGTACACAGTTGTTCTTTAGTCTCTCCTACATATTTTCCATCAGGGCATTTGGTGCACTGGATGAGATGTACAACGTTGAGTATATCAATGTTATTTTTAAATAGGATTATTTTATTTATGTATTTATATTCTAATATAATAAAAGACTTACCCTGAGTGTGTGTCTGTGTGTCTATAAAGCTTTTTGGCAACTGCGTATGTGCTGCCATGAGGGCAGGTGGTGATTGGCTCCTGGTCCTGCACAGCCCAAATCTGTGACAGTCCTGGTGAAATCTTTGGTGGTGGTGAACATGTCCAGGGCACCTGAGCAGTGGGGCTTCCATGGGGGGAGAGAGGAGGGGTAGAGCGGGGCCAGATGTGGGGTGGGGGGTACAGTGGGGCAGACCCGTAGTGGCGGTGGGGAGAGCAGGGCCAGGCCCCGAGTGGTCAGGGAGGCGGGCAGAGTGGGGCTAGACCCTGAGTGGTGGTGGGGGGAGAGTAGAGCCAGACCCGGAGCAGCAGAGGGGAGTCAGCAGTGGGGAAGGGCAGGGGAAAGCAGGGCCAGACTCGGAGCTGTGATGGCGAGGGAAGTAGAGTGGTGCTGGGTGGTGGGAGGCATGATGGTGGCAGGAGACAGGGCCGAGGGCTGCACATGGGGCTCCATCCCTGCCCACGGCCTGTCATTCTTGATGGGTAATTTGCTAGTATGTTTATAAATGGGTGCAGCTTTCTTTCACAGTTCATAGAATCCTACTAATTTTTAGTATCCTAACCAGAACTTATTACATAAAGTCAATTAACGTACAAGCTTAAAATTTATTAAGTGGCCAATGAAGTCTGTGTTTTGGTGTTAGACGTTCGATGCTGTATAAATAAAAATATTAAGTTTGGTATCTTTGAGAATCAGTGAGGAATACTGTATTTATCTCTTGAAAATGTAATTATAAATAGGAATACTAGCTAATGCAGCTGTTTTGACTGGAAAGGTGATCTGTTAAGATAACGAGAACAACTTTAAGAATAGTCTTTTGCTGATTGACAAACAATATAATGCTCTATATTTTATATTCTAGTGCAAAGAGAATGGTGCTTTTACTGTGGTGATAGATAACTATGTAAAAGAAGAAGAAGGCACAGGGGTTGTGCATCAGGCCCCCTACTTTGGTGCTGTAAGTAAGAGCTTTTTTGTATTTTGTTTCAGATCATTTTTCTCTTATTCTCCAAATGCACAGCTTGCAGTAAGAAGGGTAACCAACTGTTCAACGCACTGTGTTCTGGTGGGTTATCTAATGCAAAGAGTAGATGCAGTTGGCTGTTGTATGCTAGCAAGCGTAGGTTAGATGTTCCTAGTTTCTGATCATTACTAAGAACAGTTGAGTAAGTCTACTGCTAGACTGGGAAGCAGATGTGTTATGTAGTAAATGGGATAAAAGCAGCACTGCAGTTCATGTCTGGGTTCTTTGTAATGATTTAACTTTATTAATCTCTATTTGTTTGGAGTACATAAAAGGAATTTATATGCTCCTGTGTTTACTCTGTTCTTTGGGGGGCAAACAAGGCACTTCCTTTTAGTCTGTTCAACAGGACTTTTTCCTCCATCTTCCCCTCCCCTTCCCCCCTTCCCGGTTTGCTTCGGTCCTGGAAGAAAATAAAATAAAATAAATATTCCTAAGATTTTCTTTACTATCCTTTAGGAATTCTCCTAGATTAAGCCTGTGCTCAATACAGTTCAGTATCCTGTCTTCTACCTATAGCCATCACCAAAAGCCTGACAGGGAATTACAGTAATCCCTGGTAGTCAGATTTGGCCATCATGGGGATAGGCCAGGGGTGGGCAAAATGTGGCCTGCCAAGCCATTCTATCTGGCCTGCGGGGACCTTAAAAATTTTAGAAAATTAATATTTATCTGCCCTGGGTTACCTGTCATGCGGCCCTCGATGGCTTGCCAAAACTCAGTAAGCAGCCCTCTGCCTAAAATGATTGCCCGCCCCAGGATAGGCCAAGCGTGGTTTGCGAGCCTTACACAGCTCCCATGTAGCTCTACT
>NW_017728997.1:44374241-44374864 GCF_001723915.1 Gavialis gangeticus | reverse complement strand
TAAAATGATTGCCCGCCCCAGGATAGGCCAAGCGTGGTTTGCGAGCCTTACACAGCTCCCATGTAGCTCTACTTATGGTTCCTTAAGAAGGAGATGTAATTAGGTAGAAAACGAAAGTTTTTATTTACCTGTTTATTTTCTGTTTTTGATTTTCTTCAGTTCTCATTCATTTGGATAATCATATGGGTATTTTGCTAAAACAGATCTATCACTTGTGTTGAGATGCTCTGTACAGATCATTAATTCTGGAGCAGTGGTCTCCAACCTTTTTAAGTCAGAGATCACTTTTTGAATTAAAAAGCAACCCAAGATTTACTATGCGCTGCCACTTCCCCTCCACCATCCCCCAGGTCAGTCTGTGGGGAGGGAAGGGGGGTGCAGATTGAGGTAAAACAAGTATTGGGGGGCATGCCCCCCAGCAGGTAAGTCTTTAGGGGGAAGGGGTGGGGGGAAGGAAAAGGGCTGTGGCAGAGTGGGTGCAGATTGAGGCCCCAGCTGTGAGGGATGAAGAGGGGCATAGGCAGGAGCAGGGGCTGCAGTGAGTGCGGTCTTGGCCAGGCCGGGTGGTGGAACAAGTGGAGGCATCGGACGATATGTGCCCCCCAGGCCTCTGCTTGTCCCCC
>NW_017728997.1:44368612-44374090 GCF_001723915.1 Gavialis gangeticus | reverse complement strand
AGCCTGGGGGTGCAGCTTGGGACCAGTGACGCAGGGCTGCATAGGGTGGGCAGCGGCGGCAAGGAGACCCCAGTGCAGAACTCTGCTCCCTGTGGAGCCGGGTTGCATGGCAGGGCAGTGCTGGACCCTGCTGTGCGACCTGGCTCCGCAGGAAGCAGAGATCTGCATGGGGGCCTCCTGGCCGCTGCTGCCTGCCCTGCGCAGCCCCACATCACTGGGGCTTGTGTGACAGGAATCAGAGATCCGCGCGGGGGGTCTCTTAGCCTGCATGGAGGGCAGCAGCCCTCCCCCGGACGAGCCACCCACGGCTCCATTCTGTACCCTACCCAGCTGGACAGTAGGGCTATGTGAAGTTTGCAGCCCATTTGAAACAGATTAGGCGGAAACCAAAGAGGACAGTGATCTGAAACATTGAAACGCATCACTGTCTTTTGAAATACCCGCATCCAAAATTGAATCGAAATGCAGCCGTTTCTCACAGCCCTAATAAATGCCTAGTCCTATTTTGAGTCTTTGGGGGTCTTGAAACCCCTGAACTGGATGTCATCTTCTTGAATGAAATACATTTTCATGCTCGTTTCCTCTTTTCTTGCCAAGTTGGACATTCTTATCAAAATATTATGCAAAAGAACATCCTGCTTTTTAAATTTTAATTACATACATAAAATGATCAGTGGGTGAAAGGATTCTCAGTTGGTTTAATTTAATAACTGTCTTGCTGTATACAAAGAAAAGCAGACTGAGAATAAAGTGTTGTCAACTGAAAAATGAACTTGCAGAGCATGCTAATGTGCCATAAGGAGTTCATAGTATTTAGTTATAAAGGTAGTTTGAAAGTCTCACAGGACCTGTTAAAACCAAGGGTTGACTTCCCTTTGCATTGCTTGCATTGTAGGCACAAAAAATGTAAGCAGTAAAGTGTAACTGAAAATCTTCCCTTACTCCATCTATAGGCTGTGAAATAATTAGTAGTCAATTAAAACAAGACTTTCTAATGGAATCTATCAGTTTAATTTATAACAAATAGTGTGTGTGAACAGATGACTGATTACAACTTCATACAGCAAACCATACTCTAGTCATGCAGATTGGTATTTTCTATTGCTTGGCTGTGGAGCAGCTAAATTTCAGAGAGAATATGGAAAGAGAAAAGAGAGAGAGGATAGAGCAGTGCACCTCTTAAGAAATATTTTGATCATCTCTAATACTCCAGATCATGTTTCATTTTACATAATATATTGCCCCTGAATAAAGACAAATCCTTGATATGGAATTAATAACATGGTTTCTGTATGAACTATTGGCATTCTTTACCACATCTTCAAGTGTATTATTTTCTATTCTACTTGTGAATAATAAAAAATAAACTACATTTAACCTAAAACAATAACTAGAATACTTTGTTTCTGTTTGTTCTAGAGTGTATCTAGATCCCAGACCAGTTTGTTCTGTCTTTTCCCAACGCAAGCTAATGTAGAGTCATCAAATAACTCACAATTGCCCTATAAACAAAATACACATTCAAATAATTCAGTGCATCGGGAAGTATACAATCCTAAAACTCACCAGCTTCAGTAGCTCTTCTTCAGTCACATAGGTTTATTTTTCCACTAACAGCATAGTAGATGTCTTGTTTCAAGTAACTAAGGTCTGCCTCCACACACGTCTTAGTAAGCATGTAAGTTTTTGCAGGCCTTAACCTAGCTCCACGCTTTCAGTAGTTTTGGCAAAAGCCTCATAGCTGCTAGATCACCTTGTCAGTGAATGACATAATGGAGTGGCTTTCTGATGTTTGTGCATGAGAGCCTTTGCTTTTGCCTATCCACATTGTTTAGGGATATCACGTTAGAAGCAGGTTTCAACTTGTATTTGTTAGACAGCTGTTTTCTTTGTGAAGTAAAAAGTCTTAAGCATGAAATCAGTTTCTCTTAAGTTACTTTATTTTCATTGTCAGTTTTGTTTAAGAAAGGAAACATAACTGCTAGAAACTGCTTATTTTCACTATATGTATATTTTTGCTAGCTTCAGTCATTTTGCCTTTTTAATCTTTTGAAGTCTGTCAGACAGCTTCTGTAAGTGTCCTAAGCATGGACTTTTGTTTCCATCATAGACAGACGTAATCACTGGTTTAGTTGTTTTTAAAGATTGTTCAGGTGGTGGGTCCAGGCAGAGCTACACTAGTTCCAAAGACAAGTAAGTCTGGAAATCTTAAGTTCAAGCCTGAGTCCTTCGGAGTAAAGAAAACCAAGAAACCTGGAAAAATGAGAATAATTTTATTGTCTGAGCTTGTGATGCAAGTAGAATAGTCATCTCCTGGTCCAGCTCCTTTAGTGCTGCGTGGTCATTGTTGTTCATGTTCTACCATAGCTCTTTTCCCAAGCTTTTTACAGTTCTCAGTGATAGCTGGGATAGGGATAGTATACCCCAGGTGTGGCCGTGACCACTCTCTGGTGGTGCTACGGCTTCTACCCCATTCGATCCAAATGTGACAGGGCCATTCCCCAGCGGTGGTCATAATACCATTCCCCTGGGGTACCCTCCCTGTTCCTCTTCCTTGCCACACCTTTATGGAATTATTTTCTGTTGTAGAAAGGAGGCTTCCTCAGAATCCCTGAGCAATCCCTAGCCTGCCTTGGCCAGTGGGTCTCTCCCGTACCCAGCTGATCCCCCAGTCCTGTTCTTCAGGCTGTAAGTGGGGCCCTTCTCAGCCCTGTCAGTGCTTCAGGACAGCAGTCACTTTAAAAGCTATTTGTGGCCTCCTTCCACCCCTGCAGCTACACCCATTCCTAGCAGATGTTACCTTAGATCCACACTTTAGTTTATACAGGCTTTAGCCCTCTGGTTATTCTTACTGTTGACTGCCAGCCTAGGCCCACTTCCTCTGGCCCAGCTTCTGAGTCTGTCTTGCCAGGCCCTTGGCTCGTCTTGGTCTGCTTGGGCCTTCGGCCCTTCCCATTGGGCAGCCTTTGACCCTCTTGGCTGGAGTCTGCCGCCCCAGCCCTCTTGGTTGGAGGCTGCCCCATCTCCCTGTTGGGGCTTAGGTCTTTGGCCTCTGGAGCCTGCCCTGGAAAGGGCTGAAAATCTGGAGTGTGTCCCAGACAGCCCTGTGTGGCCTTCTGTCCTTCCCTCCTGTCACTATCCAGTCCTCCGCTCTAAAACAAAAACATCAGTATAACAGAAATATAAGCTAACTGCTTCCACCACGTTCCCAGCCCTAGGTCAATACCTACTACAAGCTATTCTTCGCTGTGCTAGGCTCACTCTCACTGTCATGTGGGTGTCTTAAGGGCTTGCTACCTGCAGGCAACTTCCCTGGGGAGCATGCAGGGTCTGGCTCAGGCTCTGGGCTTATGCCTCAAAGCCCCCTTTCTGCCATTCAGCCACACATGGGAGTTTCCCCTTTTAATTAAGGGCTAGTTTGTGCTCCTGCTGCTATATTCCAACATTGCCAGGTTGGCTTGCTGCATTCTCTTAAAATTATAGGAACCCCCTTGGCTTTCTCTTACAATAGTCAAATTGGCATCACTCCAGTTTTGTTACCTGTTACTCATGTTAACATTACAGTCTGGCTGCTACAAGTAGTAGTAAGATATGATGGAAGATTAACTGGAGGGTAGCCTTGGTTGTGCGATTTGCCCCTTAAGCTAGTATACTAGTGTGACAGATGTATAATAATGATTGTGTTTGTATATTCAACTTGATCCCTATACAACAGATATTTGAAGCAAGTTTTCTGCCCCCACAATTTTTAGGGGTGCACCAATAGAGTTTTTTGGGCTGATGCCAATGACTGATTTTTAATGAGCCATATTGGCTGATATTGATCTGATTCCAATATGCAGCTGGGCAGCTTGGAGAGCAGCATCCAGCTGGTAAGTCTGTTGTGGGGTAAAGGGTGGGAGGAGGGAAGAGGAGTTGGGGGCAGATCGAGGCCCCTGCAGTGAGGGAGGGACTAGGGCAGGGGCTGGCACAGGCACTGCACAGCTGGGATGGGGAATGGGAAGTGGCTTGTCTAGGGGGTGTGGGGGGGGGGACCACCATTGCATGCATCCTGGGAGGGCATGGGGGGTGAGGTGTGCCCCCAGATCTGTGCACGGGGCAGGGCTGGCTGCCACTGTGGGCTGGGGTGGGGGGCTGGGCTCTTCCCAGCAGGGGGCTGGGCCAGGCTGTGCTCAGGGCAGGCGGCAGCACTGGGAGCAGGCCTATGGTGAATTTTGGGGTGGCTGCAGCCCCCCAACCCCCCTCCCCAGCTGGACAGTGCTTACCCCAGTCCCACTCCCCTCCCTCACTGCGGGGGTCTCGATCTGCCCCCTTCCCCCACAATGGACTTACCAGCTGAATCCGGCTATTCTCCATGCTGCCGAGTTGCACTCCTGGCTGCTTGTGCTATGCTGTGGCTGCGCGCATGTATGCAGCATTTGTTGGCCACGTCATTGGCCACATCAGACAAAAAAATGCTGATTGCCAATACGCTCAATTTTCCTTGTATCAGTGTCAATCCGATATGGGATTGATGTAGCGGTGCACCTCTAATAATTTTACTTGAACTTTATTCATGATATATCCTATTATATTTCTATTGATCAGAAGTTTTAAAGGCTTAATATCACTGAAGTCATTGGGGAAATAACATGAGTTAAATGCTGAGAGCATGAACCTAGAATCGAGCATCTGTTACACATTCGAGAAATGGAATTTAAAAGCATATACTTTCATCAGATACCAATGTCATTTCTCTATTTCATAAAATAGCATTAAATCTTTTTCTCTCTAACTTTATTTTTGAAATGATGGTCTGAAGCTGTACAAAAGAGAATCTTTTTCCTTCCCTGTGAAGCTGGCACAGTTCCAAGTGTTAGAGAACAAATCTACCAGGCAAAAAACAAACTATTCATTCTTATTGATGAGGTATAATTGCTTAACGTGGCACCTTTTTGTATTTTAATGTATACATGTATTTTGGAGTAGTGAATACTAAAAGATATATGATAGTTTTTGTACAGTTATGATGTACCTTTTATTTTAAATCTTTTAAACCCTTTCTAGAGCTGAATATTGACAGTCAGTGTGAGGAATAATAAGATTTTGTACTTCTTGCTTTTTTTAGGATGATTACAGAGTCTGCATGGATTTTAATATTATTCAGAAAGATTCAGTACCAGTTTGTCCTGTTGATGCTTCAGGCTGCTTCACAGCAGAAGTGACTGATTTTGCCGGGCAATATGTGAAGGTTGGTGGATTTGGGGAAATATTAGATCACTTTTTCTTTTTGATCTAGTAAGTGGTAGAAACTTGCCTTTTTCAAGTGTTTTTTATCTTTAATGTATGTTTGACTGTGTTTCAAAGGATTCTACCAAAAAAAACCCTAGGCTACAATGAAGAATTAAGTGTTTGGCCAGATTACACAAATGTACATTGCAGTGCTCAATAGATACATAACATGAAGTGTTAGTAGTGGTGCAAATCTGCCATGTAGAT
>NW_017728997.1:44360763-44363612 GCF_001723915.1 Gavialis gangeticus | reverse complement strand
TCAATAGATACATAACATGAAGTGTTAGTAGTGGTGCAAATCTGCTAAGGAGAGTTGAGAACACAGGCATAGTCCCTGCTTTGTACTATTCCGTTTGTGGGGTGAGCCAAGACTTTTAATAAGAAATCTTCCATTCATCTTGTTGCTACCCAAAAACATTCTAAAATAGAAAATTACACAAAAAGTGTAAAACTTAAGATCTTGCTGCATATAAAGTGCATTGCTTTTTGCCAGCTAGGGCTTATAAGGAAGAAAAAGCAAATAATTTCATTTTGAGGATTTCCTAGTTTCAGAATGTCAGTACTAAGCCTGATAAATCTAGAAATCACTTTCATAATGTGGTATTCTCCTTTCAACATGCATCTGTTCATTTATAAAACTTCCAAAGACACTTTTTTTTCAGGGTATGTTATAGCAAGTCACATGTTCAGTAGGCTGTCTTGGAATGTGTCTTTGACTCTTGGCCTAAATTTGAAATAATTGTTTTTTCTGAGCTAAATAGTTAACGAGATGCTACAAAAATGCGTTTTTGTTGTTTGTGGCCCTTAATTTAAATTTAAAATCACTGCAGGGATGGATCCAAAGGAGTGTGGTGGTGCCATTGCACCCCTTCAGCTGTGTGGTGCTGGCACTGTGAGCTCTCAAATCTCACTGGCCTGTCAGTGCAGCTCCTGCTGGAGCTCTACACACGTTCTTACCCTTCTGAGCTCATCAGCTCATCTGTACAGGCTGTGACCATAACCCTTGCTTTTATGTAGCTCCAGAGCCCTGTGGGTGGGTACTGCCATTGCTCATCCCCTCTTTTGCCCTGTTGCTGAATTCAGTGGGAGAAGGTCCCTGGTGGGGGTGGGGAGAGGAAGTGAGAGCTAATAGGGGCAGCACTCACCCTGGGCTTTGGAGCTGTGGCAAAATAGGGGCTCTGGCCAAAGCGAATCCTTTGGCAAGCTCAGAGGACTCACTATTGGTGGATCTCCTGCAGGAGCTGCTTATACATGAACCTCATGACCAAAGGGCATGTGACTGTGCAACCCCTCACTCCAATCCTGGATCTGCTTATGATTTAACATGTAATTGTCATACCATGGAATACTGCAGCTCCAGTGAGGAGAGGTTTATAGGTCATCTAAGAGGCCATTTTATAGAATCAGGCCTCAAATCCAGAAGACTTAATGTTCTGCTATCTAAAATGAGACTTCAAACTGCCTGCCTGGCAGGTGTTAGAGGATACATAAGTGTCTGAAAACTATCAGAAAAAAACTAAGGGTACCTACACACATGCTCTGGGATGATGGTGGGGAATAGGCTGGAGAGGCTGGTAGGAGCCACGGATTAAAAACAGCAGTGTCTTGTGTATTTGGCATCCCATCTTGCAAAATGGTGATGGGGGTGCTTTAATTAAAGCTTGTTCCCCCACCACCATTTTGAAACGTGGGACTCTCACTACATAAGATGCTGGAGGATTCTAATTAGAACATTCTAGCAGACTCAATTAATTATTCTCATAATGCATCTGAGCACATGCATAAATACCTTAAGGTTCAAGTTAGGGTTCTAGGTACACATCAGAAACTTGTGAGCATGTTATCTTTCAAGGGTATTGGAGTATTTGTTATAAAATATCCAGAATAGATCCAAATTTTTTAAAAATGTTTAAAATCGGTGACCAAACCATGTTGTTTTCATAACACTGTAGATTCTTGCTTTTTTTTTTTCTTTTTAAATAACTGAAGGCCTGCCCCTCAAGGAAAACTCTCATTATGAAAATTGTTTGGTAACTTTCACCCCCTCTCCTCTCTTTAGGATGCAGATAAGAATATCATCAAGGCTCTGAAAGAGAAAGGTAGACTGGTTCACATCAGTACGTTTAAGCACAGCTACCCTTTCTGTTGGAGGTAAGAACAGAAGTGCATCTGGCTTTAGGTCTATAGAGGAGCATGAGAGCTGTAATGACCAACTAATTTGATGGTTGTTTTCCTTTTTTTCCTTTTTTTTGGTAAGGTATGGAAGTAGAAGTAATAAAGTAAGGCTGAACTGCAAGTGAACTGGAACTGAATTAAATCTGCATAAAATACATTTCAGTTCTTGAGCTGATTTTCATCTTCATATATATTCCAGTCATTTAGTTCTAGAGAGCAGATGTCTGACCTTTTTACTATTGCACCCAGATCTTAGAAAGGAAGTGGAGGTTTAAGTGGCTTCCTTTCACAGTTCTTTGCTCCAAACTTGAGGTAGGACACAAGCAACATGTTTGGTCATAGTTTTGCCAAATTGGCAGAATTATGCTGGGAAACCCAGCTTGGTATCAGTTTTAGATGAGGTGTGCAGTTTCTTATTTGAGGTGAATCAGTATTAAACAAATTAACATCTTTTAACAAATCAAGGACAGTTGGTCTATTGATGAAAACATCGACATATGGATGAGGTGATATTTTTTGATTGAGACCTTTAGAACATTTTCTTGAAGTAATATTTTCAAAATGTTTTACATTCTTCTTTTTATCTTTAGCCAGTACAAGCTTCTGGCAAATAGCTTTATTCCATTTGCACTGCAATTGGTCATCATTATTTTACATAAGTTGCATAAGTTTCCTCAATTACACTGATATCTTTGGAACCCATGAAATCCCTTATGGTCTCCAAAACTAAGCCCCATACTTCTGGTATATATTGTTCATTAAAAATAAATATAGCTGTCAGGTTGATCCACAGAAATGTTTGTTAGCCTGTTGAACGAATTGATTTTTTTTTTTCCCTGTTTGGTCTGATCCTGGTCCTGTGGCAATGGTTCAAAGGCATTAGTGGTTTTTTGTCATTGATTTAAAAAAATAAATAACCCCCCCCCCCCCCCC
>NW_017728997.1:44352479-44360712 GCF_001723915.1 Gavialis gangeticus | reverse complement strand
CCCCCCCCCCCCCCCACAAAGCCTGCGATTTTAAGATATTCGTGGATTTCCTAAAAATAATGTTTTTTATTAAACAACACAGGCTATAGCCTTCTGCATTTATTTGTAACTGAAAATTGGTCTACACTAGTTGTGTGTTCAAACCCTTTGAAGTTCAAGTTGACTTAAAGACTTAGATGTGTATATCACACCTATCTTAGTGTATAGTTAGACAGTTTTTTAGAGAAGCATACTTAACCCGTGATCAAAATATGACTTCTTTCAGTTTATAATGACTCCTAGAAATAAAAAGGGACTGGGGGGATGGGGGTGGACCTTGGGTAGCAAGTTCAGAGGCAACACATTCACCTGGTCAGAATTGTGGTGTTTTGCTACCCTAGCTCTTTGTGCTTGGTGCTCTTACCTTCTTAGAGGAACTGGACATGGTACATTTCTCTTCTGAATACTGTTATTACTAGGGTTGAGTAGATTTGTAGAGATCTCTGATTCACCCTTAGCTCAAATAAATATGTTTTGCATGTTAGGCCTTGGTTGATGGAGTAGATAGTAAAGTATGTTTTTCCCTGCCCTAGAAGCCTCCATTAATTTGAAGTTGGGTGGAATTGTTTGAGTTGCCGCTCTGTTTCTTTTATACTGATAGCAGAAAGCTACACACAGTTAATACCTTTATGCCAGTTGTTCCTGTTAAAGATATGTATGGGGTTATGGTAGTGGTGATGGTGAGGAGTAGCTGGAGATAAACATGTAGGGTGCTTCAGAAACTGGTAAATTTAAGGACTCAATGTTAATGTTTGCTCCTTGCTAAATTTCAGTCACCCTGTTAGACATCAGTTTCTAGCCATCTGTGTTATTGTGACTTGCATCCACTTACGTTTTCAAAATGTGCAAACGTAAATAGCTGCATACCTGCCTGGCCAGCGCATAGCCATCTGTGTATGCTCAGTTTCTGTGTTCATGCTCATGTGGTCACAGTGCAAGGGTAATTGAATGATGACTTGCACATATGTAGTAGCAACGTCATTTAAGAAGCTAGAAAATTGTCACGTAGGCTCACAAAGTGAAATAGAATTCCTGCCCATGGTGTTGTCTGTCTTCCTACTTCTACCTGTTAAATTACACTTACGTCGCTAAAAATTCTTGGTTAAGAGATTGTTGTATTTAGAAGAGAGGCTATTTTTATAATATCTTTTGCTGTAAGGCATTCTTACAGTTGTACAATCTAGCTTGTCAAAGAGAAGGTTAAGGTGTGACTTTCAGGCTACGGCTACACATTACACTTAAGGGCCCGGGACAGATGTTACACACAAACTGGGATGAGTGATCAGAAACTGGTTTAAACCTGTACCAGAACAGACAGTGCACATAAACCAGTTTGAAAATGGCCGAAACTGGTTTGAGATGAACCTGGTTGAATGTAGTACCAGACTTAACTGATTTGGCTCAAACCTGTGTATGCAATGTGTGTCCCAGACCCCCTGTGGTTTAAGCTAAATTGGAGACCCCCCAGCATGCTCTCTGGGCTCGGCTCTGCTCCAGAGAGCTGGGCTGGCCCCTCCCCCCTGCTCTCTAGCTGGAGCAGGGGTGGGGTGTGTCCAGACGCTGGCCTGCCATGGCCCATGAGGCAAATTCCTCCCTCCGTCCCCCCTCATTTCTCCCCCCCACCCCAGCTGGCAAACTCTGTGGACCTCCATGGCTTTCCTGAAGCCTGGCAGAGATGGAATTACTTTCTTCCTCTGTCCATCTTGCCTTCAGTCAGGAAGGGGGGGATTAATTCCATAGTGATCCAGAGCTGGGGAGAGAGGCAAGCTAGTCCCCTGTGAGCCCAGAGCTAACCTGCAAGACCAGACTGAGAGATGGGAAGTGTTGGCAAAGATCTGACAATCATCATCACACATGTGCTGGAGATGGAATTAAGGGAAGTTGCATACAGCTTCTGGCTGGAATTTGTTGACCAAAGAATGCAGAGAGCTACATTTACATTATAAAGCAGACCCTGTGAAATCTAAACAAAGCCTTTCTGAATTCCTGGCTGTAAGGAGACACTCTACCCTCAGGATTAGTAAGACTTATGCAAGGCTTTCTCTTGTCTTCCTGCTTTACATTTTAAGTTAGACTAAGTTGTGTATGCTGTGTTTTATTGGGCTGTACCTTAGCTTAGGCAAAGATATTTTTGTAGTTCCCTGTTGTATGCATTGCAGATTGCTATGTTCAATACATGCTTGCTTCAGAGAGGATTTTTTTCCCATCCCCACTTGTCAGTCTGGCAGCAGCTTCCTGCCCTCAGGCTCATGGCTGGCATCTTGTGTGTCCTGCTAGCCCCAGTTGGTGCCTGACCATGCCCCCTCTGCTTCAGCAGGGAGGGGTGAGAGCCTTGGAGGGCATCTCTCTTCCCTCCCCTTTGGTAGTGGCTGGCAGGCATGCTCCAGTGTGCCCTGGCTTCTGGCTTGAGCCACTACAGGCACATGGCTGCATTTCCTGGTTTAACAAAGAATGTCTGTTCAGTTATTAATCAGTTTAAACTGAGCAATTTAGACTAACTTGCAAAGAGTGATTCAATTCAGGCTCAGGCTTTTTGAATGTCTGTCCCTAGCCAAGGTGTGATTAACTGGTTAATCATATATTAACTGGTCACCTGGTCACATGTTAAATCAGTGGTATGATTAAAAAAGGAATAAGCTACAGAGTTATTCTACAAAATAGGTAGTAATTTGTAGGTGCTTCCTATCATGCCATTAATTGACCATGTGGCCAGGAGCCCCATCAACTGTTTGGCACTCCCATCTGGAAGGCCCCAGTCGTGGGACCTTGCTTCTTGCCAGTGCTGGGGGAGCCCACTGATTGTGATCCGGGGTTTTCTCTGCTCCAGTAGTAAGGCGGAGCAGGATCTGATTTGTGATCCCACAGTCAGCTCCTGCCATGCACTTGTGGCATAGCAGGAAGCGCATTTGTATGGATCACACATCAGATCCAATCACATCTTTACCTATCCATGCAGAGGGGTCCAAATGTATAAGAACCCGTATGGAAACAGAAATTTACTGATATTCAGAGACCTTCAGAGGGGTCTTGAGTCTAGTAGGGAAAGGTACAGGCAGTCCTTGGACTTATGACACAATTGGTTCCTAAAACCACATCTTAAGTCGAAACGTTGCAACTCAGAACCGATTTTCCCATAGGAAACAATGTTATAAATGGGGGATTAGTTCCTGAACCAAGGCCCGATTATCCTATTTTCACCAAAAATAACCCAGAATTTGGTAATCAGTCAATTATAGATGAGTAATATAGCTACATTCATGTATTTATACTGTAAATAGCAATCATTGATTTGGAAGGATTTCTTTGAGGTGACTTCGTTGGACTTTTTGAAGAGCTCTTGAATCTAGTCTCTTCTCACGAGTCTTGGTTGCAGGTTTTTATGGAGTCTTGTCTGCTTTTTTAAAGAAAGTGTCGAAGGAAGTCTGGGCAGATGTTTTCCAGGGAGATGGGCGATGCAGTGAACTTGTTTGCTGGTGTGGCATCTCATTGCATCAAGCGTTGTAAAGTCGAAACCGACGTCAAAGTTGAAACACGGTGTCAATTTATAAATGTTGTAAGTGCGAAATGTTGTAATTCAAAACATTGTAAGTCGAGGACTGCCTGTATAACGAGGCTCATTGGCTGGAAGGTGAAACCAGATAAATTCAGATACAGATTTTCAATTGGGAGGGCAATTAACCAGTGGAATAATTTATTAAGGGCTATACAGGAGATCAGACTATGATTGCGATGGTTCTTTATTTATCCTTAGTACGTATAGACAGATGGATAACCCATACTATCAGAGATAGAAGGGAGGTGATCCAAAAGACAATGATAGGCCACGTTTGTAGGGAAAAAATAATCCTGAAAACTTTTGTATTATGATCACTATATGGTGTTTTGATTCTGGGGTGTAGCTTAAATTTGCATTGCCTAGAATTTGTTTCATTGAGCAATTACTGCTTAATATTTTCCAAGTTTTCAATAGTTGAAGTGGAGCCTTTATTGTTTGGCCCTGAGGAGTTACAGATTGTTCAGGAAGTTTAACAAACTTGCATTTACCAATTGACTGACAGTGCCAAAAGTGGGTTTTGAGGGCAACTACCACTTTGCTCTGACCCAGCATACAGATCACTAAGATGGTCTGAAAGTTGGGAATTCCTTACCTGCTACGATGTATCAGCTCTGAGTACTATAAAATTGAAGTTGTAAGGGCCTGATAGCACACTAATTACAAAAACAGTCCTTTTTACAACAAAGTGATTTTCCTTTGTGTTTAAAAATGTGGTAATATGATAAACATTAGCTACTTCAGCATGTTGTATTGCCAGGTACTTTTGAGTTAAATTTGGTCTGTACTTTAAAACGGGTGAAGTCTTCTGGTACTCCTAAAGGTCTGTATATTTAAGGTAAAGTCCATTTTATTGTATGGAGCAGAACTATGGGGTGCTGACCCCATGGTTTATTCAAAAATAGAAAACCATTTTTAATGACTTTTTAAAGTGGCTTTTATCTCTACCAAATTCTGTGACAGGTGGGGAGCTCATGCAGTCTGAAATGGGGCTTAATGTTCTCACTTCACCTCAATTAAGACTGAGTAAAAATTTAGAGCCTTTATCCTTGACAGATACCTGAAAAGTGCATTTTAGAAGCCTCTTTTCTTCCAAATAAAGCCTTATTTGAGTAGAGTAATAACATTTTTATTTTACATTCTCCTCTGGACTGATGCCCTGGGAAGCCATGCTGACAATCACTGACCCAATCTTACCCCTGTATTTAGAACAGGGGTGGGCAGTTATTTTGGGTGGAGGGCTGTGATTTCATTGGCAAAGCTGAAAAAATGGATAAATATGGATGAAGGAGGATAAGCAGTAAAGAATATTTTAATTTTTAAAAGCCCAGTTCAGTTCAGTCTGGCAGGTAACATTGCTTTTATTCTCTCTCTCTCTCCTTCTCTCTCTGTTTCTTCTTTCTTCTCTCTCTTCTCTCCTCCCCCACCCCTCTACCCACCTCCACCCTCCTCACCACACACACTCTACCATCTCTCTAAGAAACATTTTTGATCCTGTTTCCTTTCTAAAATAATTTAAAATGGCATAAATCTTACTCAAAAATTTTGGGAACAGCATTGATACAAGTGCCTAGATAAATCAAGATATGTAGAGAAGTGCTTTTCCCTCCTCGTTTTTATGCCATGAGGGCCTCTGGCAGCTGTTAATATAATAGTGTGTTTGGGATCAGAGGAACTTTATGCCCAGCTCCAAAAATTGTGTCCTCCTGTGCCCATCTAGCAAGGCAGGATACACAGTTTTTTGGGATTGGAGTTTAAATTCCTCTGATCCTAATAGTGTGACTGACTGCATGGGGAACCTGGCACTAAGACCCAGTCCCTAGTACTTACTATGCTTGCTATGCAACCTGACATGGGGGATGGGGCTCCCCATGCTGGGAGACATGTGTGCTTTTTAAGGTCCTGGGGCACTGTGACTGAGTGTGACATTGGGTAACCTCTCCTCTATCGTAGGCTTACAGCACCCTGGGACATTTAGAAAGTGGGCATATGCATGGAGTCCTGGGACCATTATTTCCAATCTCAGGGTCACACTGCCCTGGCATCTTTAACCTGGGATTGAACTAGATGCCCTAGGTCTCAGCTCTTCAATTTGACTCATTAGGCTTGAAGCTAATCACTTTTGAAACTTATTTTTGCTGTATGTTCTTTGTTCAACCAGGAGATCTTACAACACCTTCAGCTCTCCTGTGAGAGATTAATTTTCATTTCTACCTAGGAGAAATTTTGCAATCTTTGCATTCTCCTATGCCTGAAGAAGGATGAGTGTGCCTGAAAGCTTGCAAATAAAGAATTTTTTTTGCAAATATCTAGTTTGTCTAATAAAAGATATCCCCTCTGCTACAAGTTCTGATTCCTTAACATTTGTTAGCATCTGCTAAAAACATGTGCCTGCTACAACTTACCCCCCTTTTGACTCCACAGTCATAGAGGAGTAAGTCTAGTGTTGCCAGGTGAATTGCCTAAAGGGTTCCTTTGCAGATGTCACATAGTTTTGGGAATGGCTTAAATGTGTGGCAGCTTTCCAAGGTAACAACTGTACCTCCACTTGCCCTTCTCTTAAGAAATACATTACTACGGGGCTGTAACTGCTGCTAGCTTTTTCTCTTACAGAGTGAATCATAGATATTTTAACTTTGACATATATGTGAAGTGACCTTTATCACCAGGTATTAAAGGAAATGAGAGAGGGTTTTTTTTAGGGGAAATGGGGAGGGGGAAGTGGGGGTGTTTCATTATTGGGCCTCATGAAATATACATGCACTTCTTGGCTTTAACAAGATTCATTGGTGGAGTTTCGTCTGTTTTCTTCAGTCAGGCAAGAAGGATGGCTCACTGCAGTATTTCCACAGAAGCTGTTTATCTTGCATTTTAATCTCAACAGTAGTCTGAATGTCACATCAAGTATGAGTCTGAAATACTTCAGTAGATGTAGGCTGGATGTTTGAATACTTTAAGATTGGGTTGTTGATGGTAATGGCTTCATTTAGAAGATAATAGTATAGCTAGCATTCTTCAGGGTATTTGCTTGCAAACTTCCATCAGATAAGTACGTTCAAAGGTCCAGGGCAATGGTGTCAAAGTCATCTTGCTCACGCAGAACTCTGTGGGCCCTGTGCTGGATCTGGCCCTCAAGGCTGGTGTGGTAGAGCCACTGTGTAGCAGGGCACTGGTGTGCCTGTTCCTTTTAAGGGAGCAAGTAGCCTGAGAGGCCACTTGCAGGTGGCAAAGGGTGGTAATTAAGGACTCACTTGAATGGCAGGAGGCCAGGCTGGAGCTATATAAGCCTTGAGTCTGAGCTAGCCAAGCAGCCTAGCCCTGGGAGCCATGAAGTAAGGAGTCTGAGCAGCAGGTCTCCTAAATACTGGAAGAAAGCTACTTTGTAGTATGAGGAACAAGCAAGGTATCTGGGGCAGAGATGGGCCTAGTTATATGGGCAGGTAGCCTAGAGAAGGCTATATGTTAAGCCTAGAGAAGGCTTGAGTGCCTGTGTAACAGTAACAGGCACCACCTCAGGTATTGTAAAAGGGAGAAGACTATGTCATCTTTCAGGCTGTTGATGAAGATACTGAACAAAACCAGCTCAAGGACCACCCCCTGGGGTACTCCACTTGAGCCGCAGCAGGAAAAGTGGGATGATATAGAGAGCCAGGAGCCCAGGTGCTATCCATGAAGCCCCACGTGGGCTCCAGCAGGAAAATGTGGGGGTCAGGCCAGGTGGATTGGCTCCGAGGGTGAGAATCGGAGGACAAAAGGGGGAGGGGGGCTGAAAGGAAGCACAGCAGAGACAGTGCCAGTGGCACAGCAGAGACGGTGCAGATCAGCAGAGAAGACCCTGCAAAGACTTATGTCAGGAGCCCCACCATAACACAGCAATCACAGGTACTTGCTGGGGGCTGGGAGATGGTGGAGGCATCTGCACTGAAGAGGGATGCAGCATCCAGGGTGAGGGAAGACAGGTG
Organism: Gavialis gangeticus; assembly: GCF_001723915.1. Classification (NCBI taxonomy): domain Eukaryota; kingdom Metazoa; phylum Chordata; order Crocodylia; family Gavialidae; genus Gavialis; species Gavialis gangeticus. The sequence goes on along the minus strand of NW_017728997.1, from coordinate 44,353,158 downwards.
TGGGGCCCTGTCTGTAGAGAGAGAAGCTGGGAGGAGCCAGTTTACAAGATGGCTGGAGTGAGGGTGATCCCCCTCCACTGCAAAGGTGACCCAGAAAAGCTAAAGGCTGAAAGGTGGTTTAAGGGACCCTGGGGGTGTTCCCACCAAGAGGGGAAGGAAGGTGTGGAGACCCTGAAGAAACAAGGGCCAGCCAGCAAGTGACACTGCATGGGCTGTGAAGATAATAGCCTGAAGGGGAGAGCCACAGGAAGAGTGCTGGTCAATTGCAGGGAGCTGTGGTCAGATTCTTAAAGGAACCATTGAGGAAGGACAGTGTTGGGACCAAGCCTGAGGAGAGGAAGAGGGAGAGTCCCATAGGGGGCATATGTGTCCAGAACATCACAGGTGTGGTGAGGACAGGGTGTAGGGGTTAACGGAGCCCTGTGAAGAGACCCATGGTCAGGATCCAGATGTGTAGCAGGAAGTCCCTGATTAGTTTTCCTTCAATCTTATTTACTTTCCATCAAGATGTGGACAGCATTGAGAGGGTCCAGAGGAGGGCCACTCGTATGATCAAGGGACAGCAGGGTAGGTCCTATGAGGAAAGGTTGCGGGACCTGAACCTGTTCAGCCTTCAAAAGAGAAGGCTGAGGGGGGATCTTGTGGCCTGTTATAAACTGGTTAGGGGGGATCAGCAGGC
>NW_017728997.1:44345948-44352193 GCF_001723915.1 Gavialis gangeticus | reverse complement strand
GACTAGATGATCTGCTCAGGTCCCTTCCGACCCTAGAAACTATGAAACTATGAAGCCATGGCAGGAGAGTGAAGAAGGAAAGAATCTACCACCTGGAGAGTGACTGCACCATTAAGGGTAGCCGCACAACTTTTACAGCCTGCCAGAGGGCAGGTGCTTGCTATTAAGTTTGTACTAGTTGTTTAGCTTGGAGCCTTTCAAGGGCAGGCAAGGACAACTCAGAGGGCTGGCAGCCCAAGAGTGGCTGACAGTGGAGCCCAGCAGGGAGTGCAAGGGTCTAGAGTAAGGATCCAGAGAGCCACGATCCCCAAGCCCAGAAAGGGCTGGGAGGGTGATCAGAGGGTCCGAGAACAAAGCAGGGCTGAGAGACCAAGACCCAAGAAGGTCCAAATATGGGGAAGAGCATCTGAGTGTGGGACCTGGAAGTTCAGGAGCCAGGGATTAGCTCACATTTGGACCAGAGGGTCCACGGGCACAGCAACAGAGTGAGAGCTGGATGAGGGTCCATGAGCCCGGGGAGAGGGGCTGAGCCAGAGCAGGGGTCTGAGAGCCCAGGGAGAGGGGCTGTGCAGAGGGACCAGGAGCCTAGAGAGGGAGGGCTGTATGTGGGACTAGGAGTCCAGAGCGAGGGGCTATGCATGGGACCAAGGGTCTGGGAGCCCAGAGGGAGCCGAATGTGGGGCCAGGGAGTCTAAGGGCCCAGGGAGGGCCAAGTGTGTGAAAGTAACAACCTTAGGGTAACACCTGCGAGGCTTGGGGCATGGTGTAGTGGAGGAACAGAGCCACACAATTAGCTCTTAAGGCTATAGGTGCCCTGCAGGGGTACAGACAGGCTGAGAGGGTTCATTGAGCATGAAGACCAGATCCAGACTAACGGGGTCTGGGAGGGACCTGTTGATGAGTCGATTGGACTCAGGCTCACTCTAAGGCCCGTGGACAGCCTCTGTTACTTAATCTCAATAACAAGGTGTGGTGTGCAAGCAATCAAGGGCCATTAAGGACTTCATTGGAGATGGAGCTGGGCAGGGGCTGCATAGCCACCAGAGGGCATCATGCTCTGCATGCAACCCTTCCCCACAGGGTGTGGACCTGTCACATACTGCAGGTAGGTGTTCTGGACCAGCTGCCTATACTGCTTGCAGTGTGTACCCTGGCTCCTGTCCCACATGCCATTGCAGCATCTGGTGGTCCTGGTCTTGCACGTAGTACAAGGGCAGCCAGGGGAGCGTGCTACATGCAACATATGGTACTAGTTTGGGGTGCATGCTGCACGTGGGGCCTGCAGTGGTTTGGCCCTGAGTGCTGGATCTAACATGATGTTGGTCCATGGGTTCTATCTGGACCAACCGCAGATGAGTGCTCAGGACCAGTCTGATATGGGTGTCACATGCATCATGTGCCCTTGGCCCTTTGCCACATGCATTCTGCTCCACGCAGCACGTAGCACACAGAGCTGGGGCCTGTGCTTTCTGAATGCAGTAGGCAGCACCATGGAATGGATGATAGGGCTCCGTGGGCCAGGTGTTTGATACCCATGGTCTAAGGCAAACTGGTTTATAGACCTTGCTCATGTGCTCATTTCAGTATTTTTAGGAGAGGCGTTCCTGTGCAGATTTCGGATTAGGAAGAACCTAATCTTAGAATTTCTAGCCTGCTGTGTAACCTTGGGCAAGTCATTGCTTTTGTGCCTGACTTTCCCCACTGAAGGCTGGGTTCATAATAACAATACATCACTGTAAAATACTTCTGTGAAGAGCATGTTGTATAAGAAATTATTATTGGGTGCCAGAGTGCTCATGCTGTCTGTCTGCAGCTCATTTTCATAAAATTTCAGTACTTTTAAAACCAATACTGGCTAACCAGAGCATTTTTTCAAACTATAGCTTAGTAGACTTTTTTGAGAAGTTTGCTTTGCTGGATAACTTAGGGGTTCTTTCAAAATACAGCGCCCCAGCATTACAACACTGTAAAATCCCAGTCCATTTTAACTAGTCTTGACCCTCCTCACATAGGCTGTACTTCAGTTGGAATAGGGGGTGTGCATGTTTTGGAAATGATTGCCGTCTCTTCTTTGCTGTGTCTTAACTTAAGCGGAACTTTCTTTATACTAGGGTGTTCAAATGCAGGCACTCTTCTTCATGAGTAGTCCTTGTTTAGCAGGTAGTTGTAGTTCCAAAAAAAAAAAAAAAAGTACTGTTGACTTTACTGATGAGGATACGTAATGCTTTCTTTGCAGGATAAAGTCCTTAGCCAGAACCTGGGTACTTTAATTAACAGTCATTTTGCTACTGTGAGTTAACTTCAATATGTGCATCCGTATTGTAATCCATGTTTTAAAGTGATCTACAAAGGCAAAAGTGCATGCTTTTTTTTATTTACAAAGAATGTGTTTAAACTACAAAACTTAGGGTTATTTGTGCTTGTCTTTTCACATAAGAGGTGCAAGTGTGAAAAATCGTCTGGATGGCTGTGAATGAGCAAGTTTGACAAAACTGCATATCAAGGAAAGTTGACCTTGGTCAAAAAGAAAGTGATGCTTGTTTAAACTATTCAAATTTTGTAGCATATTTTTGTTAACAGCTGTTTAACTAAATTTCACCTATGAAAAAAATCTGTTGGTTTAACATTTCTCTTGAAGGTAAAGTCTATAAAACCTCCCAGCTCACGTTGTAAATCATCCGAGAAGTTCTTCAATGGAGGACTTACTTTTCAGGAAAAAAATCAATATCAATAGAACAATGAATAGTAGAACGTAGATTTAATTCAAAAGGTAAAGGTACTTAAGGCCTTGGGAGGAAAAAGGTTCTTAGAAGATCTAAGTGAGGGAAATGCTGCAATGCACAAGCAGTCCAGCAAATTCCTGGAGTGCAATGAGGATAACTTTTTGATTCAGATAGAGGCCAACCAGAGTAGAAGTTATTTTTTTTACTTGCTGTTAACACACAGGGAGGAATTGGTTGACAATATGAAGGTGGAAAGGAACTTTGGTGACAGTGGCTACAAAATGACACTGACCTGATAGGCAGGATCCCCTGGGAGGCAACTCTGAGAGGAAAAGGAGTATAGGATTGCTGGCTGTACTTTAAGGAAGCCCCCTTTAAGGGCACAGAAGCAAGCTACCTGATGATGCAGAAGAATGGGAAGTGCAACAGGAGACCAGCCTGGAAGCTTTTCAAGTTGATACTCAAAAAGGAATCTTATATAAAGTAGAAACTTGGTCATAGTATGAGAGTATCGCATAAGCATGCAGAGAGAATTGGAAGCCCAAGGCACAATTTGAGATGTAGCTGATGAGACATAACAGACAATAAAGGGATTCTACAGGTATGTCCAAAGTAAGAGGACCAGAAAAACCATATGGTTTGCAAAAGGCAATCTTGTCACATATGAATTGGGGAAGTTTGAAGTATTTAATGCCTTTTTTCACTTCAGCCTTCAAAATAGGGACAGCTACAAGATGCATGCAGTTGGCAGCAGAGATAGGAAAGGAGACAAACAGCCTAGAGTAATGGCAGGCCAGGTTAGGGATTACTTAGAGAACTGAGTTAATTTCAAGTCCGCAGGGCCAGATAGAATGCATCTGAGGGTACTGAAGGAATTGGCAGAAGTAATTTCAGAGCCACTGGCTATATTTTTTGAGAACTCCTGGAGCTTGGATGAGTTTCTAGATGACTGCAAAAGGAAAAATATAGTGCCCATCTTTTAAGAAGGGGAAGGCAAATCCAGGGAATTACGGACCAGTCAGCCCTGACCTCTATACTTGGGGGAAAAAATTATGAAGCAGGCCCTCAAGAAATGCATTATGAAGCAGCTGAAGGAGAAAAAGGTGACCAGGAAGACCCAGCATGGATTCACCAAGAACAAGTCATGCCTGATCAACCAGATTTCCTTTTAAGATAAAGTAACAGGCTCTGTGGATGAGAGGAGAGCAGTGAATCTGATATACCTTGACTTTGAGACAGTGTCAAAAACCTTGTTAATTTTCTTATTAAGGAGCTAAGGAAATACAAATCAAACATAAGTACTGTAAGGTGGATATATAACTAGTTGGATCATTGTACTCCGTGACTAGTCCTTAATACCTCAGTGTCTAGTTGAGATGTGGTATCAAGTGTGATTTCTGGGGGTAAGTCCTGGATCTGGAATTGGTCAGCATCTTCTTTAATGATTTGGGTGATGGGATTGAATGTATGCTTAGCCTATTTGTAGGTTACATCAAGTTGGGTAGAATTGCAGACAGTTCAGCAGGTAGGGGTAGGATCCAGAATGACCTGGATAGACTGCAGAAATGTCAGCTGGGGGAATGACTGGCTAGTTTCTGGTACTGCAGAGAAGCACCTGGGGGTTATGGTGGACCATAAGCTGCATATGAGTCAGCAGGCTACTCTAGTGGTTTAAAAAAAAAAAAAGACAACAGCATTTTGGGTTGTATTAACAGGAGTGTCACTTGCAAAACTAGGGCCTTGAGCACTGGTGAGGCCTCACCTGGACTGCTGTGTCCAGCTTTGCATCCCCAAACTTCAAGGACGTGGGCAGTTTTGAAGGAGTCCAGTGGAGAGCACCCAATATGATCAGGGTCCTGGAAGATGAGACTTATGAGGAAAGGCTGAAAGAACTAGGCTTATTTAGCCTGAAGAAGAGAAGACTGAAGGGGTCTTTTGTTACCAGACGTAATGTTAGACTTTAGGTAGTGGCACTGAATTCATAAATGCTTGAACAGGAATAGTCTGTTCCATGGGTGACTGGTGCCTCTGGAGTCAGGGGGGGCACATGCCCCCGCACCAGCCAGTCAGCGACGGGAAGGTGCATGCATACATTGCCTTGAGGAAAGGCGCATTAAGTTTAGGCACGTATAAATACACATGTAGACGTGCCCACTAAGCCAAAAAGACAACAGGAAGCCTTGCATAGGTCTTATGTAATCCTGAGGGCAGAGTGGCTCTTTCTAGCCAGATACTCAGAAAGTCCTTCTGGGGGATCTGCACATTGTCTTGGGTAATGAGAAAGAGGTCCCACAGGCCTCACCTCTGCCTGGGCTTTTAGGTGAATCTGCACCTCCTCCTTCTCCTTCGGTGCTATGCTTTTCACATTCCTCAGATGTCACATACCCCTCAAGACTTTCATGCATTCAGTGCCTCTGTCTCTACTCAGATATTCCAGTCTCTTACCCCTTACAGGTTTTGGTTTGAAATGTAAATGTTTCTTCCCTGCTTTCTTTGGTTACACCAGCCCAAGCAGTCTGGAACCCTCCCCTGCCACCTTAGGTCTGTCACATAGCCGGAGACCGTATTTGTGATGATTGTGCCAGGTCTTTGGCAACACTTCAAATACCTGAAGGGCTGTTACAGAGAGGATGGAAGATGGACTTTTCTCTGTCACTGCAGGAGACAGGACTAGGAGCAGTGTCCTCAAGATGTAGCAGGGGAAGTTTAGGTTGGGGATTAGGAGGAAATTCCTGTGTGTGAGGGTGGTCAGGCATTGGAAAAGACTACCCAGAGACGTTGTGGGATTTCCGTACTTGGAAACTTTCAAAAGCAGGTTTGATGGCCACAATGCTAGGATTATTTAATCAGGATGATCTTGCCTTAAGCAGGGCTCTTGACTAGATGACCTTGTGAGGTCCTTTCCAGCCCTACTTTCCTATGGTTAGGGGCCTACTCAAATCACGATTACACGAATTTCATGGGCAATCTCTACAAAATCTGCAGGAATCCCTGCCCCCCCACAAAACCAAGAAAACCTTACTAAAAATAAAATACTGGCTCCCCAGTGGGATCCAGCAGTCTTCCTGGCTGCACAGTCTGGCACAAAGTGGGCTGTTGGCACAAAGGTGAGCAGGCAAGATGGCTGCCATCCCTTCCTCTTGCTGCTGATTTAGCTATGGGCTTCCTGTTGTGCAGCCCTGCCCCTCTCTATCAATCAGTGGTGAAGAGTGGGGCTGCATGATGGACAGCTGTCTCATCCAGTCAGTGTGGGGAGGGGGCACTGGGGCTACATGGTGAATCAGTGGCATGGGTTGGGGGGCACAATAAGTCCATGAAAATAGTAGCTGGCCCCACAATCTGTCTGCAAAATTGGTGGGCTGTCTTCTTGAGTTGGGTAGATCCCTACCTATTATCCTCTAAGCTTTGGATGACTTAGTCCCCCAGCTGGCTGAAGTTGGTGACAAGCTGCTTGTGGGAACTTTGGCTCTGGTTAGAGTCAGATCCGTCTTCCTAAGTAGGGACCAGAACAGCAACCTCCCT
>NW_017728997.1:44345244-44345741 GCF_001723915.1 Gavialis gangeticus | reverse complement strand
AGAGCCATGGCTCATGGGGTGGGGGCGACTCCCACTGCTGCTTGCATCCTGGGAGGGTGAGGAGGTGTGTATGCCCCTGGACCTGTGCAGTGCAGGGCAGGCTGCAGCTGTGGGTGGAGTTGGAGCCAGCACTGAGTGGGACTCTTCTTCCCAAGGGCTGGACTCAGCTTGTGCTTGGGTGGAGGTGGGGCGTTTAGGTGCCGCTGCGCAAGGTGCTGGTGTGGGGATGGGAGTGGAGCTGTGGCAGAATTTTGGGCGGCTGCAGCCCCTCCTCCCAGCACTGCCAGAGCTTGCTCTGAGCCCAGCGCCCACTGAGAAGAGCCCTGTGCAGCACCGGTTCCAGCTCCACCCCACAGCTGTAGCCTGCCCCGTGCCGTGTAGATCCGGGGGCAACACGCCCCCACACCCTCCCGGGTTGCAAGTAGCAGCAGGAGACACCCTTACCCCACGAGCCATGTCTCCATCCTGTAGCCCCCTCCCTCACCGAAGGGGTATTG
>NW_017728997.1:44338377-44344863 GCF_001723915.1 Gavialis gangeticus | reverse complement strand
CCCTTCCCTCCCCCCTCCCCTTCCACCACAATGGACTTACCACTTGGAGCAGCTATATCGGAAATCGGATTGGCCAATGTGCCTCCTTAAATATCGGCTATCGGTATCGGCCCCCAAAATCTCTATCAGTGCACTCCTATTTTATCAACTGTCTTATTTATGTAACAAATCTTCTTGCTATTTGTTATACCTTACTGATTTTCTGTGGTAAGTGTGTTTTCAGAGCAATTGACAAAACAGGCTGGTCACCTACTAGGGTGAGGACATATAATGTCTTATGCGGGCTGGATAAAGGTGCCAGTGTTAAGGTGAGGAAATCTCTTTTGTTAGAGCTGCTGGGTTCTGGACTGGTGCAGGTGGAGCTGAAGGTCAGTCCACTAAGAAATTGGTCCAGCAGCAAAACAACTTGTTCTCAGTGGTTAAGTAGTTGGGTGGTGCGGAAAGGTTTTGGGCTGAAGATGACAGTACCCCGACTGTGTATCAGTATTAGCTAATAAATGACACTAATGTAATTTTTGTAACCATAATACTGTTACATATTGCTTGTGTGGCTTTATGCTTTACTTACTGTATTCTCAGGTAAAGATTTTTAATATTTTCTTGTAACCATTCATTTTAGAGCACTTGGTTTTATTCAACCAGGCTTCTTGAACCATCCTTGGTTTTCACATCATATCTGGGGGTCAGCATTGTGCAAGGGCTGGGGACTTGCATCTAACCCTGTTAAGTATTTGCTTTCTACTGTAACTGCAACTCGGCTGACAACTAGAGATTTGCCTTCAAACTGAAAAAGTTGGAGAAGCTTATTTAAGCCATCTAAGAAAATCCTTGCAAAATAGAAAAACTGACAAACAAATGAAAGCCCTATAAATGGAATTAAGATCATATTTTTTCTTCTGTTGCTTGCTCTAGAAGTTTTAATGCTAGAAAAGTCATAGAAATCATAGAAAATTAGGGTTGGAAGGGACCGCAGGAGGTCATCTAGTCCAACCCCCTACTCAGAGCAGGACCATCCCCAATTAGATCATCCCAGTCAAAGCTTTGTCTACCCAGGTCTTGAAAACCTCCAAGGATGGAGCTTCCATCACATCTCTGAGTAACCTGTTCTAGTGTTTTACAACGCTCCTAGTGAGAAAGTTCTTCCTACTATCTAACTTAAACGTCCCTTGCTGCAACTTGAGACTGTAGCTTTTGTTCTGTCATCTGCCACCACTGAGAACAGTCTATCTTTGTGGTCAGCAACCAGAGGAACTCAATCCATTGGTAGCTCTCAGAGCCTCTTGAAGTTGATCCAAGCCTGAGGTGGGGGGTGAGTGCCTGCGTGCAAGCACACGTGCACCCCAGCCCAGCAGGTCAGTCCATGGGGGAGGGAAGGGACGGGGGCTTGATCAATGCCCCCATGGTGAGGGACAGTGCTGTAGAGGCAGGAGCAGAGGTGAGTTGAGTGGGGCCCCGGTTGGGTAGGTCTTACACATTGGGGAGGTGTGCCCCCAAATAATTTTTTCTTCCTCTTCCTCAATCTGCCCCTGCCCTCCCTCCCCACAGACTTACCTGCTGGGTGGGTGGGGGGTGTGTGACAGCAGCACACAATAGATCTTGGGGTGCTTTTAAATGCCAAAGGAGGTCTCCTAAGTGGGTAAAAGGAATCGGAACTCGTGGTAGAGGTGATATCTTTTATTAGACCAACTAGATTTTTGCAAAAAAAATTCTTTAATTGCAAACTTTTAAGGCACAAACGCCCTTCATCAGACATGGGTGAAAAAATCATAAAAGTTCTCCCTGGGAAAAATGAAAGTTCATATTTCATAGGAGAGTTAAAGATGTGGTAAAATCTCGTTTGGAACAGTCGATTTTTATGCAGGTTAGGCTCAGAGAAAAGTTGGAATACTCTGTTTACCTCAAAGATTTTTGACTTGCAGGATGTAGTCATATTTCCTTATGATGTTTCATATTTCTCAGAAGAGTAAAAAGATGGAATGCTCTTCTGGCCAGGAATTTCATATGTGGTTGAGGTATCTCTGAGCTCTGTGATGGTGCATATTACCTCCAAGAAAGGCAGGAGCATGGTCTCAGGTTTCAGATGGTAAAACTTGCTTCTTCCTTGTAAAATTATGAAGATTAAATTTAAAAAATTGGCTAAAACTTGATATCATCCATGTGTCAAGAATCCATGTTGTAGCCATATTGGTCTAGAGTCAAAAGGAAAAAGAAAAAGCCAAAAAGAGAAGTGGGTCTAACTTAATAATCATTTTCATAACTATCCACTAAAACCTTGTTACTGTGAGGCAGCAATTCTCAGCCAGTGTCATGTACCCCGAGGTGCCTTGAGATCCTTTCAGGGTTGCTGCAGGGTGCAATGTTAGTATTGTTAGTGTTACAAACATGATTCACAAGAGTAAACCCAGAGATTTCAAATAGAAATGCATAGTTGTGCTTCTGAGGTTTTTTGGTGGGGGGGGTGTTTGTTTTGGAATTTTTTGTTTTTTGGATTTTTTGCAATAGAAAAATTGCTCTATTTATTTTTCTGTAGGCAAAAAGTGAAATCTTAAGAGTTGGCATTTCCAAGGGGTGCCTAAAAACGTTAAGAACCACTGCTATAAGGTGTTAAAGACTGGGCACTAAAAAATTATACTGGTCCCTTTAGAAGTTCCTGATCCTAAATTTCAGATCCAGACTCTTGGCACAAATAATGTAATGCTGAAATGTTATACGAGAGCAAGAAATGAACCTCTAGTTAAGACATACTGATCTCTTAATGTTCCAATAAAACTGTAAATGACTGAAACATTGTCCTGTGCAATTTAATTTCAGTTTGTGATGATGAAAGCAGAAATTGTCCAAAATTCGGTGAATTGTTGTAGATTGTCCCTAATTGCATCACATTGCCGTGTATACTGTTGAAATGTGTCTGCAACACTCTTTGGGGGTGTGGCTCACAGCGGGGCACGGTTCCAGCCACTGCTGCACACAGGCTCTACAGCGAATGTTGGGATGGCAAAACCCCCCACCCCACAGCTCCCCTCCTAGTGCCACTGCTGCCTGGCTCAGTTCTGGCTGGGAAGAGCCTGGTGCTGCCTCAGCCCCATCCCGCAGTGGCAGCCCACTGTCACCCCATGTGCACATGCCCCCCATGCCCTCCTGGGGTGTGCGTAACGGTGGGAGCCGCTCCCCCCTCCCTGTCCTCCTGGACGAGCTGTGGCTGTGTCCCACGCCCCGCCTGCCTGAGCCCCGCTCCCTCCTTCACCACAGGGGCCTTGATCTGCCCCCCTTCCCCTCCCTTCCCTTCCTCTTCTCCTTCCATCACAACAGACTTTAACCAGCTGGACACTGCTCTTCAAGCTGCCAGGCTGCGTATCAGAAATCGGATCGGTATTGGCTGATATGCCTCCTTAAAAATTGACTATTGTATTGGCCCAAAAAATATTCTATTGCTGTACCCCTAAAGAGAAGTAATCACTGAAAAATAGCATCTGACATGGGTCTGTCAAATAACTAGGCAGACCCTTGTGGAGTTAGTCTGAGGGGTATGAGCCAGGTCTTTCCAGACTGATGAATTTACATTTTAAAAGGAGAGACCTTAGCATGAATATCACCTGGCAATTGAAGGAAGGACATTTATCATGGTGGGGAAAATAAGTGAGGGATGGTGTCTTTAACGTTTGTCTGAAAGGATGTAAATACTCCCCAAGTCATAATTAGATCAGGAAAGACTTCTAGTTCAGTAACCACATACACCCTTGCAGGGCAGGAAGCTCTATATATAGTATGGAGTCCTCAAAGATCCAATGGATAATGTATGTAAATGACTAGATAAGAAACCATACTTAAGTCTTGCCGAGAGACCAAATTCTTGTGTGTTGTTTTTATGGGCATGGGAAAATGCTTTAGGCCAGAAGTGGGCAAAATACAGCTGACAGGCCGGATCTGGCCCACAGAGGGACATTGTCCAGCCCACAGTAGGTGCCTTGATCCTGCCTGGCTGATGTGCCATCCAGTCTGTGGCATGTCCCACTGCCTGTGTGCGTGCAGCGGGGTTGGGGAGGCTCTGCAGCTGGACTCCATTTCTAGGCAGTCCAGGTGGCGGTGGCTTCTTCTGGCTGCTGCTACCATTGGCACCAGCCCCATGGAGTCTGGTGGGTATCTGCATGCACAGCCCTAGCCCTGCCCTGCACCTGCTCTGGACCACCTGGGACCCACATGCACAGTCCTGACCCCAGCTTGCTTTGCACCTGTTCTGGACCAGCTGCCCAAACTGAGCAGTGGTGGTGGCTGGGCAGAAGCTTCTTCTCTGTGTGTGGGGGGGAAAGTGGCTGCTTCCTCCTTGCTGCTGCCGGTCCCTTCTTGCAGCCACCTGGAGCCCACGCCTGTGCCCGGGCTACCCTGTGGCTCCTCTCTATTGGCCCTGTTACCACTCTGGGCGGTCTGGAGGCAGCTCTGGTGGTGGTGGCAGGTGACTGTGGCAGTGAAGGAGCCGCAAGGCAGCTTGGGTGTGGGCTCTGGGCAGCTGCAGCAAGAAGGGCCCGCTGGTGGCGAGGAGGAGGTGGATGCTTTTCTCCTGTGCCCAGCAGAAGCTGCTGCTGCTGCCGCTGCTCAGCCTGGGCAGGCAGTCTGAAGCAGGTGCGGGATGGGCTGGTGTCGATACTCTGCACTTAGGTCTTGGATGGTTTGGAGCTGGTCTGCCCCAGTTGTGGAGAGTCTGGAGTGGATGTCGAGTGGGGTGGGGCCAGGACTGAGTGCTGGTGGTGCTGCCAGTGGTGGAGGAGGGCCACAGGATGCACAGGCTCTAGGCTGTTATGGGGGCTGGTGGGTGCTGACTGGCCCTGACAACTCCCCAAAACTGTTTATGTGGCCTGCAGGCCCAAATAATTGCCTGCCTCTGCTTTAGGCCCTCAGCTAGTGGACTGAGTAGAGTTGCATTCTTGGGTTTAAAATGCAGGGTCAGATCAGATTATTCTCTTATTTTCTTGTTTTGTTTGTTTGTTCGTTCTTATATCTCTATTTGTATCTCTCCTTATTGTTACTGATTTCTTATGTATGCTTTCATTTTTATAATAAATCCTTTTGTTTTTATATCATGCTTATTGTCAATGATAACTGTGATTTCAGAGCATTTGACTACACAGGCAGGCCTTTTCGCTAGAAGAGGGATCTAAAATTTCTGAGTGCAATACTGAACAAGGGTGTGATTTTCTTGTTGGCAAAATTCCATCTGAGAGCTGGCAAGACATAGGTGAAGTGAATAAAGCTTAGGTGTTGAGGTGAGCTTTGGAGCATCTCAGTTTGTCCTCAGTGGTCAAGCAGCAGATAGCAGAGAAAGGTTTGAGGCTGAAAGAGATCTGTGAAGGTGAGAGAACACCCCAGGAGCATATCTCAAAGGCACACCTGACCATATCCAGAGTCAGGGTATGTCAAAAGCCCCTCAGGTCTGATTCTTCAGGACTCTTCATAGTAACCTCCATCGAGCCCTCTTTCGGCATTATTTGGAGGCAACTCCCAGTCCACCTTATCTTGTCCAGCGTAACTGATCATTTCTTTGGTGTACTTTAATAAATCATTTGATGTCTGTTTGGGACAGAAATTTCTCAACTGGAGTGCAAAGGCAATCTGGGGTGCTGAGATCCTGTTAAGGGTGATGCATTGCCGGTTCCCTTCATGAAGGGGTAAAAGCTCTCCTCCCCCAGTCCAGTGCCTTGTGCCTGCTCCAGTTACTTAGTGGTGCCTGTGGATGCCCCTTCAGCCTCTGTGCTGCCTGCCCCTGCACTCCCAGCAGTATGCTGTGCTGTGGGCTGGCAGATATGGTGTCAGAGCTGCTCCTTGCAATCAGGCTTGGTACCTCAATTCTTCCCATGCTCCCAGGGCCAGCAAGAGGGCTGTGGAGCAGTTGCCATCATGCGAGACCCCACAAGAGCAGCGTCAGCGGTGGGACCTGTCTTTGGCCCCTTGGGTACAGACTGGGTACAGAGTGGGGCAGACAGTGGAAAGGGCATAGCAGAGTTAGGTCCTTTTCTCACTGTTGTCAACTGGCACCAGCTAGATCAGTGGTTTTTAACCTTTTTAGCCTCCAGGCACTCCGCCATATCTTTGTAGCTCAGTGTTTTTTTTTTTGTTTTTTTTTTTCAATTGGTGTGCTGTGAAATTCAGAAAAATTATGGAGTGGTGCTTTAAGGCTAAAAAGGATGAGAACCAGTGGCTTAGGAAGTGTTGCATTCCCTTTGTTCAGCTATCCTATTGAAAGAAGATACCAGGTTAGTGTTGTGACAATTTGTTTTTGGTATATCCATTTTGTGTTTTGTCTTTTCTTTACAGTCACATCTTTTAATTACTCTTTCTTTCAACATGTATTCCAAAATTGTACACGCTGTTGAGGTCAGACTAACAGGACTGTAGTTGTCTGGATCATTCTTTCCTCCCCATCTGAAATAGATTGTGACTTTGGTTTTCCCCAATTGTATAACACTACCCGCCCCCCCCCCGCCAATTTGATGG
>NW_017728997.1:44336106-44338304 GCF_001723915.1 Gavialis gangeticus | reverse complement strand
GCCCCCCCCCCCGCCAATTTGATGGATGTATTAAAAATACTTGCCACCAAATCTGTTATGTGCCTGTTTTTTTTTCAGAATCCTGGCATTGAAATTATCTAGTTCTTCTGCCCTATGTATTGTAGCCCTACTTCTTTATTTATAAAGGTGGAGAACCCTTTTCTCTTTAATATCCTTTGCTAGGTGGATCCAGCTGGACTCCTGGCATTTTTCACTTTATTCCTACATTGCTTGACCCTGAAATTTTAGCTTTCTTTGCTGATTAATCGTTTTCCCATCTTTGTAGGCTCTCTGCTTATTCCTAACTTGTTCTTTCAGGTTTTTATTAAGTCATTGTTGTCTGGAGCCCTTTCATACAAGTAGCAGGTACCCCTGCTATGTTGTGTTTATTTAAATCTATTAACTGAAATGCAACATATACGTTAGTGTGCTTCCTTTGTGTGATACCTTTTTAAGGTTGAGCTCATTTCTGTGTGGTCAGATTACTATAGCATTAACTTGGTTGGAAGGCTTAAGAATATTACACTGATTCTACTGTTATTAAAATAAGCAAAATGCAATGTAGTGAATAGGAATATAAAATTAAAGCCCATAAATATAGTTTGAATTTCTTGCACATTTTTAGATTAAAACTTACTAAACTGCTGCACTTTTCTGAGGGTCTCTAAAATAAGGAATAACAAATACAGTAACTTGCAAATTACTTTCTATCTTTTATGTAAAAAAATAACGTGTCAGTACATTAGCTAAAGAAGTATTATAGTGTGTATGGAGAGAGAGGCATACAGGAATTGCACACTCAGGGAAAGGACACGTGTTAACTCATTTAAAATGCATATCTCTGAAAGTTTGTTCTTTCCCCCCTACAGATCTGATACCCCTCTGATATATAAAGCTGTTCCAAGCTGGTTTGTAAGAGTAGAGCACATGGTGGAGAAGTTGTTGGAGAATAATGCTCAATGCTACTGGTAATGTATCTTGTATATATTTTCAGTTTAAGAATTGCTTATTCTTAATTTCTCAACTTTTATTCAGTAATATACAGTAATACTTAGTAATACACAGTAAAATTACTGTTTTATTTCTTTTATGTCCTAAATTACTAAAATGGTGACATGGACAAAGCCCAGAGCAGATTCCCAATTTGAGGTTTGTTTGTAAAACTGGAAGTGGGTGAGAGCATAGGAGCGATGTTTTTGGTGCTAATGATAACCTGTATAGTTGATAGAGGTTAACACCCTCTGCTTTAGTATAACATTCCAGAAAACATCTACTTTAAGATGCAGCTAGTGTTAGGATATACCAATTACTTAATATAATGCATTAAAGCAGTGTTCGGCAACATTTTCGGCTGACGGTCCAGTATCAACCTAACTGGGTTCTGAGGTAAGCTAGCACTAGGACCTAGCTGCTGCTGCTGCTGCTTCCCCCTTCTACCCTCCCCAAATACTGCTAAAGCCAGCCCCACAGCTCTGGGCCAAACCCTGTGGGATGAATCTGGCCAGCAGGCCATAGTTTGCCAAACCCTGCATTAAGGTATCTTGCAATTATTTCAGCACCACGTTATAAACCTGGAAAAGCCCAAATAAAGCTTAAATCCAAGTGTGTAAAAGCATGGAAAGGTTCATTGAGAGCAACCAGACAACCGTAACTCTGTCCTTTAGTGGTACTATGCAATAAGCATATGATTATGATTTAGGCATTTTATTATGTATAATCCCTGGTAGGATGAAATTTGTTTTGAAAAAAAAAAAAAAGTCTCCCCCATATTATGTTGCTATAGGACAGTTACGGTTATTTGAAATGCTGTACTTTATGTATTTCTGAAACGTCAAGAAGTTAAGTGAAAACTGTGATAGATAAAAATGGGGTGTTTGGCTAAAAATCACTTAGGAAATGAAAGGGATGTACTTGGTAGCCGAGTTAGTCTGAGACCTACAAAAAGACGTACAAAAAACTAGAAGTCTTGGTTCCAAAATGATACCTTTTATTAGACCAGCTGGAAAATGGCAAGAAAATTGTCCTTTTCTGCAAGCTTTTGGGATCAAAGTCCCTTCATCAGGCTCTGGGAAAAGTGTAGATGGTACAATATGGTAAAAAGTCCCCATAAGTAGGAAATAAACTTCATTTTTGCACAGAGGGAGCTGGAGATGGAAGGCTGTCCCTCTGGGTCCATGAGAGTGTCTTTGTGAGCTGTG
>NW_017728997.1:44324530-44336027 GCF_001723915.1 Gavialis gangeticus | reverse complement strand
CTTGTTCTGCAATTAAGTTTAAAAATCGAAAAACGGCTAAAATTCGGCATCTTCCATGTTTCAGGGGTGTACTTGGTAGCCGTGTTGGTCTGAGACAAAAAGACATACAGAAAACTAGAACTCTTGGTTCCAACACAGCTACTAAGTACATCCCTGAAACGTGGAAGATGCTGAATTTTAGCCATTTTTGGATTTTAAACTTCATTGCTGAACAAGGAAGTTTAGTTTTTTGGCTTTTTTTGCCTTCCTGCCTGCCATCTAACACCTCCAGGGAAGGAATTCTACCTGATCAACGCATCAAAGAGCTACTCAACACAGTTCACAAAGACACTGTCATGGACCCAGCGGGACAGACTTCCATCTCCAGCTCCCTCTGTGCAAAAATGAAGCTTATTTCCTACCTATAGGGACTTTTTACCTTCTTGTACCATCTGCACTTTTCCCAGAGCCTGACGAAGGGACTTTGATCCTGAAAGCTTGCAGAAAAGGCAATTTTCTTGCCATTTTCCAGTTGGTCTAATAAAAGGTATCATTTTGGAACCAAGACTTCTGGCTTTTTGTATGTCTTTTAGGAAATGAAACAAATTATTTCTACTTTTCCCTGTAAAATAAGTTCTTTTTTGAAAAAATATTGAATACCCATTTATTATATTAACCAAAGGTTTACTGAACAGGTAACAAATGGAATTATGAGAGATGCTGTTGTTCTGAGAGTCTTGGACTTTATGCATTTTGGAATATGCTGAAAGCACTTGGGGATTTCATCTTGTCCACTGATTCAGGCTCTTTTTCAAAATGTGTTTCAGTATCCCTCCCCCTTCCCCCCCCCCTTTAATTTCAGTGCCTGGTTGAGAGAAGCAGATGAGACTGGAAGTAAATTTGCTATCAAAGGACGCGGGGTGCAGTCAAAATTAGAAGAGCCCATTTTGGGTGTACTTGGTACTACTTCAGCTGTTCTCAAGTGCTGCAGTATATTTTGGTGATTGACTCCTCAAAGAGAATCAAAGCTTCTGTGTTGCATGCTTCAGGGCTCTTGAAATGCAGCCTTTTTGAGGGGGTGACTTGACTTTAATGAACAATTTGTGCCATCACGGTGCTCCTGAGTGGTTGGTACGGGTAGCAATTAAAATCTGCCTAAATACTTTTTGTGTAGTTCTGCTTACATGGAGGCCTGTTTTGGTGGTGGCACAATTAGAGAATGTTAATTTGAAAGACAAATTAAGCAGCTTCTTGCTGTAGATTGTCCAAAATGCTTCAGAGTTGGCTCATTAGTCTGTAGTAAGCAAATGAGCAACTTGGATTTATAAGTCTCTGTAGTAAGCATAGCTTTCAGTTTTCAACAGCGGAGCATGCTAATCCTTCTGGGAAAAAATGTATGGAGAAAGGTGAAAGCATTTGTCCTGTGCTTTTCTTGCTTCTGGAAGAAACTTCTATTTTTTTGATGAATACATTATTTATGAGCCAAATGTCTGGAAAGTACAGTTACTTTTATTCATAAGGGAACAGTTTTCCTGTGGTAAAGACAGCATTTGTTTTTGTTAACTTCCATTCTTGGTATGGAGAAGGCAAAACTTGAAGGCATGTACGCAAAGAATGTCATTTCCCACAAGAATTTAGACACCGCTTGAACCTATTTAATCTTCACAGTCGGGATTTAACTTAAGCCTGCTTTAGAGGTTTTGAATTGGTGGTAAATTTCATCTCCAAATATGGAAAAAAAACTCTTGGAAAAGGTATACTAGTAGCATAAGTCGCTGATAGAAAGTGCTGTCTTTCTCGGTCTCTCATTCCTTGCAACCCACTTTCCAAGTGATATTCTCGATAGGTCATTGTAATTATTAAAGCAGTCATTTGTGTTGTTTGAGGGGAAAATGCCTATTGTGACAGTGCATTCCATTATTTAACTGAACACCTTTTTGCAAAAATAATGTGCAAGTTGAAGCCCTTTCATTTTGTGATAGTCATCACTGAAGGAAACCCGGCCTCTTCAAACATTTTGTAAAATATATCTGTTCCTCCGTCCAATGTGTGGTTTCATAGTAGAAGAAGAAAGGGGCGGAGGGGGAAAAATCATATGTACATGGTATAGCTCTTAAAAAAACCAATTCTTATGTTAGCAAAGTTGAAGTGAACTTTAAACTCTCTTCGAAAAGACCTGTTCATCTAGTGTGTCTGTCTTATGTACCATGACTTCACTACATGAAGTCTTTGGGCCTGATCTCATAGGTGTGAATAACCTATTTTCCATTACTTCAGTTATGAATATGCTCCACTTCTCAAAACCAAGATATATGCTGAAGTGAATTGGGTATATTGATAAGGTCATGGGAGTAGGGCCTAACTTTTTACATTCAGATTTGGGATCTCAAGGGCTTCTTCATGTCCTAAAATAGGAGAATTGGAGATAATGCCTTTTTAGGCTGAATTGTCCTTTGCAAATGAGTTTAATCACTAAGTTTCTTTTTTTAATATTAAAAAGACTGTCCCTTAAGAACAGTCTTTCTCCCCTTTTATAGATGTTGCTTTTGATAAAATAGATTGAATATAGTTGGACAGAATTTTATAATTTAATTGAATTCCTAATTAGCTTTTTAATGAGATAGCTAGCTTTAAAATCCCACTGGTACAAAAACATTTGTAATAAGCTAATTTGAAAAAAAACTGCCAGTATCCTAAAAGAAATAGTAAATAGAATGATACTTCAGAATGTAAGTACAAGCTCAGAGTTTTCCAAAAAAAATTCTCCACCCCCTTGTATGAGTTGGGTTGATTATTAATTTTACTGGCTGTCGAAGAAAAATTTCCACCAGAATTGTTCAAAGTGGAATTGGACTGTTTTCTACCTTGTCAAAGGTGTCAGAGTAAGTTTGGGCAGAACAGGGAAAACCTAAGAGCTGAGATCCAAAAGCTCTAGGAATCTACACTAAACCACCACATGCTCCTATAATAGTCTTGAATTGCTGGAATTGAATTTTCCATGCAACTTCAGGTAAATAATTTAATCTAAATACCTTAGTTTCCCAACTTGTCAAATGAGGCTACTTTCTTAATTTATAAGAGAGTTCAAAGTCCAACTTACATTTGAGTTGATGAGCAACAAAAAAACAGAAAAATAAAATACATTATTTTAACACTTTCTCACAATGGAATTTTATAGTTGTATATTGATAAACACAGGGGTGATGCATAGGGGGTACATGCAGGTGCACGTGCACCCCTAGAAAAAGGCACTGCTGACATTGTCAGCAGCGTCTGCGGGTGATTGTCAGTTGCCACCCCACCAGTGACACTGCCAGTGGCGTCTGCAGGTGGTCCACAATCCCCGCTGGCTGTCGCTGCTGGCAGCAGCTGTTGGCAGTCGCCGACCCTTGGTTGGTGCTCGCCACCCCCCCCACCGCTGACAGCATCTGCGGGAGCTCCTCCGCTTATCGTTGCCACGCTCCCACTGCCGCCATGTCCTCCCTGCCAGCTGCCAGGGTCATGCGTCATTCATGGATAAACTTGAAGGAAGTAGATGTGCAGATTCAACTGTTGCTTGCAGATTTCAGTTGAAAGTATCTTCCTTTCATCTGTTGTTACCTACAAGTTTTGCTAGAATGAAGTTTGGCCAAAGGTATTTTGACTACTTAGCACATTTACTACTTTTTAGGCCTACCAAACCTGTGAAGTAAAAGATCCTCTCAGAGGGGAAAAATTTAATAATGATGGAAGGAGAGACATAGGTCTGAAAAAGCAAATAGTTAAAAAAACAAACAAACAAACCTAAAAACCTTGTAGATCGTAGAAGAGATGAGCATGAGAACATTCACTCATTTGAAATAGGGGTATTTAATGCCTGACATCTTAGTTGATGCCTTTAAAACCACCATTTATCAATCATGTTTAGTATTTGAAAATTCTTAGTAAACACGTGCTTTGCTTTTTCCAGTTCTTCTAATATTTTTCACTTAGAGTGCAAGTGTGTAGAAGTCTAGGAGTGTCCAGCTTCATATTTGGCTTTCAAAGCATTTTGGCACTGAGCATTCTAAGAAAAGTTTTAACTCACCAGGTCCAGATACTTAATTTTTCCTTGGAGAGTTCCTGCTCTCCCAGGAGAAGCCACTAGTGTGCAGGCATTTAGGATTTTTCTCTCAGCAAAAATGGCCACTCATGGAAAGAAATAACCTGGGAACAACCAGAGCTAAATCACTCCCTGGAGAGTTTCTCTTGGGGCTGCATCCAGATGAGTGCGGACGTTTGGTTCACCTTGTGCTGCTGCTAGTTGTTCCTGGGGAGCGCCTTACCTGGGGGCTGGGGAAGCTGCAGCTGCATAACTCCTGCAGCTTGGAGCCTGACCAGCAGCTGCAGTGTGGCTCCGGCTGGCCAGGCTCCAGTTTTGGGTGGCATGTGCTGCCTCCATGTGTGCTACCCTACTTATTTTCTGCACGGGTCTTTCTGACCCCTGGTTCTCCAAAAACCCCCTTGCGCAGCAAGGTAGCAGCAGAGGAAATGCCTGAATGTGTGGTGTGTGGCACTACAGATGGGTCTGTGGTGCTATGTACCACGCAGCCATGCTTGTCTGGACAGCCTGGGAGGCTCGCTGTCTGTACACATTCTCTTCAGGGTGAAGCCACAGCAGTCTTCCAGTGTCCAAGGTGCTTTTTTATTCCCCCCCTCCTTGCCCCCTTGGGAGACGGTATGTCACTCACTGGACTGTCTTAACTCCAGTTGAGTAGGGAGCAGAGTAATGTCCCTGTTGCAATGCCCACATTTTGCAGTAGGGAGATGGGCTGATTTTGAGCAGACTAGGTCAGCCAGTTAGGGCTGCCCTCTGCACTGCTGCTATCCTGTCTCCAGGCAGATTTAGGGAGATGATACAGAACGCCAAGTTCTGTGCATAGAGGCCACTTGGTTGCTGATCATCAGTAGTGCAAGCTCTCTGCTCTTCAGGGGCTTCAAGTGTCTATTCAGGCATCTCCAGCTAAGGTTTTGTTTTTTGTTTTTCCTGCCAGGAGAACAAATGAATGCTGGACCCAGTGATCTGTAAGGTCCCTTCAGCCCCTAAAAACTATGAAACTATGAATTCTTCCGCATCATTTGATCATGTATTTGGAGCCATAGGTCCTTTCACTCCCTAACCCAACCTATTTGTCCCCCTTTAACAGTAATCACCCTCATAAAATGTGTGATCTACTTGCATATTAAGTTATACAGTTTGTTAGAATACACAGAAGAGGTTGGGGGTTTGGAAGAATGGCCACCAAACGTATTGCAATCTGTTGTGAATAAGGGAAGTGTATGTGTTTCTTGTTGGCCTCTTACTTCAGTGTTTCCCAACCTTTTCATGCCCAAGGAATGCTTACATTAATAAAAACTTTCCTCAGCACACCTGTTAAGGCATTCCCCATCCTCATACCTATTGTAGCTCATTGCCATGGCAAAATTCCGTGGCACACCTGTTCATTTCTGATGGCACACTGTTTGGGAAACACTGTCTTGAGCTTTCTAAATCTCTTGTTAGATTCCTATGGGTAAGAAGCTAGAGTACCGAATGGTGCACAATGCCTTAAATTATAGGAAATTGGAGAGAAGATTATCAATCTAGCAAATCTGGTCCCAAAATCTGTATTCAGAACTATTTCAATGAAATATTGAGAGCAAAATATTAGTGCAAAGATTAGGATTTTTCCAATAATATTAGTATTTATGCGTATCCTGCTCGCATAATGATTTTGATAATTGAGATGTATGTATGTTGATTACCTTCCTCATTGCTTTTCTGCCCCTGCTACAGCAGATTGTTCAAGGCAAAGATTGGGCACCTACCTACCCATGTGACCTAGCCTTCACCCCCCTGTTCCCCGCCTTTCCCCTTCCTCTTTCTTTTCTCCTTTTCTCTTTTCTTCTTCCCTGTTTCTTTCCCATTTCTTGTCTCTTTTCTTCACTCCCCCCTGCCCGCTGGATACAGTCATCTTTGCCCACAAAGTACAACACATTAATTCCTGAAATAATCAAACATACCATTATCCAGAATTGTCAGTGGGTGCAAAGGAACATAACTTTGCAGATAGTAGAGGTGGAGTTACTGACACGTACCTCAGGATCAGCCCCCTTTATGGTTGAATGGTGTTATGGTATTTCTGATCTTCATTTTTCATTCATGACTCAAATTTTTCTACAGTAAAATTTAACTTACTGTAGTTTTTATGTGTAATACTTAAACTGATCTTTTAAAAGGATTAAAAATGGGGAATACTGAATTCACTTTTGAGGGGTTGTCCTGGATTTCCTTGATTCTAGAACTAACAAGTCCCACAATTCCTCTTTTGTTGTTTATTCAGAGAAGTTTTAGTTGATCATAATAAATGGATGCTTTTCACAGGGTTTTTCTTTCAGTGCAGAAGTTGCCATGTTTTTTAGTTTTATTTATTTGATAACGGTAGAATATTTTTAGTTTATCAGCTTTTAATTGTGTGCTTTTTGAAATTTTTAATATGATCACTGTATTGTCTCTCTGCGTGCTTACTTTCAGTAATTTAATGCATCTTGGATTCATGTAATCTTGATAGAAATTAGGCTTCTCTTATACTAGCCAGTTTTATAAGCACATAGGAAAGTCCAGACACTAGATGGTAGCATTTGTTGGGAAGAATACAGATTTTCTTTTTTATATCTAGACTGGGATGTGAAGAAAGTTTACTGCAAAAGTAGTCCCATGTTTGTGTCACATTAGCATGATGATATATGAGTGCTTTATTACTGGCTGTATTTGGATACACAGCAGTTAATGCTGAACTTTCAAGATTTGTCTTCCACAGTTGTGCCAGTGCATTTTATTCCAGTATAGTTTATCTGAAATTCCTGTTCAAATGCTTGAGCAGAAGTTGGCAGTTCTGGCAAATATTCAGCAAATACTTTTCTTCCTTTAAGGATGACCACCAAGCTCTCTGTTTGCACCTAAGATGTTGTTTAAACCAAATCTTAATGTATTAACCCATTATGACATCAAGTCCCTGCAGAGTTGATTTAGCATATCGGCATATAAGTGTTGAATATCATTTCCCTCACAAGACTAAATCTATTTGGCTGCTTACAGATGTTGGAACCCCACCCCCGAAACCCCCCCCACAGAAACAGTGTGTTACTTCAACCCGGCTCTGCAGTGTTTGGGCTCAGGGCCATTTTTTTCCAAATGTCTGCAAGCAGCCTTTGTTTTTATGTTGAAATACACCAACAACACGACACAATGTGAAAATACTTCTAAATGTAGCAGTCGGCACATTTAAAGAAAATGTATGTATGTGCTTCACTATGACTTCAGCATGCAATTTTTACTACCATTGGGCCAATTAGGAATGTTAATAGCAATTAGCACAGTCTCTGGGTTACGTAAGGTAAATATCATTTTTTCTTTTTCTCTGAATGGTTTTGTGTAAGTGTCATAAAATTGGTGGAGAGAGATGAACTTGATCTTAAGTTATCAAGCTGCTATATATTGTTGACAGCATGGTTGTGATGCAGTCTGCAGCAGCATTGCAGTCATGCTCTGAAATGTTTGTTGCTATGGGAACCAGAAAAGGAGAGGGTGAAGGGAAATATTGCCATACCAACTGATTAAGTATACTATTAATTTAACAAAGGTAGAGTACATGTAGGCAGAATGCAGTTTTCTGTTCATGGTGGCAACCCTAACTTTTTACATACGGTAGATGACGTACGGGCCAGAATAACATTGGCCATCTGTGAGTTGAAGGATGGAAAGGCTTTGGCCCTCGGAATTCTGCATGTCTTTGCAGAAGATGGAGTTTTTCTCCTTCTTCCTGTTACTATCAGTTCCCCCACTAAGCAACTAAATTAGGTATATGATATCGGACCTAAGTAGTGTCGAAAGGGGATGAGTTAATCATCTATTTTTCTCTTTGAATTAGAACCATTAAAAATCAATTTGAGGCTGACTGAGTGAGGATTATTAGAGGATAAATTAACGTAAAGAAGATTTAAGATTTTAATTTTTAAAGCCAAGTTGTACACTTCCAAAAAAATCTTGTAATAAATTTTAGAGCTAATTTTTTAATTATTTTTTTTTTATCCAAAACGTTTTTGAATTCAGATGTTATGAGTAAAACTTCATTTTGTACAACTGAAGGCCTAATAATATTTACTTGGTAATATGTGCTGCTCTGCTAGCTTTTTGGTGGCTTCAGGCAACTTACATTTTGGTTTCTGTTTTTCGGGTGTGTTGGGTGGATAATATGTATCCTGCCAAATACTAGCAGAGGAATTGGACCAGGAACACACTTGCACTTGAGGTCTAAGCTTTAATTTTGAGTTCTAGAAAAGGAACAACATTACTGCAGTAGCTCAATTCTCATTTATGCTCTTTTTCTTAAACTTATTAAGATAATTCTCTTTTTTTATTTCATGCTTGAAATTAGTTGAACTTTAAACCAGTTACTATTTAAAAAATGCAAGTCTTTCAGGTGGCACATAATCCTCAAAGACTTGTAAAAATTAGTAGTTGTCAAGGGAAACCATATTGACAAGGTTATCTTACTGTGACTTTCAGAAAAACATGGTGAATAAAAATAAATGGTTGACAACAAGTGAGGGAGAATTAATATACACTCCATTTTAAAGTTATATAATCAGACATGTAATTTTAGATAACATATAATATTGTTTTGTGGCAGTACAGCTGTATTTGTTATTCTTTACTTAAATATTTGCACTGGTGTCTAGAAAGATATGGAAATAATAGTTACAAGGCAGTAGTTCTGTATTCCATATAGAGAGGAAGAAAGAAAGGTGAACGAACTCATTTAGTGCTGTAGTGCACATCTGTGGAGTAGAGTAATGAGTTTAAATCAATATTTTGAATTGCAATTTGAGTACTATAGAATGCTTTGGACTACATCTACAAGAAAGGAACAGCTGTCATAGTCCGCCCCTTGATTAGTTTTTATTTTCTTATTTTGGATTTGTTGGTATTCCTGTACCCCTTGTCCATCTCTCTTTGGGGGTTGAAGGATTAAAAAACAAAAAAACAGTACTTTTTCTAAGTGGTATTCCTCCCCCAAAATACTTCTGCATAGGGATGCAAGCTATCACCAGGAGTGTTGATTATCTATTTTAATTACTGTAGTGTTAATCCATACGTTGTGACTGAAACCCTTCTATCTTATATCTGACTGTTATCTGGTTTATATCCTTGAGATCTGTCGTACTTGAAAGATAAGGAAAATATTTTTCCTGTGGAGCTTAGCTGACTAAGATAGCGTTTGAAGGACTTTATAAGTCTTTGCACTTTCTGCCTTGCTTGTTTGCCAACTGGAATTTTTGGCATTAGACTCTTCACTTGTGAAAAGGTTTGTGGGGGAGGGAAAGGCAGAACCAAGGCAGTGAAAGAGGGAGAACAAACCTGTGTGGAACCTTTTAACACAGCAGGAATAAAGCTGTTCTTTGGTTATAATTTAATTATGAGAATAGAAAAAAAAAAGCAGTCAAAATACGCTTGAGGGTTGAAAAAAAGCTGTTTGTTAAAAGGTTTGAGGATGGAGAACAGGAGAGATTTTTTTGGTTTAGTATATGTGAACTGAAGTAGGTCCACTCAAAATCTTTTTAGATTCAAAATCTGATTTAGCTAAGTCATATCGCTTGTTCAGTTTCTCTACTGAAATTCAGTTCTTCACAGCTGTTCAGCTTCTGAAATAGTATACAAGTGGAAGTTTATGTAGATATTGTATCAGTACCAATATAAAGAAAATTTGCTGTATTGGATATTGGCCTGATGGGGCCAGTAATTTGGCTGATAAATGCTCGTGCTGTGCACAGCTGCAACGCAGCAGTCAGGCAGCCAAAAGAGCTTGGCAGCGTGGAGACCTGCCTGCAGCTGGTCAGTTCGGTGTGGTGGAAGGGGAGAGAAGGGGTTTGTGGGGGGCACAGATCAATGCCTCTTGTGGTGAGGGAGGAGGCAGGGGTAGGTGCTGCCCAGGTGGGGCAGGGGAGTGGGGCAGCTTCTGCCACTGCTTGCATCCTGGGAGGGCGGGGGGAGGGGATGTGCCCCCAGATCTGTGTGGGGTAGGGCAGGATGCAGTTGGGGCTGTGCAGGGCTCTTCTCAGTGGAGGCTGGGCTTGGAGCAGGCGTTAGTGGCGCTGGGAGGATGCTGCATCCACCCCAAATCTTGCAGCCGCTCAGCTGTCATCATTGCTGTTGCCAGCCACCCGGTGCTGCCCTAGCTCTTCCCGGAGAGTGGGTGGAGGTTGTGCACTGAGCCGGAGGAGCACTGGACGGCTGGAGGCAGTGGTGCTGGGACTGGAGTGGCGGTGAAATTTGGGGTGGATGCAGCATCCTCTCAGTGCTGCCATCACCTGCTCCAAGACCAGGGGGCACCCCCCTGTGTCCTCCTAGGTTGCAAGCAACAGCGAGAACCATTCCGCCCTGCCGTCCCTGCCCCACCTGGGCAGTGCCTGCCCATGCCCCCTCCCTCACCATGGGGGTGTTGATCTGTCCCTCTCCCCACGCCCATTCCTTTCCTCCTTGCCTTCCCCCACACTGGACTTAGAGCTTTTTCCAGCTGGTATCGGAAATCAGATTGGTATCGGCTCATATGCCTCAAGTATCGGCTATTGGAATCGGCCTCCAACATCTCTATTGCTGCCTCCCTATTTAACGCACTGTCTGGGTTGCCAAGAAAGTAGAAATTGCTGTTATCCAACACTGCTCTAAAAACATGAGTCAAGAGCTTCATATCCTGCTGAGATGGCATTCTTCTTAACCTTGCTAAATGTTAAAAAAAAAAAAAAATGAAATCCTAACTGTCATATTGGAGAGAATTTTGAAGGTCAAAAATGATGCAGAAATTACATGGTATCTGGGGAGATAAAAAAAGCTGTTTCCAACAGATAGCACTGGATGGAAAAATGCAGCTGGATCACTTCTAGGTCCCAATCAAAGGCAATGATTTATGAGGTTTTAACTTAAATCAGAAGTACTTGATGCTCTAATGTGGCCATTTTTATGTTGGGAGACCTAAACTGTCATTGTCTGAGCTGTTACATGTAAGTTGAGGTATGCTGGTTATTGTATCAAGTACCTACTACATCATTTTCTTATGGCAATCATCATCATGATCATTATCATCATTATATAGAATCATAAACCATAGCTAAAGGATTTTGGAGCATATATTGGTTATATAAATGGTTGAAATTCAGCACAGCTGGTATGTTCTGACTTGTGAAAAGTGTCAGTATTAGACATGCCAAAGAATATATTGTGACTTATTTCCTACTACAGTAAAATCTCTGTTATCCAGCATCCCCGGAGTAAGGGGATTGCCAGTTAAGTAAAAACTCTGGTTACCTGAAATAGCCTAGCAGAGTTTTCAGATAATGTGGAGTTGGGGTGGTGGCAGTGGCTGCACACAGAGCAGCAGCAGCTCAGGGTGCTGGGTGGCAGCAGCAGCTGCTGCATGTGTGCTTTCCATTGCAGTTTGCTGCCTCCTCCACCCCCCCCCCC
>NW_017728997.1:44321258-44324386 GCF_001723915.1 Gavialis gangeticus | reverse complement strand
CCCCCCCCCCCCCCCCCCCCAACCATGTCCATCTGGCTTGCTGGAAACTCCAATTAATGGAGTATTTCAGTTAGTTAAATACTAGATAGCAGAGATTTTACAGTATAATGTTCTCTTTGTGGCTGGCCTCTTTTGAAAGATGTTAAGGGAGCATGCAGCAAGAGCGGTGCTAATGTATTCAAGTCAGGGCATATACATTGGCATAAACCTATAGAAGGGCTAACTTAGCTCTGGTACAAAGATATAGAACTATACCAGAGGTAAGTATAGATGTTTTGCATCTGACTGTACCGTAGCTTAGTAAATGGTATACATAGGCCTTAATCTTCAACATTAGCAATTTTAGCCAACTTTCACAATATTTTTTTTGTGACCTCAAAGACACAGGTTAGCTTAAGGCAGTGGTTGGCAGCCTTTCCAGCCTGTGGGCCAGAATGAAGCAACTTCTTCCAGCTGCAGCACAGGCAATGTGCCCTTTTTCACTGCTGAAGCCCCATGTCTGCAGGCCAGATCTAATAGCTTTGTTGGTTGGATCTGGCCCATGTGTTGTATATTGCTGAACTCTGGTGAGAAATATGGATGGAAGGATGGCTTAGGGAGTTGTGTGAACAAGACTTGACGCTGATGATCTGCTGAACAGAGATTTAGAGGGACACCAAAGACAAGTGATCCATCTCCTACTGCTGCAGGATGGAGGGGAAGGAAATAAATGAATGAGGCCTTATTTATCTGTCCTTTTAAGGACAGATTATGAAGAACTGACATCAGTCTGTCTTTCCCTCCCAAGACACTAGCAAGAGCAGGGAAAAGGTCATTGACCTTCTGATTAAAGCTAAGATAATGAGTAGGTGGATCTGGGTGTTTTTTGTGAATGGAACAGTAGAGCAGTTTTCTACAGGGTCAATTTTGATTTTTTTTTCCTGGTTAAACTGTAGTTAGTGGCCTTTTCCTTTATGTAATTGCAAGAGTATGTGGCTAGAAGGCCAGGCAGAAAGCTTAAGAGTTTTAACTCAACGTAGCTGCTGCTAGTTACAGCATGAAGGACAAATAGTGTTATGGTATGTTTGGAATATTTAGTGTCCAATATCAAAAATAAAAGATTGAAATAGACGATGCTCTTGGTATTTTCTGACATGAAAAAATCTGAGGTAGCCAGTCAATTCTGTTGAAGCCAAATAAAAGGGATAGGGTTCCAATTTAGGAGTATGATGGGTGATCGGGAAGATTTTTGCTTATTTGTTTCCGTTGACATAGTTGTAGGTGTTTTCATCCATTTCAGTTGATAAGCTTTGCGATATATGTACAGTGTACCAAGGTGGTGTTGTTATATCCAAGTCATTAAAAAGTGAAGTTTTCTTTAAGAGCAAACACATTTCCTTATTTATTTGCTAAGTACTATAGGGATGAATTCCTATTGTGCGTCAGTCCATAGGTTACAGTCCTTCTTTTATTTTGTTCTATCTTTTGCACTTACATGCTATTGACCCAACAGGGTAACATGCTTTTGCTATAAGTTAATATTATCCATTGAATATAAATTGCTTTCTCGTGTTACGCTGGAAATCAGCACTGGGCAATGACATTTTCCCTACAAAAAGGAAAATGTTTATGTCTTTTTGTAGGCCAAGGAAAGAGACTATTTCTAAATGATTTAAGCTTTCCTGGAGGTGTAACCATAGGGGTAGGGATGGGGGAGGGAAACAATGGGGCAAGGAGACTTTAATTCTTTTGTTTATATTTTGAAGAAGAAAATGAAAACCCTTAGAATTTTAATGTTTCCAAAGGATTATTTTAGCTCCTAGCCATGGTAAATAACACTCATAAATTTCAGCTAATTGTGGTGTCTAACAACTTCTAAAAAATGGAAACTAGTTTAAAAGCACTGTTAAAAGAAGTTTTCCATGTTAGTTGGTAAAATGCTAATGTTCTTAATATGGTTTTCACTGGTGAGTGAAGAGAGGGTTTGTTAAGGTCACCATGAAGTGTATCAGCAGTAAGTCCCAGCTCTAAAGTAATAGTTAGAGCCTGCTTAAAATTCAAAATTTCAGTGCAAGCAAGTTAATAACAAATAAAAACGTAAATGCTAAGTTTCTTTAAGTTGTTTCAGCCAGAGTTACTTATATTCCTATTACAAATAAGAAACTA
Organism: Gavialis gangeticus; assembly: GCF_001723915.1. Classification (NCBI taxonomy): domain Eukaryota; kingdom Metazoa; phylum Chordata; order Crocodylia; family Gavialidae; genus Gavialis; species Gavialis gangeticus. The sequence goes on along the minus strand of NW_017728997.1, from coordinate 44,322,241 downwards.
TAAATGAGGTCATGGAAGGTGACTTTTGGAGACTGATAGGAAAGCTTAAAAAAAAAAGACAAAATTACATACTGAAAGAACAAGTTAAGTGCTACCAAAAATGTATTCTATGCAAGGTAAATTCACTCTTAAGTGATCGGTGTGGTGGAAGCCCACAGTCAGCTGCTTTGTGGTGCATTGTGGGAATGATGCACACCAAAGTATAGTCTCCTGTGTGGGTCTGTGCTCCTCGCTTATTGTCTGCGATGTGTTTCTGTAGTTACCATCCTCATTGATAGTGCCCTGTGCTTGTATGTATGGTCTGCTGTTGGTGAGCACCAAAATTGTCTTGTAAAAGTGGTAGAAATGGATCTGGGAGTCAGTACAGTCAAGGTCTTGGAATATATCCCCCCTATTTGTTACGTTGTAAAGTGGGTTCCCTCTGTGCCAGTGGTCTCCAACCTTTTTAGGTTGGAGATCACTTTTGGAATTTAAAAGGAACTTGAGATGTAAACCCCCCCAAGCAGGTAAGTCTGTGGGGAGGGGAAGGGAAAGGGCTGTGGCGGGGACAGATTGAGGTCCCAGCCCTAGCCCCCACTCCCTCACCACTGTGGCCTCAAACTGCCCCTCCCCCCAGCAGCGGTGAGGGAGGGAGCACAGCTGATGTGGGCAGGGGATGGAGCTACAAGTGCCTTGTCCAGGGACATGAGGAGGGGGGAGATGCAGCCCTGGAGGGCATGGGGGTGCATGTGCCCCCAGATCTGCCCACGGGGTGGGGCGGGATGGGCTGTGCGCTGTTCCTGCCAGGCTGTTATCGGGCCAGCTGGTGGTGGTGCTGTGAGCAAGGCCATGGAGGGGAGCCATAGCCCTTCCAACCCCCGCTCCCAGAGCCACAGCCACCTGCCGTAAGTGCAGCACGGGGCAGGCCCGGTGGGAACAGCCTGGCACAACCTTTTCCTTCCTCCCCGCCCCCTCCCCCCCAGGACATGGGGGTTGGGGGGCTG
>NW_017728997.1:44317742-44321221 GCF_001723915.1 Gavialis gangeticus | reverse complement strand
CCCTCCCACCCCCCGCCCCCAGAGCCACAGCCCCCTGCCGTAAGTGCAGCACGGGGCAGGCCCGGTGGGAACAGCCTGGCACAACCTTTTCCTTCCTCCCCGCCCCCTCCCCCCCAGGACATGGGGGTTGGGGGGCTGGTGGGCATGGGGGAGTGTGGGCTGCAGCTGTGGGCTGGGAGGCTACACCAGACTGTTTTCGCCAGGCCTGGCCTGCTCTGTGGTTGGGGTGGGTGGCTGCGGCTCGGGAACCAGGGGTTGAGGGGAGCTCCAGCCCCTCTCTGTGGCCTTGCTCGCAGTGCCACTACTGCCACCAGGCCCGAGCACATCCTGGGTGGGAGCAGCCCATCCCACTCTGCGGGCAGATCCAGGGGCAGGTGCCCCCCAGAGAAGCTGTTTGTGGCTCTGTCCCCCATCCCATGCTTGGCTGTGCAGGGCCTGCCCCTGTTCCAGCCCCACTACCTACCTCAGAGCTGCAGCCACCAGCACTGCCCCAGGTTTGCTGAGACAGCCCCCACATCTGTGTACGGCTCCCGCTGCTGGCTGGGCTTTGTGCCCCGAGCCCTGCTGCATGCGCCTCCCGAGCCTCCACCCCTTCCCTTCCCCACCAAGTGACCTGCTGAGCTGGGGGAGGTGGTTGGTGACCACTGCTTTATGCAAATTTGAGTTATGCGCCGTCTTCCAGGAATGTATGTACAGCATAAAGCGAGGGAAACCTGTATGGTGTTTGATTGCATTTGGATGAATAAGCCTATCAGCAATTGTACTTCTTGATATGATTGTTCAATTTGAGCAATTGCTGATACAATTGCTCCATTTGTTTGCCTCAATGCTGTATAAAAAGAGCAAACCTGGGAATGTGTATGTTTTGTAACCAATTATATAAACACACATGTATAATCAAAATTCAGACTAAGGTCTTTGAAGTATATCATAATCTAGTTTCTCTCAGTTCAAAAATCTTAAAGCCTTCGGCAGTTGAAAGTCATCAGCAAATCTTTGTATTGATCATTAAGTCTTGCAATTTCTGCTTCATTAACACTTTAATATGTGAAGTCTCTTAGATCAAGAAAAGGAAAATTTTGGTTTGTTTTTTCTGTACATCTGGATATAGAATGTTTTAACTTCTGTACATGCAAAGGCTTTTTTGAGTTGCAGACACATGGGTAATATGTAAATAGTTACTTAGCTGCTTCTAGTCTGAAATAGTTGGGTGAGTGTTGGGGAGTAGGGCTAGAGGAGCATCTGCACTGTGGTGTTTTTGTGGGACACAGATAAACTTAGGGATAGTAGAAATTTTAGAAGTATCTATGGTATATTTTTAAAGATGTTTGGCTACCAAGTTTCTAACTGCCTTTTTCTCTTCAGAATGTAGGCTCTAGGGTTATGTAGGTGTTTTTAAATATTAGTCTGAATGTAATTTGAAAGGCCAGGCAATTCTGGGCAGGTTTGTATCTACAACCTTATGCTGCTAATTATTTTAACAATCTAATTTGCTTATGTATAACATTTGTCTTAAAACAGTATATTTCAGTGCAACATTATTATTTTTAATAGCTTTTGGTAATGCTGAAAGATTCTGAAGCTTGGGGCTAAATACTGACTTTGCATTAGAGTTCATTCTGGCTGATGGGAATAACACCTGGGAGTGGCATTAGCCCTTTGCACTTTTTCCTGGGTTGAAAGGCAATTAACTCAAATTAGCTTGTCCAAGAAAAAGTGTTATCCCAGATAACTTCACTGATACTTGGATTGAATTAAACACTCTGTTCATTTTCACAGAAAATGAACAATCGCTAGTTAACCGACGTTCTGTTTAGCATATCCAAGTAGTCTTTCTTGGAGGCTTTCATCATCTTTGAATTCTGTGAATTTGTAGTTTAACAACTCCTAAAGCCCATTAATGACTTGAAACAAGTGAAGTCTAAAAGCAGTATTGCTACTGGTTACACTTTTTTTTGGGGGTGGCGGGGGAAGAATTAGTGGCTGTGCTGAGAGTAAGGGAAGGCCATTGCTTTGTTCGAGAATCTGTTAGTCCAGAACTTTGTTCTCAAGGACACAAATTGTACAGCATCTTGTACAATGATGATGTTGTAAATGGTACCTTGACCCTGAAAGTAGAAACTGACTGAATGCTAAACAGCTGCCCACAATGTCCGTATGTAGCATTGTATGATGGCTCTTGATACAAGATGCTAATGCATGAGAAAAACAAAACTCTAAACCATTGATGTTTTGGGAAAAATTTGTAATTAGTATCAGCTTACTTTTATTGAAGACATTTTATGGTAGAGGAGGGATAATGCTTTTTAGTCTTATTTTGAAAAGTTACTAGCAGGAGTTAAGGCAACCCAGGGAAGCAGTAAATGTGCCAGTTACCTTCTGCACAGGTACAATAGATATCCATATGTTTAGTCAAACTATATACAGATCTTAAGAAAATTACTTTGAATAATAAATACCCTTGCACTGATACAATGCATTTGAAGATCTAAAGGAAGGACAAAAATAATAATAGTTTTTTTTTCCAAAAGCCAAAAAGAAAATAATTTAAGTTCCTTGCCAATTTTATATCTCTGTAGTCCAAGCATGCCAAATTCTATTAATTAATCACTTCAGTTTAAAATGGTGGTATGAATATGGCAGTTGCCTATTATCCTCCTGGAAGCCTTTGGTCAGATTTAATAAGCAAATTGTTTTTAATGTTCTCTGCAGGGTTCCTGACTTTGTGAGAGAGAAGCGTTTTGGAAACTGGTTGAAAGAAGCCCGTGACTGGGCTATATCCAGAAACCGATACTGGGGAACACCTATTCCTTTATGGGTCAGCGATGATTTTGAAGAGGTATGTAAGGCCTGTTATGTTTGTCCAAGGGAGTTCAGAAATAAATGGCGCCAACCACAAGTGTGGGAAAGAATGCTGCCAAAATGTATTATACAAGCAGTCCTGGGACTTATGATGCAATTGGTTCTTGAAAACCATGTTTTAAGTAGAAATGTTGCAAGTTGGGACCAATTTTTCCATAGGAACAAGTGTTACAAATGGGGAATTGGTTCATTTACAACAGTTGATACTGTGTGCAGCTAGTAAGTGGTAGAAGGGGGGAGGAAAGTGAAGGGGTGTGGTGGAGGGCAGATCAATGCCCCCTGCGGTGAGGGGGTGCAGATCAATGCTCCCTGCGGGGAGGGGTAGGTGGCAGTTCCTGCTGCTGTGCACTGCTTGCCTGGTGGCTCGACTAACGGTTCCCATCACTGTTCCTGCCAATGGTCCAAGAGGGCTTGAGAGGGGGTGTGTGCCCCCAGATCTGCATGAGGCGGGGTGGGCAAGGCCAGGGCTGCACTGAGCTGCACTGCAGCCCCCCCATAGCCCCCGCTCTGCTGCCTGCCCTGTCTGGGACAGGCACAGGGTGGAGCTGCTGAGCTGCCTCTGGACAAATGGTGTGCAGTGGCGGGAGCTGCACCCCCCCCCCCCCCCCCCCCCCCCC
>NW_017728997.1:44311339-44317378 GCF_001723915.1 Gavialis gangeticus | reverse complement strand
GGGGGGGGGGGGGGGGGGCCCCCCCCCCCCCCCCCCCCCCCGATGAGCCGAGGCTTTGCAGGCATGAGGTGGGCATGCCCCTGGATTGGAGCGGGGTGTGCGGTGGAGCAGGGGCTACATGGGGGCTGCAGCCATCTGAGAATTTGCCGTAGCCCCTGCCACCCACTCGAAGTGCAGGGCTGTGCAGCCCTGGCCCCACCCCTTGCAGATCCAGGGGTGCATGCCCCCCCCATTCCTTCCTGGACAAGTGGCAGGAGCAGTCGTGGGAACTGCTGATTGAGCTGCCAGACAAGCAGTGTGCAGCTGCAGGAGCCGCTGCCCTCCCACTCCCTGCATGCGCCTGCTCCCAGCTGGGCAATGCTTGCCTCAGTCCCTTCATCACTGCAGGGGGTGTTGATCAGCCCCTTCCCCCTCCCCTTCCACCACTTACCAGCTGCATGCATATTGACCATTATAACAACAAAACCCACTTCGGAACATCGAAATGGGGTGTCAATTTATAAACATCACAAGTAAGTTCCTCACAACTCAAAGTCGTAAGTTGAGGACTGCCTGTAAACATAAAGTATGAATTAATTGCCATTAGCCCATTCAACAGAAAGTAACTTTTATATTCACATGTGGTCATTCAACACATTTACAGATACCACAATACCTATTACAACGATAATGTAGTAATAGGTAAATTTAACTTTCAGTGATTTGCAGCTTGAAGTGCTGTACTGATGGTTCTTAAAATTGGCATGCAAAATGAGGAGCAGTAGTACACCTTTATTTTTCCTTTTGCTTTAAAATAGCAGGGTTTTTTTTCCTTGTTGTTTACAGTGCCTGGGGAATTCAGAGAAATCATAACTTCTTGAGAGAATACTGAGCAATTGACAGTAAAGGAATTTTTAGTTATTATTTTCAACTATTGATTTCCAATTTTCACATTTAGGGAGAAGTCTGTGTTGAACTAATTTTAAGCAACATGAATTGTCTATGACCTCTTGATAATAAGACCACTCTAGTATAAAAGTTTGTGACATGTAAAAATGTATAATATGGTGGAATATGTAAGCTTCTTTTAGAAGTTAACATGTCTTGGGGATAGTACTAAAGAGTAATTGCACTCTAACTCTACAAAAAATTAATTTGTGTAATTGGCAAGGCTGAAGTACCTGGTGTCAAAATACCAGGATTTTCAGTGTCTGCAAAAGTGAAAATATAGCTTATTTTAGCTAGCACTGCTACTGTAAGAATCAATTTCATTAGTCAGGTCTAAGAAGACAAGCAATTGTCCTGCTGGAAAGAGAAAACAGCAAAAGTTGTCAGAATGCCCATATGATAGAAATGGAAATGACAGTATTCTGAGGTGTCCATTCCTTTTTAACTTCCTTGCTGAAGGAAACTTATGTTAGCATTTTGAAACAAGGCAGGATAACCCACAAGGAAAATATATGTAGATAAGGAAAAAAACCTTTTATTCTATAAAAGTTGCACCAATATTCAGATCTGTTGGCAGCCTTTGGACCCAGTGCCACAGGCGCTGCGCAGCAAGCAAGTCCCAGTCCATCCCAAAGAACCTCATGGGGCCGAATGAATTTGACACTGCTACCTTACCTTACATATACGAGTTGTGTAAAACTGCAAACCTTCAACCTCAGAAGGCTGAGCCAAAGGAGGCACTGATTTCAGAACCATTATCTTGATGGACTTATATTTTGATCTTTTACAATCAAAATTCACATTTTAGCTCAGTTATAAGAAGTGACCACTTGGATTAATCCATTTTGCCTGTCTTTTTAGAAATGCTTTAGGTTCCTGTATGGTGTCTTCTAGTTTTTACACGATTTACTTGTTCTGTGCTTTGGGGATACTAGTGAAGCAGGCCACTTCAAGAGCAGTTTACTACAATAGAGAGAGAAACTCTTGGGCAGAATAAATTGTGATGTGACCTTCCTCTCTAACTAAAATCTTTCTTTTCTTGAAATATAGCCTGCTGTATGTACCCTTTGGGAAAACTCCTTAGGGGCATATTCTCAAATGATGGTCCTTGGACCCAGTGATGGTTTGTGTAGAGCTGTTTGGTCCCACTGCTAACAGTGTGTCCCTGCAAGCAGTTAACTAAATCAATTTATGATAGTTAACACTATGCTGAGTGCTTTCTTGCATCACTCTTCTTTTTGCAGTAATACTGCTAGGTAGGCATGTCATGGCTATGTCTTTGTGATCAACTTGCTGTCACAAGTGGTAGGAGTGAACCTCTCAAGCATGCAGCAGTGCTCCCAGTGGGCTGCCTACTGAGTCAGAAACAGTGTAGTAGCCTCTGTGTAGCACTTGACTAGGCTAATTAGCACTGTCCATTAACCTGCTCATGTGAACACAGTTCAGAAGGCAGCCTTCTGGAGCTGCACCATGTACTTGAAGGCATTGCTTCTGGGGTTGAAAAATTCACCATCTGGATGTAGCCATGTATTGTCAATGGGAGAGAGACGCCTTGAAGTAGTTGGGATCAGGGTCCAGGTGAGGTAGCGTAACAACCTCTTTTATTAAAATGCTGTCCACATGATCAAAATATAAGTCCATCAAGATAATGATTCTGAAATCAGTGCCTCCTTTGGCTTAGCCTTCTGAGGTTGAAGGTTTGCAGTTTTACATATAACTCGCATACATAAGGTAAGGTAGCAGTGTCAAATTCATTTGGCCCCGTGAGGTTCTATGAGTTAGACTGGGACTTACCTGCTGTGCAGCACCTGTGGCACTGGGTCCAGCCCATGCATAGCACATGCCAGTCTGGGACTCATTGTGTATGCGGCCCACAGGGTTGACACACAGGGTGTGCACTGTTGGTGGTGTATGGGCTGAACCTGGCACTGCAGGCAGCATACCTTGCAGCTTCTTTGTGTTGCATGCAGCTCTGAGTCTAGCTTGTGCTGCAGGCTGTGTGCGCTGCATGTGGCATGTGCTGCACAAGGGGCTGGCATGGGGTGCATGCTGTATGTGGTGCCCTGTTAAACCAGTCCTGTGTGCTGGCTTTGGCATGGCCTGATCCAAATCAGCCTTAGAGCCAGCATGCAGAGCCAGTCCAGTGGGGTATGTAAGGTACGTGGCTCCAGGTCAAGTCCATGTGCTGCAGGCAGCATGTGGGCATGCAGCCAGCGTGTGGGGCTGGTCCAGCAACCCATGGGCCAGATAACATGTCTCTTTATGCTAGATCTGGTCTGCAGGCCATATGTTTCACACCACTGAACGAAGTTAAAATAAAAATGCAGTCTGCACTCTAAGAAGGTTTTGCATTAAAATCATCAGTCTTGCACTAACGTTTTTGAAGAACGTTTTGGTTTATAGCTGAAAAGGTCTAGACATGGATGGCACTACTTCTCTATATTGACCTCTTGTAATGTTGCATGGAATCTCTTGATTCTTCATTTCCTTGTTTTAGTTTTGTACTTGTCTAACCTGGAAGACAGAGTTTCATTCCCTTTTGATTTTAGTGAAAATATTTCCCAGAGTTCAGATATTTGGGGTAGAAATGGTAGAAGTGCTTACTGACCTCTTATAATTATTTTAGAGAATTCACCTAACCACTGGCTAGAGATGGTATTGCAGGTCAGTAGTTTGGTACGGCTGCTGAGCCCTTTCAAAATTAAAGCTAGGAATGTTTTTATATTTAGTTACCTTTAATATGAAAAGAGTTGCCTACAAATTAAATGCAGCATTTAATACTCTCTTTTTTTAAATCAAGCAAATAAATAAAAAGAAAAATTCTAACCTTAATTTTACTGTGGCACAGTAGCCATACCAGACTACTGTGAATTCCCCCCCCACCCCGTGGAAGAACTGGTTCAGTGCAGGTGATTGTACTGTGCACATTAAAACCAGAAGAAATTATGTGGCTTCATTATTTAATATGTAGTGAAGTGAATTAATTGATATTATGCAGTGAAATGTAATTTGTAATTGGTATTATACATTGCAAATCAATATGTAGTCCTCAGTTATTTCAGTTGCATTTACTGGCATAATTATCAAGTAAAGGTACGTAACTGAAGGTGTTTAATTACTCTATCATTGAAATTAGAGAATTTAAATTTATAACTTTCCACAAAAACGACTAAATAATAGCAAATCATATTTCAAATATGAATTGAAAAATAGATTTACGGATCATTTAAAAGCAAAACCAAGGAACACAGTAATTTTAAAACAGATATTTCATAGCAGCAACTTAATTTCAAACTCTCTAGCATGTAGGAGCTTAACTTCTGTTGTTTAACCAGGAAAGTGTGCTGAAGCCTATGAAGTTTTTCAATACGTGTTTAAAGTATTTTGAGAACCAGAGGTGGTGTTTAATAATATAGGCTGGCAGTTTAATTCAATTGTGAACTTCTTTGTCCTTAAAATAAAATAAAATAAAGGCCTCCACTCACAATAGCAATGAACGATGACTTGCAAATATAAAACAAAATGTGCTCTAGCTTTTTTAGCTTCTCGGAGCACATAAATGTATATGTAGGGTTATCTTTAGCCATAAGGGTTATGATTCATGTCCCTAAAGTGCAAGAGGTCAGTTAATATAACCTTGAAAGATAGCTATGTGAAAGGTGTCTAGCTCATGACTGTCATGCTCAGCTGGGCATTACTGTTTCTCTGCTCAACCTTTGCCTCCTCAGACAGCCATTTTTTCCCCTTCACAATGTAAAGATTTTAATGTGGGGCAATAGCACCTGGGATTTAATCAAACCTCTTATGCCTAGATCAATATTTCCTAGTTGGTCATGAACCAGAAGGTGGCGGGAGGTGGTATGCACACATGCAAGAGGGAGAAAAGGAAGGGGGATCATGAATTCTTCAGTTAGTGTTATAATTTAAAGATGAGAGAAACTTTGCTTTCCTATACCCTGCATGTGCTTACTTCTCAAGGTCAGGCCTTCCAAGTGTTGTTAAAAGCCCACATAATTACATTATGTAGACTTTTCCTTGTCTTGTATGTTACAGCAATATAAATAAAAACACCAGATGGAGTTATTTTTCTCTTATGGTAAAAGTGAAGAAACAGTTTGATTTCTTTGACCTTAGAATAAGGGCATATTGATGTAAAAAGGTTGAATGCTAGATAGTGACCATCTTCATTTGATCTTAGCGACAACATGCATTCTAAACGGTTAATGATGTTATGAAGCATTTCGTATTATTATCTGAAGGCCTGTTTAACTTTCTTATGAAGCAGCTTTTCTGTTAGTTGAAGTATTAGATTAGGCCTAGTAGATGTGGATTCTGTGCCAAACTTTTACTACTTTTTCATTTTGGTAAGGCAAATCTTTTAGCCTTTCTGGCTTCCTTGTTTAAATTGTAACATAGGCTATCTAGCAGCTTAGTAGAATAATTTGAGATCTTTGGATGAAAGTTGCTATTGAAATACTGTATGTCATATGTAACATAATTGGTTTTGAATTCAATTTCCCCCCCATACACACTGAAGTAACAGAGCAGAAAGTTTCAAGTTTCAGTTTAAAAGGGCAAATTTGACTTCTTTTTTATTGTATACTTAATCTCTGTATTGTTGTAGAAATTGGTCTCTAATATAATGCTGTCATAACTTTTAAAATATCAATATAACTGGTTGTAAAATAATTGACTATTTTTAACAGGTGGTTTGCATTGGATCGGTGGCAGAACTGGAAGAGCTATCAGGAGTGAAAATCACAGATCTTCATAGAGAAAGGTTAGAACATGCTTCAGCATAAACTGTTCCTCTTGTTAATAAGAAATCGGTAGGCAGCAGTAGCTAGAAATGTTAAGCTTTCATTTTTCTCCCCCAGAAAACCAATTTAGAGGATCGTAAGGGGAAGTAGGGGCTTTTGAGAAGCAGCATTAAGTGTATAAGTTTTTTCTTTTTTGGGAGTGAAACTTGATCAGTGCTCAATCTCCAAATAGTCTTTAAACTTAAGAAATTTGTCAGATATAGTGCTGACTTATGGATATAACAGGGAAATTCTATTACTATATTTTCTTGAATATAAGATGAGGTTTGCTCCCTCCCCTCCCCCCCCCCCC
>NW_017728997.1:44305414-44311243 GCF_001723915.1 Gavialis gangeticus | reverse complement strand
TTGCCCCCCCCCCCCCCCCCCCCCCCCAATCAGCATGGGGGGGCAGGGGAGGGGGAGCTCTTTGCCTTGTATCCATAGAAGGAAACCTCATTGAATACACTGGGTACATCTACACAAGATGCTACATTGCCGTAGCAACGAGCTACGTTGCTGTAGCTTATCACTATGGCGATATAACATCGACGGGCATGAACCAAGATGCTGACGCTACAGTGTAGTAGCAATGAGCTACTGTCCAGTAGCTTGTGGCTACTGTGTAGTAGCTTTGGAAATGATCTGTGCAGCACCAGAACTATGCAGTAACTTGCTTAAGCAAGTACTAAATGACTGTGCAGTAACAACTGTAGCCCAGCACACGTGTAGACGTGCCCATTGTCTATCATTTAACCTGCTGCCAAAAGCAGCACATGCTCAGTAATGGAAACCAACTATCAATTTGATTAAAGGCAGCCAACACAGGATGACCATAAAACGCATGGCTCATATTGGGCATACTGATGAGGAACCTTTTTTTTTTTTTTTTTTGTGTGTGTGGCCCTTAACAAACTAACAAACAAAAAAATCCTGCTAGATGTCCCCTCTGCAGGGAACTGGCACTGGGTCTGGAAGTACAGCAATACCAAGCTGTGACACCCTGCCCTTGGCAGTCCCAAAAATGGTACATTTGATCTTAGCCAAAAAAGGCCAAGATACGATGGGAATCTTACATCTTATTAGAAAAACAAAGCCAGACATTCTAAAAATGACCCCAACAGAGGCCTCACAGAAGGAGATGCAACAGAAAAGTATCAAAGATTAAATAACACAAAACATGATAACTGACTTTGTGTACAACTTAACATACACTATAGCCAGTGTTAGCCATCTACCACAAGGATAGGTTAGTAGAACCTGTCTGAATAAGGCACATGGTAGTGTTCATTGTACTCGGTTTCCATCAGCACCAGCTCTTTTTAAAGTCATGATGAGCCACTACATTTAATACATTTTTTGTTCCTTTTCCCTCGCATGGGTGAGCTGTGCTTTTCTTTACCACTTCCAGTGATTTCTGTTTCTTTCCTGGCCTTAAATGTCTGACAGATCACCAAACAGGGCCCCAAATAGTTCACTCAGAATTCCTCTGCTGCCCCCAATCTGTTCTTTGCATATAATTAGTGTGGCCCCACCGTCCATGAGGTGGTGCTGGACTTAGTTGCCCTGCATCTCATCTGAATATAAATTTTTGAGGATCCCAGGACTTGTGACAAAAACATGTGGTTCCAGTCATGAGTGGAGGGCTAATTAGCACATGGATCCTTTATGGAGGTGTATCTGTATCTGGAAAATAATAACAAATTTATAAATTTTCCATATATAGGATCTAATTATTGGGGGTTATCTTATATTCAGGGTTGTCTTATATTAGAATAAATACAGTGGTGGTGTTGATGGTGGTGTTATTGTTCCCTACCTGACATCCAGGCATAATGTGGATTAAGTTTTGTTGCAACCACACTTCTGTCTGTCTAACTTGAGTATTTGTCAAACTCTCTCTCTCTTCGTCCTCCCACCCCCCTTTCATCTCATAGCGTTGATCATCTAACCATCCCTTCACGCTGCAGAAAGGGCGTGTTGCACCGCGTTTCCGAAGTGTTTGACTGCTGGTTTGAGAGTGGGAGCATGCCATATGCTCAAGTCCATTATCCATTTGAGAACAAAAAAGAATTTGAAGATGCCTTCCCTGCTGATTTCATTGCTGAAGGCATTGACCAAACCAGAGGATGGTAATTTTTTGTCCCAGATTTTTATGTAGCATTTGCTGTATACGTAGTACTTTTTATGTCTGATTAGTCTTTAAATGATGTACAAATTGTAAATGTGTGGCTTTCATTTAGAATACTGGTATTTTGGTAGCGTGAGAGAAAGTCAGCTAATATGCAGCATGCTGCCCAAAATGTAGGGTAAGATGATTCCTTTTGCTTGTGCCAAGTAGTATTAGGGAGTAATACTGACTATATTGAGAAGGCTCCCACAAAGAATGCTGCAAGGAACTTGGTTTATTCACCCCAAACAGATGAAAGACTGAGTTGGCTGAAAAAAACCCTGTTGTTGTATGGATTGCAAACCTGATGGATAGATCAGTAACCCTATTCCCTGGATGCAATTTAAATTTTCTCTATTGGTTAAATTGGAAAGAATGTAAACAAGCCAACATCTATGTTCCTGGAATTTTGCTTTTATTTATAGCACCATACATGTTGCCTCAAGCCTTCTTCAGGCTTGATTTGCTCTCAGGTTTCCTTCTTCAGAAGCACTCAATATACAGCTTGAGGGCAGTGGTTCTCAACCTTTTTAGGCTGAAGGCATCCCTTGTTAGACTCAAGGCACCCCTCAGAGAATGCCAGCTCTTAGTTCTTCGTTTATTTGTTTTACTATGGAAAAATAATAGAGCATTTTTTTTGTTTTTGTTGCAAAGAGCCCAGAAAGATCACAACAGGTCAGAGTGTTTTAACTTCATGGATTCCTATTCGATATCTCTGGGTTTATCTTATTAGGCATGCAAACATGATTTATGGGCTAATGTTGTGTGGTACCCTGGGGCATCCTTGAAGGGATCTCAAGGCACCCTAGAGTGCTGTGGTACCCTATTTGAGAATCACTGCATTGGGTGCAGGCAAGTGTATACTTGAAACCACTTAAAAAGGGGAGGGAGCTATGAGCCTGTTGCAACACAAATGAGCTCCATTGTCCAAACTTTGACCCTGGATGCTGTCACAAAGAGTCCAGTTTTGAAACTGCTACAAGTGTATTTAGCTCATACCCATAGGTAAGATTTACAAGGGATGAGAAGGAGGTTCATTCTAATCCAGTAGTTCTCAACTGGGGTACTGTGGCATTTGGGGGAGCCACAAGGCCTTTTTAGAGGTGCTGTAGTTCTGGCACTGTCACCGTGGGCAGGGCAGATAGAACCATTTGGCATGCCATTGTCCCCAGGAAGGAGAGCCAAGTGGACCAGGATGCAGCTGCAGCAAGAGCCAAATCTGTTCAGCACACCCCTTCCTGGAAACAAGCATGGGGAACAGCTCTGCCTAGTCACAGTTGCGCAACTGGGACATGACATCCAGGTACTGGAAGGAGCCATGGGAGCCACTGACTGTGGAAAGGGCACTGCATTGGAAGTGGGGGAGGGAAGGGTGCCAGAGTTGATAACCGAGGTCTGCACAGAGCAGGGGCTCGCCCAGAGGCTGCCCAGCCATAGGCAGGGTTTCTCTTGAAGCCCAACTCTTCCTTTCCCACAACTGGGGCAACAGCTACTGTATTAACTCTTTCACAGCACAGCCATGATCTGTATGCAGATCTCTGCAGACCCCTAGCACCTATGAAAGAGTAATGAAGCAGAGGATGAGTGAGACTGACAAGGGATACTCTGCCTCAGGTCCCTATTATGAAACTGCAGCCCCTAGGTGAACCCACACTGTGGCAGGGAAGACTCTCTGCCTGGCCCTACCACTCCCCCCTTCTGCTTTCAGCACAGCCCCTTCCTCACTCCCCTCTGTGCCCAATGTGTGGAAATAACTAGTTGTGCCACTGGAACAATGGTTTTCAAGTCGGATGTTGCCAAATTCAGAAAAGCTATGGAGGGGGTGCCTGGATTCTGAAAAGGTTGAGAACTACTGTTCTGATATTTAAGTGGATTTACAAGCTGGCTGCCTCAGTAAGTTATGAGAACCTGTGTTATGATTCACTGAGAATGATCTGTTAAAGTGGTGTTTTCATAAAGATGCTACTAGTTGTTATATTCCCAGTAAAGCAATATTGTTTTACAAAAACTAAAGTAGTTAAGAGTTGAGATGTATTCTTTTAGGATAATGGCCACTTCAGGATTTACTAGAGGTGTCAAGAGTTTAAAGCTATATTACACTTTCAGTGAATATTTTTTCCAGTCTTCCTAAGTTTTCTGACAGATTGAGATTCTGTGAAACATGACTGTATCTGTCCTTCTCTAGTTATGACAAGCAGCTTTTATAGCACACCACCACTGAATGACTAATTAATACACCAGTTAGCTCTGAAATGTTGTTGTAAGTGGATTTTATTGGAAAAACTCCTGTGTAAGTTTTAGAACTTGGGCAAGTCTTTTGGAGGCTGTTTTGACAGTTGCAAGAGGGGCCATCTCAAACAATGGCACCTTTTTCCCGTTTTCTTTTATTTGAACATTGGTAATTTTACTTCTAATCTTTTACACCTGCCAGGTGCCTTTTTTTCAATTTATCTAATAATTAAAGAGTGTATCTTGAAAGTTAGACATTGCCGCCTCATCAGATTGTCATGCACAATTATATAGTTAATGAGGCCTTGAAATTCTGTCAGAACTTTGATACTGGGCCAGGATAAGATGCTAGCCTTTTTAGTTCTTTTTTTGTACAAAATGTGCCAGTTGGAAAGTAGGAGTAACAAAGTTCAATCACCTGCAATTAAATACATGTTTTTGGTTTGGATGTAGATGTACATATTGAGCCTTCTACTGATGTAAAGCGTAAACCTCAAATGTAGTCACAAAAGAATTTTGTGATTAGGAATAGGTGAACAATACTTCAAAATATTTATAGCAGTTATATTTGACTTTGAAAGTAACTATAATAATACCATTAATAACACCATTCTTAAGACATATCTAAATTAATTTCAGATGCATTCTTCTTCCTTATTTTTGGAATTGCTCTGTTCATCTTATTATAAGCTATTTAAAATTCCCAAAGGAATCTCTTTAGTTGCCTGTTCCTGTTGTATTATTATTGTAATGCTTAGGGACTCTAGTTGTGGACCCAGGGTACCAGTGTGTTAAGTGCTGTGTACACAGAGCAAGCAGATGAAGGTTCCTGTCCCGAGTTTTCAGACAAAGACAAGGTGACAGTTGTATAGAGACAGGACAGGAAGCATAAAGAGACAATGAGACCACTGTGATTAGCATGAGGGTCAATGGTCTCAGTGGGCATCATGTTAAAGGAGAGTTTTGAAGGCATGTAAGGAGCTAGCTTTGCAGATTTTTATAGGCTTGAAGGTTCTTATCAGAAACATAAGTTGGCAGTGGAGGCTAAATTTGTTGACGGATCAGAGGTTGACGTCAGTACACAAGAAATAACAGGTAGGCTTGACATTGGATTGTGAATGGCATTACAAAGGGAAGCTAAGGAACTGGTGTGTGAAATGGTAGAAAAGAGGTAGCCAGTAGAGAGATGCATTGAAAATGATGCTGCAAAGATCATTTTCTTAGTCTCTCACTTTGACACTTTCTCTTTACATGGCAGGGTACAGGGTTGCATTTGCCAAGGCCAGAAAAAAGCATGTTCAATAATAGACAAGAGATGATGAGAGCTTGGTTGGGAAAATCTGTATCTCAGTGATTTGTTATGAAGAAATCTAGGCTGTGATTAGGACAAAGGAGACAGCAGGAAGTGCTATAGTAGGATTAAGAGCTCTGTTTTAGACATGTTGAACTTGAGTAGAAGGCTGCACCTACACAAAAGCTTGTGAAAAAAGATACATTTTTTGTGACTTCTTAGTTGGTCTATTAAAAGGTATCATTTCTGAACAAAGAGTTCTAGAGTTTTGCATTTCTTTTTGTACATCCATGAGATTCCAGGGAGACAGGCCATAGTTTTAATTTGAATAGGAGACAGTAGAGTTAAATCTGCAAGTCATCCAGTCTCAGTGGTTTTGTACATGAGATTTATCCAGAGGTGAGGTGTAGAGGAAGAAAAGGGGACTGGAGACCAAGGAAAAGACTCTGTATGTCCACTGTAGATGATTGGAGATATGAGGAATAAAGAAGTTCATCTGAAGGAGTAA
>NW_017728997.1:44292267-44300414 GCF_001723915.1 Gavialis gangeticus | reverse complement strand
ATTCATTAAACCTCTCCTGAAAATGTAGGGTACCTGAAAATGTCAATTCTCATTTATGAACATTCATACATTTAATATTGCTTTTCTCCTCTCCCTTCCCAGTGCTTCAGTATTATGAAAGGGCTTGATTCTGTCATACAGAACCTCAAGAATGCTTAATCAAACTTAATGACAATGCAGAGTAAAATGTGTTGGAAATGAGCATGATTTACGTACTTTGGATTTGCAGCGGGGAAACTAGGGAAGGAGGAGAAGCAGAGAGCCTAGAAAGAGAGAAGTAAGGCTCAGTATGACCTTAAGAATGCACATAGCCAGCTGTATCGAAAGTGGCTGATAAGACAAAGAATAAAGATCCGGTGCTGTTTCTGTTTCTAAGATTTTACAAGGAAGATGTCAGTAGGATTCAGTGAAGAGCTGTAGGTGGTAACTTTGAAGAGCCACTTATTTGGATCTGTGGTCTGAGCACCACTACACTAGACTCTTAGTGACCTTGCAATCTCTTTACGCTTCATTGGTCTTATTCATATGAGTCAAGTTGAGGGTTTAGGTTTTTCTTTGAAAGTCCCTTACTTACTTGAATACAAGATGAGGTTTTTTTTCCTCCCCAGTTGGCATGGGGAAAAAAGTCTGTCATTTTATTATCACATACAAGGAAATCTCACTAAATACATTGCCTATCATTAAACTGCTGCCAAAAGCAGCCACGTGTTTAGCATTGGAAAGCAGCTATGACATTGAGTAAATGCAGCCAACACAGCATGACTATAAAATACATGGTCCACATTGGGGAAAATATGTTGATGGGAACCTATGACAAGGATAGGTTAGTGAATCTGAATAATACATGCTAGTGTCCATTAAGTGCAATTCCCCTCACTGCCAAGTCTTTTACAAATCAC
Organism: Gavialis gangeticus; assembly: GCF_001723915.1. Taxonomy (NCBI): domain Eukaryota; kingdom Metazoa; phylum Chordata; order Crocodylia; family Gavialidae; genus Gavialis; species Gavialis gangeticus. The sequence goes on along the minus strand of NW_017728997.1, from coordinate 44,299,515 downwards.
AGTAAGCCACAACATTGCATACAGTTCACCCAGAATCCCTCTGCCATACCCTCGCTTGGCCTCATGCATATGATCAGTGTGGCCCCTCATGAGGTGAAGCCAGACCAGGGTCCTCTGGACTTCATCTGCATATAAATTTTTGGAACATCCCAAGACTTGATAGGAACAGCTAATTCCAGTCATGAGTGGGGGCTAATTAGCACATTGATACTTGGGTGGGGGGCATATCTAGAATACACACACATATTGAGCAATGCTGAGCTGTGGGGTTACTGTGGAGGGCAAGGCCACATTAATCATATGTGCCAGGCTGAGAGAGGGCGCATCAGAGGGATTCTGGGTGAACTGTGTGCGGTGTCATGGCTCACCATGGCTTGACGTGATGTTGACTCTGGTGGGGCCCAGCCCAGTGAACGATATGGTAAGTCATGAGCCTTTTAGCTTTGGTCTAATATAATGCATAATTTATACTAGATGTAAGCTGGTGCCAAATTGTTGCTCAGGAATGTGTCTGTGAAACACTTGTGTTTAAAACTTGTAGTAATCTCAAAAAAAAAACAAAAACAAAAAAAAAAGTAATGTGCACCAGTTCTGGCTGAACAAAGTCTATGGATACTATAATCAGATATGCAAATGGCCAAGTTTCATTTTGAAGTTAATTATTTTTTTTTTTGCTCCTCATTTCCATGTGTTCAGGAATAGCAGGATCTGTGCAGTAAGGGGAGAGGGACGGGACTGCCAGGGGAAAAAGTTGAGGGGGGGCAGAGGGCTGCCTGACCTCACAGATTTATTTTCCTTGCTGTAGCAGTAGAAGGGGGACAAAATTCAAGGCAGACCTCCAATAATTAGATTCTATACCTGGAAAATTATAACAAATTTATAAAAATTCCATATATTGAATCTAATTATTGAGGAGTCATCTTTATATAATCAGGGTCATTTTCTTTTCAAGTGAATGTGATATAAAGATGAAGAAGCCAAAAATGATTCAGATGGTATGGAAGAAGAACCACAGAGATGTATTGGAGGTATAAAAAAAAGAGAGAACAGCTTAAACTGCAGAGACTTATTTTTTGCAGGTGTGCACACACACATTCACATGCATGTCTGAATGTTTGATAAGGGTTAATAAGTTGTTTTGTAATATTGGTTGGTGAAGAGTCTTTACAGCCTACAGTGCTGCATGCATTGAGATAATTGCATGTGTTGAAAGTCCCCTTACAGAATAAGAATCCCAGCTTTCATCTAAGCCACTTTTATAAATCTAGTAATGCGCATAAGCAACCTTCTACAAAGCTTTGGATAACCAAGTGCCAGGAATGCTTTATCAATTGTATACAGGTTGTTTTCTTTTCAGCTTAAACCATTTCAAAGGAGACAGATGAGCCCTACTTTTTCCCGAGTATTTATTCTGAAGTCTTACGTAAATACAGTCCTTTTGTACCTTAGACTAGGTCAGTCAGCTTTCATAAAATCATCTTCTGTTTTAATGTTGCTAGGCAACAGACCTACACTGTAGAACTTCCCGTATGATGATGTATTTAAGATTCTTCCTTAGTCTTCCTGACAAGGCTGTGTTCTGCTGTTTAAAACAACAACAACAAAAGCAACATCTGGAAAAACAAAATACGCAACAAACAGTTGCAAAAACCTAGTGGATCTTTTTCCTCTGACAAGCATATTGCTTGTGAATGTGAAGTTACCAAATCCACTTGTATGTCTACTTCTGTTTTAGAACTTCTGCTACATTTAAGTACAGTAGAACCTGGATCATCTGAATCTGGATCATTTGCAACCCACTTAGTTTGCAGTGGGTTACTAAATTAAGAACAGAGTTGCTTGCTCTGACTTTGTCAGCTGGAGGTCATCAGCAGTCCCCCTACATATGAGTGGAGAAGGGGAACCCTTTGAAATAAGAGCTTCAGTAAACAGCTGGAGCATCTCAGTGGCTTCAGGCAGATGCTTGCTGTGTTTCTATGTGCTTCCAGATAGTTTGCAGACTGTACATGTATAGGTATAAACTCAAACTTCTTGCATATCCAGAATGCTAATATTTGTTACAGTAATGCATCAGAAGAAGGAATACATTTGTGTTTCACTGATTCCCAATTCTTCTAATAACCTACATTACTGCTGTCAACCTTTCATAGTAAGAGCTGGATGAGGATTGCTTCAGAGACGGCTGAAAAATAAGTTTATATTGCCTGTCTGAAGTTGTTTGTGCTTACTAACTTAGGTTTTCCCTGTAGCAGTCCCTATGCCCCATCACCTCCCAGCTTGGAATATGCAAACGTAACTGTAACTTAAATTTTAGTATTCCATGAAATAAAAACAGTCTTGCCCACCATTCATTTCTGGATTTAATGTATTATGAGTGTATGTATTTGTGGTACATTCTGTTTAAGGTGAGAGATCTGCAGTATGTGGCTTGTAGATAATTTAAAGATATGAAGTTCCTGTAAGACCATTAACATGGTCTTGTTTATAATTTATTGTGCATTTCAAGTGGAATATTTTCTTTGTTTTCTTCCCGTCACCTTTGATTCTTTCCAAAATGTTCCATTGTCATTCATTAAAATTCTACTGCCTACGTAACAATTGGGGAAAATAATACTGTATACTGTATACTGTATGGTAAGGACATGCACCTGTATCGTAAGACTGTACACACAATATTTTTTCCACTTAGCCCCAGTTTTTTCATTTACAAATTAAGTGAATAAATCTAACTATTGAAATCTTAGGGCTCCTATACACATGTGGGGAGCCTGCTCTGATGCGCTGGAAATCCAGCATGTCGGAGCAGACTTGATGAATCAAGTCTGCTGGAGCACGGAAATGGATGCGCTCTGGTAGCCTTCTGCCTCATGTATATTAGCATCCACATGTGTGTCTGTGCTGAAAAAATGGCGGCAGGGCACTTTGAAATAAAACACATTCAATGAGCTTTAGTTCAACACTCCCCACCACCACTTTTTTTTTTTCAACGTGGGAATGCTGATATGTGACATGGGTGCTTTTAATTAGTATGGCGTTCTAATTAAAGCACCCAGTGCTGCGTCCCAAAACACGTGTAAAAATACCCTTAGTTGTGATTGAAGGCATACTGCTTTTAGGTTAACATGATTAGAATATAATTTAAATTCTCTCTTATTTCAGGTTTTACACTTTGCTGGTGCTGTCCTCAGCTCTTTTTGGAAAGCCTCCTTTCAAGAATGTAATTGTAAATGGGCTAGTTCTTGCCAGGTTGGTATGTTAGTACATTCTTCATATTTATTGTGAGCAAATTCTAATAATTCAGATTTGTTGTTATAAATCACAAATTAGAAATTTGGTTGTTTAGACCAGGGGTTCTCAAACTGTGATAGATTGCATACCACTAATTTAAAGTGATAGTCTTAAGTACCACCAGCAATTTTTTCATATGCATAGGTAACAGACTATGTATTAAAACAACATCAAAACCTTTAGTAATCATAAAACATTGTTTTATCAGTTACCGTACCCATATAAAACCATTGTAAATTGGGAAAAAAACCCAGTGTAAACTTACCTGTCCAGAGATGCTTTTGGGGATGTCTTTAGTGAGAGAAGTGAGCTTGCTTGACAGAGCACAGTATTTAGATGTCTGGTAGGAGGCTGTGGGTATGTGTGTGGGGGGGTTTTCAAGCCTGGGGAGGGGGGGATCCTTGGTTGGGGGACAGATCAAGACCCACATGGTGAGGGAGGAAGTGGGGCAGAGGCTGGGGTGAATGGGACGCTGGGGCTGGGATGGGTTGTGGGACAGCTGTGGGTGGATCGTCCAGGGGTGCTGGGGGAGACCTGGCTCTCCACCATTGTGTGTACCCCAGGGGAGGCATGAGGGGCATGTTCCCCCCAGATCTGTGTGTGAGGTGGAGGCAAGCTGCCCACTGTGCACTGGGCTCTGCACCCTGCTGTCACTGGCTCAGGAGCCTTGCGTGATGCCACGTACCTGTTGTGCTGGCTGTGCTGCATCCCCTGCCTGCCCAGCAGCAGAAGGCAGATGGTGTTCTGCACAGTTCTAGGGGCAGCAGCAGTGGCAGCGAGGTGCAGAGGCCAGCGTGTACCCCGCCTCTGCCCTACCCATGAATCTGGGGGGCACGTTCCCCCCATGCCTGCCATGGGGTGTGCACAGTGGCAGCAGCCCCACAGTGCCCCTGGAAAGCCCCAGGCTGCCTTGGTGCTGGTCTTGCCTTGGGATGGGCGAGCCAGCCCAAGGGGAGTAAACCCCCAGGGAGCAGTGGACTGCTGTTGTGCTCTGTGCCCCGCTACTGTTGCCTTAAGAGCCATGCCTGACAGTATGTGCCTGCCACCACTAGGTGGACAGTGGCCATGGTGCAGCCAGCATGCAGCAGGCACATGACGTTGCGTGAGGCTTCTGAAGCACCAGGGTGCAGAGCCCAGGCTGCAGTGGGCAGCCCACCTCTGCCCCGCACACAGATCCAGAGGACACGTACCCCACATGCCTCCCCTGGGCTGTGTGCAGTGGTGGGGAATGCCCCCCACCCCTGGATGAGCTGCCTAGGTTCTGACCGTCCCGCCACCTGCCCTGGGGCTCCATTTACCTCAGCCCCTGCCCTACTCTCTCCCTCACCATGGGGGCCTCAATGTGCCCCCTCCCTTTTCCCCAAAACTGGCTGTGTGCAGCAGGCTGCTGCTGGGTTCTGGTGTGTGTGGCCCTTCCCCCTGGCCTTCTGCATACCACTCCCAGGTCGTTTGTGTACCACTGGTCATATGTGTACCACTGTTTGGAAACTGCTGGCTTAGACTTTTGGTTATACTTGTAATATACATCATTTCTGGCCATCACTTGTAACAGAGGAGCAATGTTGCTGTTATTTATTTGTTAATTCTCCAAAAGAGACAAGCTTGTATATCCCATCTAGAAGTTAAGCCCGCTTGTTTTCCAGAAGTGTCAACCCCCACCCCCGCCCGTGAGCCATGAAACTAATTAAATTCAATAAGAGAATGGGGTTGAGAGAGAAACAATATGCTTCAGTGCAGGAGGAAAGATAATTTTTTTCTTATTTGCGTTTGGACTTGGAGTTTTGTATTTTTATAATATTGAATGTGTTCTTCCAACTCCATGTCCTGGTAACTGATTGAAAGTAAATATCTTGTTTCTTCTCCTTCTGTATAGTTACATCTTCATTTCTCCTTGCAAGATGAATCCTTCTGTGTTTGTAACTTAGCCAGTTGCTTTCAAGTTTTCTCTGTACTTTAGACTTATTTAACATGCTGAAATAAAAGTGCCAGATGTGTCACACGAGCTAGGCCGACTTTGAACATATGATCAGCGTTGAGTTTGTCAGTATAATATATGGAAGAGTATTTGGATCTAAAGGGAAACTTGACTATAACCTTTTGTATTGTGCATAACTAGGAATTTATACCCTGCTCTTGGATTTTTTTTTCCAGTGATGGCCAAAAAATGAGCAAACGAAAGAAGAACTATCCTGATCCAATGCACATTGTAAATAGTTATGGAGCTGATGCACTAAGGTAGGAATTAGTTTTGTTTTTAATTTGCAGACCTAATACTTAAGCTTTCCAGATTTTTACCAGATTTTATGGTAGATGATTGTTCATGGATTTTGATAAACTTCAATAGGAAATTTTGTTCAAGATACTTCATGCTCCTTTGGCAAGAAAAATGTTACAGAAAGAGATGTTTCAGAGGATTGGTTTTGGGTTACAGAGTCTTGAATTCTGAATCAATGATTAACCCTTAACAAATTGAGTAGTATTTGCAATTAATTTCAAGCTGATGGCTTTTGGTTAGTAAATGATTTGTGTCCGGCTCCTAATAAATGCGTGTCCGCTTAAGCTGGTACAAATTGGTATTGTGGTTGGCAATATGAGTATAGAGGTGAAGTACTTGAATTAAGAACCCCCATCCTAAGAGGTGGTTACTTCAGAATGCAGTTGTTGCACATACACTACATGTGATGAAACTTGCATTTTCTACTCATGTTCTGCATTTTTTATGGAGAAAAAGGATTTGATCTTCATTGCCTTCAGCATGCCATTTTTCAGAGGGCCTATGTTATTTTAGAAAAGGAAAGCAAAAGGGCCAATCTGAATACCATCACATTTGAATATGATAAAGAACCATAATTGTGGAGGTGAATTCAGTTCTTTCATTAAAATAAAATAACAGAGGCCTGTAGGTAATTGGAAAGTAGCTCAGGTAGGTACAATGAAATAACCTCAAGCTGAAGGTTTGAGAAGTTCAACATCTTAAATTCTTTTTATTTTGTAGAGCAGAGTTGTCCAACTGGTGGCGTATAGGCTGCATTAAACCTTCAAAGGGTTAACATGTGGCCTAGGTGCTCATACCTGGCCACTCCTCCTGGCCTCCCCTCATTGTACCATGTTTTGCTGTCACGTGGCAGCAAAAATTGGGGATGGAGAGGAGTTGCACACAGCATGGTCCTAGTGGCATGCAGCCTGTGTGGTTTGCAGCTTGGGGCCTATGACCTATACAGTATGTGGCCCCTTGCATGTCTTGAAATTGGACAGCCCTATTGTAGAGAACAGACCTGCCATTTTGAAGTTTTTATTCTGTGGTTTTGAATATATGTGTACATACATATGCGATTAGAATTGCTTACCTGTTGAAAACTTTACACTTTTTTTCTATAAAATGGCTTTAATATCTATATTTGTTTCTTTTGAGAAGATTAAAGTCATTCTGTTTGCATGGCTTGAAACTTAGAGCACAAGCCTATACTTTGAAGCCACTTAAAACAAACTATATTCCATTTTTCAAAAATTTAGGAGTAAATAATTATTTTTTTTAGTCTAAGGTAAAATCACAGATTTCATAGATTTCATAGATGTTAGGGCTGGAAGAGACTGTGAAGATCATCAAGTCCAGTCCCCTGCCCTGGGGGCAGGAAGTCAGCTAGGGTCAAAGGATCCCAGCAAGGTAAGCATCCAAACGTTTCTTGAATGAGTCCAGAGTAGGTGCCTGCACCACTTCTGGGGGGAGTCTATTCCAGCTCTTGGGGGCTTGGACCATAAAGACATTTTTTCTTATGTCCAGCCTAAAACAGTCTTATAGGAGTTTATGACCATTGCTCCTTGCTTTTCCTTGGGGCGCTCTGGTGAACAGACACTCTCCCAGATCCTGATGTACACTCCTTATGTGCTTATAAGCAGCCACCAGGTCCACCCTGAGCCTGCGCTTTTCCAGGCTGAAAAGTCCCATGGCTCTCAGCCTCT
>NW_017728997.1:44289563-44292232 GCF_001723915.1 Gavialis gangeticus | reverse complement strand
TCTTTTCATAGGGCCTATTCTCTTGCCCACCGTTCATGCGTGTGGCTCTCCTCTGGACTCTCAAGCTTCTCGACATCCTTCTTGAATTGCAGAGCCCAGAACTGGATTCAGTACTCCAGCTGTGGCCTCACCAAAGCCAAGTACAGCAAGAGGATGACATCCTGAGATTTACTTGAGAAGCTTCTAGAGACACAAGCCAGGATTTTGTTTGCTTTATCAGTTGCGACATCACATTGGTGGCTCATGTTCATCTTGTGGTCAATTGTGATCCCCAAGTCTTTTTCAGCAGTGGTGCTAGCAAGTGTACCACTGATGAGCCTGTAAGTATGCTGCGGGTTTTTTTCCCCCTGAGGTGGAGTACCTTGCATTTATTGGTATTGAACGTCATGAGGTTTGTGTCCTCCCACTTACTAAATTTATCCAGGTCAGCCTGGATCCACTAGCCTGTCCTCAGGTGTGGACACTATGCCCCAGAGTTTAGTGTCATCGGTGAACTTGGCCAGTGCACTTCTGACACCAATGTCCACATCGTTGATAATGATGTTAAAGAAAACTGGTCCAAGGACAGAGCCTTGGTGGACACCACTGGTCATGGAGCGCCGTAACGGTTTGCTTCCATTGACTACTATTGTCTGGGTCTGACCTCAGAGCCAATTTCCCAGCCATTGGACTGTGGTGTAGCTGAGGCCACAGTTCGCCAATTTTATCATGAGGAGGTCATGGAACACCATCAAAAGCTTTTTTTTAAAGTCCAGATATATGACGTCAATCTCCTCTCCCTTGTCCAGGTGATGTGTCACCTGGTCATAGGAGATGAGATTGGTCAGGCAAGACCTACCTGTGACAAACCCATGCTGGCTGTCGCTCAGGATGTTGCCCTCAGTTGGCTAATCCAGAAGGGTTTCTTTGATAATTTTCTCCAGAATCTTACTGGGGATTGAGGTCAAACTGACTAACCTGTAATTCCCAGGATCTACTTTCCACCCATTCTTGAAGATACCACCTTGGTCTTCTTCCAGTCCAGTCTTCAGTTACTTCATCTGAGTGCCACAACTTGTTGAATATTTTTGCCAATAGTTGGGCTATGACACCTGCCAGCTACTTGAGTACCCTAGGGTATAATCTGTCAGGACCAGCTGACTTGAAGGTGTTCAGCCTCTCAAGGTGATCCTTTATTAGATCAACACTGATGCTGGGTATAAATACGCCTTCACCCTGGCCATCCCGCGTCTTGCTAGACAGGGTCCCATTAGACTGATGAAAGATTGACACAAAGCACCCATTAAGCAGGTTGGCCTTTTCCTGGGTGTCGGTTATTAGCTGTCCTGTTTTGGTTCAGCAGGAGTTCAACATTACCCTTGCTTCTTTTTCCAACTCCCTACATATCTGAAAAAGGACTTTTTGTCATCCTTGATATGTGAAGCCAGATGGAGCTCGGTTGCAGCCTTGGCTTTCCTGATCTGCTCCCTGCAGGTACATACTAGTGCTAAGTACTCCTCCTTGGTGGTAATTCCATCCTTCCATCCTTTGTAAGTCTCTTTTTTGAGGTGTAGGAGGTCCTCAAGTTCCCTGCTGAGCCCTTTTGCTACCCTTCCTCCAAAATGGGATGGCCATCCCTTGTGTTGTCAGAATCGCTCCCTTGAAGAGCAACCACTCCTTGGACTCCTCTTCCTGTCAAGTTGTGGTCCCTTAGGGCCTCGACAACAAGCCTCCTGAGCTTGTCAAAATCAGCTTTCCTGAAGTTGAGGACTTCTGTATTGCTGACTGACTTGCCAGCTTTGCGATGGATAGTAAAGGTGATCAGTTTGTGGTCACTATCGGCTAGCTTTCCATCGATTCTTAGGTCAGTAGCTATGTCATCTCCTTTGGCCAGTACCAGGTCCAGCAACACTTTACCTCTCATCAGCACATAAACTTCTTGAGTTGGGTAGAGCTCGTCCACACATGTGAGGAAGCTTTGCAACCAATTTGATTTGGCCAAGTGCTCTTCCCTTGAGATGTCTGGGTAGTTGAAGTCTCCCATGACACCAGAGCATGCAGCCTCAGCCACTTCCCTGGTGAATTCCTGGTCCAGCTCTTGTTTCTGGTTAGGAGGTCTGTAGTAGACCCCTACCATGATGTCCCATGTGCCATGTCCCCCATGTATTTTGACCCAGAGAGACTCCAGCTCTCCTTCCTGGGTGCCAGTGTCAATTTGGAGGGACATGTAGCTGTCTCCTGGCATTGGTGTATAGGCAGGCAAGTGTCCCACTGGGGGCCCCTGCCTTCCCTACAGATGGTTTTGGGGTTAGGGTAGGGGTGGGTTCCCTTAAGTGCCTTAGCCTGCTGGATTTCATAGACAAGGGTTACCCACTGGGCTTGCAGTGGCCATAATCCCCCTAACCCTCGGTGGGCTTAGTTTAAAGCCCAGTTGAGCAGGTCAGCCAGTCTGGCTGAGAACAGCCTCCTCCCTAGCCAAGTGAGGTGGAGGCAGTCTGTTCCCAGCAGACCACTGCCTCTCTCACCAAAGAGCAGACTGTGATCGTGGAAGCTGAAGCCTTCATGATGACATCAGTGCCGCAGTGTTTGGTTGACTACGTCAACCCGTCTCTCCCTCCTCAGCCCATGACCCACAACCAGGAAGAGCAAGGAAAAGACCACCTGCGCCCCCAACCACCTAAGCCCTGCTC
>NW_017728997.1:44284168-44284563 GCF_001723915.1 Gavialis gangeticus | reverse complement strand
GAAAAAAAAAAAAAAAAAAAAAAAAAAAAAAAAAAAAAATGGTGTTGCTGTCAGGAAAAGATAAACCCTTCCTTTGCTTCACCACTTAGTTCCCTTTCAGTTTCTGTCTACGGAAAATACAAAGTTAAATGTAATATGTTTGTGTTATACTCCCTGGTTTGTTAGCTTTGTGCTCTGAAGGCAAGACAACAAAAACAATGGCAAAGACTACACAAAGATTTGGAGTCTATCAGTAGAACTGTTGCTGTAGATGTTGTTAATTTGGTATAAAGCTGCCGTATACCTAAGGACCTACACAATTCATGATTTTTCAGTTTTGGTGGAAATCACAAAATTGGGCATTGTCCACAAAATCAGGCAATGTCTGCAAATAATGTGAAAACTGTCTCCCTGTC
>NW_017728997.1:44282266-44284156 GCF_001723915.1 Gavialis gangeticus | reverse complement strand
CCCCCCCCCCCCCAAAACAACAAAAAAACCCCAAACAAAAAACAAAAACCCAAACAAACAAAAACTTACTAAAAATAAAATTCTGGCTCCTTAGTGGAAGCCAGTGGCCCTTGTGGCCGTGCAGCCTGCTGTGGAAGGGGAGTCACTGAGATTATGGCTGGCCCCATCCCTCGCCACTGATGGCCCTGGCCCACTGGGGAGGAGGCTCCTCTCAGTCACGCTGGCTCACCTGCTCCACTGGGCTTTAAACTAAGCCCGCCGGGGTATGGGGGGACTACTGCCCCTGCTGGCTCACTCAGCAACCTTTGCAAAGCCAGCAGGCCAAGGCACTTAAGGGAGCCCACCCCTGCTCCAGCCCTGGAACGAACTGTAGGCAAGGCTAGGGCCCCCAAGGGAACACTTGCCTGCCTATACACAAATGCCGGGAGCTTGGGGAATAAACAGGAGGAACATGTCCTCCTCCTAAATGCAAATAACTGTGATGTCATAGGGATAACAGAGACCTAGTGGGGCTCCACCCATGACTGCGCCACAGGTACAGATGGCTATACCCTGTACAGGAGGGATCGAGCAGACAGAAGCGGGTGTAGCTCTCTATGTCAAGGAAAGCTACACATCCCTGCAAGCTGACATAGGCACCCATGGTGGAACACTTGAGACCATCTGGGTTAAAATCCGTGGGGAACACGGCACACGAGATACTATGGTGGGAGTCTACTACAGACCCCCTATCCAGGGTCAAGACCTTGAGCAGCAGTTTGCCAGGGAATTGGCTGAGGGTGTGCGCTCCTGGTGAATGGTTGTCATGGGAGACTTCAACTACCCAGACATCTCATGGGAGGAACGCTCAGCCAAATCTGAACGGTCACAAGCCTTTCTCTCATGCGTGGATGACCTCTATCTGACGCAGGAAGTCTACAGGCTGACGAGACGTAAAGCGCTGCACAACCTGGTACTGGCACCCGGGAACGACCTAATCAGCAACCTAATGATTGAAGGGAAGCTGGGTGACAGTGACCATGAGCTGATCACCTTCACCATATGCCATAAAGCTGGCAAGTCAGTCAGTAATACAGAAGTCCTAAACTTCAGGAAAGTTGACTTTGACAAGCTAAGGAGACTTGTCAGTGAGGCCCTAAAGGGCCACAACCTAAAGGGGAGGGGAGTTCAGGACGAGTGGTTGCTCCTCAAGGGAGCAATCCTGGATGCACAAGCAACATCTGTCCCATCTCAAAGGAAAGGCAGCAAAAGGGCATAGCAGCCCCCTTGGCTCTCTAGGGAGCCAGCGGACCTCCTGCATCTTAAAAGGAAGACCTACAAAGGTTGAAGGACTGGAACCCCACCACCAAGGAGGAATACTCTGCTCTGGTCCGAACCTGCGGAGAGCAAACCAGGAAAGCCAAGGCTGTGCCGGAACTCCAACTAACTACAAATATCAGGGACAATAAAAAGTCCTTTTTTAGTTATGTCGGGAGCTGGTGGAAAAGCAAGGGCAACATTGGACCCCTGCTAAACCAGATGGGACAACTGACAACCGATGCCCAGGAAAAAGCCAACTTATTAAATGGGTACTTTGTATCAGTTTTTCACCAATCCCATGGGACACCCCTGCCCACTGTGGGTCAGGGATGCCTGGGTGAGGGAGATTCCTTACCCTCCATCAAAGTTGACTTCATGAAGGAACACGTTGACAGGCTGGATACCTTCAAGTCAGCCAGCCCTGATTGTTTACACCCAAGGGTACTCAAGGAGCTGGCTAACGTCATAGCTCAGCCCCTGGCACGGATCTTTGGGAGCTCCTGGTGCTCTGGTGAAGTGTCCAAAGATTGGAAGAAGGCCAATGTGGTGCCTGTCTTTAAGAAAGGGAGGAAAGTAGATCTGGTAAACTAC
>NW_017728997.1:44277005-44277266 GCF_001723915.1 Gavialis gangeticus | reverse complement strand
GGGATAACAGAGACCTAGTGGGGCTCCACCCATGACTGCGCCACAGGTACAGATGGCTATACCCTGTACAGGAGGGATCGAGCAGACAGAAGCGGGTGTAGCTCTCTATGTCAAGGAAAGCTACACATCCCTGCAAGCTGACATAGGCACCCATGGTGGAACACTTGAGACCATCTGGGTTAAAATCCGTGGGGAACACGGCACACGAGATACTATGGTGGGAGTCTACTACAGACCCCCTATCCAGGGTCAAGACCTTGA
>NW_017728997.1:44275087-44276967 GCF_001723915.1 Gavialis gangeticus | reverse complement strand
TAGTTATGTCGGGAGCTGGTGGAAAAGCAAGGGCAACATTGGACCCCTGCTAAACCAGATGGGACAACTGACAACCGATGCCCAGGAAAAAGCCAACTTATTAAATGGGTACTTTGTATCAGTTTTTCACCAATCCCATGGGACACCCCTGCCCACTGTGGGTCAGGGATGCCTGGGTGAGGGAGATTCCTTACCCTCCATCAAAGTTGACTTCATGAAGGAACACGTTGACAGGCTGGATACCTTCAAGTCAGCCAGCCCTGATTGTTTACACCCAAGGGTACTCAAGGAGCTGGCTAACGTCATAGCTCAGCCCCTGGCACGGATCTTTGGGAGCTCCTGGTGCTCTGGTGAAGTGTCCAAAGATTGGAAGAAGGCCAATGTGGTGCCTGTCTTTAAGAAAGGGAGGAAAGTAGATCTGGTAAACTACAGGCCCATCAGTGTGACCTCTATCTTGGGGAAAATCTTGGAAAAGATTATCAAAGAATCCATCCTTGACAGACTAGCTGACAAAAATATCCTGAGAGATACTCAGCATGGGTTTGTTGTGGGTAAGTCTTGCTTGACCAGTCTTGACTTTAAAAAAGCCTTCGATCTGGTATCCCATGATCACCTCTTGGCAAAACTGGCTAACTAAGGCCTCAACCTCACCACGATCCACTGGCTGCGGAATTGGCTCCGCGGCAGGACCCAGAGGGTGGTGGTCGACGGAAGTCAATCGTTGTGGTGTGTGGTAACCAGTGGGGTCCCTCAAGGCTATGTCCTAGGGCCTATACTTTTTAACATCTTCACCAATGATGTAGACATTGGTGGTAGAAGTGGGCTGGCCAAGTTTGCCGATGACACCAAACTCTGTTGTAAAGCATCCACACCTGAGGACAGGAGGGAGATCCAGGCATATCTTGTCAGGCTTATGAAATGGGTGGATGAGAACCTGATGGTGTTTAACACCGAAAAATGCAAGGTTCCCCACCTTGGGTGGAAAAACCTGCAGCATGCTTATAGGCTCAAGAGTGCTACGCTGGTTAGCACTACAGATGAAAGGGACTTGGGGGTCATGATTGACCACAAGATGAACGTGAGCCTTCAATGTGGTGCTGCTGCTAGTAAAGTGACCAAAACGCTGGCTTGCATCCATAGATGCTTCTCAAGCAGATCCCGGGATGTCATTGGCCCGTTGTACTGGGCCTTGGTGAGGCCGCAGCTAGAGTACTGCATCCAGTTTTGGGCTCCACAATTCAAAAAGGATGTGGAGAAGCTTGAGAGAGTGCAGAGGAGAGCCACGTGCATGATCAGAGGTCAGGAAAACAGACCTTACGATGAGAGGCTCAGAGCCATGGGGCTCTTCAGCCTGGAAAAGCGCAGGCTCAGGGGCGATCTGATGGCCACCTATAAGTTTTTATCAGGGATGTTCACCAAGATCTGGGGAAATGTCTGTTCACCAGAGCGCCTCAAGGGATGACAGGATTGAACAGTCACAAACTCCACCGCGACCGATTCAGGCTGGACATAAGGAAGAACTTCTTTACTGTCTGAGCCCCGAAGGTTTGGAATAGACTGCCGCTGGAGATGGTTCAAGCACCCACTCTGAACGCCTTCAAGAGACATTTGGATGTTTATCTTGGTGGGATCCTATGATCCCTGCTGACTTCCTGACCCTGGGGCAGGGGGCTGGGCTCGATCCTTCGGGGTCTCTTCCAGCCTGAATGTCTATGAAATCTGCCAAGTTGAGGGGTGGGACTGCCCAGTGGACAACCCTGTCAGCCAATCAGTGGTGGGGACGGGACCACCAGGGCCCCTCAGCCAATCAGAGGCTCATAGGCTCATAGATGTAGGGTCGAAAGCGACCTGAGCAGATCCTGAAGTCCAACCCACTGGTG
>NW_017728997.1:44264753-44264977 GCF_001723915.1 Gavialis gangeticus | reverse complement strand
TTGAGCTCATATTACCCCAGCTAGGTAATTATCAAGCCTCTTTTTAAAGACCCCTAAGGTAGGAGCCAGCACCACTTCTCTTAGAAGCTGGTTCAAGATCCTCGCTGCCCTGACTGTGAAGTAGTGCCTTGTGATGTCTAGCCTGAACCTACTTTCAATCAACTTGTGGCCATAATTCTTTGTTACTCCAGGAGGTGCTTGGGAGAACTGGGTCTCACCCATTC
>NW_017728997.1:44258254-44259753 GCF_001723915.1 Gavialis gangeticus | reverse complement strand
GAAGTCCAGAAAGACTACATTCACCGCAACACCTGCGTCCAGTGATTTTTGTGACCTGATCATAGGAGGCCGCAGAAGGTTGGTCTGAGAGGATCTGCCCCTAATGAACCCATGCTAGTTGGCTTTGAGCATCATCCCCCCTGCTGGTCCCTCAGACGTGCTCCTGGATATTTTGTTTCAAAGAGCTTCCCCAGGACTGAATTAAGACTAATGGGCCTGTAGTTGCCTGGGTCCTCCCTCCTCGCTTTTTTGAAAATGGGGACCACGTTGGCCTTCCAGTCTTCTGGCACCTCACCAGAGCACCATGAGTGCTCCTAAAGCCGTGTCAGGGGCTCCACAATGATCCCTGCCAATTCCCTCGGCACCCTGGTGTGGAGAGCATCTGGACCTGCTGATTTGAACATGTCCAGCCCTTCCAGAAGTTCCCTAACTCGGTCCTCCCTGACCCTAGGACTCAGGCTGGTACTGTCACCTCTTGGGCTCATAGGATCATCTCAGTAAGGAATGACCACTTGTCTTGGACACCTAGTTCCCCTATTCTCTGGGACCACAGTGCCTCTCCTACCAATCTCCTCAACTCATTGAAGTCGGGGGCTGCTCCCTTGCTGCAGGCCCTAGACACCCTGCACTGGATGGTGAATTCTAGTAGGTGATGTTCGCTATTGCCCAGGTGGTCGAGGACCTGGAGTTCCCTCACCAGGTTGTCACCTGTGGCCAGGACCAGGTCCAGCAGGGCATTCCGCCTGGTGGAACTGTACACCTCGTGGATTAGGTGGAGATATTGTATCTCAGCAAGGAACCTATGTGAGCGTTCAGACCTGGCTGACTGCTCCTCCCAGCAAATGTCCAGGTAGTTTAGATCACCCATGACGACCACATATCTTGACTTAACTGCCTCTGCAAGCTGACCCAAGAATTCCCTGTTCAGCTCTTCCCCCTGGTTGGGTGGTCTGTAGTAGACCCTTACCATTAAGTCCCTTTCCCTGTGACCCCCTTGTATTCTTGGAGCACTTCAGTCTGCCCCTCCTCTGACCCCATCCTGTTAGTTGAGGACATGTATTGCTCTTTGACGCAGAGCACCACATCCCCGCCTTTCCTCCCTGTTCTCTCCCACCTGTATAGTCTGTAGCCTCTAATGTTTACTGCCCGATCGTGGGTTGTATCTCACCAGGTTTCAGTGAGCCCTACTATGTATGGGTTTGTATTAGCTATCCAGAGAGCGAGTTACTCCTGCTTATTCCCCATACTTTGAGCATTAACGTAAAAGCATTTAAGGCCTCCTATTGGTGCATTCCACCCCCCTACCCCCTCTGATTCCTGGGACTATCCAGACCCTTGTCACTTACCTGGGTGTTTCTTGTACTCGTCACCTGTCTTGGCTGGGAGGTATCATTGTGTCCTCCTGTGGCCCCAACCCCTGGCGAAGCTAGTTTAAAATACACTGTACGAGATCAGCCAACCTGGAAGAAAAGACGCTTTCCTTTAGGGGAGAGGTGAAG
>NW_017728997.1:44247540-44253254 GCF_001723915.1 Gavialis gangeticus | reverse complement strand
TTAAGTCCCTTTCCCCATGACCCCCCTGTATTCTGACCCAGAGCACTTCAGCCTGCCCCTCCTCTGACCCCATCCTGTTAGTTGAGGACATGTATTGCTCTTTGACGCAGAGCACCACATCCCCGCCTTTCCTCCCTGTTCTCTCCCACCTGTATAGTCTGTAGCCTCTAATGTTTACTGCCCGATCGTGGGTTGTATCTCACCAGGTTTCAGTGAGCCCTACTATGTATGGGTTTGTATTAGCTATCCAGAGAGCGAGTTACTCCTGCTTATTCCCCATACTTTGAGCATTAACGTAAAAGCATTTAAGGCCTCCTATTGGTGCATTCCACCCCCCTACCCCCTCTGATTCCTGGGACTATCCAGACCCTTGTCACTTACCTGGGTGTTTCTTGTACTCGTCACCTGTCTTGGCTGGGAGGTATCATTGTGTCCTCCTGTGGCCCCAACCCCTGGCGAAGCTAGTTTAAAATACACTGTACGAGATCAGCCAACCTGGAAGAAAAGACGCTTTCCTTTAGGGGAGAGGTGAAGCCATCCCACCTAACCATGCCCCCTGCGCGAAGATGCAGGTCGTTGTCCAGGAACCCGAGGCCTGCCTGGTAGCACCAACTCTGATGCTGCTGGTTGACCTCAGTGATGCAGGCCACGTGTCGCTGTCCGCATCTACTTACCGGGACAATAGAGGAGAATACCATCTGTGCTCCCATTTCCTTGCACTTGGCCCGTAAGGCCTTGTAGTCGTTCATGATGTGGTCTGGGTTGCTCCTGGCTATGTCATTCATTCCCACATGGATTAGGACCATGGGGTACTGGTCCAAGGGTTAAATGAAGGCCAGGATCCTCTCTGTGACATCCTGAATCCAGACCTTTCATGGGGTTGGGTTGGCAGATGGGACCCTCCATTCCCCTCAGGATGGAATCTCCAATGACGAGGATGTGGCATTTCTTCCTCCTGATGCTCCCTCTCTGTGCATTCTGTGTCATGCGTGGAGTGGCACAGTCCCCACCGGGAGACATCCTATTCGTCCTTTTCCTCCAAGGCTGCCAGGGCCTTGTATCTGTCCCCAAGTTGTACCTGGGGAGCCTCCACCACGCTAGCCTGAGTAGCCCTGGTTCTGGTGGGCACCTTCTGCCACTCCCCTGTTTTGCATCTCTCCTGGGGGGTCTGTTCACAGGAAAACTGGTTCCGTATTGAACGGAAATAGGTGTCAATCTCGTCCTCTGCAGCCCTGATCCCCTATAGCCTGCTCACCTCAGCCTGGAGCTCCCACACCTGCTCCTCCAGGTCCAAAGTCGGCCACAGGAGGGGCAGGCAAGGGAGCCACTAGACCCCTCTCCCACCACTGCCAGGGCCCCCGCCAGGCCACCCCCACAGACAGGGAGGGAGGGGGCCGCTGACCCCACCATGGGCTCCATCTGGGTGGAGGCCTCAGAGGAGCCCAGGGTAGGTGGTGGCACCGGGGCGGGACCCCTAACAACTGCGCTCTGCGTCCTTACCATGACCGTAGAGCTATGAGTCGTTGTCTTCTCTCTTGCTGGAGGCTGCATATGGGTTACTGCTGCACACCTGCTGTGTGCAAATGCCAACGTGCCCTCTTAGAGCACACCTATTTGTGCCATGTGTTTGCACGTGCTGTCCTCGCATGGCTTGGTAGCATGGCTCCCTACTGGCACAGATAAGAGGGATTGGGGGGGGCTCCCCCTCCGGATCCTCTACAGCTATGCTGGCTCCCTTCTCCCCTTGCACTTAGTCGGATCAGCTGCTGTTGCCGCCACCGCTGCCTCCTCTGCTGCCAGTGAGTTGGGATGGGGGGCACACGTGTTGGCTGCTCACATGCATCTGCTCTGCTCCCGAGCCCCGACTGCCTAGGGCATGGGCCAATGGCTGCTTTTAAAGGGCTGTGGTTTGAATTTCCCGGGCTTCCTCCCTCACCCCATCAGGGCACCCCGGGCTTCCCTGGAAGTGACTGCTGGCTGCTCCGCCCCTTCCTGCAGGAGAGTCTCGGGTACTGGTACTGGGTTTCTGGGGGTGTCTGGAGCCCAAAGGCCTCCAGGGAACAGCCCTGGGAGTCCCTTCTGTCCCCTCTCCACACGGGGAAATGTGTCCCCCCAGCCTGCTCCCCTGCCCTGTGTGCAGCCCTCGTGCAGCTAGGGAGCACGGCTCTCTGCCAGCTCAGATAAGAGGGATCTGGGGGGCTCCCCCTCCAGATCCTCTACAGCTGTGCCAGCTCCCTTCTCCCCTTGCACTCACTTGGATCAGCTGCTGTCGCCACCACTACCTCCTCCGCTGCTTCCTCCGCTGCCAGTGAATTCGGAGCAGAGGCATGCCACAATAAGCCCATGAAAATGGCAACTGGCCCTATAATCAGCCTTTGACATCAGCTGCCTGCCTCCTCAGTTTTGATAGGTCCCTACTTATACTAAGGTAATAGACCCTATTTTCTGTACTGGGAGCAGTAAGAGTATAGGTAAGTACAGGCAGTCCTCGACTTACGGCGTTTCAATTTATGGCGATTATGCACTTGCGGAACTCCGCCATTTGCACCAATGTTATTACTTACAGCACCAGATCCTTGCATTTATGGCATGACGGCAGTCTGCTTCCTGACATGCTCCAGCACAGATGTTTCTTTTATTCTTTGGATTCTTAGTGCATGTTAAGCTTATTGCATGTTAAGGGGGTTTTTTTATATACTCAGTCCTTAAAAATGGCTGGTAAAAGGAAAA
Source organism: Gavialis gangeticus (assembly GCF_001723915.1). Classification (NCBI taxonomy): domain Eukaryota; kingdom Metazoa; phylum Chordata; order Crocodylia; family Gavialidae; genus Gavialis; species Gavialis gangeticus. The sequence continues at coordinate 44,250,524 of NW_017728997.1, read as the reverse complement.
GGCAGTGCTCTAGCGATGGTGACGGTTCTGATAAGAAATGGAGAAAAGCTATTGTATTAGAGGGGAAAGCTAACATGATCAAACTTAGCAAGAGCGATTTGTCACAAAATAAAATTGGTAGGTGATTGGACCTAGTTTGTACTACTGTGCAAACTATTAGAGAAAAGGATAAAAATAAGTGATGAAATTAAAAGTGTGGCTGCATTGCAATCCACTGTTATAAGGCAACGTGCAGGACTTGTGGCTGAGATGGAAAGACTTTGGATTTTGTGGATTCAGGATCAAACTCAGTGCTGTGTGCCTTTTGAGTTTAGCCACCATTCAAGCCAAGGCTTTGATTCTTTTTGACACTGTGAAGCAACAACGTGGAGAGGGATCCAGTGATGAAAAATTCAGTGCAGGTAAAGGTTGGTTTATGCTTTTTAAAGGTAGGTATGCCTTGCATAACATCAGGGTGCAAGGTGAAGCTGCTAGTGATGATGAGACTGAAGATTTGTCTGGCACAATAACCTCCCTATTCAATGATTTTAGCCAATTTTTAGGAAACTTTTGAGCTGGAATGTTGACAAGACTGGGCTCTTCTGGAACAAAATGCCTTCCAGGATGTACATCACCCAACAAGAAAAAACTATGCCTGGTTTTAAAGCCACTAAGGATAGGCTTACCCTTTTGCTTGGTTCAAATGCTGCAGGTGATTTCAAGCTCAAGTCCTTGCTTGTTTATCACACTGAAAATCCCAGAGCACTTAAGGGTTATGTTAAAGGCAGCCTTCCAGTCATTGGAAAATCAAATCCTAAAGCTTGGGTGACTGGGGCCCTTTTTGAGGAATGGTTCACTGACTATTTTGTGCCGGTTGTTCAGAATTATTGTGAGAAGAACAACCTTGCACATAAGGCACCTTGCAGATTTACACGCTAACATCAAGGTAATTTTTTTGCCCCCCAACGCAACATTGCTGCTGCAGCCTATGGACCAGGGGAGGTGTCACTTAATCTTTTAAGACTTACTACCTTAGGAGAACCTTTGCCCCAGCCATCAGTATCATAGACCAGGAAGGTGGACCAACCCTCAAGGAATTCTGGAAGGGCTTTCAACATCCTGGATGCAATGAAGAACATTGGAGAATCTTGGAAGGAGGTTAAGGAATCCAACCTGAATGGTGTCAGGGAAAAAACTGTGTCCAAAGTTCGTCTCTGATTTTCCAAGGATTTGAAGACCAGATGGATGAAGTCACTGCTGATGATGTGAAGATGCCTGGCCAGCTACAGCTAGAAGTTGAAACAAAAGATGTTGAGGAGCTGCTGGCCTCATTCCCAGGAACTGACCAATGAAGAGCTTGTCCATCTTGAGGAGCAAAAGAAGGCAGAAAATCAGGCCCAGATTCAAGAGAGTCCTGCTCAAGGTACCATGATAAGAAAGCAGATGAGTGAGGCCTTCAAACATTTGGAAGCTGCAGTGGCAGTTTTTTGAAAAAATGGATCCCAACCTTGAACAGTTGTTGATCAAAGATCAACAACTTGATCTCTAATGCTTATGCGTGCTACAGGGAAATTTACAATGAGAAAGAGAGGGCAGCAAAACAAACATCCCTGGGTCAATTTCTCAAAAAGCCATCAAGTGTTCTTTCACCTTATGATTAAATACATTTTATAGTTGTTTAAAGAGTTGATTTAAATATGGTGTTTGTTTATGGTCATTTCTATAAAAAGTTGGGCATCAGGCCCTTGGTCAGGAACGTAACTCCCTATTATAACATTGTTTCTATGGGAAAATCAGATTCAACTTGCATCATTTTGACTTACAGCACCTTTTCCAGGAATGTAACCCGCTGTAAGTGCGAGGACTACCTCTAGTAAAACATTTGGAGACAACTCTTAAAAAATGTCTACTTAGTACAGTGCATGACATGTAGAGATGCTCAAGGACCTTGGGCACCGGAAACCATTTAGTTGTCTTAGTATGTCTGCCTGGCCTAATTAGCAGGGCATGTTAGCTTGGCAGAAAGTATTGTGCTAATGTAACATTTTCTAGTACCGGAGCTAAACTGTAATCCTCAGTTTCCTGAATATCAGTGGATCATTGAAGTTTCTCTGAAAATGTAAAAGGAATAAACTTGGGGATTTTGTCCCTCCTGTTATATAAATTCAGTTTTGCTGGGAGTTGGTTTTGAAATTAAGAGTGGCGGATGAGAGCTGACTTCTAATGATTATGAATTTTGATGAGAATTCTAGTATTTCATCTCTCATAGTATTCTCATAAATGTTAAATTTCTTGGCTGCAATTTCCTTGTTTTAGAAGGTGAATAACAGTTGAAGGAGAAATACACATCCTCAACAAGTAGCACAAGATCAGAGGAGGGGCACACGGAAGTGCTCTGGGTTAGAATACAAGGAAGTCGAGGGGAAAGGGACTTAACAGTGGGGGTGTACTACAGACCACCCAACCAAGGGGAAGAGCTAGACCAGGAATTCTTAAGTTAGCTCACGGAGGTAGTTGGCCAAAGGATGTGGTCATCATGGGTGACCTGAACTTTCCAGGCATCTGCTGGGAAGAGCAGTCAGCCAGGTCTGGCCACTCATGTAGGTTCCCAGCTGAGATACAGGACCTCCATCTAACCCAGGAGGTGCACAAGCCCCACCAAGGGAGATGCCTTGTTGGACCTGGTCCTGGCCACGGGCAATGACCTGGTGAGGGGGCTGTGGGTGCTTGACGACCTGGGCGACAGCAATCATTGCCTGCTGGAATTCATCATCCAGTGCAAGGTGGCAAAGGCCTGCAGCAAGGCAGCAGCCGTGGACTTCAGGACTGTGGACTTCAATGAGGTGCTGAGTGAATTAGCAGAGGTCATTGAGGGACCCCTGGCATGGCTTTACGAGCACTCATGGTGCCTCTGGTGTGGTGCCAGAGGACTGGAAAAGGGCCAGTGTGGTTCCCATTTTCAAATAGGGAGGAAGGAGGACCCAGGAAACTATAGGCCAGTTGGT
>NW_017728997.1:44242707-44247390 GCF_001723915.1 Gavialis gangeticus | reverse complement strand
CAGCATGGGTTCATTAGAAGCAGGTCCTGTCAAACCAACCTTGTGGCATTCTATGACCAGGTCACAAAATCCTTAGATGCAGGTGTAGCAGTGGACATAGTCTTTCTGGATTTTCGGAAGGCCTTCGACCCTGTCTCTCACCCCATTCACATTAAAAAAACTAGGGGACTGTGGCGTCAACACGCACACAGTCAAATGGGTCACTAACTGACTGGAGGGTCACACCTAGAGAGTGGTGGTGGATGGGTCCTATTGGACCTGGAGGGATGTGGGCAGTGGGGTTCTGCAGGGCTTGGTCCTCGGGCCTGCACCGTTCAACATCTTCATCAGCGACTTGGATGAGGGGGTAAAAAGCACCGTGTTCAAATTCTCAGATGACAGTAAGATGTGGGGGGGGGGGAAGTGGGCACATTAGAAGGGAGGAATAATATGGAATCGGACCTAGACAGGTTACGGGGGGTGGGGATGAGAACAGGATGGGTTTCAACACTGACAAGTGCAAGGTACTGCACTTGGGGAGGAAGAACCAGCAGCAGACCTACGGGCTGGGGAACTCCCTTCTCTTCAGCGCAGAGGCAGAAAAGGATCTTGGAGTCATCATTGACACCAAAATGAACATGGGCTGACAGTGTGGGGACGTAGTCAGGAAGGCCAACCATGCCTTGTCATGCATCCATAGATGCATCTCAAACAGGTCCAAGGAGGTGATCCTCCCCCTTTATGCGACACTGGTCAGGCCGCAGTTGGAGTAATGTGTCCCGTTCTGGGTGCTGCAATTCAGGAGGAAAGATCTTAGAAAAGTTTATTAAAGAGGCCATCCTTAATGGACTGGCTGATGCCAACATCCTAAGGGATAGCCAGCACGGGTTTGTTGTGGGTAGGTCTTGCTTGACCAATCTCATTTCCTTTTATGACCAGGTGACCTATCACCTGGACAAAGGAGAAGAGATTGATGTCATATATCTTGATGTCAAAAAAGCCTTTGATCTCATATCCCATGATCACCTCTTGGCAAAACTGGCCAATTGTGGCCTTGTGTCCACCACGACCCGCTGGCTGGGAAATTGGCTCCATGGTCAGACCCAGAGGGTAGTAATTGATGGCAGTCGCTCATCATGGTGTCCTGTGACCAGTGGGGTCCCACAAGGCTCTGTTCTTGAACCCATATTGTTCAACATCTTCATTAATGATGTGGACATTGGAGTCAGAAGCGGATTGGCCAAGTTTGCCGATGACACCAAACTTTGGGACAAAGCAGCCACACCAAAAGACAGGCGAGTGATCCAGGCTGATCTGGACAGGCTCAGTAAATGGGTGGATGAGAACCTAATGGTGTTTAACACCGAAAAATGCAAGCTTCACCAGCTTGGGAAGAAAAACCAGCAGCATCCTTATAGGCTCAGCAGTGCTACGCTGGCTAGCACTATGGAAGAAAGAGACTTGGGGGCCATCATTAATCACAAGATGAACATGAGCCTGCAATGCAAAGCTGCAGCTACTAAAGCGAGCAAAATGCTGGCTTACATCCATAGATGCTTCTCAAGCAAACCCCAGGACATCATTCTCCCCTTGTACTCGGCCTTGGTGAGGCTGCAGCTGGAGTACTGCGTCCAGTTTTGGGCTCCACAATTCAAAAAGGATGTGGAGAAGCTTGAGAGGGTGTAGAGGAGAGCCATGCACATGATCAGAGGTCAGGAAAGCAGACCTTACGATGACAGGCTGAGAGCCATGGGGCTCTTTAGCCTGGAAAAGCGCAGGCTCGGGGCGATCTGATGGCCACCTATAAATTTATCAGGGGTGACCACCAGTATCTGGGGGAACGTTTGTTCACAAGAGCGCCCCAAGGGATGATGAGGTTGAACCGTTATAAACTACTGCAAGACCGTTTAAGGCTGGACATAAGGAAGAATTTCTTAACTGTCCGAGCCCCCAAGGTCTGGAACAGCCTGCCATTGGAGGTGGTTCAAGCACCTACATTGAACACCTTCAGGAGTAAATTGGATGCTTATCTTGCTGGGATCCTGTGACCCCAGCTGACTTGCTGCCCTTTGGGTGGGGGGCTGGACTCAGTGATCTTCCGAGGTTCCTTCCAGCCCTAATGTCTATGAAATCTATGTCAAACAACACAGATACTTAGCATGTCTGAAGTGAGAAGTACACTTCCTGCTTTGATGAGGTTAGGTCGCATTATAATTTTGGGGTTAAGATTTTTCAAGCCAAGAAAACTCTGTAAAGACTTCAAAAAAGAGCAGACCATAGGTGGGCAACTTATAGCCTGTGGGCCAAAACGAGTCAATGGATCCATTGGATATGGCCCATGGATGTGGGGCTTCAGCAGCGTTCTGCAATAGGACCTTTGCTTGTGGATTCTCTTCCCATGCTGCTTCAGGGACTGGTGGTGGCTGTGTCCTAGCATCTGCTTACCTCTTGTCTTTGACTTGGGTTGGGTCATTCTGGCCTATATCTAGAAACGGTTGCCTACCTCTGAAGTAGACTGAAAGTGAATGTCAGAGGTGAACATAAAATAAATTTTGCCATGCTGGCTTTGCAATCAGGCATTTTATTATGATTGGTACTAACAGTTTGTTTTGAAGATACTGTTATTCCATAAAAAAGTACAGCTTTGGTACTGCATAATTTATTTTCAGTCTCTTCAGTGGCCTGTTCTGTAATTACCAATCAAAATGATACTAAAAAATAGAGAGAGCCCCATCTGGTCTGAAAGCTGCATTCAGGGTGGTTATTTTTATAAGGTACTAATAGGCCCCTGCCTGTCATAGTTAATCACAGGACTTGTAGGTAAAGATTAAAATTACATTTATGTAAAATCAGTATTACTGGTCTGCAACATCTGGGTTGTACAGGATATTGTCAGCCCTAAAAATTGAAATTGCTGGAACTGGACCTCTGGGAGATGGTCCAAAATAATAAGATCTATATTGTGTTTTGTTCTGGTCTTCTAGTTTTGCATTTCGTCTGCTTAGCCTGTGTGCATGAGAGATGAGTCTTGCTGGTTCTGCCAAATACACTGAGTATTTTGATATTGGTTCCTGCTACAAGAGGGTGCAAAGCATCCACTTTTTTTCTACAAATTCTAACTATTGTTTTACTTGAATAAAATTAAAGGATTTTTCCCCCCTATTTAATGTGTGTGGGGAGGAGGGGGAAGTCCCTCATCTTTTTGATTTGAGCATAAGGTGACTTGGAAGCAGGGCAGGGAGCCACAGCTGCTGCCTGCCACCTCCTTCCTCCAATCTCGCCCAACCCCCCACATCCTCTGCCCCCCACAATATGTTTAGCACACCAGTCCTGCAAGAGAGCATGTTTGCTCCAGCCTCATCCTGGTCACAACAGTAGAAGTGTATCTGCTCCAGCTCCAGGGCCTGGCCCAAGCTGCTGCTGCTGTGGGCCTAGAGCTGTCACATTGCTGCCACTTTTGTGTTGGTACTGAATTTATAACCCAGATACCTTGTTCTGGGTGGACCTAAAACTCTCAGACCAACCATGACCTCTCCATTCGATAGTAGACAAGTTTTACTGATGCACAGTGATATCACATAAGAATAATGCAAACAATTCTATATCTACCAGTCCTAAAGTTGTCATTAGAGGGAAGGTACATCTGGCCGGTACGACCCTAACTTCACCCTGAGGTTCTCTCTTGAATGTCATAAGTCAGCCGCTTGGAGGTTAGAGGCTGAACCCCCTTTCCCTGCCCCTCCCTCCCTCAGTGGGGTGGATGAGACAGGCTGGTGGTATGCTGTTTGTCCTTGGTGACCTTGGGTTCCCCTTTCGGGGATCCTTTGCAGCTCTGAAACCCCTCATTTTGTATCCTTTTTCTCCTTTTGATGACTTTTTTCATCTTGGGCATTGTTGATTGGTGTCTCTGTGGTCATCACACTGTCCACATTCTGTCCTGTCAGCATATTCCTTTTTCACAAACCCATCACATGCACACATCCTAATTCAGGCATTACTGGTCTCTTCTTAATTTGGTCTGTTCCACAAAACTGGGAATCCCAGGGGCTCTGCACTTGGGCACTGTGACCTGGTGCCACCTTATCTCATGTTATGGAACAGTGAGGTACATGTCTTTAATTTCTCACCCTGTTTGCTGCTTGCCTGTCATACACAGTGGGCCCTGAGGAAACCTTATCACAAAACAAGCTTTTTAGAAATCAACTCTTGCCTTTGCCCTGCATCATTATCTTCTAATATTATAAAAGCCTTAATCTGTCTGTCTGTTCATAATGCTTTATTTGCACTCTGATTAGCTGACTGAAACAGCCAATCAGAATGTGAATACAGCATTGGAACAGGAGGTGGTAGCACAGCAAAATGCCGCCATGATGGTGGGGACATGGGAGATAGAGCTGGGGTGGGGGGCGAGGCCAGCACAGCTGGCCTCACTCCCCTTCCCTGCTGCCAACAGGCAGCAGCAACAGAGCGGATGGAACAGAAGGGGCGAGGTGCAAGTCACCGGAGCTGGCTTCACTCCCACCCCTTGCTCCTTGGAGGTGGTGGCAGTGGTGCAGGGGAGAGCGGGATTGGGATGCCATGGTCATGGGGGGAGGAGAGGGCCCGCTGTGGAGGTGGGGGGGCGAAGAGTGGACCTGGGCCAACAGCTGGGGGAGGAGCAGGCCCTGGGCCCAGTGTAGAGGGGGGAAGAGGAGCAGGCTGGGG
>NW_017728997.1:44232805-44241982 GCF_001723915.1 Gavialis gangeticus | reverse complement strand
CCCCCTCCATGGCAGGCTGGCTTCTGCTCACACTGGCACCTGCTTATCTCCCACACCCCTACATTGGGTCCATGCCTGCTTCTCCCCTTCCCCCGTCCCTGTAGCATAGAAGTGCAGGGTGTGGGCCCGGGCCCCAAGCAACAGAAGCGAAGGGGAGGCACGGGTGGGGGGGGGGGCCTCTGTCCCCACCCACTCCCCCATCATCTTTTTCAGGCAGTTGGCTAGTTTTATACATACCTACTTTACCTACAAGTCAATTCCCAAAAGCAAACCTCTAAATACCATTTTCTACCATGTTGTGGGGCTGGATTTCAAACATGGTCCAACCTAGGGCTGAAACCAAGGTGTAAATGGCAGGTGGAATTGGAGGGGGGCAGAGGTTGTGGGAGAGGAGTAAGTATGTTGCGGAACAAGTGGTGGGAGGGACAAGTGACAGAGAGCAAGGTATGTGAGGGGGCAATTGGGAGGGTCAAGCTGCTTGGCCCCCCAACCCCTCCTGTACTGGCTCCCTTATTGCCTCTCCTACTTCTTGCCCTCCTACTGCCTGCCCCTGCTGCAGTGGGGAAAGATTCTATATGTAGCAAATTAAAACAAATTTATAAACTTTCCATATATAGAATCTAATTACTGGGGGGATGAGGGTCATCTTAAATTCATGTATTAAGGTAAATGTGGTAATTCTCTGTCCTTCCTGCTCAACTCTGGTCCTGCTAAAGCTTCAGGAATTCCTTACTGCATCAGTCTCATGCTTGACTAGGGGACAGCTGTTGTGGGATCCTCTTTCTTACCTTTCCAGGCCTCGGGCAGGGGCAAGAAGGCATCTGACCACAGAGAGCCTTTACTTCCCTTTCTATTTTCTGTGCCTGTTAAAAGATAGAAGAGTAGAAGGCAAAGGGAGGCAATTTTACCACTTTTCTCCCACTCCTGTGTCCAAAACTCTGTGCTTATGAGAGGAGCAGTTCTACCTGATTTCTGCAGCAGATGTGATTGGTTGCTCTTCACTAGGCACCAGAGAAGTGAGAGGCAAGAGATGCAGCCAACCGGGGGGGAAGCGTCTCACCCAGGGGTGGGCAAAATATGGAGGGATTCTGTCCAGCCCACAGAGGGTCCATCAGCCCCGCCCAGCTGAGACCCTGGTGTATGCAACCAGTCCTGCCAACCCCAGGTGTGCAGTGGGGCGAGGGCAGCACAGCAGCTGGACTCGGCTTCCTAGCAGCCTTTGTGGCACTGGCTAGCTCTGCCCGGTTGCCACTGCCAGTGTCTCTGCTGCTGGACCTGGCCCCACTGCCCAGGCACTCCAGGCCATGTACCCCACATCCACCACTGGGAGTGGTGGATGGAGTGGACTGGCAAGAGGAGGGTGTGGAGGGTGGGCGTGGAGTGAGACAGGCTGGTTGGGGCCAGGGCCCACGGGCCACAGGGTGGTGAAAGCATGTGGCCATGGCCCTCGGGCCTGGGGTTGAGCTGTGATTATGCTCCCCATGCATCCCTACTCATAGAACTGGTGCCCATTGCAGGGAGCGGGGTCATGGCTCTGCCCTGGGCCTTGGCCCTGTACTGTCGCTGCCCCGCGATCCCAGCCCTGCCCATTTTTCCCACTTCTGGACACTGCTGCTCGCCTGCTAACAGCCCCATCCTATCTGCTTGGCCAAGCATTCCCTGCCTATGGGGGTCCTGGGCCAGTTTTCATGGAGACCCTGCCCTCCTGTTCCATCCAGCGCTGCTGTGGTTGGTGTGGGGTGGAATGGCCTGAGGCCAGATAGGATCAGTTGCTGCCCCCCACCCTTTGCCCCCGCTGCACTTTGTCATGCCACACCATGCCACCCCAAGTCAGCACTGCCCCCCCCCAATAGACCATAGCAGCTCTCACAAAGTCCTTCAGTGGCCCTTCAGCCCAAATAATTGCACACCCCTGTCCTAGCCTTTTGCAAACCCCATGTCATTGTAAGACAAGTTTGTGTAAGCCAAAATGGTGAGACTCTTGGGAAGAAGAAATGTGTGGAATGGCAGTAGCATAAGCATGCAAAAGTGGGGGAGTTGTAAAAATAGATGCAAGACCAGATTGTTTCACTTAGGGCAGTGGTCTCCAATCTTTCTGGGTAGGAGATCACTTTTTGAATTAAAAAGCAACCTAGGATCTACCCTGCTTTCCACCCCCCCTCCCTTGCAGGGAAGTCTGTGGGCAGAGGGGAAGGGCCAGATCAAGGCAGAGGGAGAAAAAAATATTTGGGTGCGCACCCCCCCAGCAGGTAAGTCTATGGGGAAAGGGGTGGGGGGAAAGGAAAGGGCCATGGGGACAGGCGGGCAAATCAAGTCCCCAGCAGTGAGGGAGGGAGCTGAGCAGCAGGTAGGAGCAGGGCCTAGGGGGAGTGGGAATGGTCAGGCCAGGTGGTGGGACAAGTGGAGGCATGTGACCCTCAGGCCTCTGTTTGTCCCCTTCCCTCCCTCACTGTTGGGGCCTTAATCTGCCCCCCCCATGGCAGTGTGGGCAGGAGTGGAGCAGGGGTAGACCCTGCACAGCTGGTGTGGTTACAGAATGGGCCCCTGCTCTAGTCCTCCCCACCCCTGCTGCAGCTGCCAGAAGCCTGCAGCCAGGCTGTCTTGCAGCCTTACTGCTACTTCGTGTAAGGGGGGGCTAAACCTGTTAATCCCACCTTCCCCCACCTATGCCCCTGTTCACCCTGCCACTGGGTGAGTGGGGCCCCTGCCAGGCTGGGGGAAGGGTTGGAGCCTGGGTGGCTCGTCCAGGCACGTGGGGGGGCTCCAACCCTGCGTGCATCCCAGTGGAGGCCTGGGGAAGGTTGTGTCCCCCCGATCTGTGCCCCAGGCACAAAGCCTAGCATGCCGTGGCAACCGCCTCTGCCCTACACACAAATCTGGCGGGTATGTGGCCCCCGGGCCTTTGCCAGGATGAGTGCAGCGCGGGAGCCCCCTTGCACCTCTGGACGAGTTGCCTGGGCTCCAACCCTACCCCGGCCCGGCTGGGGCCCCAATCTCTCCTACCCCTGCTCCTCCCTCACTGCAGGGTGGCAGGGTGCAGAGGGGGATCGCCCTACTCACCTGGCCTAGCCCTGGTGGCAGGGGGCGCTGCTCAGCCCAGCCACGTGCCCCCGCCATTCCGCATGTGTGTCCCACTGTTCCCAGTGGCGGAGTCTCTGACAGTCTGTCTCAGTCTGGGGGGGCTGAGCGTGTATGTGCTAAGCCCTCCCAGACTGAGATTGACCGTCTGAGGCTCCACTAGTTGATCGGGATCGATCGGTTGGTGACCACTGACTTAGGGCTTTGTTAGCTTATTATATTTGATGATAGCAGTATAGAACAGTGAGGTATCAATTGTTTAAATTCATGAGATGTCCTTTCATTTTAAATATTTACTGATGTCGGGCTTAGAGTTGAAAGTTAAATCTATGAAAAGTGTCAAGTCCTATACTACCTGCATTCATGCATTACTGTTTGCCCTAACAGTGGAATTGTATACATTCATGTTTATGTGAGAAGGTCTTTCAAGATGAATTCATGGTCCAATATTTTTGAATGCACTGTCAGCCCATATTAAAATTTTAAAGTGCCCTAAAGGAAAATTCTGTAAAGACTCGGTCTAGAATTTTTTTTTTTTTTACTTAAAGCTCATAAAACCTGACAGTTAAGTTCTGAATTAAACATTTTATTGACAAATGTTGAAATACTGTAACATTAAAGGGTTTTTTTGGTAGTTGAATGAAGTACTATATAGTTAGTTATTTAAATTGGTTTCTAATTCAAGTTAGTTTAGTTGAGTGAGGCACCAGTTCTGACCTAGTTTCTATTATAGTTAAGCTTAAGAAATCAAGATTGTTTTCATAGTCAGAATACTGGCTTTTAAGATAATACAAATGTAAAGCTTTTAAAGAAAACTTCTTACACTGACAAAGGTGAAAATTATGATGTGTGCCAGGGGTACAGAATGGAATTGCCCAGGAAGAGGGAACCTTGAGAAACATTTGTTTTGCCCTTCCCACATGCAGTCTCATATTTGGATGTACCCTGACATATTCGTTTGGAGATTTTTTTTTTTTTTATAACCTTAGGCATACCAGCATAGGCTGCTCTCACCCTTCTCTTTTAGGTTTCACGTTCTATTGAAGGGATAAAAGGTGGAACATACATCTCTGCTCCTTACTTCCTCAGCTGCTTGGCTGAGTTTAAACAGCTTCTTGTCAGCCAGCTTTCACAGCCTGCACATAGACCCATACGTTTCAGTATTTGTTTTTCTTATGCTGATGTCTTTTCTTTTTGTTCATAATTGTTTGCTTTAAAAACAATACAAATCATTAGGTTTCAGGGGGTTTTGCTCCCTTACTTTTTCCTAGGGGGCTTTGAGCTTGTCTCCCTTTCCTATGCCATATTTTCCCTCGTAGTTGAACTATGTAGCACTGCCATTTTGGGGCCTGATACTTTAGATGATGTTGCAGTCCCTTGGGGTCTTTCTGACACTTTTTTTTTTTCAGAGTCCAAGTCATGGTTCCACCAGTTTCAGGCCCATAGATGCCCCCTAACAGGGATATTTTTTATTATTTGCACTTGTCCCATTTTCCCAGTCAAACCAGTATAAGCTGCTAAAAAAGGTGAGGGTCCATAGGTACCACCACTCTGACGGTTGCATTATTTTTCTTATGACTTTATAGCAGTGTGGGCCTTTTCCATCAAGATGGAAACAGAGAGTAGTGGTTGACATTTAAAAAACTTTTTTTTTTTTTAAACTGCTGCTAGTTTTAGCACAGGTACTTCATAAACATACTTTTAAGCAGCAATTTTGTACCTACTTATGTATGTTAGACCCCAACTTCATGTGGCGCCCAACAACTAAGACGACGACGATTCAATTGCCCATGGATCCTGGTACTCATTAGCCAGAGCAGAGCAGGGAGCAAACACCAGCACACATTGCTCACATCAGCTTTATTCAGAATGGAGACTGCTTTGGACTAGCTCCCAAAAAACAACAAACCGGGGAGCCACCCTGAACAGTTCTTTTTCACACTTATACACATTGGTTCATACATACTAACATTTTACTCTTCCCTCGTTTCACCTCTGGTTCCACCCATTTCTCCTCCCTTCTCAGGCTCCACCTCTGTTTACTGTTTGCTTCGTTAGCATGTATTGCCTATGCATTTCATTCATTTACATGTCTCTCTGCTAAGAGCACATGCGTAAGACTTTGACCCCTATCTTCTCTTGGTCACCTGCAGTTTCTTGCTGGTTCTTGCTGGTTTTCTTGCTGACTTCCCCATGTCCAAGGCTGCATTTCTGCTTTTGTCTCCTGACACTAGTTGGTGGGCTATTCTATTTTTAATACATTATAAACTTTGTACCCTACCTCCCCTGTTAAGATTCTGCTTACTTAGCTAAGCTAGCAAAGTTAGTTGCTTTTAATATATCTGCTAGCCTAGTGACCACCAGCTTTTGCTGAGGTTAGCTTTTAATATATCATCCAGCCATGTGACCAGCAGCTTTTTGCTGAGACACAGAAAAAGGCCTTCATTCAGCTGCACACTCAGCACCCTCATATTCCATGTCATTACCCCAACATCCATAATCTATATCATTGCCATAACAATATATAACACAAATTACATGATATTACTCTAAAGCCAAAAAGCTCTGATGGACCACATAGTGCATTGGGCTGGGCCTCAGAAAAAACAACAGCCTTTTAAGCCATGGTGATCTCACAGTGCAGTGCTACACAGTATTTGTGTGTATTCCAGAGAAGTCGTGTGCTAGTTAGCTCTCCACTCATAACTGGAACTATACCTCAGAAGTACAACAATGCATCCATTGTCTACTTTGTACAAATGGAAAGGCAATAGACAATCTGGCCACCGCCATCAGGGCATCGCCTTGCTGTCAATAGCTGGTGAAATCCTTGCTAGGAATCTTTGTGCAACACATTGTCCTGTTTCTCTTTTTGGGGTTTTTTGTTGTTCTCCCGCCCTGGCGGGGGGTCGGGCTAGAAGATCTACTAGGTCCCTTCCGACCCTTAATCTATGAATCTATGAACAAGAGCTCTTGCCTGAGAGTCAGCATGGTTTCAGGAAAGGACTTGGGACCATAGTCATGGTGTTTGCAGCTCATCAACTTCAGGAGAAATGTCAGAAACAGAACTCCAACCTATACATGACTTTGATTTGAGAAAAGCATTTGATACAGTCAGTTGGGAGGGCCTTTAGAGGATCATGGCAAACCTCGGTTGCCTGGAGAAATTCACTGCAATGGTTCAGCAGTTCTATAATGGCATGCTCACTTGCCTTGCGGATGACTGAGTTCTCTGAATCATTCCCAGTCACCAGTGGAGTTGAGCAGGGTTGTGTGTTAGCCCCAACCCTCTTCAGTATGATGTTCTCTGCCATGCTTACAGCTATAAAAATGTTCTACTTACAATGGAAAATATTTTTTGGCTTATTTTTATGGCACATGCAATTCCATGCATGACAGGTCCAGGCTAGAGCTGACAGCTCATTGTCAGCTCCAAGTCCAGGCTAGACCTGGCACATTATTTGAATGTGTCCAACACCTGTGGGCATATATGGCTTTCAACTTCCTGGTGCATAGTCCAGGGCTATTTTTCACCAAAACTGTTTAATTTCTACTTTTTTATACAGATGTCCATCCATAGACTTGAAGGCTTTGGCGTCAAAATAAATCTTTACTAAGAAAGTTTATGCCCCACATCTTAAGCATTTTGTTGGGGGTCTTTTATTTATTTATTTATTTACATTTTTAAAAATCCATTCTCTCTAATGTATTCCCATACATGTTGTAGCCTTTCAAATTTGCTCTGGCCTGAAGCAAATTTCCATTAATATTTGCAGGTGTAAGCCTTAAAAAAAATTTTTCTGTTAAAGTAAATTTTATAACATGAATAATGTAGACAGTAAAGCAGCACCACTGAAGCTGTTTCTAATAGACCATTTTGCATTGTTTCTCTGCAGGTTGTATCTCATTAATTCTCCTGTGGTAAGAGCAGAAAACTTACGATTTAAGGAAGAAGGAGTAAGGGACATACTGAAGGATGTCTTATTGCCCTGGTATAATGCATATCGCTTTCTCGTTCAGAATGTTCTGATCCTGCAACATAAGGTACAGATCTTTGAGACTTGTGATGAGTACTATTTAATGAGCTTTCTTATACTAATAATAAACCCTGAAATACAAAGCTAATCACAGTTTAGTCCAGTCCTCTTCACGGTCTCCCCTCTTGGCGTTTTGGGTTTGTACCATGTTTCCTGGCAGTTTGCATGCTGCTTCAGTCCTCTGGCAGATATTAATTTAAATGTGCCATGTGATATGATACTCCATTCTAATGACTGAACTTGGCAAGAAGTAAAATGTACCTGGCGGCACAGGGTATGTGGAGGTGTGCCAAGCATTGTAGACTGGGGTAAAGGGGAACGGCCTGATTGAACAGAAGGGAAAGCTTACCTTTTTGGGCAACATTGGCAGTGGCAACTGCTGCTGCTGCTGCTGCTATACCAGCATCAGCTCTGCTCAGGCACCAGCAGGCCAATGGCCTGGTTCCTTAGGAGCTGACCCTGGTGCCCTGTCCACTCTCTGGTGATGTCTCCTAGTCAATGCCTGAGGCTGACAAGTAGGCCTGTGCTAAGCGGCCGGTATTCGATTCAGATTTGGCTGATTTGGGGGACAGAGATTCAATTCGGATCACTGTCTCAATTTGATTTGGCCGAATTGGATTTGAAAGATTCGGCTCTGATTCAGGGTGATTCGGCCATAGACTATAATTGGGGAGTCACTAAAATACCTATAACTTAGTCATTTTTTTGCAGAATTGGTTGGAAACAGCAGGGATGGAAACAGCAGACTTCTCAGGGCATGAAGCCTGCCAAGTTTCAAGGAGATTGAGGTGCAGTTTCACAGAAACCCTTGCACCTAACTGTTGAAAGCAAAACTAGTGTCATGTGTGTGTATTAAGACAGAGCAGGGTGAAAACAGCAGGGATGCTAGCCCCTTCTGATGGCATGAAGCCTGCCAGTTTTCAAGGAGATAGGTGCAGGGGTTTCTGTGAAACTGCACCTCAAACTGTTGAAAGCAAAACTTGTGTGTGTTAACTGGGTTTCTGGTTGTAGCCATGTTGGTCTAAGAAACAGGCAGGCATGGTTCTTTGAGTAGATGTGATATATTTTATTAGACCAACTGAATAGTTGGAGAAATGTATCTTGGCAAGCTTTTGGGTTTAAAAACCCTTAGTCAGGCTGAGGAAGTATCTGCAGTTGGTGTGTGCACTCTTCTTGGATGGAATGAATAGTAAAGAAGTCAGAGGTTGATATGCAGGCAAGAAAACAGTTGGTGAAAATGTAAATTGAGAGAGAGGCTGCCGGGGTTGGGGGGAAGGGGGCTGTAGTAGGTAAAAATGGAGAGCTACCTGGGGACTCAGATGTTAGGCAGGTTGTGTCATAAATCCAGTGTCTATATTGAGTCTATGAGTTTTTGCATCTAGGAAGTTGATGAAGTGAAGTTCATAGGCTCATCTGTGAAAAGTGGTTTGTAAACTCAAACAAGCCCTGAATCTCACTAACCTCATCACCAGAAACAAACTTCCTACAGCCCAAAATGCACCCAATGGATCCAGACCATGCCAGGACAAGAAATGCAAGACCTGCCAACATATCTCTAGTACACAACAGAACCATCACCATTCTTGGATCTTACAGCTGTACCTCCAGAAACGTTATATATCTCATCCAGTGCACCAAATGCCCTGATGGAAAATATGTAGGAGAGACCAAAGAACAACTGTGTATCAGACTGAATGCACACCAGACATCTATTAAAGACAAGAATACCCAGTTACGAATGGGGGTACATTTCTCATAAGAAAGCCACTCTCTCTCCAGTCTCTCAGTCCTGAATCTCTCCCAGTGCTCTCCCTTGCAACAACCCCCCCCCCCATTTGTCTGTGGCTTTCCCCCACCGGTTCAGGGTGGCCTGCCTCTGCTTCGTGGAGACGGGAGGGATTTGGAGTGAGAAGGGGACTTCTTTTCGGGCACGCTCCCACTGGTGCCAGGCTGAGGAGGAACAAGGGCAAGAGGGTGCTGCCTCCTGAGATGTAGCAGCATTGCCATGGTGAAATGTTTCACCTCCTTGCCACAGCTGATCTGCCTTTGGCAGTGCTGGCAG
>NW_017728997.1:44232330-44232794 GCF_001723915.1 Gavialis gangeticus | reverse complement strand
CCAGATGTGGCTTCACCAGTGCTGAATAGAGGGGAAGAATCCCTTCCCTGAATCTGCTGGTAACACACCTACTAATGCATCCCAATATGCTGTTAGCCTTCATGGAAACAGGGCCCCTGTTGGTTCGTATTCAGCTTACCGTCCACTGTAACCCCCAGCTCATCTCCTTCAACAGAGTTTAGCGCTTTTCCACTGGGGTCATTGCAGCACCTCCAGTTTCACTGTCACTATCTGTAGAATCACTTGCACTGCTTATTGGTTCCATTTCCGAATCAAATTGAAGCCAATCTGATTCCGAACTATTTGGACCACATTCTCTTTCGGTAAAGGATGGTTTTACCAGTGAGTCTATGGGCATCGTCAACTGCATGTTCTTCACTAATTGTGCTTCTGACTAATTCTTCAGAAGCAAGAGATTATGAGAAACAGAAACGAGCCTAGCGGTGCCTTCATTTGTTAGTTTG
>NW_017728997.1:44218500-44227330 GCF_001723915.1 Gavialis gangeticus | reverse complement strand
CTTTCGGTAAAGGATGGTTTTACCAGTGAGTCTATGGGCATCGTCAACTGCATGTTCTTCACTAATTGTGCTTCTGACTAATTCTTCAGAAGCAAGAGATTATGAGAAACAGAAACGAGCCTAGCGGTGCCTTCATTTGTTAGTTTGTTCCTCTTCTTTGTCTTCATTGAGCTGAAAGCCTTCCAGTTCTGTTCACAAAAAGCTGCTGTTGGTGGAATGCTTTGGATCCTTGGAGCAGTCCTGGACAACAGTCGGGTGTTACAGTATCTTTTCCACCAGGTGAGAAGAGACATATTCTCTGCTGCCTGCCAAATGAGGTGTTTGCTCTAAAGTTTTTCTTTTGCACGGTACTCGGCAATGTCTGTCATCCCGGCAACTTCGTCAATGTCGGGGACATTCTTAGCTACTTCCATAATTGTATCTAGAGCAGTAGATAATTCATATTCTGATAAATGTTGTCCTCTGTGTTGAGGATCCAAAAGGTTTGCTACCAGATGAATGGGATGAGAGCAAAACTCAGATCTCTTAGTAAACATTTGTTTTACTACTGCTATTTTGGACAGAGGTGAAGGTGGCAAAAGCTCAATTAGATTTTCATTCAGTTGCCTGAATATCTCTGGAATATTTGAAAGGCTCGGTATATCTCCTGCAAGTTTCCTGATAGCCATGGAAACTGGTAGTAGCAAATTGAATGCTCCTTGAACTCAAACCCAGAGCACATCGTTGTCGAGAATTTGCTTCTGAACATTCACAGGAATAATGTGGAATGCTGTGTCATCTATTGAAGCACGCTGCTTTGTAGCTGAGCCCCATCTAGCTTCTCCTGGCTGTAAAAGTGCACTTTTACCTTCCCCTGCTTCTCTTTCTGTAATTTCTTCAAAATCTGATTAGCAACATGACAATTGTTGAATTCCTTCACAATTGCTTTGCGGTTTGCCAATATTGTCTTCATTGTGTTCGCACTTACTATGTCCTTTGCCAGAAGATTCAACCCATGAGCAAGACACCCAAATACTATTAAATGAGGATACTGTGCCTTTAATATTTGCCATGCAGCTTTCGTGTTACTCGCATTATCAGTTACAAGAGCTTGTACCCTAGAGGGACCTTTCAATCTCTTCATTCAGTAATTTGGCTACGTGTTCACCTGTATGATAAGAAGGTTTGGTAGCAACTGCTTTCGGTAACTTTGGTTTGTACTGCTAGCGTAATGTTCGATAAAGGATTTCCTTGCGTATTAGTCCATCCATCTGACATCAGAGTCAGTGATTCTGCTTGACCAATCCTTTGAATAACCATTGTTTGAATTCTGTCATACTCTCTATCTAAGAGAGAATGTGATAAGCGATAACATAATGGTAACTTATATGATGGGTGAATTAGCTTGTAATGTTCCCACTTGCAAATGTAGCTCGAGCTAATGTCTCATCTGCTTTTTTCTTGATAATCCTCCTCCTCTTGAGCTATAAGGCCTTTTTTTTTGTTTAAGGTCTCAGCTAGATAATAGGAAAGAAAAGCTGGAAGATTTTGATGCTTCCTTGTTGACCTTTGCTCTGGGTCTGTGGTGTTAGCTTCTTAACTTTGAGAGTGCTCTGGATTAGTGTATATATACCAAAAAATCTCTGAAGTCCTAATAAACAAGTAAATTTGTTTTACAGGGAGAGTATTACACTGCTGTATTATACTGCTGGATGGTATTATACTGCTGTAAGGTAGTACTTAATGCAGAAATTTATGTTCCTTAAGAACATGTTGTGTTTGTTGTGGAAGCTAACTGAATATATTGCAGATTTGCACAAGATCAGCTTGAGTCTGTGAAAGAAGACTGAAGTTTGGGAATACTTGGTATTAAAAAATTATGCTGTAGAAATAGCAAGAAGACTGTATGCCTGTAATATAATCAGTTTTGCATCTTTGAAGAATAGTTGCTATAAAAGCAGGGAACTGAAATAATGAGAGATTACCTGCAGTACTATGCGTGTGACGCCTGCTGACTTGCATTCAAAGATCTAATGAAAGATGGACACTGGAGTAAGTGACATGAGATTCTACTGCTCTGTCAATTCAAAACCAAGATCAGAATGTCTATTTTGGCAATGGTAATTTGTCAAATGTTGAAGATTTAGTATATGTGGCTTGTGGGTTTGTCTGACAGCAGTTTCTATCTTTCATCCTAGTCGCATGATAGAAAGTTACCACTTACCAATGCAAACATTTTTAAAAGAATGAAAAATAAGTTTAGTCCTCATAGTATATTTGAAATCACCATACAAGTTGAATCATTTTGGGGAGCTGTCGTCTGAGGAATTCAATCAATAGTTACAGAAGTTGCGTTACCTTTTTAGCAGTCACCTTTACAAAGAGATTCTAGTGACTTGAAGCCTTATAATCAATAAACTTTTTCTCAGGATCCCCAGTTTTCATAAGACAAGTGTTCATGTTTTCCTAACAGTATTTTCCCTTCTTATCACCTTTGAATTGTCTGAAATGAACTTTGCAGGCATCCAGCTTGTTCTGTCATTGTTTGATCTTGCAAGAGCAGGAGAATTGGAAATGGGAGACCTCCAGGTGCTAACTCCATTTTTGTCATCATCAGTGAATGTAGTAACCCCATGTTGCCTGCCCGAAATTCCTCCTACAGTTTCATTTGGATTTGCTATTTTATTATCTTTGTCCTGAACAATTCAATTTATGTTCTTGACCAGTTGTTGTAAATTTATTATTTTATGAAAGAAGTGTGTGTGTGTGTATAAAATATATAAAACCTTGCTTTGGAATCCATGAAGCTTGTTAAATACTTGTGGTATTTACTTGAATTATAAGGGGTAACTTAAAATCAGTCTAATTAGCTTATGTCTACAAATTGTCATTAGAGTACAAAAAAACCAAAAGGAAAAAAATATTGGCTACTTCTGTGCTGTACTACTTTTTCTCTGCTTCACAACCAACTGGCTTTTATTTATAGTGGACAATGCTGGGTGAGGACTTACCCTGCTCCCTATTTCTGTTGATTTTTTGCTCTTTCAATAAAGCATAGCTAACAAATTGTTGTGATTTTAGTGTTTGAATAGTCTCCTTCTAACCAGTGCAATACAGGGAGGATGGGAAATTAATGCATGGATGAAAAATGGCCATAATCCTTAGACAGGATTTGATGTATGCAAAAGCTGAATTGTTGTAATGTATGTTTTTCCAATGTTGCTCATAGGAAGAGGGAAAGGAATTCCTTTACAATGAGAACACAGTTAAGCAGACCAATAACATCATGGACAAATGGATTCTTTCCTTCATGCAGTCACTCATTCAGTTCTTCAAGGCTGAAATGGCAGGCATGTACTTCCTTTTTACTTTTTTCATGTGACTGGGCTTGCAGTGAACAATATACTTCAGAGATTTTCAGGTAAAACTGCAAAAAAGAAATGGGAGAAAACGCTAAACGAGTAGACATGAGAAAACGCACAGGTATAGAATACTAATTTCATGAGTGTATGTACAGTTCTTATCATTATAAGAACTTAGTTCTGATGTATACAACAAGTTTCCACCTTGGACAAGTTCTTCCTAAGTTAAGTCTACAAAGTCACCAGGTTTATTAGCCAACTAAAATTTTCCAACATTCTGTTAGACTCTATATCTTTTCATAGGATAGTAGGGCTGAAAGATGCATCACAAGATCATGTAGTCAACCCCCTGCTCAATGAAGGATCATTCCTGACTATATCATTCCAGCCAAGTGTTTGTCCAGTAGGGGTGTGCAAAAAGGGGCCATCTTCAATTCAGATTTGGATTCGGCCTGGATCGGGGGCCATGGTTTGATTTGTTGATTCGGATCACTATCCCCAATTTGGCTGAATCCAAATCTGAAGATTCGGTGCTTTTTCAGAGACTCAGCGATTTGGCCATAGACACAGCCTTAAATGTTTTTTCTATATATCTAAAAGTACCAGGCACAGCTCATGTATGCTGTGATGCTGGGACAGATGGAGTGTACCCCCAGGAGCACGGAGGGGCCTCCCACATGTTCAGCCACGAACGCGGAAGTGGGCTGGAAGTACTTCTGATCCATTTATGGGTCTGCTGCGGAGCGCACTGGGGGGCTTCCGCACACCTGCGGCTGAATGATCAGCTGTGGGTGGAACCCGGGTGCCCCCCCAGGAGGCACCAGTCACTGAGGTGGGATGGAGGGGGACTGGAAGTGCTTCTGGTCCACTTCCGGGTCGACTGACAAGCACGCTGGGGACTCCCTGGTGCTCCTGTAGGACACTCCATGCACCCCAGCATCTTGGCATTCACGAGTCACCTGGTACCTTGGGGTATGTAGAAAAAACATTTAAAGCTGTGTCTATGGCCAAATCATCAAATCTTTCCGAATCTCTCCAAATTGATTCAGAGGGTTTGATTCTGAGAGATTAAAGGGTCTCCTGATTCGATTTGGATTCGGAGATTCAGCCACCGAATCGGGCCAAATCTCTGCTGAATTGAATCAGGGACTGAAGCTTTGTACAGCCCTACTGTCCAGCCTGCAGTTTCCAGTGAGAGATGCCACAACTTCTTGAGGTAGGCTGCTCCAGTGCTCGAGTAACCTCCATAATGAGAACATTCTTTCTAGTCTTCAACCTAAATTTCCTCTCCTACAGGTTGAACAGACATTATTCATAGTCTTGTCCCCTATGGCCACAAAGGAAAGCCTATCCCCATTCTCTCTTTAGTCGCCTTTCAGGTGTTTGAAGACTTTATCAAATTCTGCCTTGGTCTTCTCTTCTCCAAAATGCGTAACCCTAGTTCTTTCAGTTTTTCCTCATAAGTCATGCTTCCCAGGCCTCTAATAATTTTTGTTACTCTGCTGGATTCTCTCCAATCTGTCAACATCCTTCTTCAAGTGTAGGACCCAAAGCAGGACACAGTACTCCAGGTGAGGCCTCACCAGTGCTGAACAGGGCAGAATCACTTCCCTTGATTTGCAAGTGACACTCTTGTTAATACAAAACAGTATAGTGTTTGCAACAAGAACATCCTATGATGTGCTTAAGAAACCTAAAAAATTATCACCAAATAATTGAAAAGGATGTTTGACAAGGTTGGCTCTATCATCATATCACTTGCAACAAAATGAAACAAAGACAACCAACATACTGTAGGATGGCTGGAAAAACAAAGTATTTTTTATTTATTCAAGAAGGTTTTGTAAAAGCCCCACATAGAATTTATTGGGCACAAAGTGAAAATAGGTACTTGAGGAGTAGCACAAATTTGGCTTAGAGGAGATCAAATATGTGCTAAACTGCCTGTGTACTAAAAATCAAATGTGAGCCTCTGAGAGGCTTTTGTTTGTTTCAGTGACTGCTTTTGAGTTTTTCTGCTGTGACAGAATGTAGACTGTCAGTATGATCACTTGAATGTGTGTTTTGTTTTTTTTTTGTTTTTTTTTTCCTGTGGCAGTTGCAGAACTGTATTCCCTTTCCATGACTGACAGTTTGTCATAGCCGTGTTGAAACAGTCTAACTTGTTGGAGACAAAGTTACGAAATTATATGGCCAACATGTGAGTGGGCTTCAGAGCATTTGGAGAATGCCACATTTTTTAAAAAGATAATGCATATCAAGGATGGGTGCCATGCCACAGTGATAGCTGGGTCTTGGCATCCACCCATGTGCCCACCTCTGACCAGAACCAAAGAATTCCAGCCTACAACCTGAAAAAGTGGATAACTGCAGCAGTAAAGACTCAGCTCTGAAACAATGGAGGTTAAGGGCACAGTCAGAAAGCTTGGAAGTTAAAGTCCTGTAGGGGAAATTTAGAGCATTCCCTATGTTGTATAGCTGGCTTATTTTGTTAGCATCAAATTGTGGGTAGCAGGTAATCCTTACTACTTCCATTAATTTCCTAACCTTCTAAAATGGAGACTTCAGATCAAATTTTAACTTTCTTGTATCTAAGATTTGGGCACTTACCATTTCAGTGAATGAAATATTGAATCTCTAGCATATGACACTTGATTTAAAGAAGAAAAGGGAGTTGAAATGAAACTGGAGAATATGGGAAACAATTCTTTACGTTTCAGTGAGCTTAAATTCCATATTCCGAATGATGATAATTTACCATGTTTGCTACTTTCACAGAACCTATATACAGCATCCACTAGATGGTTTTACAAAGCAGTGATGGTTTCTTACACTGTTTCAACCAGAGAGAATTGGTTTATTGGTGTGGGTTTTTCCTCCATCCCTGCCCCCCCCGAGTTATCTCAAAACAAGACTCCTTTATAAGGGTTACAAGATGAAATTCTGAACTATGAAAAGTTTGTGAAATTTTATTTCCAGTCATGTAAGACTCTCTTTCTGCAAATTTCATAATTATTGTTGCCAAGTTTTTCTTATCTTGCATCATCATTAGATACCTTACTTAGTAGTGGGATTGCTATTATGACATAAAGATCCATATAAATGTGTCTTTTGTTTTTTGGTGGACATATTACTCCATGTAATTTCTTCTTTAAATTGAAATATCAAGTGCAGTTGTTTGGGGTTTTTTTGCGGGGGGAGTTTGGAATTACATTCTCTTTCAGTTATTATCAGTTTGTGAGATGTGTTTTATGTCTCTTATGGGAAATGTGCACAATTCAGTAGCTATATGTTTATTAAACTACATTCTAAAATTTAGAGCGCTCAATTAAAGAAGCTCCTTGTATTTTGAAGTTGTATATACATTGGTATTCTTTCTCTTTAAAATGCATTTGAACTAATTTTTCTGCGAGTATTTCTTGTAGACTGAACATGACTGACCCCCCCCCCCAAATTGGATTTTAGTGTTTGTGAGGACCTTTTCATTGACTGTGTGTGCTTTTGAGTTTTACTGCATATAAGTTATTTTTAGCTTTTGTTAGTTATTCAATGGAAAAAATATACTATTTTCATCAATACCTTTTCCATTTTCGGTTTACTGAACTATTTAGCTGAATTGTACAGGAAACTGTCAGTGAATTGGAGCAAAAGCAAAGTTAAATAACAATGAAAATTAAAATGGTATAACTCTTAGTTAATTACAACTTTGGTTCTTTTACACTATTTTTTGATTTTAAAATATTTAGCTGTGTTTTGTCTGGTGCTACCAAATCATAGCAG
The DNA here is from genome assembly GCF_001723915.1 of Gavialis gangeticus. Classification (NCBI taxonomy): domain Eukaryota; kingdom Metazoa; phylum Chordata; order Crocodylia; family Gavialidae; genus Gavialis; species Gavialis gangeticus. The sequence continues at coordinate 44,220,209 of NW_017728997.1, read as the reverse complement.
ACCAACAGTCCATTTTCTCTACTATCCTTCATGCTTCAGATTTAAAATAAATGAAGCATGAAGCTAAGATAATATACCTCTCTGCAGTATTATACCATGGACAGCAATTTATTTCTGACATGGAGCTATAGACTTCTGTAAGCCTTGAAGCATGACATTTAATAATCCTTATAATTTTATAATACAGTCTAAGTGCAGATTCTAGTAATACTAATGGATCTAATCCAGTTCTTATCTCACTAAGGCATTTGCTTATGTAGCATTCTGAGTAGTAAGTTGCCAAGACTTTTAATGGAAATTGTGGTGTTTTTTAATGAAGATTGTAATGCAGCAGGAAAATATTCTCTACACTTAAAATCCTTTTCCTTCTAGCCTACAGACTATACACTGTAGTCCCTCGGCTGGTGAAGTTTGTTGATATACTGACCAATTGGTATGTTAGAATGAATCGCAGAAGGTTAAAGGTAGGCTGTCTACTTAAAGCAAAGCTATAGCCCAAAATAGTTTAAATCCATTAAACTCCTAAACCCTTACAAGATATCTGTAGCATGTTTTATGAAATTACATAGTTGCTGGCTATAATTGCTACCTAATATGCTATCCTCTTTTTTATCTATATATATTTGTTTTTCATAGGAAAACTAAAATGAACAGTACCTGGGTCATAGTTTCATTTTGGATGGGACTGAACTATAAATCTTGGGAAGTTAACTTACTAGGTGGGCATGTAAAATATGAGAATGTGGTTAATGATTTAAGAAAGATGTTAAGTTTTCTGATCCCTTTCTTCAACTCTGTGGATACTTTCAATAGGGTGAAAGTGGAACTGACGACTGCATTATGGCTTTGGAAACGTTGTTTAACGTTCTGTATGCAATGTGCAAACTTATGGTAAGAGATCTATCATTGTTAATTATTTAAAGTATTTAAACTTAATTCTTTTGAAAACCTTGCTGCACACTTCTCATTGTTATAGCTCTCAGAAACTGATAGACCAGGTACTGAAAAAAGGAAAACAGCTATAGAAATTCATCATTACATTCAGTAGTACTGTATTTCCTCTGCTTTTGTTTACTTGTATTAAGCATTGAGTTTGTTTTTTGTTTTTAAAAAGCATATGTTGGCAAAGATATTTAAACTTACCTGAATCCAAGACAACTTTGAATTTTAGACAACTATCCAATAATTTGATTCTGTATATGGAAAATGTATAAACTTTGTTTTAATTTTCCATGTATAGAATCTGATTATTTATTACTAGATCTTCCATGTGCTCTTTGTCTAGGAGGGATTGGAGCTGGAGTTGTGCCTGATTGTAAGTGTCAAGGGATGGAGGGAGTTTGAAGGGGTAGGCAGTAGGGCTGTGCAAAGCTTTGGTCACTGATTTGATTTAGCAGAGATTTGGCCTGATTCAGAGGCTGATTCTCCGCATCTGAATTGAAATCGGGAGACCCTTTAATCTCTCTGAATCAAATCGGAAGCCTCTGAATCAATTTGGAGAGATTCAGAAAGATTCAATGATTTGGACACAGACACAGCTTTAAATGTTTTTTCTAAGTATGTCAACGTACCAGGCAGCTCATGAGGCAGATGGAGCGTCCCACAGGAGCGCAAGAGGGTCCCCCGCATGCTCAGTTGTGGACCTGGAAGTGGACCAGAAGCACGTTCAGGTCTGCCGGGGAGCATGCAGGGGAGCCCCTGCCCCCCAA
>NW_017728997.1:44193063-44213500 GCF_001723915.1 Gavialis gangeticus | reverse complement strand
CCCGGAAGTGGGCCGGAAGTGCTTCTGGGTCTGCTGCTTAGCGCACTGGGGAGCCCTCTGCACTCCTGTGGGATGCTCCATCCACCCCAGCATCGCAGCATTCATGAGCCGTGCCTGGTACCTCAAGGTATGTAGAAAAAAACATTTAAAGCTGTGTCTATGTCCAAATTGCTGATTCTCTGAATCAGCATTGAATCTTCAGATTCGGATTTGGCCAAATCAAATCGGGACAGTGATCTGAATCAATTAATTGAATCACTGTCCACGATTCAGGCCCAATCTGAATCAAATACAGCTCATTTTGCACACCCCTAGTAGGCAGCTGTTGCAGTTCTGACTCTGGCCCCAATTTCCACCCTGTACTTTAATCCAAGACGAGGGGCTCCCCCCTTTTTTGGATGGGGAAAGGACCCTCACCTTGGATTTGAGTAGATGGGGTATATAGAGACACTGCAGTTATCTTTTAGCTACCCCAGAACAATGGATTAAGTCCAAGAGGAAGGTGATCAGCTTCACTTATTCATGAGTGTCCGTTTCTTAATTTATGTTGTACTTCATGGTTCAGAATGTAATGTAAATAGTGTGCTTTTGCAGAGCTACCAGAAATCTCAAGGCAAACCCTTGTAATGCAAGGATTCCTGATGTAATAATACTTCAACAGGAATATTGTGTGCTCTGATAATGAAAGTTAAATTGGTTGTGGATACATAGTATACAATTAAGTCATTAGCATATTAATGAAACACATAATATTTCAGGCACCTTATACTCCATTTATTACTGAAATGCTGTACCAGAATCTGAAGACCCTTATTGATCCTGCCTCTGTTCAAGAAAAGAACATTGAGAGCATTCACTACCTCATGCTTCCTCAAGTGAGGTAAGAAACAGCCTCTATTAATTATGATGACTGTGCTTTCTCACTTGTTTAGGTGTTTAAGTGAGATCTTAATTGTCTGCTAGAACATATATATGTAGCATACTTTTCTGTAATGGTTCCTTCTGCACACAAAGTTATTTTGTAAATATGCTAAGTTTTTAATATTTCCCTATGTTCGTTAAGACTCAAAATATGTAAACAAAGAGTTTTATGAATACCTCTGATTAATAAAAGCCCCTTTGGTGAACTAAAATAGTTTCCTTTAACAATTAGTACACCAGTCATTCCTGAGGAATTCTAACCTCACAAGACTTGACTAGTTTCTGGAGATTTTGGGTTAGCCTTTATATAGTACTTTGAGGAGGAAAGGGGCAGAGCTCACATTTGCTGTTCTCTGTATAATTAGAAATATTAGGGTTGTACAGCTAGATGGGGCCAGAAGAGAGCACAAGGTAAATGAAAGGGTACCACGGAGGTACGAAGTTTAACAAAGTGTTCTCTTTTTGTTTTATACATTCAAACAGTACACTTAACTAGATGTCTGCCTGCTACAGACCCAAAAGAACTGGTAGGCTCTGGAGCCTACTCTTGTAAGAATACTTGAATTTATATGGCTATAAGCATTCCTTAACAAAATTATGTGCTAAATCTGAAGCTAAAGAGATTATCTCCTGCGGGCCGTGTATCAGTTGTCAGCACAGATTAAAAGTCCAATTTCTGCAAATGGAACAAAGCAAAGTGTCTCTTTATAAGAGGTTATCTAGTCAGAAAGAACTCCTCTGACAAGGATCTTGCCGTTAAGTTCACTTTGATTCTGGTATGGTCCAAGCTTAGCAGTGGGGTCATCTTAAAATGAGGAAATGCTATTTCTTTTGATATTGCAGCTCAGTTTAATAACCTGGTAAGACTGCAGAAACACCATTGGTCCCTTACTTGTTGATTTGGGCAGGGTAGAGCTTAAATTTTAACATGGTTCTTACTTTTTATGTTATCCCTTCAGGGTTCCCTAGTCAGGTAAGACTGATGAAAAGTGTTCCTTCTGATGGCTTCACAATAAAAGAAAGTATTGTTATGAGAAATCTGAGATTGATTTAGTTACATTCTGGATTTTCAGGACTGATGACATGTTGCTCATGTATGCTTTAGATTAGAATTTGAAACTGATAAGTTGCTATTATGAATGCTGTTAAACTGGCAGTATGTCTGAAGTATGGAAGGGATGTTACTTACAGAAAGACTGTTCAACTTCTGAGCAGCTGAGCTCTGTGTGCTGACCAGACTCCCCAAGCCATGCTGCCCCAGGAGGCAGGGGTGGAAAGTCGAAGCCAGAGAAGGAACAAGGGAACTGAAGGCTTTGGCAGCAGCAGAAAGAGTAGTGCAGGGGAGAAGCAGCTGGGCAGGAGCTTGTAGGCCACAAGTTAACCATTCATGGGCTGCCAGTTAGACATCCTGATGTATAGGAATTTAACTAGATTTGTACAATTGATTGGGTTTATTGTTCCTTTAAACTAACCAAATAAAAATGGATCAGATTTAAAAACTAAATTACTCTTCAGGTTGTGTCCAAATGTCACTGGCTGTAAAACTGGCTCCATGGTCTTTGTTCTGTTTAACTATTAATTTAAAACTTCTTGAAGACCTTCTAAGAGAGAGAGATTTTTAAGAGCTCAGAACTTCAAAATAGGCAACAACATTAGTCCAGCAATTCTAAGACTAATAGATTAGGTTGTAGTTAAACTTTACACTTGTACCATAGGCTTTGCTACTCTTTCAACTACATATTTTTTATCCCACAAATTTTTCCTCTTAGTGATGCAGTTGGCAACCTCACACCTACAGTAAGGTTTTTGCTTTGTTCATAACTGTTTCTGATGCAATTTTGCATCAAAACAATAATGACTGTCTGGCTTGATAACTTGTAGCCTTCAAGGAAATTTACCTGAATTTAGGTACTCAACAGAATCCACTGCCCTCATTCCCAAGGAAGAGATAATTATTGTTTCATTCTGATATGAGCTTTGACTGAAAAATAAGCACCTGGAAATAAGTTTTCTGGTTATAAAGCGACAAAGAATGACTATTTTGCCTTGATCATTAGGTTTGAAGTGCAAAGGCTTCCTGAAATATATAACTAAAGTTATCTGCTCTCCCCATAATATCATACAGACCATCACCTGAGCCTGCTCCTCTGTCTACATTGGCCAAATTGGCAATCTCAATGTAAAAAAAAAAAATGAATGAACACCAATTTGACATCAATTCTAGAAACACACAAAAATCCATGGCATTACACTTTAACTTCCCTGCACATTCCATCATTTGTTTTCTTAAGAAAAATTTGCAAACCAACTTGAATGTGAAATTGTGGAGCAACAAATTATCCACAGAAGAGACCGTCTCAACAGATACTACAGCATAGTCTCAGAACAGACTGTGGATTCTTATCCTAGTATCTGGACTAGCTATTAACTCCTATTATTTACCCCTATAGCCCTATGTCTATCAGTATGTTAACTGCCTTTTTTATTCCTCTGAATCTCTTCAACACACTTTGTCTCTGTCAGCAATGGGTCCTCCTCTGTCCCTTTCTTTTGCATTTACCATATTTTCTTGCATACCATATGTCTCCAAATAAAATTAACACCTTGCTTTTGAAAAGCAGAATGTAGAATTTTTTTTCCCTGGAGTTATGGTTGACTGTGACAGTAAGTCCTCCTGGAAACAGATTTTCCAGGAGGGATGGCATCCCAAGAGGCAGTGTGGTTGAAGCAACAGGAACTTTGTGGTTTGGACAGAACAGCAACAAAGCTAGGCCCTAGTGCCTTGCAAGGGCAGTAGCAAGACTTACTACTTTACCATAAATTGTTCACTGTATAAATTTCCAGACCACAACTCTCATGAATATACTATAGACTGCAGGGAGCAGCTTGCACACTCTCAGCCAGTTCAGTCGCTAATCAGCCAAAAGCTACTGCCTCACAAGTGGTCATGAGAGGGTTAATACCGTATTCTGTCCCTGCTGTTTGCATCCGCAGGAGAAGTAGCAGCAGTGAGTCAGTGTCATCTTTTTCTTTTGCCCTCCTTCTATTCCAGTGAAGAAAAACCAGCGTCCTAAGATGTGTACCCTGATTTTTGGAGAGCTTATTTTGGAGGGGCTAGGGGGAGGCATGAGATGGGGAGGTATGCTTGGTATGTGAGTAAATATGGTAAAATCCTTTCTACTAACACCTGCCCCCTTTTTTTTCCCCAAGTCCATCTATAGTATCTGATGAAATAGGTTGTTGCCTATGAAACTCAAATCACTCTGGACCAACTAGTCTCTAAGTTGCCACCCTGACCTACCTTCTCTATAACCAAGGTGAAATCCAACTAGTTGACTTTGAGAGAGATTAATGAAATCTCCAGAGTTGATGACTCTTTTCTTTTTGCATTACAGGAAAGAGACTATAATATGATTTCCTGGATGTAATTTTTGAGAGGTAGTAGGTAAATGCTGCTTAAGAGATACAAAAGGAAAAGCAATTTAATGTTTTTCTTTTTGCTCTAGGGAAGATCTGATTGACAAAAAAATTGAAAGTGCCATTTCCTGTTTGCAGTCCATTATTGAGCTTGGCCGTGTAATACGAGACAGGAAAACCATTCCAGTAAAGGTTGGATATCTTGCATCTGTATTCCATAAGTATTTATTGGCTTTATACGTTCTGAAGAAGGTGGGGTTGGGGAGCATAAATGAATGCATCTGTTCTAACAAGCAGTATTATCAAGGAAAGATTTAAGATGATCAGATAATACTTTGTGCCCCTTTATTTTCTCCTTCAGACTGAAAATATGTTCAATTTTGTTTCAGTATCCTTTGAAAGAAGTAGTGGTTATCCATCAGGATCCAGGGGCTCTGGAAAGCATTAGATCATTGGAGAAATATATACTTGAGGTAAGAGTAAGATCAAAAAACACATTACTGGAATTTTATCATGAAAGTTGGATATAAAGAAACTCTCTTACTCTTCTACCAAACTGTAAGCTAGAATATTAATACTTCACTAAATTTCAGTAAGATACAGTTCTCAGTAATGTCAGCAGAAACTAAAGGTAGTGTATGACCAAAAATCTACCAATAACCTGAATGAGAGTTCCTTTTTCTCAAAATTGGCCAATATCATTTCAGAGGGCTTGATAAGTACACTGTTTCTTTATTGAATCGGTAGAAGGAGTGTTTTCTGAATGAGACGCATTAAATTGGTAAGCACTGCAAGAGTACATTGTGGCAAAATTTCACACATGAAATTGTAAGAGTAGTTATTTTTCTCACATAGTTAAAGTGAATTTAAATGCCATGACAAGATTGTGTGTTGAAGGATAAGTCAGTTGGAGCATTCCAACTGAAATGTAAAAGCAGGAAACAGTTTGATATGTTCCAGGAATTCTCAGAGCTGGAACTGTTTTTCCCATGTTTTGTTATTAAAAAAATAAGGACAGTGAAACAGGTAAGGTCTTACAGTCTGTAGAACTCCTTGCAGTTATTTTTTGCGTCCCCTGCTATGTCCAGCTGAAGTACTCTGTCTTTAATCTGAGTCCATTAGCAAGTCGGGGGGTTTTGTGGGGGCGGGATGCAGGTATGGCAGTGCTTGGAGTGGGGGGCAGAAGTTGGAAAGCTCTGTTTTGAGTAAAAAAATGACAGAAAAACTATATCTTGAGATACAGTTTTAGGTTTGAAAAGGTCTGGAATAGCTTTTCTAATTCAGTTTTACAAAGCAGATAACCAGTTACTGCAAGCCTTTTAGAAAGCCCAAAGAACTGGTGGTTAAGTTTACAGCTAGATATAGTGTATTCTTCTATCAAGTCCAGTGCATAAGAACAATAGTTAAAATGGCAACAAGATGAATATCGCAGAGAATAACCTAACTGTTGTCTTGATATGTTGTTACACTGGCAGAAGATTACTCCTATTATTTGTTGGCACATCTAGACAGTGCCCAAGATTTGGAGTTTTCTGTAATTCCTCTTGTGCTGAAGCTCTTTTTCTATCATGTGTTCTAGTAATACTGGCTTAGAAACTTGTTCTTAAGTCTATATTTTCTTTGGTGAATTTCTACAGGAGCTTAATGTGCGTCAAGTTACACTGTCTACTGATAAAGATAAATATGGAATCCGGCTCAGAGCAGAACCAGATCACATGGTGCTCGGAAAGCGTCTGAAAGGTGCCTTTAAGCCTGTTATGGCTGCTATCAAGGAGCTGAAGAGTGAGCAGCTGGAGAAATTTCAAAAGACAGGTGTGTGGAAAAGCAGGTTACTGACTAATGGCAGAGAGGCTCATCTAAAGAAGAGGAGCCAAAAGGATTTCAGGATTCTCGTGGTACAGACACTCCCCAGAGTAAAATAAGTGGTAGTAAAGGTGAACCAGGCATGGAATGTATATACTTATTACAGAGGGTGCAGACAGAAGTAACTTTTGAAACCAACATATCCAAGCAACAGGTCCTATGTGCAGCCCCTGTGGTGTCTCTCCAGCTGGAACACTTCAAAATAACAGTGGCTGTGTGGAGCTGTGGTCAGCCAGGGCATGCTACAGGAGCCTGCAGCAACCTGTGACCCCACTCTTCCCTTCTGCTGCAGGGCAGTTGATTGGAGAATCTTAGTTTTATAGTTTCTAGGGTCGGAAGGGACCTGAGCAGATCATCTAGTCCGGCCCCCTGCCATGGCAGGAAAGAGTACTGGGGTCAAACAACCCCAGCAAGGTGTTTATCTAACCTCCTCTTAAAAACCCCCAGGGTCTTGGTGAGGGGTTGAAGCTGGAGAACAACTGCTGGTGCCAGGCTCTCCAGCCCCAGTTTCCCAAACCTCTCTTCTCTCCATCCCACCAGAGCAGAGTTAGATGGTATTGGGGATGGAAAGTTGGTACCAGTGGCAGTAGGGTTTGGTGAGTGCCACAGTGGCCAGGATCAGGGAATGGCACCCAGGGGCTGGACAGTCTGCCAGACTGTCTCCTTCCCTCCCCTGTGGATGGAGGGGAGAACAGAGAACTGGAGTTCTGGGGGGACCTGTGGTTCTCCTGCCCTCATGCGCACACAAGAAATGCTTCAATAGTGCCTCATTTAAGAGGCACTATTCTGGAATGTTTCAGCTACTTTTGGAAAACTTTAATAGGCATTTATGTTTGTATAGGTGACATTTTAAAGAGTTTCAAAGGCATTTCAGATGCCACGTTACTTTTGTCCACAGTCTGAGTAAATCACTTAAATCCTGGTAAAGTGATCCATGGAAAGATTGTAGTAACATTAACTTGGATATCTTAAAGATGTGTTTTGTATCTGTACCTCTAATCAATTTCATTTGGGGTAGTTGCTTGTACAATGAAAATAGGCAGTTAGCAGCTCCCCCTTCATCCCCCTGGCAAAGTGCTATTGCAGGTAGCTATTTCAAGAGAGCCTGGTTGCATATCTGCTTGGTACTCCAGTGTTATCTTCCTCTAGAATAAAAACTGAGATAAGCTGCCCTGGGGTAAATACACTGTGTCTTCACCCTTTGGCTGTTCAAGCTATAGTTCTTAGTTTATAGTTTCATAGTTTCTAGGGTCGGAAGGGACCTGAGCAGATCATCTAGTCCGACCCCCTGCCATGACAGGAAAGAGTACTGGGGTCAAACGACCCCAGTAAGGTGGTCATCCAGCCTCCTCTTAAAAACCCGAGATGCTTCTTGCTGGATTCTCTCAGGAATCGGGTATGGGAGCTGCAGAAAAAGGTGAATAGCTCTGGAACATCTGCAACCCAATGCACAAAGTTCCCTCCAGCATCATGGGAGAGGGACAGCCAGAGAAAGTAATGGAAGACTGACCTTTATGGAACATGGAAGCTGGCATCTTGTTACCTGTGGAAATGAACAGCACTTCTTCCTGACCTGCAGCTGTCCAGCTGGAGAACGGGTAGGAAGCCTTTACACTGGATGAGAAGGAGCCCAGTCCAGTGGCAAGGAAGGCCAAACCATGCACCCCAAAGGGAGGGAGGATCAAGACCATCGCTACCAAATAGAAGCAATGGGGGATGGTGGCTGGCAATGCTCTCCTGCGAGGCATGGACGTATACACCTTTTGGCTCAGAAGTTCTGCTGCCTGCCAGAAACCAGCATCCAAGATGTCACAGAAAGGCTGTCCAGATTCATCTGGTCCTCTGGCTACTACCCCTTACTGCCATAGAAGAGCTTGAGCAGATCAACAGTGACTATATAGCTGTAGGCGCAAAGGTGAAAGGGATGGGGGCCCAGGTGCTGTTCTCCTTGATCTGTCTGTCAAGGTAAAGGCCCAGCGAGACACAGATGCATCCTAGAGATCAACATATGGCTGTGTAGATGGTATTACCAGCAGGGCTTTGGCTCTTTTGACCATGGGGTTGTGTTCCAGGAAGATGGACTGTTGGGAGAGTATGGGATCCACCTGATGGAGAGAGGGAAGAATGTCTTTGTGTACAAAACCTAGCAAGGAGGGCTTTAACTAGGTTCCTTGGGGGATGGAGACAAAAACCCAGAGGTAAGTAAGGAGCCTGAAGATGGATAAAACTTAGTAAGGGGAAGCAATAATGGAAGCCTTGGTAATGTTCTCAGGTAGAGAATAGGACAGTTAGGTGCTTGTGTTGGGGGATAACTTCTTGATTCACATAGTAGAGAGGCCAATGAAGTGGGAAGTTTTTCTTGACTTACAGGGAGGAATTGATGGAGAAAGTGCAGGTTGAAGGTAAATTGGGTGACAGTGACCATGAAATGATAGAGTTCAAGGTCCTAAGGGGAGGAGGGAAGGAGAACACCAGAATAAGGACCCTGAACTTGAGAAAAGCAGACTTCAACAAACTGGTAGGCAGGATCCCTTGGGAGGCAAGTCTGAAGGAGAAAGGAGTCCAGGAGAGCTGGGTGTATTTTAAGGAGGACCTCTTAAGGGGACAGGAGCAAGCTATCTTAATGAGGCGGAAGAATGGGGAGTGCAATAGGAGACCAACCTGGCTGGATAGCCATCCCTTCAAGGAGTTGAAACTTGAAAAGGAATGCTGTAAGAAGTGGAAACTTGATTATAGTGCTAGGGAAGAACATGAAAGTATTGCACAGGCATGCCAAGGCATAATTTGAGATGCAGCTGATAAGGGATATAAAAGGCAATAAAAAGGAATTCTATGGGTATATCAAAAGTAATAGAGGACCGGAGGTTCTATAGGTCCCTTAAGGCATACAAAAGTCTATCTGGTCATAGACAATGCAGACAAGACTGAAGTATTTAATGCCTTTTACTTCAGTTTTCATAAATAGGGGGCAGCTACCAGATGATGAGTGCCATTGGCAGCAGAACTAGGAGAGGAGACAAACAGCTTAGAGTAATGGCAGAGCCAGGTTAGTGATTACTTGGGGAGGCTAGATGCTTTCATCTTGGTAGGACCAGATGAGATGCACTTGAGGAAAGAAGAAACTGACGAAGGTAATTTTAGAGCCAGTGACTATTCTTTTTGAGAACTCATGAAGTTTTGGGTGAGATTCTGGACAACTGGAAAAGGGCAAAAAGTGCCCATGTTCAAGAAGGTGAAGGAGGAGGATCTGGGGAACTACAGACCAGTCAACCTGACCTCTATACCTGGAAATATCATGGTGCATGTCCTCAGGGAATCTATTGTGAAGCACCTCAAGAAGAACAAGGTGATCAGAAGCACCAAGAGCGAGTCATGCTTGACTTCCTTCTATAAGGTGACGGGCCCTTTGGATGAGGAGAGAGCAGTGGACCTTGGTATATCATAGGTTTCATAGATTTCTGGGGTTGGAAAGGACCTTGTAGATCACTGAGTCTGACTCCCTGCTCTAGGCAGGAAAGAGCGCTGGGGTTAAATAACCCCGTCTAGGTGCCTGTCTAATCTTTTCTTGAACACCTCCAAGGTAGGGGAAAGCACCACCTCCCTTGGAAGCCCATTCCATATTTTGGCAACCTTCACTGTAAAGAATTTCTTCCTGATAGCCAATCTAAATCTACTCTCCTTAGTTTACGGCCATTATTTCTAGTAACCCGAGGGGTGTCCTAATAAATGGAGTATCCCCTATTCCCTGCTGACCCCCTATGATGAGTCTGTAGACGGCCGCAACATCACCTCTCATCCTTCTCTTGCGGAGGCTGAAGAGATTCAAGTCCCTCAGTCTGTTTTCATAGGATCTTACCCGCAGGCCCTCAACCATATGAATAGCCCTTCTCTGAACCCTCTCAAGGTTATCTGCATCCCTCTTGAAGTGCGGCACCCAAAACTGGACGCACTACTCCGGCTGTGGCCTGACCAGTGCTGCACAGGGGGGAAATATCACCTTCCTAGACGTGCTCGTGATGCACCTACTAATGCAAGAAAGAGTGTGGTTACCCTGCCTTATTACCTTGTCACATTGGCAACTCATGTTCATTTTTGTGTTGACCAAGACTCCAAGATCCCTTTCCCCTGCCATGGTGCTCAGAACGATACTTCCCAATCTATAGGTGTATTGGAGATTTTTCTCCCCAGGTGCAGCACCTTGCACTTATCCTTGTTAAATTGCATCCTATTCTGATCCACCCACTTCCCCAGTCTCTGAATCCACCTGGATTCACTCCTTGCCCTCCATTGTGTTTACCGTACCCATAGTTTGGTGTCATCTGCAAATTTGGACAGAGTGCTTTCAATGCCCTCATTCACTGATCATTCATCAGTCACTGATGAAGATATTGAACAGCACTGGTCCAAGGACAGAGCCCTGGAGAACACCACTGTCCACATCTCTCCAGGGAGAAACTGCCCCTTCTACCATCACTCTCTGTGTGCGTCCCATAAGCCAGTTTTTCACCCACCTCATTGTGGAAAAAATCCACATCACAGCTACTCAGTTTGCTTGTAAGAATTGGGTTCAACACTGTGTTGAAAGCCTTTTTAAAGTCCAAGTAGATAGCATCCATCTCCACCCCTGCATCTAAGCACTTTGTGACCTGGTCATAAAAAGAGACCAGGTTAGTCGGGCAGGATGTGCCTGCTATAAACCCATGCTGGTTTCCCCTTATCATTGTGTTACCTGCTGGCCCCCCACAAATGTGATCCTTTATGATTTTTTCTAAGATCTTGCCAAGAATAGAGGTAAGGCTAACCGGCCTATAATTCCCTGGGTCCTCCTTCCTCCCCTTCTTGAAAATAGGGATCACATTGGCCCTTTTCCAGTCTTCTGGGACCTGTCCTGAGTGCCACAAGCACTCAAACACTTGCACTGACACCAGCCAATTCCTTTAGTACCCTTGGGTGAAGATAATCAGGGCCTGCCAACTTAAATATGTTCAACCCCTCCACGTGCCCCTTCACTAGGTAAGCACTAACCATAGGTGGATTGGTATTTCTCCCACACCAAACTAAAGTCTTATTGGGAGTTGTGTTTGTATTGGTGTCCAGGAACAAAGATGCAAAGAAGTCATTTAAAAGCTCTGCTTTATCCATCCTGTCTGTTACAAGTTGCCCTAAACCATTCTGTAGAGGCCCTATGTTACCCTGCACCACCTTCTTGCTCCCTATGTACTTAAATAAGGACTCTTTGAGGAACTCCCACCCTTGACTTAAGAAGGCCACTCTTTCCTACAGTATTCTCATTAGCAAACTAAGGAAATACAGACCAGATGCAAGTACTGTATGGTAGATACATAACTGGTTGGATCGTCATGCTCAGTGTGTTAGTAGTCAATGGTTCAATGTCTAGCTGGGAAGAAATATCAAGTGGGGTTCCCCAAGGGTCTGTCCTGGGTCTGGTATTGCTCAACATCTTAATTATTTGGATAATGGGATTGAGTGCACGCCTAGCAGATTTGCTGATGATACTGAGTATAGGTGGAAGTGCAGACATTCTGGAGGGTAGGGCTAGGATACAAAATGATTTGGATAGATTGGAAAAATGTTCTGCAGTCAATCAGGTGAGATTCATCAAAACCAAGTGTAAAGTCCTGCACTTGAGATGGAATAACCACATGCACAAATATAAACTAAGGAATGATTGGCTTTGTTACAGTATTGCAGAGTAGGACGTAGGGTCTGTGGTTGGCCATAAGCTTCATGTGAGCCAACAGTGTGCTCTAGTTGCAAAAAAAAAGCCAACAGCATTAATGTCTGTGTTGTATTAATAGGAGTGTCACTTGCAAATCAAAGGAAATGATCCTTCTGCTCTGTTCAGAACTGGTGAGGCCTCTCTTGGAGTACTGTCTGCTTTTGAGACCCAAATGTCAAGAAGGATGTGGACAGTTTGGGAGGAGTACAGTGTAGAGCAGCCAAAATGACCAGGGGCCTGGAAGACATGACTTATAAGGAAAGATTGAAAGAGTTAATTTTATCTGGAGAAGAGAAGATGGAGGCGGAAATAGATAACACTTCAAATACCTTAAGAGTGATGCAGAGAGGATGGGGATAGGGTTTTTCGCTGTGACTGTAGGGAAAGGGACTAAGAACAGTGGGCTCAAACTGCCGCAGGTGGAATTTAGGCTGGAGATTAGGAGGAAATTTCTGACTATGGGAAAGTTCAGGCATTTGAACAGGCTACCTAAAGAAGCTGTGGAGTCTTTTTCCTTAGAAGCTTTCAAAAGCAGGTTACACAGACACTTAGCTGGGATGGTTTAGTCAAGGATGCCCCTGCCTTAATTTAGGAGCTGGACTAGATGACTTCGTAAGGTCCGTTCCAGCCCTACTTTCCTATGATTCTATAGTCCTGTAACTTAAATAATTGTATTATTATACAGGGATTATCTTAGTGGAAGGCCACGAACTACATGAGGAAGATCTTCGTCTCATGTACACCTTTGATCAAATCACAGGATGCTCTGCCCAGTATGAGGCACATTCTGATGCTCAGGTATTAATAGTAGTAATTATTTTTTATCCTTTGGTTTATTCAAAAGTTACCCCAATGAAGAAATATTTTAACAATTTTGAAGAAATGTTTTAACAATTTAAGTAATGAAGACTTGTAGCAGAGTAAGTGATTCCACTAGACTTTCACTTTTAGATCCACTAGTGATTCCACTAGATTTTCACTTTTAGACTTTCATAAAAGTTGGTGCATAACTGGAAATGAGATCTTTAATCTCAGTTCATTTTTCTGGGTGTTTGTCCATGTCACTAGAATTGCCACTAAAATTCCAATATAATGGGTAACTTGGCCTCCTCCATAAGAATTGCTTATGATGCAGTAGTTTGTACAAGAGGAGTGAAGGCTGATTTTGGTAATTAAGAAAGATGACTTTGAAAAACATACAGGGGGTTAATCTTTCAAATAGGATTAACTCTCTCGCCTCCCCATAATCAGAATTAACTAAACAGCTTTGTTTTTAATGGATTTATTTTAGCATATTTTACTAATGATTCTGATACCTTATTTTAGATTTTAGTTCTCTTAGATGTCACCCCAGATCAGTCAATGGTTGATGAAGGAGTTGCTCGTGAAGTGATAAATCGCATCCAAAAACTTCGCAAGAAGGTAAGTAAGGAAACATGATCTTCCTAAAATATGTCCTTCGGCAGTATACAGAGGGAATTGAAATGACCAAACTGAAATGCATCCTCATGTAATTCAATCTTATGTGGAGGGCTTGCAACCTGCTGATCAGACATAAATGGAAACAATCCATGTTGAGATAACTTATGGTTTCTTATCTCTTAGCAACTGGGAATACAACCATTACTTATGTCTAGGGATGTACAACGTAACATGTCAGCAACAGGAATAAAGAGTTGACAACTGAAAAAACATATTTTAGGAATGACATAAAGACAATTTTATTTTCTTGCTCATGTTCTTTTCTAGTTTTATTGCATGTCAGTATTGGTAATATTATTATCTTTAATATGTTTAATGCTGTTTCTGTACACCTTCAGTTTACTGCTATAATCTAGGGCCATAAATTCTTACCATTGGGTTACTAAACCCTTTTTCATGTTCTCTGTGTTCAGTAACATAGAGCATATGTCAGTTTCAGTACATGGTTATGACAGCTGCAGATTGACCCAAAACTATACATTTAATTTGTCAAAGTTTTGGTCTGAGATTAGTCTTTGATCCCCTTCAAATTGTTTTGCATAACAAAAACATGAATTTTTATAAAATTAATTAGTTTGATTCAGCAAAATACAATTAGTGCTTGGTAAAACACAGCTTTTGTAAAAAACAAAAAACAAAAACAAACAATATCCCTGTTTTCATTTTTACAAAAACTTTAAATTCAATGCTAATAAATATATGGTTAATACTTTAAAATATTTTTTAATGTTTTAACAAGTATCTCTTAGAAGCAATTTTTACAGATTATTTTCCCGTCACCTAATTACATTTTTGGTTTCTTAGCGTAATCTGGTTCCTACGGATGAGATTATAGTGTATTACAGATCAACTCCAGAAGGTGACTACTTGGAATCGGTTATTAAAGAGCACACAGATTTCATTTTTGCAACAATAAAAGCTACTCTGAAGCCATACCCAGTGCCTACCTCAAAAGAAGTGCTCATACAGGAGAGAACTCAAGTAAGAAAGAAGAATCCTTCTGAACATGCTGTCCTCTGTATTGATTGGTTTTAACTGAGTGATGTATTGGATTATAAGTGATACTTTATGTTCTTGGTAGTAAATATTCATTTTATCAGGTGGCTGAATCTGTCTCAGAATTCTCCATTGCTATAATTAACATGTCTGAGACAAAAGTCAGTTACCTCTTTGTCCAGTATCTTTGAAAATTAAGCTACATATTTAAATGTAAAAATATTTATGTAGGAGCTGTTTCAGGCAGCCTCTTACAAAAGTTTTGATTATAATTTCTTGGACTAATGTCCCCTGCAACCATAGAGAAGTCACGAACAGAATACAGGGGTAAAGATACATTTCTTCCCACTAATACTTATCTTGGATCAGACATCAGACAAATCTCAGAGGCTTTATATTAGGCTAATTTGTTAATTTAATGTCAAATCTGTCTTTGCTTAAGCGGCTGTACTTTGCATTTCATGTGAGGTGTAAAGATGAAGTAGAGCTAATGGATCAAGTTCATATCTAATCATTTGTATCCCTATAACAGTGCTGTCCAACTTCAGCACAGCCAGGGGCTGCACTTACCTCTGGTACCATACACCGTGAGGGTGGACCCCAGGAATGTCCTACCTACTGTTCAGGTGGACAAATGGCATGCAGCTCTGGCTGCATTTCCTACAACATGGGGTAGGTCAGTAGCCCCCTGTCACAGAGGCCTTGCCAGTGGTGCGTGCTCCCTACCCTCTCACCCCACGTATGGCAGTGGGAGAGCTGGCTGTAGGGGTCTGTGGGCTGCAAGTGGATAGTCCCTGCTCTCTGAAGAATCATTTAAATCCTGCTTTTAACCAGAGTTCCATTTTGCATGATCACCTTGAGCAAAAGAATATGATGAATTTTAGCTAGTTGGCCTACTCTCTTAGCTTTTTTGGACTGCATATGGTCACCTCTGTATCTTTACCCCCCTATTCTGTTCAGACTTAATAGTTTCATAAACATTCTTTACAGATGTTTTTTAATAAAATGGAAGCTTTGACCCAAATGTCATACAGAATTTCAAGACTAAATAGAATGAATCTGTATATTATATTTTGCAGAATGCCATATATCCTGGCCGTGTTTGAAAAGGAAGTGGGAGAAATTTCTATCCATCTTTATTCCCTCTCTACCAGTATAGAGTTAAATTTCTGAGACGTTTCATGACAAGGCGTTGGGAAATTTTATGGAAAATTAGAGAGTATAGTAAAAACTGGGTGTCGGCAAGAAGATTGAGATGTTTCTGTTAGATATTTGCTTGGTTGCAGTGCTGTTTACTGGGCAATTTGACCTTAGAAAGTTGATGTAAAATGTTTGAATTAATATTGGAGAATGTAAGGACTCTAAAAATTGAATTTAGTTCAGGTGAATTTGTGATAGTGGTGAAAATGGAAGGAATGAGGACATTTTAAGCGGTATGATTTTCAAGGCCACCAAATCAGGAAGAGGAGGTGGATGAGTCACACTTCAAGCAGGTGACAAATCTATCCAAAAGCTATAGCAGCGTTTCCCAACTGGTGTGCTGCTGGAGCCAGCCCCCTTCCCCCCCCGCTGCTGTTTCGCGTACAGACAGACTGGGAGCATGGCTCCAGCTAGACAGGGGGTGTGCCTTTAGCCCAAAATGCCATCCGGCTGGCAGTGTGCCACCCCTCCGTGTCATCATCCAGGTGGCCGTGCACCACACCCCTCCCTGGTCAGTGCACCCCCTCAACCCTGCCTGCTCCATGTCCGGTGTTCCACGGTGCTTTTTTATTTAGGTAAGCGTGCCATGGGGGGAAAAAGGTTGGAAAACACTGGGCTATGGGATGGTACTGATGGCAGACTATAGTTTTCCAAACGTGCTGGAAGAACAGTGCAGCCAAACATGAAATGTCAGGCTGGTTCCAACTTATATGGAGGACAATATTCTCTTCCATAAAGTGGAGGATACAACTAGGGGATCATCAATCTTGGATCTCTTCCTGACCAACAGGGAAGAACTGGTGAAAGATATGAAAGTGATGGAATTTGGGACGAAGTAATCACAATATGATAGAATTTAAGATCCTGAGATGGGGATAGCAAGAGGTCAGCAAAATTAGGATGCTAGGTTTCAAAAAGTTGGATTTAATCCAGCTCAAGGAGTTAATGGGCATAGTGTCATAGGTGGATAGACTGAAGGATAAAGGAGGGCTGGCAGCTTCTAAAGGGAACAAAATTGGAAGCCCAACAAAAAACTGTCCTGACACAATGGAAGCATAAGAATGGCAAGAGACCAATGTGGCTGCACAAGGAGCTTTTAAAGTGCCTCAAATGCAAAAGGAAAGTATACAGGTATGGAAGAATGGGCAGGTTGTCAAGGAAGCATACCAGGAAATAACAAGAACCTGCTGGGACAAAATCAAGAAGGCAAAGATAAAGAATGAGATGCACCTGGCAAAGAAGTTTAAGGACAACAAGAAGTTCTGTAAATGTGTTGGCTAGAAAAGAAGGACAAAGGAAGCTGTGGGCCCTCTGTTAACAAGCCGGGGGGGGGGGGACACCTAACTGAAGATTCAAAGAATGTAGATCTACTTAACAGGTGCTTTGCCTCAGTTTTCACTGAAAAATTATGATGCAGCCAGACATCTAATAAGGATTATCTGGATAAGGAAGGGGGCAAGATGAGGGAGGAGATAACAAAAGAGAGGTTGTGTTAGCTCCAAATGAATTCAGGTCAGCAGGGCTGGATAAACTTTATTTAGGAACTGACAGAGAAGATCTTGGGGCCCTTGTCAATGATCTTCATTAAGTCATGGGAGACAGACCAGGTACTAGAGGACTGGAAAAGGGTCAACATAGTGCCCCTCTTTAAAAAAGGCAAAAGGAAGGACCTGGAAAACAACAGACCAGTAAGCCTTACCTCAATACCTGGGAAATTACAGGAGCATATCCTAAGGAAGTCCATTTGCAAGTGTTTGGAGGAGGAAAGGCCAATTACAAGGAGCCAGCCTAGATTTATGAAAAACAGATTGTGTCAAACTTTTTCTTCTTCTTTGACAAAGTAATTGCTGATGGGAGTGCTGTGCTTAACATATCTGGACTTCAGTGAGGCTTTTGACAAGGGCCTGCATGACTTTCTCATGAATAAGTTAGAGAAATGTGGGCAAGATAAAACTATGATAACTATTATATATGGACCACATACAGAAGTCCTCTCAAGAGCTTGGAAAAGTACCACCAATGGCGCCTTCACAAGATGCTTCGGATTAGCTGGGAGGATAGATACTCAAACATCAGTGTCTTGGCCAAAGCAAATTCCAACATAATTGAGGCCATAATCATCCAAAACCAACTTCGCTGGACAGGTCATGTTGTTCGCATGTCTGACTCCTGCCTTCCAAAGAGAATCTTTTTCTCACATCTGAAAAAGGTCAGCAAAGTAGCGGAGGGCAAAGAAAGTGCTTCAAAGACACCCTGAAGGCAAACATGAAGAGTTGTAACACCAACATCAACACTTGGGAGATCCTTGCTCAGGACCGACCAAAATGAAGGAAGGCTGTTTGGGAGGGACCTCAATACTTTGAAACAGCTTGTCAACAGGCAGAAGAGGAAAAGAAGCACAGGCGAAAAGAACATCAGAACATCCAGCACAGCAGCACGGTGCCCATCCTTGTTGGAAATGCCTGTCCTCACTGCAACAACACGTGGATCTGGAATTGGGCTATGGAGCCACCTGCAGACTCACTATTAAGATCCTTTGAAGACGATCTTACTTGTTCGCAAGTGATTGCCCATCAATCAATATAAGGTAGATGGATAATTGGCACAATAGCTGCATGTAGGAGGTTATTATTAATAGGTTCATGTCAGAATGGCAGGAGGTTTCAAGTAGAGCGCCCCACAGAGCTTTGTTCTGGGCCCAGTACTATTCAGTGTGTTTATTAATGATTTAAATGGAAGAATAGAAAGTTTCTTTCTATTCACCAGGGCTAAGCATACAGTCAAAAACCCCAAGGCTGAATCGATTCAGTCTTTGCAGATTATTCTTAGCTGCATAGGTTGAACTGATAAGCACATGAACAGACCTTCACTTGATCCTGGAAATGCAGCCACATGCCTGCAGTGGCCCAGGCCAGAAGCTGAGGGGTGCTAAAACGCACCTCCCTGCTCAGCTGGAGCAGACAGTTTGGGCCAAGACTAGCTAGCTCACCCTGCAAGTGGGGGCTGGTGGAGGAGGTGCAAGGCATCCTGGGATACTGGGTTAACTTGAATCTGGAGGGGAACTGGGACAGAAGTTTGATAAACCAATTTAACCTAAATCACTACATCCATCCAGGTTTATCTTAAACTGGTTTTGGCCATTTTGGAAGCAGTTTATGTGCACTGAACTTCTGTTGTTACAGATTTGAACTGGTTTCCAATCACTTATACTGGTTTATGGTTAATTTCTGTCCATAGCCAAAGGGTGTGAATGCAATTCAGAAAGATCTCAACCAATTGTAAAGTTGGGTTAGAGCTAACAACAGGTTGAAGTTCAGTGCAGATGAATGCAAGATGCTTTACCTCATGAGGAATAATCAAAAGGAAGTATAAAATGGGTGACATCTGGCTTGACGTTAGCACCATGAAAAAGGACTTGAGAGTCTTGGTAGATCACAGACTCAATATGAGTCTGCAGTTTGATGCAGCTCCACAAAAGGCAAATGTGGTTTTGGGATGTATCAATAGAAGCAATAGGTGCAGGACATGAGAAATGATAGTGCCTCTCTACTCAGTGTTGGTTAGGTCTCATCTGGAATAGTGTGAGCAGTTCTGGGCTTCACATTTTAAAAAGAACATGCAGATTTTAAAGAAGGTCCAGAGGCGGGCAACAAAGATGGTAAAAGGCTTGCAAAGCAGGTCATACGAGAGGCTGAAGGAGCTAGGCATATTCAGATTGCGGAAAAGGCGTTTAAGAGGGGAGTCTTCAAATACTTGAAGGGCTGTCATAAGAAAGAAGGAAAGTATCTTTTCTTTCTTTTTTCATAGAGAAGGATGTGGCCCAATAGCTTAGAGTTGCAGCAAAGTAAGTTTAGATTGGATATCTGGAAAAACTTCTTCACTGTTAGAATAGTGTAGCAGTGGAATAGACTACCTAGGTAAGTTGTGGACTCTCCATCATTGGAGATGTTGAAGAAGAGGTTGGGCAGTCACTGGTCAGGGGTGATCTAGGTGTTGCTATGCCTGTGTTTTAATGTGGGTATTTGCCATGCTTCTGGGTTTTGCTGGTGGGCCTGCCCACCTCCCCTGTTTTCTGCTACATGTGTCTAAGTGTTTTTAAGCCTTCCTTGGAGACGCAAGGTGTTGGCTACAGCCAAGGCTGGGGACTTTGACTAGGGTGTGCCTACTGGGACCAAAGCTGGAGGTTCCTGGCAACAGGGTCTTGCTCCTCTTCTCAGAGTCAGACTGATAGCCCTATCTGAGGTCAGGAAGGAATTTTACCACAGATTGATATGAACTGTGGGGGTTTTTGCCTTCCTCTGTAATGGGAGGCATGGCCCTCTACCTCTTTTTATATTGACACCATTTAATAGAAGCAAGACATTGGCTGCTGTGGTTCCCCTGATTTACCTGTGGCAGGCTAGGATGTTAGGTCTATGCTGTGTCAGGGTTGACAGTATTCTTACGTAGACCTTATATTATGGTTTGTACAGGATGGTTTGGATAGAGATCATTCTGCCTCGGGCAGGTAGTTGAACTAGATGACTTCTGGAGGTCCCTTCCAGCCCTACTTCTCTGTGATTCTGTGACTGCAGAGTTTGACTTCTTAGCACAGGTGTTACTCTTTACAGCTGCAGTGCTCAGGAGACTACCCACATTTTTCAGTAATGGTTTTGTCATATTTAGAGTGGCCAGTAAAAATAACTGAAATAAAATGGAGAGAACACCCTTTGGAAATATTTTTCAGTGAATAAATATATTCCTATGTTGCTCGATGGAGCTATGTATACAGCTTTAATTTTGCTTTCAGTTATTATCATTTGTTATGTGTTAGCTGCA
>NW_017728997.1:44174397-44188063 GCF_001723915.1 Gavialis gangeticus | reverse complement strand
CCTGTATGCAGATTTAATTTTGCTTTCAGTTATTATCATTTGTTATGTGTTAGCTGCAGGTGTTAAAAACCACATGACTTTTCAGGGCTCAGTTTATAATTTTTGAAGTTAGAATAAGGATTGTGAAGACTTTAAAAATAATAAACATGTCGGGTTCTCTCTTTGCCTTTCAGTTTTGAAGCATAAATGACATATTTTCAAGTTTTCTGTCTGCCACTGTAGAGAGTGGAAACTGGTGAGGGGCAATAGGTAGTGAATGTGGAGATTCTTGTATAATTGGTCTGTAACTCAGATCTGTAACTCAAAGAAAAACATGAGGCAATTCCAGTGATAAAATCAAGAGAGTTGGCACCACTGAAAATGACACAAGCAGTTGTTGCATTTTTACTTAAGTTGAAACAGTAAGAGAAACATCAGCTTTTAGTTGTGTTAAATTTATTTTCTTCTGTTTCTACCATGCAACAGGTATAATGAACTGTATCCTGTAATTCAGCTGAATATTTCCTAATTAGTTTAAAAGAGAACTAATCCAAACTGAAGGCAGGGTTTGCACTAGGTATAGGTTAATCTTGCATTGTCAGCAGTTTACACTTAAACTCCCATTGCAGTAATTTTTGTAGGAAGGTAAAATATGAAGCTGAACTCCAATCTGATATCCACTAGCATTTGTGAAGTTTCCTACTTTGAAAGTTAGAGTACACAGTAGGAAGATGAGGGTGAGAACCTCTTATAAATTGAGAGAAGCTGTTATCTATGCCTTCAAAAACAAACCTTTGCATTTCTGGCACAGTTTTTAATACCTTGTATTTCACAAAGCACTGCTGAGTGTGCATGTGCTTGTTTGGTGGGGGGATGGAGGGAAGGGGGGAAAGGGAAGTTACCTCACACAAACTTTAGTTTCACAAATTCATTGTTTCATATTTAGCTTATAGTCTACTGCAACCTCCCAGGTCCTTCTCTGCAGTACTGCAATGTAGCCAGTCATTCCTTGTCTGTATTTGTGCATATAATTGTTCCATCCCAAGTGCAGGGCTTTGCCCTTGTCCTTGTTGAATTTTTTCATCTTATTGACTGTGTTACTGCGCGGGGTCCTAGGTGTGGCCATGAACTCCCCTAGCACCCCCTACCGTGCCAATGTGATAGTAAAAGCACCTTCACATCTCGCCCGCCATGTCTTTGATGTTAACAGTTTAAGGGAGGCTGCCCTTAGTCCTCTCTGACACGGTGCCCTGATGTATCCCAGTCTTAGTTCTATCTTGGGTGACTCGGTGCACCCCAGCCTTATGGGCTGTGCATGGCTCCAACCACTCCTGTACCACGCGCCAAGGCTCGCAGATGTACTGGACGTTGTTTGGTCGATTTCCCTTTCTGCGCCCTCGTTGGCACTCTCTGGCTTGTCTCGCAATGGTCCACTCTGGGGCTTCTTGCCTTAGGGCTCAGGCGGCCTCGGCCTTACCTGGCCCCCTTCCAATCCTCTGCTCCCCTTCTCAGGGCTGGGGTCAGTGCGCCCCTGAATGTTGTGCCCTCTCTGGCACTGGGGTCCCCACGCTACCGTGGAGTCCCTATGAGGCCTCCTCCAACCCCTATTAGCCTCACCCGGTCCTCCGGTGTAACAACAACAACAAAACAATAACACAAGCCCCTGGGCATTAACACAAAGTTAAACCTCCTGGCTAAACATCCTCCAAACCACACCACCTCTCACCCATGTGACTAGCAGCGGGTACATTCAGGCCTTATTCTCCTTCTCACCTTCAGGCAGTACTCCTTTGTCCCATTGGCCAGCAGAGAGAGAGAACACTCACAACCTCCAGCCTGGGTCTTATAGTAGTCAGCCCTGCCCCTTCTGGTCAGCTGACTCACCAGGTGTGGGCCCTTAGCTCCTCCTGGTGGCCCCTACCAGCCAGCACCTGAGCCCATACTATTGCTTTTCAAGTAGCAGGCACCTTAGTGCCATGCTACATACTGGAAACCATTTTTCAGGTTGTTCTGGAACTGAGCCCTGTCCTCTAAAGTGTTTCCAAATGTACCCAACTTGGTATCATCCACAAACTTTAATGCACTCAATCCCATTGTCCAAATCATTTAATGAAGGTTTTGAATAATACCAGACCCAGGACAGTCCCCTGTGGAACCCCACTTGATATCTGCTCCCAACTAGACATTGAGCCATTGACTCATTTAAATAGTTCTTATAAAGACTTGAAACATTCACCCAGCGCAGATAATATTGGCTAAATTTCATGGAAATTAGTATTAAAGTAGCATAGGCTTCAAACTGGGTTATTTTGAATCACTTCACTGTGGAGAGCTATGCTTATAGGCAGAGCATGGGACTGAGCCTCTTGCTCTTGTTGCAAGGATGAATTGTTTCAAATGGTCAGAGAATACTGTGAGTATGGAGAATTTGCTTATAATCAGTGCCATTTTTTATTCGGTCTTTATATGTATGATCTCATCCTTCAACAACCTAGTACATACACTATCGTGAAGTTATTTCTACATCTATGATGGGATATTAATTACATTTCTTCTTCCTAGTTTTTATTATGCTTTTTGTCATGCATGTTCCTGAACAAATTTTGGGCTGGGGAGAAACTAAGTTACAAAATGTAAAACCTGAGAGTGATAAAAATAGTGTGTTGCTTGTTACCATCTGGGTTTTGTACAGAGGAATACAATAACATGCGCATTTTGAAATTTGTGTTATGAGATGTTATAGCATATTTAAACAGGTTCTTTGGTGGGATATGTATGTATATATCTAAAGAACATTTGCTACTGGATGTACTGAGAGATGAAGTCTATGGGTCTTGGCCTGAGCCACACCCAGAATTTATATTTGGAACATTGACGGATTTGTGGGAAAAATTAGTTGGTCTTAGGGAGAGAAAAGAAAGATGATTGGGATGGGGGAAAGAGATGGATTGTTTGGAAATTAAGTAATATGTCACAGAAGAAATAGTCTCTTTTCTGCTGGCAATAGGAAAGAAACTTATTTACGGTTAGTGTTCTGTTTACCATGTGGTCATTCTGGGTAAAATAACAAGTTTAGTGTTTGCTTCAAAACCCAGAACCTGCACCATAGTAAAGTTGAAGAATTTTACAGAATTATCAACACAGAAAAGGAACAGCATCCCAGATTTCCCAGTATTCACAGACCCACCTCCAGAGAGAAAACTAAGAATTGGAAGGACCTGCATCATGATCAGAAAGCAATAGTGCATACCCAAAAATCGTTTAGAGGATGCATACCCAAGAAACACCTTTCTTCTTTTTCAATTCCTTGAACTCAACTCCTCATCTCTCCCCCTTTCTGTCTTTTAATGGGGCATGGTTTGAGATTTGGGAGATCTGAGAGGGTTATTTTTGCTTGTTTCTTTGCTTTACAGTTCTGTTAGGCTTGTTCAGTCTTGAGCAGATCACTCACTCATGGTTACACGTTTTGAAAGCTTGTAGTCTTTGGCACCTCTGGCACACGTTTGTTTTAATGGTGCAATGAAATTTGATTCTCAATCCCAACAATCGCACTTCCTGCCATGCTACACATGGACGTGTAATTACAGGACGTGTAATTTTGGGATAAGGAATCAGATCCCAATCCTGTTGTTACTGCTTGCCAGTGCTGGGGGAGCTTAGGATCATGATACCAGGCCACACTCCTACACTGACTAGTTGAAAGCCAGGTCCTAGGGATGGGACTGAAAATCAGCAGATTTGTCAGTGTCGGTCCCAGGACCACACCAAAACTAATTCGATTCCAGCGTAGTCCCAGGTCTACGGCTGACAGTCAACTGATTGTCAATCTCAGCACCAGAGGTCAACCAAAGTCTGTTTGACATTTTGGTGGTGTTCCAAGGGACCCAAAATCAGCCGTTTTTTTTTTTTGTTTTTTTTTTGTCAGTCTCAACCCCAAGACCTCATGGGAGCTAGTTTGAGACTCCAGTATCATTCCAGGGCCAGGACTGGCAATCAGTGGATTGTGGGTCTCTACCCCAGGACTGCACCAGAACCAGTCCCAGAACCTTATACACCAGGATATCAGAAAACCTTATGTGCAGTCCACTGTATACGTGGCTTTTATGGTCCTGACACCCTGAGATCCCGGAGAAGTTCCTGATCCCAGGGTTCCCTTGCACTAGGGATGTCCAATAACTAACTGTGTGTGCAGCTGGGCTGCCTACGTGGTTTTTAAAGGTTCCCAGTGCACAGGGACCCTGGGATCAGGGAACCTCTCCCCGATCCCAGGGTCCCCGTGGCCCTGATGTCATACCACATGGCACTCTAGCCTAGCTGATTAGACCCCTTTGAATCAGCACCCTGAAAACAAACATGCGTGCTATCAACCAATGCCCCTGTGCAACTAGTATCAGGGTACATGGTGGTGGACTCTGCTATTTAAGGAAACGAGCCACAAAAATATCGTGCATATTGTGTGGAGTATTTTTGTGATTGGTTTCCCATTTTGTTGCGTCATTAATTATCTGAAAGTGTGACCAGGTTACTATTTTAAAACATAATTAACAGGTTAACAATATTTTGGGGCCAGACCTAAGTAGGATTTGTGGCATTCAGCATTTCTGAAAATTAGGTCTTTTACCTTTCTGTGCTTCAGGTTTCCTTGCATGTAAAATACTGTTTGAACAGGCAGGTCTTTTTATAGTAAATTTATTTAGATTCATAGAATGTTTTGAGATTCTCTGATGGGAAGACATTAAGAATATAATCAAGGAGTAAATTCTACATTGTAATTACTATTTAATTAATGATCCATAACATTGTCTAAATGGAATAATTTTAGGAGAAATGTTTGTTTTGTTTTACATCTTTTTTTAAAGCAAAACTTAAGTAATGTTCTTGTTTCTGTAGCTGAAGGGATCGGAACTAGAAATTACACTTGTCAGAGGAGGTTTGTGTCGTCATGTGGGTCCAGCATGCGCGTATGTCAATCTCAACATTTGCGTTAATGGTACAGAGCAAGGTAGGAATGAGTGTTGCTTTTAATTGTATATTATTTAATGTTTCAGTTTTGTCCCTGAATAAAAAAATTTAAGAAATAGATTGATGGATATAAAGAGTGTAGAGGTTATGTTTGTAAGTGGTGCTGTTTCTCTTTGCATAATAGTTCTAAATGAAGGTATTATTTGTTTAATAGTATGAAATGGATAGTTAAAGAAACAGACAGGGAGAGAAAATATTGTCCTCTATCTTTAGTATCTTAATTTGTTCATGTAATGCAAAAGTGCACACTATGCTTTACTGAAGAGGCAGTGACCTAGCTAGAAGAATTTGCAGTGTGTAGGTATCCAACCTGAAAAATACTTTATCACAGGGTAGTGCATATGACTTTGACTAGCCAAAGAAACTGGTCAGAAATGAGCAGTTTGCTTGATAAATGACTTGTATGGTTGGCTCCTAAATTGGAACAAACCACTATATGGTGCAAATCAAGGATGTGTGTCAGTTTTTTTTTTTCTCTTTGCCACTACCAACTATCAAATAATATATAGTTTCATAGCTTCTAGGGTTGGAAGGGACCTGAGCAGATCATCTAGTATGTAGTAATTGGTTTTAAAAAATAAATAAATTAAATTTGTGATCAAATATTTGTCACTATAGAGTCCACAGCAGTTGCATGCATCTTGTAAGATCAAATTCTTTTGATTAGCAGTGTCCATTAGAGCTATGCATGTGCCTTGGTGCCTCATTTGTATATGAAAGCCTAAAAGGGAAGGTGGCTGTTACTCTGCTTCAGTCTTATTACTTGCATCAGCCAGATGGAAGTATACAGAGTAACTCACTTTGCTTAGGTAAACCTTAGGCTCTGGCTGTAGTTACTAGATCCAGGTGTCTTTGGGTTGTACAGGCAAAGGGGGCATATGCACAATCCCTAACCAATTTAGCTTTTCAGAAGAATGCAATCTTGGTAAAATGGTACATATGGTAAAATCTTGGTACATATGGTAAAATCCACAATGACTGCAACATCTTAAAGAAACAAAGTTAATTTAGAGTAACTAACCAGTTCTTTTTAAACTCCTTAATAATACACTGTCAGAAATAAATTCAGAAGTGCACTGATTTAGTGAGTTGAAAACTGTTAATGCAGGTACCAGTAATGATTTGGTTAGCATCCAGATTATTCTGTAAAATATTGATATTCAGTTAATTTGTATTTTCCCAAACCGTTTAATCTCTGTTCCTCTTGAGAGAGGTCTATTTCTAGTTTATATTTAGTAATACAAATATGAGCTTGAAAACAGCTGAGACTTTTTTTTCCTTTTGCTTAGTAGAATGAGGAACTTCTGCCATCTGTTTGAAAACTCTAAGCCATCATTTATTTCTGGAATTAAACTCAGCTCTTTTTTCACAGAAACTTCCCAACTAAATATTAACTAATGCTTAGTTTTTCTTCTGGAAATAGAAGATTTTTAATGTGTGAATTCTCATTCATCTTATCCATGTTAATTCTAAAATGTATAATTTAGATTATCAGCATATAACTGCTGAATATTTAGGAAAGACATTCAGCTCATGTAATGATGTTCATTGCTGGTACTAGTACTGGACTGTAAACTCATGTTCTGTTCATTGTTGGTGCTAGTGTTGCATTGTTAGCAAGTGGCATTTCAAACTTATTAATACAGTCACATAGTAGCTACACACCTGGGTTTTCATTTCCTTTTAACTTTAAGCAGCAAACTTCAGTCTAAGCTTTCTGAATTTGGCTGTTTCCTCCCTGCAAAGCTTCTGTCTTGTCCTCCGTTTACTTCACCCTTCAAGCAGCTCTTGTTCATTGCCCCTTTAATGCTCCTTGTCTGGGTTTTATCAGTTCTGCTTGACTGCCACAGAGTCAGTGTGCCGGAACGAGCTGACAAAGTGAGTAAACTGAATAGTCTTACCTCTCTTGATTGGATTTTTATAAACTTACATCCTAGTGTCAATATTGAGGAGGGGACATAAAATTAGGAAATTTAACCCTTCATTCTGCCCATGTCCAAATCTCAAATTATCAACAGACTTGTTTTTGAGAGGAGTGGGCTTTAAGGCTAGGTAAAAAGCCCAAGCCTGAATTAATTCAATCTGTGCAGGTTAGTCTAACCTGAGTAGATTGAACCAGCAAGCAAGTGACTCTGGAAATGCAGGTACATGTCTGCAGTGGCTCAGGTTGGAACCCAAGAAGCCCTAGAGTGATCTCCTGGCTGGAGGGAAACTAAACTGAGGGAAAGTGTGGGCAGGCCTGAGTGATTGGAGAGGGGTTCAACCCCAACCCTGGCCTATAGGGGCACCAACACCGTGCCCTGGGCTGAGTCCCTGCAAGGAGGGCCAGCCAGCCACGGGGAGGGGATGTGACCTGGCTGCAGGGCGGGGGAGGATGGAGCTAGGGCTAGTTATGGAGCCTGACTCTCACCACTACCTCCCACTGTGGCAGCTCAGCTTGGACTAGGGTAGTCCCAGGGGGCAGAGGGCAGCACCCACCACCTGCAGCATCATGTGGGGGCTGCAGTTCACAGGTGGGCTGCAGCTTCAGTATGGCTCCCTACCCACTCCCTCTCCTAATGAAGGGAACCATCATGGCGGGGGGAGGTGAAGTACCTGTCACCTGCCGCCTGCTTGCGGCGTTGCTTAGAATGGGCAGTAGTGGAGGGAGGCAATGAAACAGCCCAGGAGCACAGCTTGGTCCAGCCCAACCCCATGGCCCAGGGGCACAGGCAGCGACTGGCTCACAGCAGCCTGCTCGGAGCACGTGGCGCCACTGCAAGCAGGCAGTGGGTGACAGGTGTCTTGCTTCCGCCCGCCATGATGGTTCCCTCCGCTGCCACTAGGAGAAGGAGGGGCAGACTGCTGTGGGCCAGTCACTGCCTATGTCCCTGAGCCACTGGGTTGGGCCAGACCGGACTGTAGCAGTCCATTGCCGCCTCCTGCTGCTGCCCACGCCTCTGGCCCACAGCAGCCCACCTCAAGTGCCCAGTACCGCCGCGAGCTGGCAGCAGACATGTGCCTTACTTCTGCCCACTGTGATGGTTCGCTCCGGCACACCCACTACTGGGAGCGGGAGGGGGCAGAGTACTGTGCTGCAGCTCATCTGCAAATGGGGCTGGAGGTGGGAAGTGGTGGGTGCTGACCCCTGCCCCGTGGGGCACTCCAGCCCAGGCTGTGCTGCCACAGCGGGAGGCAGCAGTGAGTCAGGCTCCGTAAGTAGCTCTGGCTCCCCACTCCCTACCCACCACATCCAGGTCAGAACCCCTCCCCTTGGCTTGCTGGCTGCTTTTCTGGGGGTCTCGGCCCAGGTGCTGCAGCATGGACCCTGCCTGAAGGGATGTGCAGCATGGGACAGGTCTAGTGCCTTGTTGGTGCCCCTGCCGCTGCTGCCTGCAATGGGAAGGATTAAACCTCCCCTTCCCCTTGGGCTACTGACGTCTGGCCACCATGGTACACAAGCGGAGCCTATTGCTCTGTCGGTGCCCGTGCTCCCCTGTGCAATGGAGGATTAAACCCCACCTTCTGCTTAAGCTACCAAGGTCTGGCCATGCCCCCGCTTCTGCCATTGAAGCAGTGATGGGGTGGGGGGCTGCAGACACCTGCCGAGGGCTGCTGCTTTCCTGCCAGGCTGACCCGGCACACTCAATTGCAGGGTTTCACACCCCCACCCCTTTCTCAAACAGCTGCAGCAGTGATAGTGCTCTGGCTAGGGAAGAGAGGGGTGAACCCTGCTTGCCTGGAACAGACAGCCCAGCCCAGGTCTGCATAGCATACTGGGATGCTGGGGGACTCTGATTCAACTTAAACCAGGAAGGGGTCTGGGACACGAGTTCCATAAAATGGTTTGACCTCATCGGTTAAGTCTGATACCACTTTGAACCAGGTTTATCTCAAGCTGGTTTTGGCCATTTTGAAACTGCTTTATGTGCACTGAACTTATGTTCTGTTACAGGTTTAAACCAGTTTCTGATAACTTAAACTGGTTTATGTGTAACTTCTTTCCGTAGCCTAACGGTTAGTTCCTCGATAAAGCCTCAGTTGTCTTCCTAACTGAAGATATCTGGCAACTCTACCTCTTTTCTTTAATGCCAGTAACTGCTCCTTATATAGCTCCTATAAAACTTTTTACTTTACTCCTAATGACTTGTAGTATATCTGTGTTGCCATTATATAATTTTGTGTTCCTGACTTAAAAATCAGTATAAATTACACTACAAGTACTCCGCCAATACTTCTACTTTCATATTTCATTCCATAAAACTCATCTTCTGAAAGTATTTGTTGTTGGATTTGTTGCAATCCAAATACATACATTTTTTAAAATTACATTTTAATTCATTTTTGTTGTCAGATGGTATGTTGCTGCTGGAAAATCCAAAGGGTGATAATATGCTGGATTTTACCAAATTTGTGGATGCTGTGTCCTGTATTTTCAATCTCAAAAATTCAAAACTGACCATTTTTAATGGAAAAACAGGTAAGATGCCAGTGAGGATGGATGCTGAGGGTGTGCATAGAGTAGTGATTGTTGATTTTAAAAGTATATATATGTATATTTATGAATTCCCATACCTTGGTATGTGTGTGTGGAATCTTCAAGAAAACTCCTAAGAAATGTCTAGTTTTCAAGGTTTGATTTTTATTGAGCATTTAAGAATATGTTCACAGCTTGTTTAAAATGGTTGAAAGTAATTCTACATGGTTTTAAATGATTTTTCTAAATGATGCTTTTGTTACTTATTCTTTTCCAATTTGTTTCTCTTTTTGAGTTTTTATTAGAGTGAAATTTGATCCATTGCAGGAAGCATTTTATTAGTTGAATATTATATTATATCATATCATGAGACAGTACTACGAAATAATTATTTAACCTGTGATTTTGCAAACACGGTAGTAGATGAAGTTAGAACTTAAATTGAATGCAAACTAAGTTTTCTTTTACTCAGATTCTTTGCTGCTTATGTTTTCACATTTTATAGCAGAATGGCTCTATCTCCAGACCAGAATCCTTTTGTAAGTTTGAATCTGTGTTTTGTTAACAAAACGAAATGTGAAGTGTACTAAGGTACATACTTAAATTATGTACAGAGCACGTTTAGTTCAGCAATCATGCAGAAATAAAGTGGTAGATGCAAGAGAAACAAAACACTGAAAAGTTACTATTAGTGACAGTGAAACCTTAACAAAAAAGCTGGTTTCTTTTCTTTTCCCTGAAATGAAGATTCTGTTGTATGATAAGATTTACTTTTCATGTTCTCTTATATTAGAATGAAGTATCAATCATTTGGCTGGCAGCACAAATTGAGAACAAGATACACTAGTAATCAAGCCAGTCAATGAATAAATGAAAGAAATAAAAAAAATATCTGTAGCAGATTAAAAAGTTTGATTAACAGGAATGGTAAATATTTTTATATTAATTCAGTGTTATTTAGAGACCTGTCAGGTTGAAACGTTGATGTTGAAAGCTTTAAAAAAAGGTCAGCATTTGAAATTAATATAGACATGGTGAGGTAGGCAATTCAGAGTTCAACTAGCATGAATACAAGACAGAATAATTGACAGAAGTTAATTATTATGGAATGCTTACTTAATCTGAAGTAGCTTGATCTGAACATTAGAAAATATTAAGAGGAGAAGGAAGCTGGAGGTAATAACAACAGCCTAATCATAGTGAATAGAAAATATGTACAATTGGGCTGGAATTCCTACACAGGTATTAAAAGTGGAAGAGTGGCTGCTTGCAGACATTAGAACAAACAAACAAAAAAAACTTGCACTTTACCAGAAGCAGTGCATTACTTTGACCCAGCTCCTCAGTGTCTGTATAGATTGAGCACTTCAGTGGGGCTTTTTGTCACTTTTATCTGAAGCTGATTAAATCAGGTATTGGATTAAATGCTTCAAAAAAGCCCCACTAAAGCCCCTGATCTATACAGATGTTGGGCAAGCTGGATGCAACTGATGTGCTGCTTCTTCTGGGCATGTGCTGGGCTCTGTGGGGGGGTGCACCAAGATTAAAGTAAAGCACCAGGTTTTTGAGGTTTGTTGTTTTTCAGTGTCTGGAAGCAGCCAGTTTGTCTGTGTATTATGTCATTTAAATTAGTAACTTTGCTTAGGTATGTTGTATGTCACTGTTATCCATGCACTTCTGCTTTTCTTTTCATAGCATGAAAAATTAACACTTTTAAAGGTAGAAGAATTTATTTGGTATGCCCACGTTATATAGATACACTACTGTTCAATATAGAAAAATTCAGTTCAGAGACTAACTGCTGGGAGAAGGGGCACCTAGGGCATCAGCTGTGGGCATCACCTTTGGGGAGAACAGAGGGTGCAAACAGACACTATTACTAGCAGCATGGCCATTGGCACTGCCCCATGTGCCACTGCTGCTCAAGATGCAGAGCTGCCCTTTTACCTCTGATATTGAGCATGCTCCTTTTTATCTTAATTTTCATGTTAATAGATGGGACTGTCTATAGAACCAAGATGAATGTTTCTGCTATGTAGAAAGAACATTGTTTTCCCTTCAGAATTTTCTACTTAAACCATCAAAGTGGGTATTGGTTTCAATCACTAACACAAATTTGATTGTGGAGAGAAAAAAAAATTGTACCCAATGGATTGGGAGTACACTTTTACCTGAGCCAGTAGGGAAAAGAAAATCCCTGTTCCCTTTAGATTATCTATAACTCCCTTTCTCATGAAAAATTTCTTGGCGTCTGACTGGGTTTAGTATAACATTATTAGCTCTTGAATACTTAAAGAGAGATTTTTATAAGTCCTTCTCTGTAGGAACAACCCTTGAGGCTTTATTGTTGACATCATGCCAGTTGCCTTTTAGGGCTGGGAAGTCAATATTAGACTGACCTCAGCAGGGTAGAGTGTTTCCTTTCCTTTCAGCAGCCAAATAGGCTATAAAATCCATTGCATCTCAACTTGGAAGGTTCCCAGTAGAGTTAATAGTTCAGCAGAAGATCTGGTTCTTTAGTAAATTTCAATTAGAAGCAGTTTAGAAAACCTGAAATGAATGAAGAATAGGGCAGGGGTCCTAATATCCAGTATGGGAAGAAGACAACTCCCTTTCTTTTTGCTGGGTCATTCTTAAGTGAGTTAGAAGAACCATAGAGGAGTAAACCTGGAAGGGACCTCCATAGGCCATCTCGTCCAACTCCCTTCCTGAGGCAGGAGCATGCCTATCCAAACCACCCTGTACAAATCCATTGTCTAACTTAGTAACAAAGCTACATAGTCAACCCTGACTTAAAGCCACAAGACATAACACTCTAACCTGACACAGGTGTCAAGCAGGGGGACCATGGCACCCAACATCCTGCTGCTGCATTGTTGTTAAAGTATGCTCAAGAGAGGGCCATGCTCCATACTGCAGAGGAAGGCAAACCCCCCCGCAGTCCATACTAATCTGACCATGGGGTAAAATTCTTTCCTGACCTTAACTGTGGCAATTGGTTTAACCCTGAGCAGAGGGGCAAGACCCTCGAGCCAAGAACCTCTGGGTTTAAACCCCAGCAGAAGCACCGGCCCATCTTAGTTGCAGCCAACCAATGGATAATGGTGCAGTGGTTCTGAGGAAGGTAGGGGAAAAAACCCTGACATATGTAGCTGCAGGAGGGGCGAAAAATTCTCTCCTGCTCCCATGTGGCAACTAGTAAAGACCAGAAGCATAGCAAATATTCATCATTATAGCATAGGTATAGGTAAAATTGTGGCTTTATCAAAGCACGTTTCTAGGATCTTGTGTTTCTTTCATTGGTTTCCAGGTCAATCAACTTCTGTAATAAAGTTCATATGCTTCCTGATTGGAAACATTTAATTTTTGGTTTGGATAATAGTTTAAAACTATTCAGTTCTTCCATAAACAAGGGATAAAATATATAAACTTTTCCCTGTTTGTGCATTATTTCAGTGCTGTGATTATGACATGCTTTTCCAGCCATTGCATGCCAAGGGATTCTGAATAACAGCACAAGCCACAGGATCAAAGCATCTCAACAGCATGACTTAGGTTTAGGAAGCTTTAGGTTTCATAGGTGCAATTCAGGTTTAGGAAATTATGTAAAATAATATGTTAATTGTTTGGGGAAAAAAGTTTTAAAAATCTTGTCACTTAATATTCCTTTCCTCTGTTTCTTTCAACACTATAGTCTTCACTATGTTCAGCTCCACTTTACCTGATTATTGTTATTGTACAGTTATTTTATAGACAAGTATATAAGTGCTTGTGTGTTTTTGTTCTGTTTTTTATAAACCTATTTTATGGATTTTTTTTATATCATCCCACTTACCTATTCACTAGGGCTGTGCAAAACAGCACCATTTTGTTTTGACTTCTGTTTCACCATTTTGATGGGACAGTGTTTTGTTCTGAGTTTTTAGTTTTGAAGCTGCTGCTCTGCTTCATTTTGTCAAAACTCTTCCTCTGTTTTTACATTTTGCCCATAGGCTATCACGGGAAGCATGAGCCTGCCTATAACTTTGTCATTTTTTGGCAGATTTGAATGAAAACAGCAGGGATGGTAGCTCCTTCTGAGGGCACGAAGCCTGCCAAGTTTCAAGGAGATAGGTGCAGGGGTTTCTGTGAAACTGCACCTCAAATTCCTGAAAGCAAAACTCGTGTGTGTGTGTGTGTGTGTGTGTGTGTGTGTGTGTGTGTGTGTGT
>NW_017728997.1:44173385-44174199 GCF_001723915.1 Gavialis gangeticus | reverse complement strand
GTGTGTGTGTTAGGGCACAGGAGGGTGAAAACTGCAAGTATGGTAGTCCCTGCTGAGGTCATGAAGCCTGCCAGGTTTCAAGGAGATGGGTGCAGTGGTTTCTGGGAAACTGCACCTCAAACTGCTGACAAGCCAAACTCATGAGGGGTGTGTGTGTTAAGGT
Organism: Gavialis gangeticus; assembly: GCF_001723915.1. NCBI lineage: Eukaryota > Metazoa > Chordata > Crocodylia > Gavialidae > Gavialis > Gavialis gangeticus. Next base: position 44,174,036 of record NW_017728997.1, on the reverse strand, counting down.
GTGCTGGGGCCTCTGTATGACACAGTAGTGTGCCCCGATTAGGTCTCCTCCTCCCCTACAGCCTCATTTCAGTCCACCACTTTAAATAACAACAGATGATAATTTAGTAAGCAGTACTGTAGCACCGGCAGCATCTCAGGCAGCTATCACAGAGCCCTTCTTTCCTTTCCTGCAGGAGCTTCTTCTCCAGCAGCTGTCAGAGAAGTCTCCCTGCCAGCCCCAGCCCTGGGGCTTAGATTTGCTTAGGGCCTTGCATCCTTGTGATCAGCTGATCTGGTATCTTGTAGTAGACCAACTGAATAGTTACAGAAATTTATCGTAGCAAGGTTTCGGGTTGAAAAACCCTTTTTCAGGCTGAGGAAGCACCTGCAGTTTGTGTGTGTGCTGTTCTTGGATAGAAGGAATAGTAATGGAGCCAGAGGCTGGCATGCAATGCAGACAAGAAAGCCAGTCAGTGAAAATGGAAATGGAGGCATCAGGGGGTGAGGGACAGGCTGGGGTGGAGGATGTAGCAGCCCAGGTAGAAGTGGAGAGGTACCTGGGAAATCAGATGTCCGGCAGGTTGTAGTGTGTCAGAATTCCAATGTTTATATTGAGTCCATGAGTTTGTGTAACTAGGAGGTTGAAGTGCGGTTCATAGGCTTGTCTGTG
>NW_017728997.1:44166376-44168385 GCF_001723915.1 Gavialis gangeticus | reverse complement strand
AGGAGGGTGATCCAGGCTGACCTGGACAGGCTCAGCAAATGGGCAGATGAGAACCTGATGGTGTTTAACACTGAGAAGTGCAAGGTTCTCCACCCTGGGAGAAAAAACGTCCAGCATCCTTATAGTCTCAGCAGTGCTACGCTGGCTAGCACTACAAAAGAAAGAGACTTGGGGTCATCATTGACCACAAGATAAACATGAGCCTTCAGTGCAATGCTCTGGCTAGTAAAGCGAGCAAAATGCTGGCTTACATCCATAGATGCTTCTCAAGCAGACCCCAGGACATCATTCTCCCCTTGTACTTGGCCTTGGTGAGGCCTCAGCTGGAGTACTGCATCCAGTTTTGGGCCCCACAATTCAAAAAGGATGTGGAGAAGCTTGAGAGAGTCCAGAGAAGAGCCATGCGCATGAACAGAGGTCAGGAAAACAAACCTTATGATGACAGGCTGAGAGCTATGGTGCTCTTTAGCCGGGAAAAGCGCAGGCTCAGGTGATCTGATGGCCACCTATAAGTTTATCAGAGGTGACCACCAGTATCTGAGGGAACGTTTGTTCACCAGAACACCCCAAGGGATGACGAGGTCAAACGGTTATAAACTGCTGCAAGACCATTTAAGGCTGGACATAAGGAAGAATTTCTTTAGTGTCCAAGCCCCCAAGGTCTGGAATAGCCTGCCATCAGAGGTGGTTCAAGCACCTACATTGAACACCTTCAAGAGTAAATTGGATCCTTATCTTGCTGGGATCCTATGACCCCAGCTGACTTCCTGCCATTCAGGCAGGGGGCTGGACTTAATCTTCCAAGGTCCATTCCAGCCCTAATGTCTATGAAATCCCAAGCAGCTAAGCTGATTTCACTTGGATCCTCACAACTCCACTGGAACCAGCAAGCCTCAGGCCTGTGAAAGACGTGATGGGCCTGGCCTTTCCCCAGCCAGGACTGTGTGCATGTGTGTGGTAGTTCGAGGTTATGGCACCTCCTACCCACCTTTCACCAGGGAGATCCTCGGTCTTGGCATTTCCTGGGGCTGTCACTCGGTCAGCAGTCCCACCAGGCCTCCTTACCCTGGCAGAGTGCAGTTTTAGTGGTCATGGCCAAGACCTGGGGCCTCTTCCTTCCCCATAGCCCCAGCTCATACCTCCAAGTTAGTCCTGGTGCAGGTGCTCAGCAGGGACATGTTCTTCTCCTGATAGCTGGTGATGCAGTGAGTGCTGCCTCCAGCTCTGAGAGGGGTGCATTAAGTGGTTTAAAAAAATGAAAAAAGGAAATAGATGCGCATGGTATATAGAGGGTGGCATTCATTCTGTCTGCACCTAAAGCCTGGGGAACCCCAGCAGTGGGAGGTTCACCTTGAGGAACTCCAGCTGCTCTACCAAACCAGGATCCAAGTAGGTGTGATGGGGTGTCACTACATCTGCAACAGTACTGAACAGCCCCTCACTTGGAATGCTGGTCGATGGATGGGACAAGTGTCCTTGGGCAACTGTAGCCAGATCCAGCCACATCTGCCTGTGGCTTGCCCAGTAGACCAAGGGGTCACACAGTAGTGGCTTCACATCTTCAGCCAGACAAGCAGCCCCCAAGGCCTGAGCGCCACGTGCCTGATGATGGGGTCTGGTGCTTCTGGACCCCACCATGGAAGCAATGCCCTTGGCCCACATTGGTAGTGCCTGTTGTGGAGGAGGAGACGGGCTGGTGGATGGCGTGCTGGCACGGGAGAGTGGATTCCGCCTCTTCCACATCCCCCTGTCTCCACTGTTCTGCCTCCCTGACTCTCTTCACCAGCGCCTCTGTCCACTGATTCAGGCTTTGGCTGCTGCATACTCTGCCCTTCACCCTTGGGTCACACATGGTGACCAGCATGTGGACCATACTGAAACTAGGTCAGCAGGCCCGGATGAGCTCCATCTGAGGGTACTGAAGGCACTGGCTGATGTCATTACGCAGTCACTGGCAAGCATATTTGAACACTTGTGGTACATGGGCCAGGTCCCGGAGGACTGGAAAA
>NW_017728997.1:44161053-44161376 GCF_001723915.1 Gavialis gangeticus | reverse complement strand
TACTGGTGAACAAATTAAGAGGCTGGGACTTGGATGATTACACAGTCTGGTGGATGGCAAATTGGCTAGAGGGTCATACCCAGAGAGTGGTCGTGGATGGGTTGGTATCAACCTGGAAGGACGTGGGCAGTGGGGTCCCACAGGGCTCGGTCCTTGGACCGATACCCTTCAGTGTCTTCATCAGTGACTTGAAAGAGGGGGTGAAGTGTACTCTGTCCAGGTTTGCAGATGATACAAAACTGTGGGGAGAAGTGGACACACCGGAGGGCAGGGAACAACTACAGGCAGACCTGGACACGTTGGACAAATGGGCAGAAAACAAT
>NW_017728997.1:44155597-44160755 GCF_001723915.1 Gavialis gangeticus | reverse complement strand
TTAAGGGCTTGCAGGCCAAGCCCTATGAGGAGAGACTAGGGCACCTGGACCTCTTCAGTCTCCACAAGAGAAGGTTGAAAGGTGAACTTGTGGCTGCCTGTAAATTCATCAAGGGGGTACAGAAGGGAATTGGTGAGGCTCTGCTCACCAAGGCGTCTCTGGGGGGTCACAAGAAATAACGGCCATAAGCTAGCAGAGAACAGATTTAGACTGGACATTAGGAAGAACTTCTTCACAGTTAGAGCGGCCAAAATCTGGAATGGGCTCTCAAGGGAGGTAGTGCTCTCCCCTACCCTGGAGGTCTTCAAGAGGAGGTTAGATAGGCATCTGAACCCAGCACTCTTTCCTGCCTATGCAAGGGGTTGGACTCAGTGATCTATTGAGATCCCTTCCAACCCTAACATTTATGAATCTATGAAACGCAAGGGATCAAGCCATTTCCTGATGCCCTCCTTCAGCTGCCTCACCAGTGCGTGCACATCTAGTGACAGCGGCTTGCCCCAGCCAGAAACATTGATCCCCTGGAAGTTCTCCATTTGCTCTGAAGTTCCCTCACTACAGGGATCACCTGGCTGAGGGTCTCGGTGGCCTCGAGGAAGGGCATGAGTACTACCAAGATCTGGGAGATGGTATCCCACTCAGCTCTGTTAAGGGGGCCTTCTGTTGCTCCACCAGCCTCTTAAGCATCAGGTATGTGGAGTTCCACTGAGTTTCCACATCCTGCATGATTTTGTGCTGCAAGATGTTCAGCTCTACTTGTTTGTCCCGCAGCATCTTGCCACCCTTGATGCTACAGTGGAAGTAGCCTGCCACCTTCCTGCATTTTGAAATGAGCTTGCTTGTGGTGCTGGCACCATCACTGGCACCCCTACCCCCCTTCAGGGTGTCCCTTACTATGAGGTGGAACTTGTGTGCCACACAGCAGATGCCATTAAAGTTGGCATCATGGACTGCCTTGACTATATTGGCCCCATTGTCAGTGACCATTAACCCACAAGTGAGCTCACCCTGCCCAACAAGCCACCCCTGCACCAAGCTGTTCATGGCCCCCATGATCTTTGTTGCTGTGTGGGACACATCCATCACCTTGGCTTGAAGGGGAGCCCACCAATGGCCTGACTGATTGCACCAGTGCCCTGTGAGGGAGAGGTAGGCATGATCTCCACCCTGGCTGCTCCAGATGTCCGAGGTAAAGTGTAAGGCCACCTGTGGACCTTCCTTGCACAGCTCCTCTCTCAAGTACTCGCTGCATGCCTTATACAGGGAGGGCACCACCGTCCTACTGCAGGCACTTGGTAGTATGGGGCCACAAGGCCCATGAGCCGCCTGAACTCTGGCTGCTCGATTTAAGGAGAAGGGTGGGCCATCCATGACAAGCACCTCCCCAGTGCTCTGGGTGATCTCGCTCGCCTTTGCAACGCACCTCCCTTTTCTGTCTACTTTTCCCCACTGTTCCAGGGTGGCCTGCCTCTGCTTTGGGGGGACAGGGGCTTTGGAGTGAGAGGGGGGCTTCCCTTTGGGCATGCTTCTGCTGGTGCCAGGCTAAGGAGGAACAAGGACAAGGGGTGGTGCTGTGGAGACGTATTAGCATCCCTGTGGTGCTCATGTGTTTTGTTCCCTTGCCCCAGCTGGTTTTGGCTCAGCAGTGCAGGCAGATAGCATATGGGATCATCTGCCAGCTCAAAATGATCCCAGACCACACTACCCACTTGCTTCCAGGGTGTGGATGCATGGGTGGATGCTGCTGCACTTTCCCCCTCCTCAGCAGGCAGAGGCACAGCAAGAGGAGGAGCAGACTCAGCTGCGGTGCTAGCCTCCACAACTTGTACCTCACCCTCCTCTGAAGTGTCTTCTGGGGAAGGAGACCTGGCTCTAGGGGAAACTTGAGGGGTGTGGAGCACAAACTCAGGTGGTTCCCCCTCCTTCCCCAGAATTTCCCTTGCTAGGGCGCTCAGATCCAGATCCAGTTCTTCATCTGGGACTGGAAGGCTCAGCATGGGAAGTGAAATGGGGGTTCAGGAAACTGTCATGCTCATGCTGCTGCTTGTTGTCATGGTGGTGGCGGCAGGGGTTATGACTGGTGCTCTTGGAGGGGATACAGACTCGGGCACAGGCAGTGGCACTGGCACTACTGCCCCCTCCTTGCTGCCTGTACTGGTAGAAGCTTCATGCCTGCTTGTCGTAGCAAAGAGGCTGAGTCTCAGTTTGCGGTGGGGACTTATACCTCTCCCTCTACCCTCTCTTCCGCTCCTCCCTGTTTCATAGCGTCTTGTCTTTGTCTTGGTGTGCTGGAAAATCTGTCTCTTCTTCTGTAATGTTATCTATCTGATTTATGCAACATATGTAGATATTAAGATAATTATATGTATGTGTATTTATGGAATGTATGTATGTTTGTATTTATGTAATAAATACTATAAAAATATAAATGTATATATGTGTGTTCACAAATTCTATATTATAATATGCAATATAATTATGCTGTGCTTGGAATGAAATGCACACTGTCAGAGAAAGCACAGATATGAAAAAAATCAAAGTAAACTAAACAAAAAGATGATTTTGGGGGAGGAATAAACTGAAAGGAATCAACTAATGAATATAATACAGTAAAAGCTCCATTAACCAGCACCTTATAAACTGGCATGTTCTGTTAACTGGTATGCCAGCTTGTAAGGTAAAGTGAAACCAGGAGTGCCCACCGTGGCACTTCCGGTTTCTCCGAGCCCCCCACGGGCCTGGGCAAAGCAGCCTGCGCTGCTGAGCCTCCATGGCCTGGGGCATAGCAGGCTGCACATGGGCCCCCTCCCTGTCCCTCAGGGCCCACAGGAGGGTCAGCAATGCTGCAGGTGGTTCAGCAATGCTACGGGAGGGGCAGCAACACTCTGGATGCAGCGGGAGAAGCGGTGGCCGGAAGAGGCAAAAACGCCTGTTTGGACCTCTCAATTAACTGACACGTTTTGTTATCCAGCACCCCCACATTCCTCATGGGTGCCGGATAACAAAGCTATTGTTTAATAAAATAAAAGGGTATAGAAAGAAAGCAAAAGGTATTGCTGAATCCCAATTGCTAGGCTAGCAAGTAGGAAATCAGTGGCAGTAGCCTTTGTTGTCTAACAACAAAGCTGCTGAGCTTCTGGAAGATAGCTCAGTAACTGACCCTGAGGCAGAAAGCAACCCTGTTCAAGCAATGCTGCCTTTTATGCTGTTTTTCCATCCGTCCCCAAGAGCACTGGGATTGGAAGGGACCTCAGGGAAGGATCACAGTCACTGGCCAGCTACACAGTCAATATCCTAGCAGTCCTTCTCCCTCCCTCTCCTTACTTTGTTTCCCTGCAAGCAAGCCCAGCTTCAGCTTCAAAACTCTAAACGTTTCAAAATGTTTCAACTGCCCTCATTTCATTTTGAGACTGTTTCAAAGACCTATGTTTCGTTTGGATTTCACTGTTTTGAGCTCAAAATGAGTCGAAACAGCATCGAAATGAAATAGCTGGCAAAATTTCACACAGCCCTACTATTCAGCTGTGTAAACATACAACATGCTGTTTTTAAGAGCATCTTCTAGTTTTTGTAGAAGTGCATAGAGCATTATTGTGTTTGAATATTTAGACTTTCAAGCATTTCATTTGCAGCTAGAATCCATCCCTTGAGAATTTTGGTAGACTTTTGAAAATGTGCAATATACTCAACTACTTTCTTCACATTTAAAATATATTTGTACTTACATTCTTATTTCACAACTGCATCAGTTTCCTAATTTTGTATGTAGGGTGGATCTAGAGGGTTGAAAATTTCCTAGTAGTTTAGGCAAGCAAGACAATGTATTCTGGAAGAACTAATCAAAACAAATTTGCTGGAGCCTGAAGGTCACCAGAATGTGCCAAGTATTTTTTTACTGAATATTTAAATGTTGACATATCTAGACAATTGAAAAAGTTGAGAAAATGATAAAGGCAGTGGTCGTATGATGCTGTGGCAAATGATAGTGTTCTAAGAGTCAAGCCTAGTTTTATTCTTTACCTTTACTCATGAAAACTATCATTTCCAAATAAAACAATGGAAGTTTGCATATTTCTCTTGTAGATAAGGCTGTTGTGAAGTATGTACTGTTGTCAAATAGCCTGCATGAAGTTTAGTTTAAAATGCATCATTCCATTAATCCCACATATTTTGAAATGAACAAAAAAGCCATTAATGTCAGAACATGGGAACTTTGAGAAACAAAACTGAAGATACTGCATCAGTACTAAGCTATAAGGGTCTTTGGAAATGTTATCATCTAATTCAGATTTGTGAAAGAAAAAGTCAGTCATATCTGTAGTGAAGTCCATTGACTTAATGTTCTTAATTATTTATCTTCTTCAGTAGTCTCATTTTACTGCAACAAAGATAGGGCTGGGGTGCTTTATTGCCTTAATGTCCAGCTTTCCAATTAGAGAGAGAGTTGGGAAAATACTTTTGCATCACTAGCATTATACCCACAAGTTGGAGATGAATCAAAATCTGATTGACATGGGAGTTTGGTCTCCTACAGTAACACTTGAAAGTTTCAGTGTATTCTCCTTTTTATAGGATATTCAGTTTGGGGAAAAAAATGCAAATAATAGGCCTGTGCAAAGCAGCTAGTGTTCACTTCGGATTCAGCCAATCTGGGGGACAGTGATTTGATTTGATGATTCAGATCACTGTCCTGATTTGATTCGGCCAAATCTGATTCAGAGATTCAGCTACTGCCAAAGCTCCAAATCAGCCAGACGCATCCCCCCCAGCTTGGCAATGACTGCTGTGCCTGCCTCAGCTCCTGCCTCTTTGGGGAAAAAAAAAAAGCCTTGACTCAGCAGGTGCTGCTGGGTGGGGGGTGAACCCTGCTGTCCCCCACTGCCCCACACTTCATGGGTCCCCCGTCCTGCCCCCTCACTCCCCCAGCCCCCCCATGGGTTTTCTTCTCACTCGTCACTCCCTCTGTTTTTTTTTCTTAAAGGGCCAGAGCTGGTCTGGGCAGGGCACCCATGGGGGGGGGTCAGAGGGCTCATGGAGAGCCCCCCATACAGTGGGGGGCAGCGGGGATGGCCCCCCTTCCTGGTAGCACCCAGTGAGTACCAGGGCTTTTCTTTGAAGGTCCAGGAACTGGGGCAGCCATGGGGGAGCAGGGGGGCTG
>NW_017728997.1:44151663-44155586 GCF_001723915.1 Gavialis gangeticus | reverse complement strand
TCCCCTTTCCCACCCCTAGTACTTACCAGCTCGGAGTCCGCTGCAGTTCCCTGCTGCAGCCACCGAGGACTGCCCGAATCATCAAACATTCAGAGAGCTTTGAATCACTTCAGACCTGTAAATTGGTCCCCTGATTCTATTCGGATTCAGAGATTCAGCCACCAAATCTGGCTGAATCTCCTCTGGATTGAATCGCCACCTGAAGCTTTGCACAGCCCTAGTAAATAGACCTTGCAGAATTTAAAAGGGTAATCTTTTGGGGCTATTTGTTAGAACAATTCTGGATATATACTGTCCTTTTATAGTGCTTACTTATGTCTGTTTTTATAAACATTTATTTTAATATTTATATACTGTAAGATTCTTCTACATCTTTGCAGTTTGACGTTAAATGCAAAAGTTGCAAACTCGGTTCTAAAACAGGTCTAAAGTATAAATTAAGGAAATGCTATCCTTAAAGAGGAAATTTTATTAGCTACTTATTTCAGAGTGTAGTTCAGGAGGTTAGTGTTAAATTTATAAAGTCCATAAGAAGTTGGTTCTGTTTGACTACATTACATAGTGAACTAAATACATCTAACAGGGGACTTTCAGGATTCCTGCAGAATCATTCAGCCAGTTTGGGGAAATGAATGCAAGTATCAAGAATATTGTCCATGATGAAGTCATTTTATTAGCTGTTTGTTTTTGCATTAATTGGCATTGGGAGCTTCAAAGGTGTTTCTTTTACTAATTGCAAAAATCACTTCTGCTTTCCAAAATGAAGGAATACATATCCATTGAGAAAGTAATGCTAAAAAGGAAAGCATTCCTATAATGGAAACAGCATCCAGAAAGATACTTATTGTCATTTAATCAGTTGAGCTAGATATTGGCTTTCTTGTAATGGCCTGACTGGTTTCATTTTTCTTTTCAGAACTGATGAACAAAACTGACTTGCTGAGTCTCAGTGGAAAGACTCTTTATGTGACATCAGGGTCAGCTCCTGCTTTGATCAACCCCCCTGATGCTCTTGTCTGCCAGTATATCAACTTGCAGTTAGTGAATATGAAACCACAAGGTACTGTATGTAGGAAACTGATAATTGCTTTTCAGTTACTGGTTGATCTGTTGTGATTTAAGTTTTGGATAGCACTGTTTGCTTAGCTCTATACATATTTGAATTAGTAAGGGGTGGTTTTTGTTCTTCTTCTTCTGTTATTTTTGTTCTACCTATGAAATAGATAAATGCTTTTTCACATATAATGCAGAAGCTGATTATTTCTTTCACTCTTTTTTTTTTAAAGCTGCCTGTGTCCTGTTTTTTGTAAAAAGGAGAGTAGAGACTAATTGAGATGTGGGGTGATGATCTTATTGGCATGTAAACACAAGTCTTTGGAAATTGTTCTCCTATGTCTGACTATCAGTTAACAAGTGCAAAACTTGTTCTAAAAGGCTGCACTTTTAAAATTGACTAGAAAAGGTCAGCTCTATTCAAAAATCAATTGTCATAGCTTATGAGAAATTGCAAGCGCTGATTAAAACGAATGTTAATTACTTTATCAACCTGGTGACTAGACTATAACTACACTTGTATAACTTGGTTGGATGTACATTAATGTCTTTTATATGGTCTCTACTCTTCATTGAAAAATAAGCTTTTTAGTAGTTCAATGTCTTAGTTCCTTGTACAGAATTTTGAACTATCTTATGTGGACCTGGATGCTAGCAGGGAGTGCTGATCAGGATGCAGGGAATCTGCTTGGGACAGTCTTTGCATAAAATAGTATGCACCCACCCAATGAAGTGGTTGGTGCTTTTCTTTGAGCAGTTATCTGTACTTCTGCTTGTTTCTTGCTGAAATATTTTTCAGTTTCCATAATCCATCTGCAGATACTGCAGCGTCCAGTTCCTAGAGAAGAAAATCACTAGTTAACTTCCTTCATTTGCTAATTTGTTAATAGAATCTAAAGTTAATGGCTATAGAGCCCCAAAAAACAGCTCTCCAGTCGTCTGTGATGGGTAGTTATGTGCAGTATTTTTGTTTTGGATGTAGATAAGTGAATGCTGTGGAAGAAACTGATAAGTTGAAAGGAAAAAAAAGTAAATGTGTCAGGATAAATGCAAATATGACGTGGAACTTTTTTTAAACCTCAAATGGTAATAATTTATTTCCATAGAGTGTCTGAAAGGAATAGTTGGAACTCTTCTCATGGAAAATCCAGTTGGTCAGAACGGCCTGACCTATCAAGGTCTTCTGTATGAAACAGCAAAAGTGTTTGGGCTCAGGAGCAGAAAGCTAAAGTTGTTCCTGGATGAAGCACAAACGGAGGGTAAGTTTCTCAGGAAATGTTTTGCCTGCATACTCTGGAGTTTCTGTTGAATAGCTGCTATATAATAAACTAGAATTCCAGGTAAAAGGTGAAGTCTTTGATGTACATTTCACTTTATTTTTCCTGCCAATTCATCTTCTGCTTAGCTTTTAAAAATCTTGAATATGCAAGTGTTTGCAGGATCTGGGCCTTGATGTGTTGAACAGAATTGAACTATCTGATTTTAGGTCTCATGCTGTAATTCCGGGTAAATTTTTTAGCTGAAGTAATTGTACTTATGCAAAGAGATGGCACTTTTCATTTAATATCATTTTGCAGACACTACAGTTAAATAGGGTGAAATGGCTAAGAATAGTTCTCTAAGAGCTTCTTTCTGTTGAATGCGAAAGACCAATCAGTAATGAAAATATTAGCTCCATGCTGATATGTTAAGTAAAAGGGAACTCTTTCTGCAGAGATAAAATAATGAATGTATATAATAAAAAGCTTTTCTCTAGTAACGTGTACATTATAGAAATTATTTGCCTGGGTAGGTGTGGGGGAGGAATGGAGGCAAAGAGTACATCAGCAAAATCTCAGAGTTGTACTGCTCTTGGTAAGTTTATACTTCTTTGGTGGGCATGACAGTCGTGTAACCAGTTAACTGAAACAATAGGAGTACCATCCAAAACATCTTGCATGTGGCAAGGTTTGAGCAGAAGTAAAATTGTGCAGCCAAAGGGGAAGATATAGAAAGGGGTGCAGGCAGCACACAATGCTGCCAGAATTAGTACTAAAAATGTAGTGATTTGGGTCTAAGTGCTAGCTACTATAGGGAGGTTGGAATTGTGGATCGGGATGTTGTCTTTTTAGATCTCGCTGTTTTGGGGACAGGACTTGGAAATAAACAGGTTTCCACCAGTAAACATAGATTTCATAGACATTTGGGCTGGAAGGGACCCCAGAGGATCATCGAGTCCAGCACTCTGCCCCAGGGGCAGGAAGTCAACAGGGATCACAGGATCCCAGCAAGATAAGCATCCAAATGTGTTTTGTTCAAAGGCATTCAAAGTGGGTGCTTGAACCACCTCAGGTGGCAGTCTGTTCCAAACCTTGGGGGCTCAGACAGTGAAGAAGTTCTTCCTTATGTCCAGCCTGAATCGGTCACAGTGGATTTTGTGACTGTTTGATCTTGTCATCCCTTGGAGGGCTCTGGTGAACAGTCATTCCCCCAGATCCTGATGAGCACCCCAATTACACTTATAAGTGGCCACCAGATCACTCCTGAGCCTGTGCTTTTCCAGGATGAATAGCCCCATTGCTCTCAGCCTGTCATCATAAGGCCTGTTTTCCTGACCACTGATTATGCGCGTGCTTCTCCTCCACACCCTCTCAAGCTTCTCCACATCCCTTTTGAATTGTGGAACCCAAAACTGGACGCAGTACTCCAGCTGCGGCCTCACCAAGGCCAAGTACAGTGGGAGAATGACATCCCAGGATCTGCTTGAGAAGCATGTATGGATGCAAGCCAGCGTTTTGCTTGCTTTACTAGCCACAGCATCACACTGAAGGCTTATGTTCATCTTGTGGTCAACCATGACCCCCAAGTCCCTTTCATCTGTAGTGCTAACC
>NW_017728997.1:44149995-44151546 GCF_001723915.1 Gavialis gangeticus | reverse complement strand
GAGTCTGTCCAGATCCACCAGGATCACCCTCCTATCCTCAGGTGCGGATGCTTTACCCCAGAGTTTGGTGTCCGACTTCCTCAGTCTTTCCTAACTGAAATGACTTGCAGGAAGCTGAATTTTCTTGAAATGCTCAGGTCAAAGGAAATACTGTAGCATAAATTAGAATTATATCAAGTGACATGCATGCTTTTCTTTTCCCAATTTGCCACACTGTTTTAAAATATTCATTAGCTATCCCTTGTGTAGTTATAGAGTACTTTTACTGTAATTCATTTATGATTTCCTTAAGCCAGTGTTCAAAGTACTGCACTCCATTTGCTGCTAACTACCAAGTTTTACAGCACAAAGCTTTTCCTGCAGAAAGTATCAGTGTATTTTCTTTAAGTCAAATGTCAGGAGTGCTTTAATTGTATCAAGGGAAATATTTTATTTTTTGTGTTATTTTGGAGTCCATTTTGGGGGAGACTATAACATCAGTGTTGCCTGCTTGTTTAATTCTCCTAATCACTCTAAATTTACTTACATCAACACCCAAAAAGCAAACGTGCTAAATGGGTACTTTGCGTCAGTTTTTCAGCAGTCCTGTGGGACGCCCCTGCCCACTGTGGGTCAGTGAGGCCCAGGTGAGGGAGATTCCTTACCCTCCATCAAAGCTGACCTCATGAAGGAACACCTTGACACGCTGGATACCTTCAAGTCAGCTGGCCTTCATGGTTTACACCCAAGGGTACTCAAGGAGCTGGCAAGCATCATAGCTTAGCCCCTGGCACAGATCTTTGAGAACTCCTGGTGCTCTGGTGAAGTGCCTGAAGATTGGAAGAAGGCCAATGTCATGCCTATTTTTAAGAAAGGGAGGAAAGTAGATCCAGCAAACTACAGGCCCATCAGCCTGACCTCTATCTTGGGAAAGGTCTTGGAAAAGATTATCAAAGAAGCCATCCTTAACAGGCTAGCTGATGGCAATATCCTGAGGGATACACAGCAGGTAGGTCTTGCTTGACCAATCTCATTTCCTTCTACGACCAGGTGACCTGTCACCTAGACAAGGGGGAAGAGATTGATGTCATGTATCTCGACTTTAAAAAAGTCTTTGATCTGGTATCCCATGATCACCTCTTGGTAAAACTGGCTGCCTGTGGCCTCGACCTCACCATGATCTGCTGGCTGGGGAATAGGCTTCACAATAGGACCCAGAGGGTGGTGGTTGATGGAAATCGATCGTCGTGGTGCTGTGACCAGTGGGGTACCTCAAGGCTCTGTCCTAGGGCTTATACTTTTTAACATCTTCGTCAATGATGTAGACGTTGGTGTCAGAAGCGGGCTGGCCAAGTTTGCCGCTGACACCAAACTCTGGGGTAAAGCATCCACACCTGAGGATAGGAGGGAGATCCAGGCAGATCTTGACAGGCTCATGAAATGGGCAGATGAGAACCTGATGGTGTTCAACACCGAAAAATACAAGGTTCTCCACCTTGGGAGGAAAAACCTGCAGCATGCTTATAGGCTCGGTAGTGCTACTACGCTGGTTAGCACTACAGATGAAAGGGA
>NW_017728997.1:44137971-44144995 GCF_001723915.1 Gavialis gangeticus | reverse complement strand
GTGATGCTGCAGCTAGTAAAGCGAGCAAAATGCTGGCTTGCATCCACAGATGCTTTTCAACCAAATCCTGGGACATCGTTCTCTCATGGTATTTGGCCTTGTTGAGGCTGCAGCAGGAGTACTGCATCCAGTTTTGGGCTCAGCAATTCAAAAAGGATGTGGAGGAGCTTGAGAGAGTGCAGAAGAGAGCCACATGCATGATCAGAGGTCAGGAAAACAGACCTTACGATGAGAGGCTGAGAGCCATGGGGCTATTCAGCCTAGAAAAGCACAGACTCGGGGTGATCTGGTGGCCACCTATAAGTTTAACAGGGGTGTTTACCAGGATCTGGGGGAATCTGTTCACTAGAGCCCCCCCCCAAGTGATGATAAGATAGAATGGTCACAAACTCTGCCGCAGCCAGTTCAGGCTGGACGTAAGGAAGAACTTCTTTACTGTCCGAGCCCCCAAGGTTTGGAATAGACTGCTGCCGGTGGTGGTTCAAGCACCCACTTTAATGCCTTCAAGACTCATTTGGATGTTTATCTTGGTGGGATCCTATAATCCCTGCTGACTTCCAGCCCCTGGGTGGGGGGCTGGACTCGATCCTCTGGGGTCCCTTCCAGCCCGAATGTCTATGAATCAGGATCATAAGCAGGATAGACTTTAGTACCAGGCCATGCAAACCAAATGCCAATTATCCTAAAGACATTTTCTAGAACTGATAAGAGCTAATGCTAAAAATAATAATTTTCTGGATGAGGTTAATGGATATAGAGAAAATAAAGTTACTATTAAAGTACTGTAGCAGACATAAGAACAAAATATACCCAGTAGGGCTGTGCAAAATGGCACCATTCCATTTTGCCTTGAGTTTTGATGTTTTGACAGAACAATGTTTTGTATCTAATTTCATTTCAATTTGAAACAGCTGTTCCGTTTTGCTTCTTTGAAACAGTGAGGGTGTTTTGACTCTGTTTTGACATTTCACTAGATTGGCCAGGGATGGGAAGTCAGCCCAGCTGGACTGACTTCCCATCCCCAGGGCTCTGGTTGAAACGTTTCAACTTTCAAAACATTGCGACTCGCTTTGTTTTATTTTGAGGCTGTTTCGAAGTCCTTTGTTTCATTTCGATTTTGCTGTTTTGACCTTGAAATGAGTTGAAACAGTGTCGAAACGAAACAGCCGGTGAAATATCTCACAGCCCTGATACCCAGCATGTACGGCTTTCATAAATGAAAAATGAGGCTGTATATGAAATATTGTTGACTAGAGAAATGCTGCCACTTGGTAGCAGTTGATGCTCTACTTTATTAAAACCCCAAGTGTTTTTCTTGCTTTTATCAATAACTGTTGCAGGACAGAGAGGCTTCACAGCAACAGATAATTTGTGCAAATGCCCAGATAATTATTAAAAGAAATTACTGACTAAAAGAATGAAATAATTGATAGATGTAGAATAATATACATTGATTGGATTCTGGTCATGGAGGGAAAAACCTTTCAGTTATAAAGAAAGTCATTAAGATATTTTTCTATGGAGCTAAAACAAACAAACAAACAAAAAAAACCCAGAAAATGTTCTTAAGGGTAAGTAAAGTGTAAATTTACATAAGGATAGTCATACTGTTCATCAGCAAATAGCTAAATCATAATTATGTGTTAGATACTCTTAATATGCTGTGTTATCTTGTAAATACTCTGTTCATATTAGGTCTTGTTGCCTTTGAAGAATTGTTCTAATTGCACCGAGTCTCAAGAGAGACAGGACTGTTATTTGCGTTACGGTTCCTTTGTATAGTTAGCATGTAAGATGGTTACGGTTCTGATGCCTCAATTTAAAATCTTGCTTACTTTTTTCCATCTGTGTAATCCTTCAAAATAGGCTATGAAACCATATGCCTCTCTGAACCAGTTACGCTAAGATGCCAACCTACCCTACCTGCATCTTTTTAATAGATGCAATTCAGAAAGTGATTATGTAACCTCATCTGTCATACTATAAACTAGCAAACTGCCCATCAAGAATGATGGGGAGGGTGGGAGGGGACAGAGGTCTGCATCTGGCCTCCCCCCGCAACACACACGCACGCGCGCGCGCGCATCAGGCTGGGGCTGCAGCCACTCTCCTTCCAATTCAGGCTGGGGCCAGGGCCATTCCCTCCCCCGCCACCCCCCGGCCACTTTGGGCTGAGGCCAGGGCTGGGCCTGCTCTCCACCTCCGCTTTGGGCCATGGCCCGCGATGAAAGTTGCAGCAGTTGCAGCGGAGGTCACAGCCACGGTAGCGGTCGTGGCCGGGCACAGCCACTAGTCACCCCCCCTTCCCTTTCCACTCCCCTCCCTTCCTTCCTCCCCTCTTCCCTGGGACCTTACCCTCCCTGCCGGCTGTTGGGGGAAGTGGGGGTCCGGCCCCTCAGTCCCCCTCTGTCATGGTGGTGCTCCACCATGTGTCTGTCTGTCCAGAGCACTCTGAGGCAGCCAATCAGAGTGTGAATAAAGCGTTATGAACAGACAGGCTAAGTCTTTTATAATATTAGGATACTTTAATTGGATTACCTGCAATTGGAGTATATTTATTTTGTAAATGAAATATTTACATGTAAAAGTCCACGAGCTGCCTTTCGTTTTTGGTAAATGTTGCTTGTGCTGTTTAGGATGGCACTTTTGTAAAATATTTTAGCACAATCAGTATTTACCATTTGTGTAAATTAATGGTAACCCAGATTACTTTCTAGTTTTTAATTTGTCTCTTCGCTTTGTTCCTGTGCATATGTCCTTAGAGCAGTGATTCTTAACCAAGATGCCTACAAGTTCCTTTTAAAGTGCTGTGCCATATTAGCCCTGTTCAATGTAGTTCCTGCCACTCAGAAGTTGGACAGCTCCCCTGTGGGTTGTTTGCAGGAGTAAGGGGATGGGGGGAGGGGACAAAAGAAGGTAAATGAGAAAGTTAAATGGGATTCTGAGATACAGAAGCATACCCAATACCAATTAGCACTTTTCAGATGAACTTTTCAGAGTAAAAGTTTTAAAAATAAAGTTTCAAGCTGAAACATATTTGGAGTCTAGTCGTCATTTACACACCTTACAAAATCTCCACATAGTTCTTTCTGGTTAGCTATGAATTGGCAGCAAGCCCAAAGCTAAAACAATAAAAGCATTGGGAGCCAGGATTGTGGTACAGTAATAAATTATATCCATCAAGTACTTGCACCCTGTCCAAATATAGCCAGTGTTGTGTTTTATCTGCATGGATTTTGCTGTCCAATGTAACACAGTTTGCAGGACCCTGATGTCCATTTGTCACAAATATTTGTTTAAAACTATTTGAAGTATCCTTAGCAACATAGTTACTGATATAGTCATTGCTGAGATGGTAAGGGTTGAAAAATGGTCTTGTGTCTAAGTGAGCTGTCTATTCATTGTTGTTTTCTCTAGCCAATGTGTAGAAGGGGGCCTGGAGATTAGAGGCACATTTACTTCTAAAAATCATGCCCTTCATGGGAGCAAAATGGAGAAAGATCTTGCCTGTTACTTTTTTTGCAGTTAAAACACATTATCTCATAAATAACTAGCATTGTCTCTGAATTGACATTTTAGGAATATGTTTGATTCTACGTCCGTGTCGCTCACTTGTTCCCAACAAAAAAAATTGTTGGTAACATTTACCCATCAGGCCATGTCATGCTATATGAAAATAGTATAAAAAACTGCTGCTCTAGAAGATAGCTTATACATAAAATATACTGTCAGCAATCTGAATCATATAGGCCCCTGGCAGATGTTAACATAATGATGCCATTGGGATCTGAAGAATTTTATGCCTCATCCAAAAAATTGTGAGTCTTGCTGTGCCACATATGTATCACAGAATGTGTGATATTTGTGATGGGGCATAAAAGTACTCGGATCCCAGTGGTGTGACTGCCAGGGCCAAGGACTGCCTGTGCCTGAATCCGATGCTCAGCACAGGACATGCAGCCCAGCATGCTTAATGGTTAAAAGCTGAGGCACTGTGACCTAAGACTGGAGAGCTTATCTTGGGTTCCTGAACCCCAAGTTTTTAAATACTACATATGCAGTAGAGGCATGGGCTGTCCACTACTCCAGAGCAGGTCTTACTCCTGACACCAACTAAGTCTTCCTCGTCTGAATGCTGGTCATAATTGTCTTCTATCACCAGATTTCCAGTTCCTCTGGTGCCTATAAGCTGTAAGTTAGAGAGCAACACTATATAGACTAGCTGATAGACCCCAGTCTTTGGCCTACAGAGTACTCTGATGCCAGTGTAGCCATGTTGGCATTGGGATTTCCAACAACTGCTCCATGGTCAAGGGGTCTGTTGAGATCAAGGACCTCTTCTGAGGGACATTTCTGCTTTTCCCAGGTTGTCACGGCTAATTACTATTAATAGTGAGGGTTGGAAGAATTGAGACCCATTCTCCCCCTGTGGAACTTTGGTTCAATCAGCACTCTGAGTCTTAGCAGACATAGGGGACTTTTAAGAACTCATGATGACTGTGACACACTCACTGAAAACTTCCTTGCAGGTGATATGAGAAGTCGCATTACCTCATATTCCACCACAGCCTAAACTACTCCTCTAGCATCCCTACATAACTGATATTTTCAGGGTCGCTACCTGGAGTCCGTTCATACCTTTCTGAAGCATTGTGCATGCCTCTAAAGGCGATGCCAAGCTCTGCAGAGCACTACTGTGTTTGCTGTTTGCATAGAGGCCTCCAAAACCCCACTATCTGGTATGTGGATGCTATTTTGGAGTCCCCCACAAGTGAGTAAATGAACAAACAACTTGAAGGAGAAAAGGGTATTATCTTTCAGTAACTGGATTTCTTTAATATGTCTTGTCCATATACAATGCATACCAAACCCAGCAACACCAGAACCATTGAATAGGCCAGCAAAGAGAAGAGTTTGAATGAGGAAGTTACTGGGGAGTTTACCCAGCCACTTTGTTCACTGGAAGGAGGAAGAAGGAATTATTTAAAGAAGTAGCAGCAGAAAAGAAAGGAGTTAGCAGGAGAATCAACCAAATGGCTAGAGGATTTTGCAGTGCCAAAACCTCTGCCACTCCCAGTTCTTCCTCTGCTTCTACCTGTGTGGGCTTTGTCCAGGCACAACCACAGACCATCAAGTCTTTCACCCAGGTTCTGGTTTTGCTTTGTGGGGACTGCAGCCTGCATGTCCCTACTAAAAACAGCCAGATGGGGGAAGGCGTGCAATGTGAGAAAGGGGCCTCCAGGTTGATTCTCTCAGGAGTCAGGTAACGGAGCTTCAGAAAGAGGTGAATAGGCTCCAGACCATCCATGAGTATGAGGCCTTATTGTTGTGGCATTCCCCAGGGCTCTGTTCTCGGACCTGTACTCTTCAGTGTGTTTATAAACAATCTGGACTCTGGTGTTGGAAGTGGACTGGCTAAGTTCACTGATGACACCAAACTATGGGGCAGTGCAGTCACCCTAGAGGATAGGCTGGCAATCCAAGCCAACCTCAACAGGCTTACAGGGTGGGCAGATCAAAACCTGATGGCATTCAACACCTGAGAAATGCAAGGTGCTCCATCTCAGGAGGAAAAACACACCATACTTATAGGCTTAGCAGTACCACACTGGCTAGCATCACAACTGAAAGAGACTTGGGGATCATGACTGACCAC
Organism: Gavialis gangeticus; assembly: GCF_001723915.1. Lineage (NCBI taxonomy): Eukaryota > Metazoa > Chordata > Crocodylia > Gavialidae > Gavialis > Gavialis gangeticus. The sequence continues at coordinate 44,139,339 of NW_017728997.1, read as the reverse complement.
AAGATGAACATGAGCCATCAATGCAAATGCCACAGCCAGCAAAACAAACAAAACTCTGGCTTGCATCTACTGATTCATCTCAAGGAAGACCCAGGAAGTCATCCTTTCACTGTACATGGCCTTGGTGAGACCATAGATGGAATACTGTGTCCTGTTCTGGGCTCCGCAATTCAGAAAGGATGTGGAAAAGCTTGAGAGTCCAGAGGAGAGCCGCATGCATGATTAGAGTACAAGAGAGCAGGCCTAATGAGGACAGGCTGAGAGACATGGGACTCTCTTCAGCCTGGAAAAGTGTAGGCTCAGCAGTGACTTGATGGCAGCCTATAATTACACAAGAGGTGTGCATCAGGAACTAGGAGAATGTCAGTCCACCAAGGCACCCCATGGGAAGACCAGGTCCAATGGTCATAAACTCGTGGAAGACCGTTTTAGGCTGGACATAAGGAAAAACTTCTTTACTGTGGGAGTCCCCAGGGCCTGAAATAGATTCCCCCCAGTGGTGGTGCAAGCACCTACTCAGGCACCCAAGTGTTTTTTTGAAAGTATCCAATCTTGCTGGGATCATTAGATCCCTGCTGACTTTTCCTGCCCCTTGGGCAGGGGGCTGGACCCAGTGATCTTGCGAGGTCTCTTCCAGCCCTAATGTCTATGAAATCTATGAGTAAAGATCGCTTTAGGCTAGACCAAAGGAAAAACGTCTTTACAAGTTGTGCCGAGGGTTTGGAACAGGCTCCCTCCAGTGGTGGTATAGTCACTGACCCTGGCAATCTTCAAAAAGTGTCTTGACACCCATCTTGCTGTAGTCATCTGATCCCAGCAGTCTTTCCTTTCCAAGTGCGGCAGGTCTGGACCCAATGATGTGTAAGGTCCATTTCAGCCCCTAACAACTATGAAACTGTGATGGGATCCAATGTGTGATTGTGTGGCCTCCAATGTGTGATTGTGGGATCATTAGATCCCATCACACCTTTGGTGGCCCCATGGCTGTATTTATATGAGTGTCTGGGAATTGAACCCAGCTCTTGTGTGGCAGACGGGGATTCTACCACTGAACCATAGGGGAGTCCCCAGCTACATGTGCAAAGAAGCTATCGCACAATAAAAAGCTCCAACCAGCTATAAAGTTAAGCCTTGAAAATGTGTTAACTTTTTAACTGTTTGCTATTGAGCTTTAATTTGCATGTGTAATAGGATCTCTCCTATGGCTGGGAGCCCGATCAGCTGGCAGGGTTCCCAGCTCCAGGGGTGCACCAGGCCCAGCATGAAACCCACCGCTAGGAATCACAGCAGCCATGATCCCTAACTTGGGGGGGGGGGGGGGGGCAGGAACGGCCCGGCCCCGCAGCCAACGCAGGGCGGGGCCCTCAG
>NW_017728997.1:44131599-44137864 GCF_001723915.1 Gavialis gangeticus | reverse complement strand
GTGCATGGAACTGCCAGGCCTGCATGCACAGCCAGGACTGAGTCATCAGGCCTGAGACCTGTCTGGCATAGGTCTCAGTCCAGTGAGTCCGGTCAGGCACAGGGCTGCATGTGTAGTAGGCAGGAAGCATGATTGTGTGGATTATACTTTGGATCCAATCATGCCTTTACCTGCATGTGTAAAGAGAGTCCCAAAGTTGGCAGCTGCTGGGGCTGAGAGTCTCCTCAGTTACGGGACTCCTAGCCCCAGCTGGACATGGTGCACCCCTATGGCTGGGAGCCCCATCCACTGACAGCATTCCCAGCTGCAGAAGAGACACCATGTAGAAGAATGAATGCAAATGAATGTCTGAGGTCCTGGACAGATGTAGTATTTGGAGTGCTCAAAAAACCTTTGAAGCACTCCAGGTAGCAAAGGTATGGATGAAGAAGCACTTCAGAAATGGTCTAAGTGTTTTAAAAACGATCCTCAAAAAATAAGGAACAGCATTGAAGCACTTCTTTGGAAGTGCTTCCTGAAATGTCTGTGCAATCTATGGAGCATGCTAGGGATTGCATTCTACGGTGCTCAACCACAGAGTGGTGGGGAGACGCACGGAACAACCGGTGAGCCTTCTACTGTGCGCCCTGCTGTCCTTGTTAACTTCTGAAGTCCAAGAGGCATGTAAGGAGTTTTCTCTCCACATCCCTGGCTGGAAAGTAGGAAACCCTGCACACCTCTGTCATGGTTCTGGCATAGCACTAGGGGATGACGGACAACCAAGCAACCCCCTTATTTTTCCTTCACTGGAGAGGACTGCTGCTGCATGCTAACACAGTGTTTGTTGAAATTATGGGCGCTGACAGATGCGGGGGGGCTGGGGGGGAACTCACTCTACTGGAAGCAGCTGTGTGTTACTTTGATCCTGCTCTGCAGCATCTGTGTAGATCAGGTGCTTCAGTGGGGCTCTTCGGTGCTTTTATCTAAAACTGACTCAATCACCTATTACACAAAAGCACCAAAAAGGCTCCACTTAAAGCACCTGATCTATACAGATGTTGGTAAAGCTGGGTGCAGCTAAGGCGCTGCTGCTTCTGGGTGTGCTCTGGGCTCGGCACAGGAGCGCACCAAGTATATAAAGTAAAGCACCATTTTGTTTTGTTTTGTTTTTGTCCACATCTGCAAACAGCCTGTTTAGTTAGTCTGTCAGTTCTAGCGTGTAAGTAATAATGATCAAAGAAGAAATAGAATTTGGGGACTTTAATACTATTCAAATAATCAGGTTCTGTTTGGCCAGAAGGATTCTCTTACCACTTGTAAAAGTCTGCTTTCCTGGCCAGTTTCATTATATTGTTGTACTTCAGATACCTCATGACATATCCCATTGTAACATCATCTTGTTCAAGCAAATTTAACCACATAAAACTTCCAGGACCTAAAGCTTTGACCTGAAACGTGGTTTGAGAAGCATGTGGGCTTTTCTTTTACCCAATGTTAGTTTTTTCCACATTCTAATGGTACCTAAATGATGGCATCTAAAATGACAATTTAAAAAAGCTTGCTACTCATCAGTGTTTAACCTTTAATTTGATAATTGCATTGTCAGGACATGATTTAACTTCATCTTGTTCCAGATGCAGTTTGGGTTGCATAAAGAAGACTATCTAAACATGGAAGTAAGAGGGTTTGTAATGTTTTGCTATACAAAGATTACTAATTTTGTTCCATGTCCTCTTTTGTCTTTTGTTTAGAGATTACAAAAGACACCTCCATGAAGACACTGAATATGAAGACTGTCTATGTTTATGTTATACCAACAACTGCCGAATGCTGAGAATTCCATATTTATGAATGAGCCTATGTAGACCTCTTTTTTTCACAGAAGAGAAATCTTATTTAAATTAGTATACTTTTTAATAAACATCCAAGTTGTGTACTGTACTTTCAACATCTTCAATTGTATACTGAAGATGTTTTCTACCAGTGCATGTCTAATATGCTGCTTTTGGTTTCAAATACAATTTATTTTCATTATGTTATAAGATGCTTTAAAAGTTTTTCACAGTAATGTCGGATCTTAACCCTGGATATCTATGCAGTAACTTGCCTGAAAGAGATGGGACTCTAGTACCTCAGTGATGCCATTCTCAGCCTGTCCTTTATACAGAGACCACCTTTAGTTTTCTAAATCATGGCTCACACACAAGGATCTGTGATATCTACTATGTTCTGATAGCTTTGAAGCTAATTAAGGAAGTGTTATCCAGTTTTGTGACTTCATACCAATTGGGTTTTCATAAGGTTTGTGGCATTGATGAAAATCATTCTTAATTTCAGAAACGTTGAACAATAAATTTGCGCTTTCTCCAAGACCATATTTTCCTGAGTTTGTTTAATATTTTACTTTCCCAAACCTTAGAGAGAGAGAGTACTTCTGAATTTCTCGGGAAACACAAGCAGCTAAAAGAACATTGAAACTAATAGTTTTCATAACTGGGTTATTATAAGTGTTTTGGTTGTGATGTTTACAAGTTCTTGGTTTGTGTAGGCATATATAGCTGGCACTCTGCATGCACGCACACTGAATTTAGTAACATAAGTTAATAAAACAACTACTTTGAACTTTCAGTGCGTCCAAGGATGGAGAGGCCAAATAAATCTAACTAGTGACCTTGCTGGTTTGGTGGCAGACTTTAGATTCATATTCCAAGCATACTGTATTTACTTGTGTACTACACATGCTTTTCCCCTTAAAATCAGCTTTCCAAAATTGATGTACATGTCTTAAGCAGGGAAGCTCATTTTTCTTCTTCACTGGAACAGAAGCATGGAGACGCTGTAGTCCCATGGTTCGCACTTCTCTCTGCCCCAGCAAGCAGAAGGGGCAGAGTCCAGTGGTAACCTTCTCATAACTGCTAAGGATTTGGAAGTAGCTAATGGCTGAGAAATGAAAAGCTGCTACCAATTCCTTAGCAGGTATGAGACTGTTAACACTGTAGCTTATGCCTGAAGTAGCAGTTGAGCTACGTGAGAGAAAATGAGCTGCTGCATGCAGTCAGCCAGGACTCTGGAAGCCATTCTTTTTCCACGCCTCCCCACAGTCTGCCTTCCAGAAACAACCTGCATCTTAGGGGTGTGCAGTATGTGAGAAAACGTAGTGTTTTATTAGCTCTCAAAGCTTTAAGGAATTAAAATAGTTGCTTGAGGAATTAAAATAGCTGCTGACATTGGGTAAAAAGAAAAATCTAAAATTAGTAAATTTCTAACTGACACACACACACCGGGTAATGAAAATAATAGATGTCACCTTGAGTGGAGAAAGCTTTTTGGGTTTTTTTTAAGGCTGGGATTTTCAAAGGAACCAAAAGGAAGGTAGGTGCCCAAATCACTGAATTTCCTGACATTACTTATTGTTTTTGGCATGTGGAACAACCCTGGATTCTTTATTGCTGGGTGTAAGTTCCAGTCAACATCCTTTTACCTTACTCATTCCCCAAGAAGAAAGCTAAGCAAACTGTAAACAAGCAAGATTACAGAGACCATTTCATAAGAATAACTAGGAATCTGTTAAAATTCTTTTTCATGGTACTCTCCATTTTCATTATTATGCTAAGTACAGATATAAAATAAGGTTTTTCCTTTGATTTATAGTACTACTAGAAATATATATATCAGTGTTTTGTTGCTTGCTTTTCATTAGTGGGACATGCAGAATTCACTTGAACAACTGTCCAGCGCTATCAATTCATTTACCTGTAATGTGATAAAATCCTTTAAATTTCCAGTATCCCATGAATAACTAGGAAAGCATGGTTCAGTGCCTAGCTGTCTTCCTTTAAGAAACCTTTCTTATCTCTTAATTGTGATCTAACATGAAAATCAAGTAAGGCTTTAATTTATGTGGACATGTTTTTTTGCACACAAAGTAATACGTTCTAGTTATGCCTTTTGTGAAGATGAAATTGCAAATTCCCAGCTAATGATGCTTCAACTTTTATAGCAAATTAAACAAAAGCTGTGTAAAAGATTGAAATTTAACTTTATTATTCATGAGGTGAGGAATCCATTCTAATGACAGTTTTTAGAAAGAGAATGTTATTGCTTGCATTTTTAAAGCTATTTGGGGTATAGTCAATTATTTAGCCAATATTAATAAATGATAAATGGGTATGACCTGGCCATCTTTTTAAAAATGCAGGGTATGGACTGGCAGAAAAAAAACAATTTCCGACAGAATCTTTACCCTTTTGCAGAATTGCACATGATGCTGATTATTGCCAAAAATCAAATCTACTTTCCTGAAATTTAGTATCTTCTATGGGCTAAATCTATTAATCTCCAAATAAACTGTTGCTAAAATATTCTGCCTAGACCTACTGTAGAAAAGCAGCTGATGCATTCCAAAAATGAAAACAGCTGGGTTTTTTTCCTTTGCTCTGAAATAACAGAAGTGTAATACACCATGGTGTTGCACCATTACAAGCAGGGCTTGTTTGGTGTTTCAATAAAATTTATCTTTAGAGCTAACTGGTTTGGCTAAATCATTTTCTTGTGGGGAGGAGGGTGAGGTGGGCATGTTTCATGTGTGCCAATATCACAATAGAAATATCTTTAGCGTGTGCTAGTTGTACATTTTCACAAAAATGTTGAAACCAAATGCCTACACCTTAACTAAGTACCACAGCAATGGCTGAAAGCCATGTTAGCAGCAACTGTACTTTTTCTCTTTCCATGCCTGAACTTGGCCTAGAGGATAAAGTATGAAGTTAGATGGAAGGCATCTCCACATGTGCTGTCTTCCTGCTGGAGGAGATTGTGGCCATCCTCAATGCCTGAGGTTTCTGGAGAGGGAAATTCTGCTTTGATTAGCTCTTGGGAAAGAAGAGGCTTCCTTTTCAATGTGAGGTGCCAGCTGCCAGACCGGCTGGGGCTAAGGCTCCAGTACCTGTCACCAAACAACTGAGAATCAATAAAGAATACCACTAACTCTTTCTTTGCCCAGGGATAGCTGTAAAACCCCTGTGGTGACAGCACGCACCACGCAGAACAAGTGTTCCGTCGGCATCCCTCTCATCATGGCTGCAAGCTTCCAGAGGATCTTGATCACCACCCAAGCAGGTCTTCTCTGCTGAATCTCTATAAGTTCCCCAATACATCCACCTGAATCATCAAGTATTGTTTTCTTCCAAATGATTGCCACTCTCCCTTTGCTGCCCCCCCCCTCCTGTCTCCCGTGTCACTGGATTGCAGGCATTATAGTAGGAACCCCTGAAGACTGGTGGCAGCTGCTGCTGCATTGACAGACACTGAATTGAGCTGAAGACAAAAAACTGTTCCCTGGCCATCTGAAACCATTTTGCCTGGCAAGAGATTTCTGCAGGAAGTGCCCACAGGATTTCCTGTTGTACAAAATGTATATTTTTCCATTTCTCCCTACTGCCCTGAAACTCACCCCCTTTGTCACCTGATCCCAGCAAAATGGGGAGCAATGGGGTGGGTCAGGATTTGGGAGTGGAGTTACTTAGCACATCCTGTGCTCTCAGTAGGTACACAGTGTGCCGAGTGAAACTGATGCTAGGTTCTGTGTCTTCAGAAAGTCTTTCCCTGTTGTGACCCACAGTGATCTGTTGCAATTGGTGGCTGGGCATGGCAGAATGGTTGCAGTCTGGCAAGCATGGTTTCCCTCCACTACTTTCCTTTCTCTCCTTGCTGCATTGACTGAGATTACCGGTATTACCAAATAAAAGCACTACCTTGAATAATTGCTCCCTGCCCTTACCCCACCATCCCTGCATAGCCAGTCTCTTTTCTACAATCACTTGTACTACCGTATTTATTTGACTCTAAGATGAGGCTTCCCCCTAGTCAGCATGGAGGTGGGGAAAACCCCCTCCTCTTAGATTCATGTACAAAGCAGGGGTGGGGTTGAGGATGGGATGGGCAGGCAGTTGCTGTGGGTCTGACTTTGGTCTTGAGCCCAGGTCAGGGCCAGAGTCAGACCCACAGCAGCTGCATGCCTATCCCCACTCTTGCCCTCTGCAGTGTCTGCTCTCCTCTTTCCCCACTTGCTGTCAGGCGCAGATCAGGTTGCATTCCCTTCCATGTACAGAGTACTCCATCCCCTGCCCAGCTTATCAACAGTGCTGACACTGCTGCATGGCCTGGCAAGGGCTCTGCTTCCATGTGCTGTGCTGTGGGGAGGGAATAAAGCCTGAGCACTGCCTGACAATAAGGGGGATAGAGGCAGAGACTGTGGGGAGTTGGGGGGTGGGGGGAAGGTGGGAAG
>NW_017728997.1:44128527-44131407 GCF_001723915.1 Gavialis gangeticus | reverse complement strand
GGGGGGGGGGCTACACAAAAAGGGAGCTGCTTGACTCCTACTCCCCTGCAGCTACAGCTTTCCCTGCAGTAGTGGGAAGGCGGGGGTGGGGGGGAGGCAGGGGGATGATGAATTCAAGACAGTGCTCCAATACTTAGATTCCACGCCTGGAAAATTATAACAAACTTATAAATCTTTCCATATATAGAATCTAATTATTGGGGTTGTCTTAAATTCAGGGTCATCTTAGATTTTAAAATATATATTACTTTGACACGGCCTGGGGAGGCACCATTGGCAGTTTCAAAAGCACAGGTAGGCAATGTTGGCTGTGCTGATGTGGCTGACCCAAACAATAGGTAGCAGTGGGAAAAATATGGAGCGCTGCTCGAAGAGACTACAGAATCATAGGATTTGAAGGGACCTTGAGGATCATCTGGTCCAACCCCTTGCGTGAAATTGGATGCTTATCTTCCTGGGATCCTATGACCCCAGCTGACTTCCTGCCTTTCAGGCGGGGGGCTGGATTTAGTGATCTTCCAAGGTCCCTTCCAGCCCTAATGTCTATGAAATCTATGAAAGCAGTAATGCTACTCCTAAAGCATCTCTGATTTACTCAGCTGCCTCTTGACAACTTCTAGTGAAGGAGATTCCAGAGTTTCCCTGGGCAGTCTATTCCACTGCTTTAATCATTAGCAGTAAGGAAGCTTTTGTGGAGATATAATCTACTTTTGCTTCAGTTGAAAGCTCTTATTTCATGTCCTGAGCTCTGCAGCAAGCTCCTCTTTATGGCAGCTTTTCAGATATTTGAAAACTGCTATCACCTCACGCCTTAATCTCCTTTTCTCCAAGCTGAATGTACCTAGTTCTTTAAACTTCTCCTCACACAGCTTGCTTTCCAGCCCCTTTTATCATTTTTGTGGCATGCCCCTGGACCCTCTCCAGCTTTTCCACGTCCTTCTTAAAATGTGTAACCTAAAACAACACAGTACTCCAGGTGAGTCCTAACCAGTGCCAAGCAGAGGGTCCTGTGGCTTATACATCACACTCCTTGTACCTAATACTTATACCTCATCCCCTGTTTCTTAAGCCTGGTATTCCTGCTGATGCAGCTCAAACAGTTTTTGTGGCTGCTTCATATTGCTGATATGTCTATGATCTACCAAAACCTTCAGATCCTTCTCAGCAATGTACCTCAGCCAGTTATCTCCCATTCTGTATGTGTTTGTCCTAGCTAAACTTCATTGTATTGTCCCTAGCCTGCTCTTCAGGCCAGCAAGATCCTTCTGAATTCTGCTTTTATCTTCCAATGTATTTACAATCCTTCCCAGTTTTATGTCATCTTTAAACTTGGTCAGGAAGCTATTTTGGTCTCCAAATTATTATTAAACATAATTGGACACCACCAGACCCAGGATAGACTCCTGTGGAACCCAGCGTGAAACCTCCTGCCATTATGGATCTACTTATAATGACCCTTTACTTGTGGTTGAGTCAGTTATGTGTTTATTGTATGGTAATTTTATCCAGCCTACATTTCTTTAGTTTATTTAAGAGAATATAATGTGGGACTTTATCAGAAGCCTTAGTAGAGTCCAAGTATATTATGGACACTTAATTCCCATCATCTATCCAGCTAGTTACATTGTCAAAGAAGATGAAGTTGGGGCACGATTTATTCTTAAATGCATACTGGCTGCCAGTTGTCAACCTTTTCTCCTCAAGATGTTTACAAATTGACTTCTTTATAATTTGCTCCAGTAACTTCCTAGATATCAAAGTCAGACTCTAATTTCCTGGATAATACCCTGAATCCTTCATTTCGCCTTGGTTAAAGATGGGCACTATACTGTCCTTTTTCCAGTCCACTTCATCCTTTCTCCACAGCAATAGATGGAGGCCATGCAATTTGTGGGGGTTCTTTTGCTGCCTAGGATTTGGGAGTTGGGTCTAATCAGTGTTAAGCCCTTAAAGGAATGAAGCAATGAAGTGCTAAAAGTAAGTACCTGACAACTGCCACTTTGGTTCACAAAGAGTTTGGAATAGGCAACAGTACTTTACAGAGAAGATCCCCATTTCTACCTCCCACTTACCCCAGCTCAGCTCAATTGCCCCCATGTGAGCACAACTATGTACTTTGATCCTGTGGGGGGGGTGTTAATTCACTTCAGAAATGGCCTAATGTGAACACGCCAAGACTCAGTGTAGGGGACCTTAGCACCCCATCTTGCAAACTCTGAGGATATGACCACCCCTGCCCCATGCATGGTAATCCATCCACCCAGGCCTGGCATACTACTCCCAACAATGGCATGCAACAGAACTTCTTCCCTGGCATAATTCAAAATAGGCCTGCTTCCTGCCCTCTTCCATTTACTCTGTCATCTTGTTCTCCTCAAGTGCAATGCTGAGGCTGTCATCCCCAAGCAGCTCTATGAGGCTAGGGGTATAAAGGAGGGTTTAGGATAAAAGCACATTGGAACTGTTACTGTGCTGAAGCCTGCAATGAGGTTGCATGGCTGTCCTTCCTGTTTGTGTCTCTGGTTGGCTTTGTTTCTAGTGAGGGGAAGAAGAGAGCTGGTTTGTCACAGGTGACTTCTGCCAAATCCTCTGCAAGAATGGGAGAGTAATTAGCAGGAATGTGGAGGGGAGAGTTGTCTGTGAGGACAAGGGCTTAGCACAACGTAGTTATCACAGTGCTTAGGGTCGGAAGGGACCTAAACAGATCATCAGATCTGACCCCCTGCCCTGGGCAGGAACAGGTGCCAGGGTCATATCACCCCACCCAAATATCTGTCCAGCCTCCTCTTGAAGACCCCCCAAGGTAGGAAAGAGTACCACCTCACTTGGGAGCCCATTCCAGAGCCTGGCAGCCCAAACTGTAAAGTAATGTCTCCTGAT
>NW_017728997.1:44118918-44123527 GCF_001723915.1 Gavialis gangeticus | reverse complement strand
ATTTACTCTGTCATCTTGTTCTCCTCAAGTGCAATGCTGAGGCTGTCATCCCCAAGCAGCTCTATGAGGCTAGGGGTATAAAGGAGGGTTTAGGATAAAAGCACATTGGAACTGTTACTGTGCTGAAGCCTGCAATGAGGTTGCATGGCTGTCCTTCCTGTTTGTGTCTCTGGTTGGCTTTGTTTCTAGTGAGGGGAAGAAGAGAGCTGGTTTGTCACAGGTGACTTCTGCCAAATCCTCTGCAAGAATGGGAGAGTAATTAGCAGGAATGTGGAGGGGAGAGTTGTCTGTGAGGACAAGGGCTTAGCACAACGTAGTTATCACAGTGCTTAGGGTCGGAAGGGACCTAAACAGATCATCAGATCTGACCCCCTGCCCTGGGCAGGAACAGGTGCCAGGGTCATATCACCCCACCCAAATATCTGTCCAGCCTCCTCTTGAAGACCCCCCAAGGTAGGAAAGAGTACCACCTCACTTGGGAGCCCATTCCAGAGCCTGGCAGCCCAAACTGTAAAGTAATGCCTCCTGATGTCCAGCTTGAACCTTGTCTCTAACAATTTGTGGCCCTTATTCCTAGGAACCCCAGGTGGTGGCCAGGGGAACAGAGCCTCCCCCAATTCTCACTGGTCCCCCCGGTGAGTTTGTAAACATCCACCTGATCCCCTCTCAGCCTTCTTTTGTGAAGTCTGAATAGTTTTGGGCCCTTTACCCTCTCCTCGTAGGGCTTTCTCTGCTGCCCCTTGACCATTTGAATGGCACTCCTCTGGACCCTCTCAATGTTCAAATTTGCTGATGACACTAAGGTGTGGGGGGGATGTGGTACACTAGATGGGAGGATTAGTCTGCAATCAGACCTAGACAGGTTACAGGGGTGGGCGGATGAGAATAGGATGGGATTCAACACTGACAAGTGCAAAGTGATGCACCTGGGGATGAACAATCAGCACCATACCTACAGGCTGGGGAACTCCCTTCTTGTCAGTACAGAGGCGGAAAAGGATCTTGGAGTCATCGTTGATGCCAAGATGAACATGGGCTGGCAGTGTGGGGATGCAGTCAGGAAGGCCAACCGCACCTTGTCATGCATCCACAGATACATCTCAAGCAGGTCCAAGGAGGTGATCCTCCTCCTCTATACGGCATTGGTCAGACCACAGTTGGAGTACTGTGTCCAATTCTGGGCGCCACACTTCAAGAGGGATGTGGACAACATGGAGAGGGTCCAGATGAGGGCCACTCACATGATCAGGGGGCAGCAGGGCAGGCCCTACAAGGACAGGTCCTGAACCTGTTCAGCATTCACAGGAGAAGGCTGAGGGGGGATCTAGTGGCCTGTTACAAACTAGTCAGAGGGGACCAGCAGGCACTGGGGATTCCCTGTTCCCCCGAGCACTCCCAGGAGTGACTAGAAATAATAGTTACAAGCTGGCAGAGGTTAAATTCAGATTAGACATCAGGAGGTGTTACTTCACAGTCAGGGCGGCTAGGATCTGGAACCAACTTCCAAGCAAAGTGGTGCTGGCTCCTACCTTGGGGGTCTTTAAGACAAGGCTAGACAATGACCTTGCTGGAGTCATTTGACCCCAGTAGTCTTTCCTGCCATGGCGGGGGGTCAGACTTGATGATCTGCTCAGGTCCCTGCTGACCCTACTAACTATGGAACTATGAAACAGGGTTGGGATTACAACAGCATGGCAGATGAGCAATTTGGTTGGATCCTGATGCCCTCATCAAAAAAGATATGCTTTTGGAGATGTCCAAATACAGCACTGGCAGATTTTGTTTCATGTTAAATATCATTACCCATATTTACTTTTTGGGAAAGGTGACTACCTAGGTAAGGGAAATGCACAACCTTCTCCAATGATTTCCCTCTAATTGCAATATGAGGAAGTGTAGCTGTTGGTTTCAGGTGGGTTGGTAAAACATCTTGGTTTTTATGAAGTTGACAGTGAGTCCAAGCATTTCATACACTTCATAGAAGTGGTCAAAGGTGGCCTGGAGCCTTTCAATTGAGTGGGTACAGAAGACACAATCATCAGCATATTGAAGATCAGTAATGCACAATCTGACTGTGGCAGTGCGGGTGCCAGGTGGCTGGGGCCATTCCCCGCTTCCCCCCATTGTGTAGGTGGGCTCTGCCATGAGACCCCAACAGCCACTGCTACAGCCTGTGCGTGTGGTTGTTTTCTTGTTTTTTGTTTTGTTTTTTCTGAGTGCCGAGAAGCTGGCGCTGGGCGGGCCAGCGATCAGGTGCTGGGACCAGGTGAGTAAATGATGGGGAGGGCTGGGGGAGTGAGTGGAGGATGGGGCCAGGTGGGGGGTAATGGGGCTGGGCAGGGGGCTGTTGCTCTGTGGGGGGCAATCTGTGAGCTGTGGGGGGGGCTGCACCCTGTGGGGGGCAGGGGACCCACCCCTCCTGAGTACCACTCCCTATATTCCCACATAACTAGCCCTGTGACTCAGAAATGAGGGGACTGGGGTGGGGGACAGGCTGTGGGTTGAGAGTGAGGGGCAAGGGCAGAGGCAGGGCACTGGCATAGCAGTGCTGCACATCCTGGTGAGTGAAGGGGGTAGGGGCAGCTCTAATTTTTCTATGACAAAAAAGCCAGAAGTCAATGCCAAGCAGTATAGATATTTAGAATTTATTTTAGTATGATGCTGGAGGCACTGGTAGGCTTCCAAATTGCTTTAAAATTATAAATATATCAATAAAACAGTTCCCAATGGATTTGATATCCATCTCCCTCTCCCTCTCTCTATATAGTGGTCTTTTGTTTTACTTGTGGAAGAACATGGATTTGGGGGTATTTTAAACCGTGACTTTGAGAATTTTTTATCAGGGATTTTGCAGATTTTAAATAGGGAACACCAGAATTCCTGCTAGGGAGGCAAGTGTCAGGACCCACGCAGAGGAGCCTGCTGAGAGCTGGCACCCAGAACCCAGCTGGAGGTGGCTGACCTCCTGGCCACTTGGGGCCAGGAGGACATTCTTTGACAGCTCAAAGCAGGTCACCACATAGGAACATCTTTTGGGTGGTAGCTGCCCAGATGGTTGGGTGGTGTCACACATGGCAGTTGTGCTGCACAAAGGCCAACCCTGCAGCCACAGCCCACTGGCAACTGGCCCAGAGTTGCAGATGCCTCAAATGGCCAAGTTGTCCCCTCTGGGTCTGGCAGGCATGCAGCCTTGGGGCCATATGCTGTCACAGGTGGCCGTAGGTCACAGCCAGGCAGCAGCCCCCATTGCCAGATGGCTGTAGTGGGTAGAGGGTGCAGGGAACTCTCGGGAATGCTTCAGCAGTCCAACTGGCACAAGGGGTAGTGTCCCCAGGTACCAACTGGCTGGGCTCCAGAAGCTCCTGAGAGCAAGTAGCCCTGAGCTACTTGCCAGGGCAGCTTTATATACTGCTGGGGCCAGCATAGGTGCTGGCCCCAGGCTCTAGCTCCCACTGGCTGCAGATGCAGGAATAACCAGGCAGGGTTATTTTGCCCCAAGTGACACAATTTGCCCCACATCAAAGTGCATGTCCGGGCATGCGCGCTGAGGCAAAAAGCCCTACCTCATATTTGCACCACTTCTATTTGAGCTGGTGAAAGTGCACATGCCTGCATATGTGGATGTTCCCATCAGGCTCTTTCATAGGATCTCTCTGTTGAGTTAATCAAAGTCTTTACTTAGGTTAATAAAGACTGTTTAAAGATTGCTTGTGTTGCTTGCAGCACTTGTTCTGCAGCTGTCTAGCAACAAAGATCATATCTCTTAAACTTTTGAGTGGTTTGAAGCCACATTTGGTCTCGGGTAGAATCTCCGCAGTGAGGACATGAGTCTATTAGAAGAATGTGATGAGAATCTTCCCAGCTAAAGGCAGAAGTGTTAAGCACAATAATTGCTACAATCCAATCTTGAATATAGCAATGATTCTGTTATCTGTCAAGTCACTAGGAATCTGTTCTTGTTTCCAAATTTTTGATAATTATGTCACATAGTTGTTAAGAGACCTTTTTTACACCTTGCTTCTAAATGTCAGATGGTATTTCATCAGAACCCCATGCTTTGTTGTTCTTCATCTGCTTAATGGCTTTCAAGGCCTCTTGAGAAGTTGGTAGATCTGTGAGCTGGTCCTTAATGTGGTGTTGGATTGGCTTTGGTATTGTCTTGAACATTAGAATCTCAGTTTAGGAGTTCTTAAAAGTGCTCCTTCTACCAAGCATGGATGGTGAAGCTGTCTTCAAAGGGTCTTGTTTCATCCTGAATGTCATTCCTCAGAGGAACAGCTTCTTATGTTTGGCCCAAAGATGACTTTGGTTGCATTGAAGAAATTACGTGTTGTGGCTGTTGGCAAATTTTTAAATTTCTTTTGCTTTGCCCTCTCACCGCTTATTATTCACTCAAATTTGACTCTGGTTCTCAGCTTTAAAGTAGCAATAAGTGGCTTGCTTCAGCAACATCCACATTTTCCTTGGAGTATGGGATACAAACCTGGACATAGTGCTCCAGGTGAGGCTTTGCCAGTGCTGCATAGAAGACAAGAATCACTTCCTTCAATTTGCTAGTGACACTTCTATTAATACATTTCAGTATACTCTGGGGGGGGGGGGGGGGGGG
>NW_017728997.1:44108618-44113918 GCF_001723915.1 Gavialis gangeticus | reverse complement strand
GGGGGGGAGGGTTGTAACAAGAGCACATGGTTGGCTAATATTCAGTTTATGGTTCCCTGTAATCCCCAGGTCCTTCTCTGCTGTTCTGCAGCCTAGCCATTAGTTCCCCAGTCTGTATTTGTACATGCAATTATTCAATCTCAAGTGCAGTACTTTGCATTTGCCCTTCCTGAATTTCATTCGATTGATTTTTTTGGACCATTTCTCTAGTCTATCCATATTGTTCTGGATCCTCACCCTGTCCTCCAGAGTGCCTGCAACTCCATCTAGCTTAATGTCAAAATCTGTAAATTGGAGGACTTGACCCATCCTTCAGATAATTAATGAAAATGTTAAAAAATATGATACCCAGGAAAGACCCTTAGTGAGCCCGACTAAATACCTCCTTCCAACTAGACATTTGTCCACTGATTACTACTACATTGGTTTCATTCAGGTTTGGGTACAATTAAAATGATCTTTTCCTAGCTTTTGATTTGTTTTAAAATTAATCTTATCTTTGCTTTTTAATTGTTTTAACATTTTTAATTTTTTCCCTTTATTGTAATGGGGTGTGTATTTTGATTATGTGCCTTTGATTATGTGTCTACACATGCATTTTAAGCATGACTAAATTTAAGTGATTTTTGGCAGGTGTCTGCATGTGCAAGGACTTGGGACTAAAGTTGGTCCTAAGTTCCTGCAGTCCTACCATGTGTCCCTGTGGCTACCGGGGAAGCTCCAGCCCCCAGCTACATGGCTACCAGCACTTGGCCACCATGTTGAAGCCAGAGACAGATTCTAGCACTTAGCAGACATCTGGGAAACTCTGATCCCAGGCCAGCCCCTTCCCTATCCAGAAGCCCCTTCCCTATCCAGTGCAGTGGCAGTATGCAGTAGCTCCCTCCTTGCCCATCCTGCCTCTTTGCACCAGGGCTGCTCCAGCCTCTGCTCCTCCCTCTGCCAGCAATGACCAGTTCCCCATGATCCTGCTGGCCATGGTACAGACCCTGCTGGCCCTAGCAGGCCCTCCCCTCTTCCCCCCCATCTCCAGGACATCCATGCACCCACCAGCAGGGGCCAGCATTGTATGCACAGAGCATACAGTGTCAAATAAAAGAAGCATGATTCTTATCAGGGGATAAGGCACAATGCTGCATTTCTTATAAATTAAAACAAAAAGACAAACATAAAAAGTGATCTGTCTCTCTCTCTGTCTATGAAACAAGAGAGAGAAATATATAAATAGTCCTGCAAGTATTAAGATATTACCAGTGCTTGAGTTGCTTAAGTTAGCTTGGTGGCCAGCCAAGCCAACTATGAGGGCAGAGCTGGGTCCTGTTGGACATGTTCTGAAGCTCCTTCACTTCTTGCAGGATAGATCCAAAGCCTTCCTGTTCTTGTCCATATTTGTAGTGATGGGTCTTGCTGTGTCACATCCCCTTGATAATGAAATTATCCTCCTCTTCTGTTGTGATGCTATGATTGGTAGATTCTTCTGGCTTTGTGGTCTGCAATTTTTCCATCTGTTGTCTGCAACTCTTTGGCCATTGGAACAAAGCATGATCTTGGACATTCTTGTAACCTTTAGCTGTCAAACTAGAAGGCTCTTTCTATCCTAGTCTGAGGTGCAAGACAGACTGTCTCAACATATGCATTTCTATGCAGGCTGTTTATTCTTTCATTACCTTTTTCTAAACATCTCGGACATACTACAGCTCTTGCATTTCTCTTATCCAATATTTAACCAACTGTTACATTAATGCTTATCTAGTATAAAGTTAAAATAAAATGTTAACTACAGTTAAGCTATATAATTGTTTAAGCAAACTAAAATAAATATTAGTTATTTAATAAGGTTTAAATGACAGGGCAATAAATGATAATTATAAATTATTATACCCAAAAGCCATGTTAACTTTAACTCAAAAGCTAAATATAATCTATAACTGCTAAAATGGCAAGAATATATAAAAGCAAATTAACTTCAGCTTAACACCAGGGCACTGGCTGCAGGAGGCCCTGCCTGACCCCTTTCTTCTGCATTCTCTATTCCAGTCCTCCTGCCCCACTGCCCACATGCCCCTACCCTCTGCCCACCCTCAGCATCACTCTCAGGACATGGACATGGGTGAAACAAAAAAAACCCCTTTATACCCTCAAAACACCCACCCCTATCCCTCCCCCCTCAACAAACAGAGCCCCTCCGTGACCTTCCCCACCCAGCAGCAATAAAAAACCCACTTACAAGTGGCAAACTATAAACAAGGGGAAAACCCATATAAAATATTTGGGGTCATTAAGCCCAGAGTGGGAGTGTGTGTGTGTGTTGGGGGGGGAAAGGGGGGCTAGGGGGCAGGGCCCCAGGGCAGGTGCCCCAACATCTGAATGTTCTCTGGGGCTGGGCTCAGACTGGCCTCCTAGTGGCAGGACAGACACAGCACTAAAGCTAGTGCGAAGTCATGTCTACACATGTGTTTATGTGCATTAACTAACTGCACCTAAATTTAGGCATAATTAACTTAAGCTAATGTGCGTTAAAGCCATGCATGTGTAGACATGTGCCTGTAATGTGCATTAATTTAAGCTAATGCATATTAATGCATCTCACATAAATGCGCCTTTGTAGAAGTCAATATTGTCACTTCAAATGGCATGAGAAGGTACTTCTGGTTTCTATCACTGTACTAATCAGGATTGCTGCACGGTTGAGAGTCTCTTGTTTCAAGTGACACCATGGCACATGGGATCAGCTTTTAAGTAAGTACAAGACTGTTTCTTGTCAAGAAACATATTCAACTCACAATCCAAGCTTTATCTTTACAGGAGTTACTTGGCTAAAACTCTTCATACAGAATTTGTTCTGCTCAAAGGAAAATAAAATCCCAAGCAGCACTAACAAAACCCATCCCCCTCAAAAGTGTGTCTAAGTATATGCCAACCATACAGTTGGTCAAATACAAACTATCACAGACAAGAATCCTTGCCTCTCACTTTTTTCCTGGACCATCATGGCCACAACATTACTTTAACACCAACCTGTGATATGACTATGTAGCTTTGAAAAGCTGCAATTTCTTCAAACAATTCCACTGTGTCATAGGCCATCTTGAGAAAGCACAGGGATAGATAAGTACCTGAGCCAGAGGAGAATTCAGACAAGGGGCCAAGGCTGCATGAAATGGTCAGAACTGGAGAAACTTGCCTGTCATTGCTTCTGCTACTGTCCCCAGCTGAACTTGATTCCCTGTGCAACCAGGCTGGAGTGGGGCAGGAGCAGCTCTGGAGGTCCGAAAACCCCTGGGGACAGCTGGATGCAGTGGGGATAGTAGCAGCAGTGGGTGGGGAAAAGGGGTCATGCAAGGGGATGGATGTGCTGCTGAGCTTGAAGGGGAAGTGTGTTGGGCTGAGGGGAAATGATTAGCTGATTCAAGGACTTAAAACAAAGTCCCTAAGTGCTGCTTCCAGGAAGTGGTCACTACACCCCTTCTGGATCTGCTTCTGACAATGCACTGAGGATTCATAGATTCATAGATTCATAGATTCAGGGTCAGAAGGGACCTAGTAGATCTTCTAGCCCGACCCCCCGCCAGGGCGGGAGAACAACAAAAAAACCCCAAAAAGAGAAACGGGACTCAAATGAGTGGGGGGAAGGCAGAGCAAGCTTTCAGTGGGGACTTTCCTGCTATTCTGCCTCCACTATCATGGAGCATCTCTCCTCTCCCTTTACTTCCAGCTGCTAGAACCAAAAGATCAGAGATTTCCTTCCCCCCTGCCAGAGCTAGAGACTCCTCCTAAGCTAGTCTTTATTTCTTCCAACCTGATCATGTCATAGATACAAAAATACTCTTCAATGCTGTTTCCATCCTCACTAGGATCAGTCACAGCATGCACCATAGTCATATACCAAATTTCCTTGCAGGGCATTCTTGAGCATGATTGCTAGAGCAATTAGGTTTGCATCCATTTTTATATATATTTAACAGTGTACAATAAATGATGATTCTCTCTTTTGCAGAATTCAGTTTCAACTTTACTTTTGGCTGTAGGAGTCTTAGTTGATTGACTTCTCAGGCCTTTAAAATGCACTCTGAAACATTATTGGGAACAAATAATGACCTTTTGTGTTGCACTTTTTTGTCTCTCTCTCTTTATTTCCTTATCCACTTTTAGTTTTAATTTTTGTAGGATAATATCTAATTATTTTTGAGTGATCTTGTCTCATGGGCACTCATGAAATGTTGAAAGTTTCCTAGTTATTTTTAAACGAGTTTTTCTTCCATTTTTGTGCGCACTCTCTCATCATTCCATCTAGATTAGGCTAAAAATAGTTATTTGCCTTGATGCAATGCTCTTCAGGATTTATGTACTTCAATTAACTTCCTCTTAACAGTCTTTTGTTATATAAATGAGATCCTGGACCACTGCTGCCTCTTTCCATTTTGATAAAATACTAGGAGGCATCTGCAGAAACCTATATCAAACATAAAGCATGTCCTTGTAAGAGTTTTCAGTCTGGTGACAATCCCCTGACCTTCCTGTCTTGCTTTTCAACTGATGGCACTAATACAGCTTCTCATTTTCCCCATCTCATTGAAACACAAGCTGCATCTAGTAATTTGCAAGAGCTGAATTCTGCTGAGCTTGGCTGTTTGCTGCTAGGGAGCTGTAGGCAGTGTAACAGAATAGATTTGTCATTGCAGCTGTTTCCAAAATCATGGTGCTGTGGTTTTTAGAAAGTGTGTGAAAGGATGGCTGCCCTCATCATTAATATTTTTCTTACATACCTCTTCCTTTCCCCAATTGTGATGGCTGATGAGATGGCTCCAACCTCCACACTAGCTTCCCAAGATGGGATTGAGGTCCATTGCTAGTGCAGCATTATGGGACCATAGCTCCGCTGTGGCCTGCACTGTACTTGTTCTCCCACTCAGAGAGAGAGAGAGACACACACACACAGAGAAAGAGACTGAAAGACAGAGAGATATGTCAATTTAGCATCACATCATCAGGAAGGCCAAGGCATAGATAGAACTGGGACTAGCTTCCCAGATTAAGGACAATAAGAAGTCCTTCTTTAAATACATAGGGGGTAAAAAGAAGGTTCTGGGTAATGTGGGGCCCCTGCAGGACATGTTAGGAAATTTGGTCGTCACACCAGACAACAAAGCCAACATATTTAACGATTTCTTTGCCTCCATTTTCCTAAGCAGAGACCGGAATAGTCACCCCCCCCCCCCCGCTAGCCCCCCTCAGGCCCCAGGGGAGGCACATCTAGGTCAAGGGTTAGTGAGGAACTAGTTAGGGAACTTCTGGAGGGA
>NW_017728997.1:44100948-44103618 GCF_001723915.1 Gavialis gangeticus | reverse complement strand
AGGCACTGGGGAAGTCCCTGTTCCCCTGAGCACTGCCAGGAGTGACCAGGAATAACGGTCACAAGCTGGCAGAGGGTAGATTTAGGCTAGATATCAGGAGGTGCTACTTCACGGTCAGGGCGGCTAGGATCTGGAACCGACTTCTAAGAGAAGTGGTGCTGGCTCCTACCCTGGGAGTCTTTAAGAGGAGGCTAGATAAATACCTTGCTGGGGTCGTTTGACCCCAGTACTCCTTCCTGCCATGGCAGGGGGTCGGACTAGATGATCTACTCATGTCCCTTCCGACCCTAGAAACTATGAAACTCTGAAACCTTCCCTCAGGTCATAACTCAGAGGGAAATGTTGACTCAATGTAGTCTTGTTACAGGACAGTGGCAATGCATAGGGAGTGCACAGGGGTGCATGTGCAACCCCTGAGAAGTGAACTCCCTGACTGGCTGTGCTCATTGCTTAGGCAATGGGCAGGGTGGGGATAGGTGGGAGCACTGGTACCCCCCCACGAGCAATAGCTGGGAAGTGGGAGTCCTGTGGCACTCCTGGAAGTGGTCACAGTGATCAGCCACCTCATTATTAGATGGGGGGGACCTCCCCCTCTTGTTTGGTGAGAGTGGTCCATGGGGGGAACCCTCCAGTCAGCAAGATTGGCTGCAGGGGTACCCCCCCAATGTCACTGGCTGGTTGCTGGAGGGGCACATGTCCCCCCCGTCTAAGGTGGAACCAATCCCAAGATATGGGTTTTTTTTTCCAGGTGGATATCCAATGCAAAGAAGCTGTTGATGTGTATTTTCATGTGTGCTAAATAAAATATTTAAGACAACCTTCATCAAAATTATTACTGCTCTTCTCCTGGGTAAATACACAGGAAAGAGAAGTCCTTTAGAATATTTTGAGTTTCACCTTCATCCCCTTTAAGTTTTATCAGCAATTGAATTTTGTTTGTAGAGCACATCAAATACGATCACACTACGTAGTAGGCCTGTGTGAATAGAGAACTGTTCAATTCAGGTTCAGATTTGGCCAATTTGGAGCTTTGAATTGGTTTCCCGCTTCGATTCAGCTGAATCGGCTCTGAAGCTTTGGAGCTGATTCAGAGATTTGGCCATAGGGTAGAATGGGGAATCAATGAAATATCTATAACTTTTTTGTTTGCTGTATAATTTGGATTAAACTTGCAGGGCTGGTAGCCTCTGCTGAGAGCATAAAGCCTGCCATGTTTCAAGGAAATAGGTGTAGGGGTTCAGGGGAAACTGCACCCCACACTCTTGAAAGCAAAACTCATGTCACGTATATGTGTCACACCACAGGGGGGTGAAAACTTCAGGAATGGTAGACCCTGGTCAGGCTACAAAGCCTGCCAAGTTTCAAGGAGATAGGTGTAGGGGTTTGGCAGAAACTGCACTTCAAGCTGCAAACAAGCAAATCTTGTGACATGGGTGACACTGTGTGTGTTAAGGCACAGCAGGGTGACAGCTGCAGGCATGCTAGCCCCTGTTGAGGCCATGAAGTCTGCCAGCTGTTAAGGAGATAGAGTTTCAGGCCCTAGAACCCCTGCACCTAGCTGCTGACAGCCAAAACTCATGTCAGGAGTGCTTGTGCAACTGTGTCCGTCTTGAGGCACTGTAGCAGTGCAGCGTCCTAGGGGTGGCTGTGATCTCCCCTAGTGGCCCCTACCATGCCATGTTGGTGTTAAAGCACCCTCACATCTCGCCCACCATGTGTTTGATGTTAACAATGTTTAAGGGAGGCTGCCCTTAGTCCTCTCTGACATGGTGCTCTGATGTATCCCGGTCTTAGTTCTATCTTGGGTGACTCAGTGCACCCCAGCCTTATGGGCTATGCGTAGCTCCAACCACCCCTGTACCATGCCCCGAGCATCACAGATGTACCAGATGTTGTCTGGTAAATTTCACTCTTTTGCGCCCCACCGGCGCTTCTGGCTTGCCTCGCAACTCTGTCCTCTGGCACGGAATCTCTGCCCCTGCTCTGGGGCTTCTCACAACTGGGGCTCAGGTGGCCGTAGCTGTGCCTGGCCCCCAAATCCCCTCCTTGGGTCTTAAGCCTCCTGTGGGGCTCAGGCAGCCTCAGCCTTACCTGGCCCCCCATCCTCTGCTTCCCCTCTCAGGGCTGGGGTCAGTGAGCTCTTGAATGTTGTGGCCTCTCTGGCACTGGGGTCTCCATGCTATCGTGGAGCCCCTATGAGGCCTCCTCCAACCCCTAATAGCTTCACTCAGTCCTCTGGTCAAAACAGCGAACACAAAAACACAAAGCCCCCAGGCTATAACATAAAAACTAAACCTTCCGGTAGAACAACATTCAATCCCTACCGAGAAATACTCCAACCCATAGCAGTGATCAGGGGATGCTCATGCAGTCAGGCTTCTCCCCTCTGTCTACACTGGCCAAGTTCCCCCTCCCTTGGCTGCCAGAGGGAAACTGCTTTCCTAGCCTCATGCCTGGGGCTTAAGAAGGGCCAAGCCCTGCCCCTTCCTGTCAGCTGGCTCCACCGGTTGCCCTAGCAACCAACACCTGTGCTGCCCTGGTGACTGGCAGCTGAGCCTCCCCCTTCTTGCCACTAGGGTTCTCTCCCCAGCTATTTTCTGCTCTCAGGCACAGGGCACCCAAGTGCTCTGCGACACACCCACAATATTGTCCATAAATTTTCTAAGCATT
>NW_017728997.1:44086954-44095948 GCF_001723915.1 Gavialis gangeticus | reverse complement strand
GCCTGCCAGCTGGTAAGGAGATAGGTGCAGAGGGGTTCTGGAGCCCTGCACCCTTAGCTGCTGACAGACAAAACTCATGACTTGGGTGCTTGTGCAATTGACTGTCTCTGTCTTGGGGCAGTTGATTGTCTGTATTGATTATTTCCTCTCCTTAGTCTCTGCTTTTGTAGGTGTTAATCCTTGCTCTTTAACTCATTACATTAGCTAGGTACTGTGTATTGAGCTGGTCCCTGAGTGAATCATGGTTGATTGGTAACACAGTAGCTTAGCAGCCAGGCCTGCAGTAGCTTCAAACCTCCCCCCCCGCCCCCAGACAGACACAGTCAGTTGCACAAGCACCCATGTCACAAGTTTTGCCTGTCAGCAGCTAGAGGAGCAGGGCCCAGAATGCCTGCACCTATCTCCTTGACAACTGGCAGACTTTGTGGCCTCAGCAGGGGCTAGCATTCCTGCAGTTTCACCCTGCTGTGCCTTAACACACGTAGTGTCACCCATGTCATGAGATTTGCTTGTCTGCAGCTTGAGGTGCAGTTTCCCCCAAATCACTGCACCCATTTCCTTGAAACTTGGTCGGCTTTGTGGCCTCACCAGGGGCTACCATCCCTGTAGTTTTGACCCCATTGTGGCTTAACACACACGTGACGTGAGTTTTGCTATAAAAAATTTGGGGTGCAGTTTTCCCCAAACCCCTTCTCCTATCTCCTTGAAACTTGGCAGGCTTTGTGTCCTCAGCAAGAGCTACCATCCTTACAGTTTGCACCCCACTGCAGCTTAACATACATACAACACAAGGTTTGCTTTTAGAATTTGGGGTGCAGTTTCCCAGAATGCCCTGCACCTATCACCTTGAACCTTGGTGTGCATCATGCTCTTAGCAGTGGCTACCATCCCTTCAAGTTTCATCTGAATCAGCCAGAAGACAACAAAGTTATAGATATTTCATTGATTCCCCATTATACCCTATGGCTGAATCTCTGAATCTTTTCTGAATCAATTCGGAAGCTCCGAATCGATTCAGAAAGCCTAAAGCTTCCTGCAATTTGATTTGGATTTGTCGATTCAGCCTCTGAATCATCTCCAAATCTGAATCATGACCTGAAGCTTTGCACAGCCCTACTATGTAGGCACTTTGCCATTGTAACTGTTTCTACTTTTCTCTTCCCTACATCATTAATGAAAGCTGAGTCTAGACATCCTTTTCACATTGCTTATGCAGGTAGCAATTATTCAGCACATCAATCAGCAGTCTCCATCTTTTGGTAGTTATTTATATGGAGTGGTATGTGTTGGTACAACACCAACAAAATAGCTAACCCTCCCCATGCATAGTTGTATAAAAATAGATTATATTTTAAATATTCCCTAAGACAGAATGAAAGAGAACAAGCAAACCACTATATCATACAAATGCAAAAACAGCTTAAAGTGCGAGGTCCTACTTGCCCAGTTGATGTTATTCTTTAGCTGTGCTAGAAGTGGTAGCTGATGGGGGCTGGGGGAGGGTTTGCCTTCAATTATCTAATACCTTTTCCCCAGTTAAAATGTTTATATAACCAATATAATTATAGTTTGCATGTAACTAGAAATAAAACTTTCTTATTTCAGTTAATTTCCAGTCTCTGTCTTTACAGAGTTGTAATTAGGGGTCACACATATCCTCAGAAGATTTTCTTTTTTAATTCCTTGTAGGTGCAATTAAAGTAAAGCCAGCCACAAATACATATTTCTATTAAGTTTAGGAGTTTCTTGATTTGGAGATCAGGGAATTCTGTGAAATTGCCCTAGTTTTGCTATTTGTTCCCAATAATGAAAACAGTGACACAAAAATGTCTCAGATATGGTGTCAGATATGGTACGCTTATAATTTGCTTCATTAGATTGACTGTGACAACCAGACATCTGTGCATAAAGTATTCCCATGGAATATCTTCTGTAGTACACTTGAAGGACAAATCAGTTTCTTTACTTTGCCGATTCAATAACTTGGAAAGGAAAAACAGAACAAAAAATTGAAGCATATATTATCCAACCATCAGTGCAGCCAAATGCCAGTATTTTATCAGCATCTTGGGCTCTGCTGATTTTATAAACTTGTATAAAGGGAACATAGCATGTATGTCATTTGAGTTTTTGCAGAGATTTCCCCTCCTAATTCTTAATCTCCAGTGAGTAGTCCCATAAACTTTCACAGCATTAAATAGCTTGCCAGAGACTTCTGGCAAATACAACTTGTTACCTCCATAAAAGGACCATTGGTACTCATGTAGGTGGGAGAGAAAGCTCTCAACTACAAGAACAGAAAAAGGGAGAATGCATATATTAGGAAAATGACTTAATAATTAATTGTGCAAAAGTTTTTGGCCTACAATTTGCCTAGTTATGAAGATTACTGAAAAAAAGAAGTCTGTGTGGATTTTGAGAAAGTTATTTTATTCTGATTGTATCACTATGGTATCTGTGCACACTTGCTACTACATTTGGTTTAGTTCACAACTTGATTTTAGCTCTCTTTTCATATGGCCCAATAAAAAAAAATTGGAAAACCTCCCTTATCTCTTGTTAGGAATGCCGAACCTGCATTGTCAAATACAAGAGAGTTGCATGTTAATTTTACCAGCTATTACATATACAAACTAGGTGCGTAGACAGATTTTGCTATTACCATTTGGGACCATCAAGAATTTGGTCATGACTTAGTGCTAAGGCATATGCAGGAAACACTAAGGTAAATCATTAGTTTTAACAGAGGAGTCAAAAGGTGGTTATATCAAAACCGTATTACAGAAGGAATAAATAAAATGCCATTATGTAGGCATTATTTCCATTTGTTTCTCATCCCTGAGTAGTGTGATTTAGTTTTCTGTGCATTAAATGCAATCAATGGGGAAGCTAGCTGCAGTTATGCTTGAGGCTATTATCAGAAGAGAGGGAGTTAGCTATGCTGATCTAAAGTCAGGAAGAAGGCAGAATAGAGGTAGACAAAGTGGGATGTAGTTCATGAAAGTTTATGCACTGTTTCAGGTAATGTTTTTAATGTGCACTTCTATTACCCTGCCTTCTGCTTGCAGCAACAGGTGCGGGAGCAGTTTGCTCCTGATCTTAGTGCCTTGGAGCACTTATCACAGAAAGTAATTTGTCTTGGGTTCCCTTCTATCTCTTCTTTGTGGTCTGACTCATGCTGAGCATTACCCTCTGTTTCTTTCCAGTCCTAAAGTTATGTTAAATGTAACCTTTTAACCATTCTGATAGCTGCTTTGTCACTGACATAAAATTAATCTAAACTTTATATTGGTAGTTTAAAATTGGCAAAGCGTGTTGATTGGTGATTTGCTACAGCAGTTCTCATTTCCCATTTTTAAGCTGGAATTTTGGAGAGTCATTTTAATGCAGTTTGAGGAGGCACCAGTCGTTCATGTAGCCAAACATACCCAACACTGCAGGATAAGTATTTATCTTAACCTGGTAGGAAAGGTATGCCTTCCTATTGTTTAACATCAGTTTATTCTTTCTTTCACTAGCTGTACAATACTGACTTCCAAACTGCAATTCCCATAGCAGGCATTTTATTTTTTCTGCTTCATTGCTGGGCTCAGCCAGTACCATATCACTTCATGCTCTGATTTTATTACATCTATTTTACCTATAAATAAAAAAAAGAATACCAATTCTAGCTTCTCTTAATGGATAACAAACAAAACAAGCAAATTTAAGCAAAACACCAGTAGCCAATTAGTAACGCTCACTCTACAATTCCTCACCTCATCTACAAACTCTAGTTTCATGAGACTACTGCTGTGGCCTTTATCAGTGTGATACATGAGGTGTTCAGGTGCCTATATTATTTATTACCCAGTTAGATCAGCTTTCAATAGACATATTTGTATAAAACAGGACATAGTTATGATGAGAATAACAACCAAAACTGCATAATGCATTTTTAAGGATCTCAAAATCTGTCTGTCTTTTGTCAAATGTAAACTTAGCTTCTTGTTTGGATGCTTCAGGCCAGATTCTATTTCATCTGCAGCAGGGGTGCTCAGTCTCCTACTTGTGAGCCAAATCCAGCTTGTGGAGCCCTGATGTCCAGCCTGTGGGGATCTCCACTGCGCAACAAAAATTTGCCAAAAATGAAGCTCCATGAGGCCAGCTCCAGGCATGCTTGGGCCATTGCAGCATGGCAGGATCAGGTCTGGTCCCACCCCCTGCATGTCCAGATCAGGCCAGACTGCTCTCCATCCTCACATGCATGGATAGTGGCTGTCTCACCTTTTCTACCCCTCTCTGGCATCTAGATCAGGGTGGGGCTTCTCCTCCCCCCATGCATTTGAATTGGTGCTACTCTGTTCCACTGCCCCAAGGGTCCAGATTGAGGTCACTCTACCTTGCCCTGCCTGACACATCTGGATTGGGACCAAAGTACTCCTTCCACTCCCCCAGCACATCTAAATTGGGGCCAAGCTGCTCCCAAACATCAAGATTTTGGCCGCTCTGCTTTCCTCCCCTCCCCACAAGCATCCAGATCAGAACTGGGCTGCTCCTCACTGCCCCTCACCTCCCCCCACATGGATAGGTCAGGGTCAGACTGTGTACCTTGGCCAAATGGAGCCACTAGAGCCAAATGGAGCCATGTCAGTCTGATTGAGCCCACCAGCCAGATTTGGCCTGTGGCTGGACCAGGCACTGCCTAACCAGCCCATGAGAGGAAAAGGTTGGACACCACTGACCTATAGGGTATCTAAGTGGACTTAGGTGCCTATGTGTGATTTTATTCCACTTAACACAAGTCCCTAAAAATCCATTAATGCATCTACTTTTGTAAAATACCATATTTTACCCTTAAAGTTAAGTTACAAAAATATCAGAGAGGATGAAGAAAACTAACCCACTGTTTGCATTACTGTTTTTCAGGGACTTGAGCAAAGTGGAATAGAATCTGCCCCCTTGCATCTCCAGCACAGCTTTCCACATTCTGAATTAGAATTTTTTTATTACAGGGTGTCACCGCCGGGACGCAACTAGCTGTTCTCGGGCCGCTGTTCCCTGGATGATTGGTGTTGTACCTTGCTGGTGTTCTCGCCTTTGCCTGAGTGGATGTTCTCTGCCCGACTCCTTGATCCCGTTCCCGCCTGCCACGACTTGATGGTATCAGTGTTTGGGGTCGGTCATCATGCGTGCTCGTGGCCCAGGGTTCTCCCAGCAGTCACTCTCGGGGCTCCACCACCCTTACACCCTGGCCTCACGCCTCCTTACGGTGTTGCCATGCTGTTCGTTGTCTTGCTCTTTGGACTATTACTCGAATGGAATGCCAGCTTCCCCCCCTTTAACCGGAGCTATGCCTACTACGGGGCTAATGCCCTCCAGTCTCCCCTAGAACTCAGGGAAAAGACAAACTTAACATAAAACACCAAAAAAACCTCAACACAAACTGGGGTGTACCGCCCCTTTAATTGCCCCCCTCACGCTGTACTGTAGCCCCGACTGCTTTGTGCCTAGGCACTCAGTCCTTGCCTATTCCCCGGCACCTCACAGTCCAGCGGCGGCGTATCCTCCGGAGGCACCTCTCTCTGGGCTTCACAATTGCATATGTTAAACAACAGCTTAAGGGCCTTTTTTTCTGTTTCTCACTAATGTCAAAAGCAAAACTCCCACAAGGCTAGACCTAAACATTTACTTCTACTTCTTCCTGTTGTTTTCCACCCAAAGACTAACTTTGAAAGAGTTGGTCTCTAAGAATGTGTCCACATGTGCAGTTACATGTGCGTGCAGCAGCTCAAATAGAAGCAGTACAAATCTCAGCCGGGGTTTTAAGCCTCAGCACATGTGCCTGGACATGCACTTTGGTGTAGGGCATATTGTGTCACTTGGGGCAAAATAACCCTGCCCGGCTCCTCCCGGGTCTACAGCAAGGGGAAGCAAGAGTCTGAGACCAGCACCTGTGCTGGCCCCAATGGTATAAAAACCTGCCCTGCCAAGTAGCTCAGGACTACTTGCCCTCAGGAGCTTCTGAGGGAGGAGCCTCTGGAAGGAAGTTGGTAATGCCCTTTCCTGTCCCAGGCTGCTGCTAGCTTGGTCTCAGGAGCTTCTGGGGAGACCATGGCCAGGCCCTTTCCTGCCTCTGGCTAGTACTAGCTGCTGGTTTGGTCTCAGAGCTTTTGGGAGTAAATTGGCTGCACCCCTTTCCTGCCTTGGGCTGCTGCTGTTGCTGCTCCCTGCCACAGGGGGGTCCTCTGCTGTGTACTGCACCCCAGCAGCAAGCCCCAGCTTCTGCACCCCTGTTCCAGCCTACTGCCAAGTTGCAGTTGGAGAACAGCCTGGGAAGGGAGTCTGCACTGCCTATCAGCCCCTCCTCCTCCACCATCACTGCCGGAACCTAAAGGTGCCTTGCCTGCCACAGCTTCTTTGACAGGCCAACCCCCAACTTCACCTCCACTTTCACCAGAATCACATGCTGAGTGGCTGAACAGGACAGCTCTTACCATCGCCTCTGCTGCTGCCTGCTCTGGAGAGGGAGATTCCTGGCTGCACCACCTGACACCACACCTGCACTGGATTACTTCCTAATTGACTGACTGCTCCTGCCCTCCCCCCCAGCTACCTCACTGCATCTGATCCTGCTTTGTCTTCCTGCCTCCTGCTCTGCAGCTGAGCACCTGGCTAGAGGCCTGAGGGGCTCCTGGACAGATCATCAACAAACAAAGCCCCTCCACAACTCCATCCATCTTTTTGCCTCTGCCTCAGCAGCCTTCCCTGTGTGTTCTTGCCTTTGTATGGTAAGTCCTGTGGCCCACTTCCTCTGCCCTAGTGTTTGTTGTGTGGCTGAGTGAGACAGCTTGAGTTTCCCCAGAGTGTGTGCGTGCATGTGTTCCCTCTCCCCCCACATTCCCAAACCATAGTCCTCCTGGTTTTTTTCCTGTGGGGCTTTAGGTCAGTGAGCTCCTGCCCCTACTAGATTCACCAGCTGAAAAAAAAAAAAATATATATATATATATATTTTCTTGCCTGCTCTCATGAAACAATGGCAGGGCAGGAACCTTTTAGAGGGGCAGATACCCTTACAGAGCTTCCTGCAGCCCCTACTATGGGAGCAGATCCCAGCCAAGCCCCAGGGGGATGCATGCCCTTGTTGCCTCAACTCTGGAGACAGAGTCCGACCAACCTTCTCTGGGGATGGAGAAGCCTGCAACCTCTGCTGCAGGGACAGGCAGGATGCCAGTAGGGAACCAACAGGGCCAGGGGGTCTCCCCTGACCGGGCCTTCATTGAAGGGGTTCCCAATCCCCCTCGCCGTCACCAGGGACTAAGAGCAGTGGGAAGGGCTCCTCTTCAGCCTCCTCCACAGCGGAGGTGGGAAGGGCAAGTGCCTTGCCTCCACCAGACCACCAGTGCCTGAGGGGACCAGGTGTGCACTACATCAGCCAGCACACCCACTCAGACTGTCACTGGCCCTAGCCCCAGCCCCACCAATGTGGCCCCCGGGGTGGGGGCAGGGACCGCAACTATGCACAGGCAGCTGCCAGGAGACCCAAAGCCAGGGGGCCTGGACCCTC
This sequence comes from Gavialis gangeticus, assembly GCF_001723915.1. Classification (NCBI taxonomy): domain Eukaryota; kingdom Metazoa; phylum Chordata; order Crocodylia; family Gavialidae; genus Gavialis; species Gavialis gangeticus. Next base: position 44,088,402 of record NW_017728997.1, on the reverse strand, counting down.
CACTGCTGGCCCTTCCATCTCAGGCAGTGGGGCCCCCTTTCCAGCACTCACCTGCAGGCAAGGGATGAAGTGCCAACAGCCAAAGTGGGAGAACCTGCCCTTTGAGACCTGGGAGCAAGCCCTGGCATGGGTAGTGGGAGCCCCCCCAAGATCATGGTAGCCTACCATTTTGATGGCAAGGGGGTCTTTTTCCTTGCCTCTGAGGCCACCGCACAAAAGGTGGTGGAGAGGGGGCTCATGGTGGGGGGCGAGTACATTCCCCTTGAGACTCTAGAAGAGCTGGGGACCAGGGTAGTCCTCAGCTCCATCCCTCCCTATATCTCTAATTGAGCCCAGCTCCCCCAGCTCCAAACTCTCCTCAGGATATCTCCCCAGTGGTGGCTGTCTTGCTGGGGAGCCGAGACCCTGGCATCTGCCACATGCGCTCTTTCCATCACCAGGTTATGATCCAACTGGTGGCAGGAGCATGGCTGGAGGCTGAGGGGTGCATGGCAATTGCTTATCAGGGGGCCTGGGTGAGGTTTTTTATATACTGGGGGACCTGTGGTGCCATGCCCTGGGGCACTTGCATCATGAGTGCCCTGTGGGCCATGTGGGAAGGGCATCCATGGGGTGCCCCTATGACTGGTAGGTCCCCCCGGCACCCCATCCACAACTATGAGCCCTCCCCCATGAGCCCAAGGGACTCCACCCCCTAACCAAGTTTGGCAGAGTCATAGGGAGGGCACCAGTAACCAGGGGGACAGGGAGCAGGGCCCCCCTGCCCCTGGTCATGCTTCTATCATGGCTGGCCCCCCAACCCTTACCTTCTCCTACTGGAGCCTGCCCACTTGAGGACCACCCCATGACTGAGTGAGTGCAGGACCCCTCTGGCCATAAAGGCAAGAGGAAGGCTCAGGCACAGCAGGAGCCCTCTGACATGAAGGACTCCTCCCCCTCCCAAGACCACCATATGTGGGGGAAAGGAGTGGCCCAGTTTCTGGGGGCCTCCCCAGCTATGCATGACACTTCACCTCCAGGAAAGCTCAAATGGGTGATCTCCATGGAGGAGGTTTCAGGGCTGCTAGACAGTCCTGAACAGAAGCCCCCCATTCTGCTAACCCATAGTCTCATGGCCCTGGTACTGGGGCTGAGACTGAGGCCTACCCAAAGGAAGGCCCGGCAGTGAAGCCTCCTCCCTGTGACAATCTGGGGGATACAGAGGCTGTGGGGCTCACCCCAGTGAATCCTGAGGGATGTGGTTTCCTTTCCCAGGACCCCAAGGCAGATGCTGAAGCTACCCCAGTGCCTGACAGGTCTCTTCCCTCCCCCTCCCAGAAAAACGTCACCTCCATCCTGCCCCATAGTCCTGTTCCAGAGGGGGTTGCTGTGGGGTCCCTAATCAACAGGCCAATTTGTACAGAACCCTGCACAGACCCCCTGGGGCTCCAGCTCTACCCCACCATCTT
>NW_017728997.1:44083023-44086943 GCF_001723915.1 Gavialis gangeticus | reverse complement strand
TGGGGTGGAGATTATCAGGACCTGCTGATTTAAATATGTCCAGTCCCTGCAGAAGTTCCTAGGTCCTCTCTGACCCTAGGCCTGGGTGCGACTCACTTGGGGCCTATGGTGGTCCCAGTCTGGGGAATGTCCTGCTCAGAAAAATGGGGGCAAGGAAATTGTTAATAGGTTAGCTTTGCTGTCTGGTGCAATGACCAGATCTCCTAGCGTGTCCTGCAGAGGCCCCATGTTACCCGGTACCTTCTTTTTGCCCCCTATGTATTTAAAAAAGGACTCTTTGTTGTTCTTGATCTGGGTAGCTAGTCCCAGTTCCATCTCCTCCTTGGCCTTCCTGACCGCCCCCCTACAGTCCCGAGCAACTGAGGTATAGTCCTCCCTAGTGATGGCCCCTCCCTTCCTTTTGGTGTACACCTCCTTTTTAGCTAGGAGACATTCCCGTATGCTTTTTGCCCAGGTGGTTGAGCACCCACAGACTCCTTACCAGGTCATTGCCCATGGCCAGGGCCAGATCCCACAAGGCATCTCCCCTGGTGGGGCTGTGCACTTCCTGGGTTAGATGGAGGTTCTGTATCTTGGCTAGGAACTTACATGAGTGGTCAGACCTGGATGACTGTTTTTCCCAGCAGATGTCTGGGAAGTTTAGGTCACCCATGATGACGAAGTCCTTTGACCTAACTTCCTCCATGAGTTCACTAAACAATGCTGTGATGTGATTGTTCTGGGCCCAGCAATATTATTGTTGTCTTGTTGTTTACCCCATTAGAATTAGAGGAAGCCATGCACTAGCAAGCAGTCTACAGAGACAAATCCCCATTCCTGGTGGTGTGGGTCAGGGACCCCTGGCTGGCAGGGAATGGCCTTCTCACCGTCCACTGTTTTGGGGTGGCCAACACCAAGGCTAGATGCTATGGTTCATGAGGCTGCAGTTTGTTTCTTTAATTACCAGGTCCTTCTTCTTGGTTCCCAGCTCCTTTTTCAAAGCTAATCTATACCCAATAAAAGCTTCTTATTAATGAGTTGCACATTCTAAAGAGAGAATTTCATTAGCGATGCATATTTACCAAATGTAAACTAATGTAAACTAATATACTGAATCCATCATGCCTGTGTACCATCAGGGGATGCTCCTGGACACCTCTGACCAGAGTCTTGCCTGGCCCAAAGTGCTTTTTGTTCATGCCAGGCTGCTGACTCACAGCCCCCCATGCACACTATACTAAGTATATAGGCTTGAATAAGGAATTGGTTTGTGGGCTGGGATGACAGCTGGAAATCCTTCCTTGGTCAGGGGTGTCCAGGAGAGTCCTCAGTGCCAGAGGCATGGCATGGGGTGGCCCTAGCTCTGGGGTGTAATGGGCACATATAACACAGTGCATACGGAGGGCAGAGACATGCCCAGCTCTGGGGTGTAACAGCTACATATAACAGTGTATGGGAAGGGCTGAGATACATGTGGTCATTGCACCCAGCTCTGGGGTGTGACATTTCATCGCAGCCCTCACCATACACTGTTATACGTGGCCATTACACTCCAGAGCTGGGTCAACACAGTTGTGTCCAGAAAGATGAGGAGACAGTACCATGGTCTGCTACTGTGGGTGGTGTCAGGGGGAGCTGTTCTGGCAATGAGGGAACTGCCTAGGTGACCAGTCTGGTCACCCTAAAACCAGTACCCCAGCAAAACTGACAGATGAGGCATGAAGCCCCAGGTTCAAGAGAGTCCCACAGAGGCATGATATGGGGTAGCCCTAGCTCTGGGGTGTAATAGCTGCATATAACAGTGTATGGGGAGGGCTGAGAGACATCTCAGAGCTGCGTGCAACAATCTGGTTTAGCATAGCCCTCAGTATACACTGCCAGGGCCCTTCACTCCTTCTCTGCAGCCCCCTACCCTACCAGGAGCGGTGTCTGGTGGGTCCTGGAGGGATCAAAGCCCTGAGCTGCAGGTGGCAGCTCAGGTTCTTTTAACCCCTCTCTGGCATGAAGCCAGGCAGCTCAGTGTGCAGATAGCACTTGGAAGATTCCAGAGTTACTGGATCCTGGAGCCGCAGTTAGTAGTCCAGGTATTGATAGTTCAGTGATACAGCTTTTGTCTGCCACATGGGAGACCTGGGTTTGATGCCCAGCCAGCACACCAGAGGGTTGAGTTGGCTGCAAAAGGGAATCTGCCCTGGGGAGAGGGGTTCCTTCACCTCTTTCACCCCACCCCACCGGGGTGCCTTGCCTGTGGGAAATAAAGACGTTGGCTTAGGAACAACCAGCAACAATGTTGCCCTGAGGGGTCAGGCCAAAGCTCAGGATCTCAATATTGCACTGTTAGACAGGAGGGTGTGGTGTACAATTGCACATGCACACATAAAAATCAGTTAAGCACACATACACTCACTAGGTCCATACACAGTCACACTAGTAACTCAGATACACACATGTTCAAAATAACCAGTCTAGGTTCATGCACTCCTATCACCAGTTTAAGCCCATACATGCTACACACACCAAATTTAGACAGAATCAGTTACCAGTTACCAACACCTGCACATCCAATACACATACGTGGATTACTAATTCATATACCACACACACACAATGATATCTATATATGTATATATATGTGTATTCACTAATTCACACACATACCACCCACCTGCACATACACACAGGTGAGTTCCTAAGTTGGGTGTTGTGATGTGTATGTATGTATGTGCTTGGTGTACTTGGGATACCTGGGGAAAGGTTAAGGTAAGAAAGTAGAAGTGTAGGGAGTGAAAGTTGCTGGAAGTGAAAGTTACCAGGACCAGGATTAGAACCAGTAGACTAGAGGGGGGACTGGGCTGAAGAACTGAGGCTTGGGGGTAACTTTAAGTTAATTGATCTTAATTAATTAAAAGACAACGTCCAAAGCCTGCAGAACAGGGAAGCGATGCCAGCACAGAGGCTGGAACTGGAGCCAATGCTACGGGGGAGCTGAAAAGGTAGGTGGGGAGAGGGAAAGTGTGAGTGTTAAAGAAGGGCTCAGGGTGTGGGGAGCCAGAGGATGGCTCCGGGGCAGCTAGAGAAGTTGCAGGCAGCGGCAGTAGGTGCTGGGAGCTGGAGAAAGGCTCCAGCTGCTGGAGGAAACTGCAGAACAGCCACAAGGAGCTGGGAAGCTGCTGCTGGGGCAGGGGAAGGACTACAGAAGGTGCAGGGGAAGCCTGAAAACAGAGAGACAGACAGCAGAAAATCATAGGAAAAGCAGTAGGAGAGACTGAAAGGTGGCAGGGCAGCAGGAAAGCAGAGAAAGGCAGCAGAAAGTCATGGGGAAAAGGCAGTAGATGGTATGGGAGGCTGAAAGGCAGCAGGGACAGCAGGAAAGCAATGAAAGGCTGAGAGGTGGCAGAAAAGGGGAGACAGAATTAGGAGGAGATTGGGAAACTAGTGGGGGGGGCTGGAGCTGAGAGAGAGAGAGAACGAGGCTGGAATTTAAGATAGGGAAGGGACTGGGGTTCAGTAAAACATGACCCAGCTCGGGGTTGCAAATGACAGTGGTTTATTGAACAGGGGAGATGGTGACACAATGTCTTATTGGTTCCCTTGTACCCACCCACACACACACGCACACACACACACACAATGGCATTAGGGGTTAGAGAGGCTTGGTGCAGGGGCTGAAGTCCACTGAAATCCAGAAGGAGAGACAGCGACAGAGAGAGAGAGAGTCCAAATTGTAAGAGGAGGTGTGCAGGTAATATCTACCTATACCAGGCTGGAAGTTGATCCTTGATGGCCAGTCGGGGTCTCCTTCTGCTCGGTGTTGTCCAGAGTGGGTCGCTGGCAGGACCTCTGGGGTGGATATGTGACATGAAGCTGGTCTGTTCTGGATGGAAATGGCATTCCCACTGGGTCTGTCTTCGCTGCCCCTTTTTATAGGGGCGGACCTTGCG
>NW_017728997.1:44082085-44082990 GCF_001723915.1 Gavialis gangeticus | reverse complement strand
CTTGGTGTACTTGGGATACCTGGGGAAAGGTTAAGGTAAGAAAGTAGAAGTGTAGGGAGTGAAAGTTGCTGGAAGTGAAAGTTACCAGGACCAGGATTAGAACCAGTAGACTAGAGGGGGGACTGGGCTGAAGAACTGAGGCTTGGGGGTAACTTTAAGTTAATTGATCTTAATTAATTAAAAGACAACGTCCAAAGCCTGCAGAACAGGGAAGCGATGCCAGCACAGAGGCTGGAACTGGAGCCAATGCTACGGGGGAGCTGAAAAGGTAGGTGGGGAGAGGGAAAGTGTGAGTGTTAAAGAAGGGCTCAGGGTGTGGGGAGCCAGAGGATGGCTCCGGGGCAGCTAGAGAAGTTGCAGGCAGCGGCAGTAGGTGCTGGGAGCTGGAGAAAGGCTCCAGCTGCTGGAGGAAACTGCAGAACAGCCACAAGGAGCTGGGAAGCTGCTGCTGGGGCAGGGGAAGGACTACAGAAGGTGCAGGGGAAGCCTGAAAACAGAGAGACAGACAGCAGAAAATCATAGGAAAAGCAGTAGGAGAGACTGAAAGGTGGCAGGGCAGCAGGAAAGCAGAGAAAGGCAGCAGAAAGTCATGGGGAAAAGGCAGTAGATGGTATGGGAGGCTGAAAGGCAGCAGGGACAGCAGGAAAGCAATGAAAGGCTGAGAGGTGGCAGAAAAGGGGAGACAGAATTAGGAGGAGATTGGGAAACTAGTGGGGGGGGCTGGAGCTGAGAGAGAGAGAGAACGAGGCTGGAATTTAAGATAGGGAAGGGACTGGGGTTCAGTAAAACATGACCCAGCTCGGGGTTGCAAATGACAGTGGTTTATTGAACAGGGGAGATGGTGACACAATGTCTTATTGGTTCCCTTGTACCCACCCACACACACACGCACACACACACACACA
>NW_017728997.1:44065822-44077085 GCF_001723915.1 Gavialis gangeticus | reverse complement strand
ATATTCAAAACCAAAAACTTGCTACCAAAATAAAAATGTTAAAGCTTATCCTAAGTCTGAGCTCACTTATACTTATCTATAGGGAATAGAAAGGGAGAGAAAAATTCAGAAATGGTTGGGGAAGGGGAGGGAATGCATTTTAAAATAAAGAAAAAAAGAAAAATTATGGGTTTTGCTACAGCAAAATAGCCACAAAAACCTGACACAGTTTTCCTCCTCATAAAATGGAAAGGAGGACAGATAGGCTAGTCAAACTAAGATATAACTTAATTCCACAAATCTAGGCATAATATGAAAGGAATATAAGTGAAATACAGCCTATGTTTAGGCTTTACTGCAAAGTTACCTTCTCAAATGAATGTTTTCAAGGAGAGGTTGGAGTGGCAAGAAGCAAAGGTATTTTATTTGGGGTAATAAATACCAAGCCGGTTTTATATACCTTTGTAATAGTCTTCCTAAAAAATATTACCAATTTAACACTATTTTTGCAAAAAATAAGAAGCATTTTTAAAAATGTATTGTTCTTCTCAAAAGGTCCATTAAAATATCTTGCCGTGATAGCTATCAGTATCTTTGTGGTTGGCATTTGTCTATGTTTACCTTTCTTATGCAAAGAAACACCAAATTACAGACCTTAGACCCCAATCCTATTGCATGCCTTTGCAATATGCACTGAAGAGCAACTGTTCTGGACTATATGTTGGGTCAAGTTTTGAAATAGAAGTTGCTTTTTTGGGAAGATCCTGCAACCAGGATAAAAAAGATTGCCTGTCACATCTTATTTGCATTTCTCATCCTGAGATGTGGGAGTGTAGCATCTTTTATATTGCCTATCCTTGCAATAAAGTTATTAATAAATAAGGCATAAATCTCTCTTTTTTAACACCTGATACTCCTGTAACCTACTTTGCACAAGAGAAAGAACAAGATTATTATTCATGGCTTTCATTTCCATTATAATCTTTTCCTTATCCAATCTTCAGTGTTTGAATGGGTAAATTCATTTCAAGCTGAAACGTAGTAGGAATCCTTAGCACAGGTCAGAGTTGTTGTAGTAAAATTCTGCTTTACCCTTATACAGCATAGACCATCTGCTGATTTGAAAACTCTTAAAAATATTAAATTACTTAAGCCTCAATACTTCTGTGATGCATTTTATAAATGGGTAAACAGAAGCATCTAGAGGTCTTATTGACTCGCTTAAAGGCATAGTTAGTCTATATTCAATAGATTTCAGCACTACTATCTTTTAGTGCCCTGCTCTAAGAACAAGGCAATGATCCTCCCAAAAAGTGAAGGCAAACTGAACATGAAGTGAAGAAAGCACAGCTACAACAGGGGTGCAAGAACAAGCTATCCCAATGTGAAGGAAGTTAGAAAGTGAACGAGGAGACTGGCCTGGCTAAATGGAGAGCTCTTCAGTGAGTTGAAACTTAAAAAGGAATCTTACAAAAAGTAGCAACTTAGCCATTTTACTAGGGATGCATATAAGAATATTATGTTGGAATGCAAGGAGTATGGGGGGTGGGGAGGGAAGGCCAAGGCACAAGTTGAGATGGAGTTAGCAAGAGGTATAAAAGGCACAAAAAAACCTTTCCACAGTATGGTAGCCATGTTAGAAGAAATCCAAGGAAAGTGGTACCTCTCAACAAATGGGGAAGACCTTCTGTTAATGGGTAATGCAGAAATGGTTAAAATAATACCTTTTTTACTTAACTTTTATCAACAGGATCAGCTCTCAGATGATGAGTCCAGTTAGTAGTGCTGATATGGGAGGAGATAAGCAGCCTAGAGTAGGTAAAGAACAGATTAAAGATTACTTAGAGAAACTGGATGTTTTCCAGTCAGCAGTGTGGGGAGGGGGCGCTGAAATGATGTCTATCATCATTTCAGAGCTACCAACTATTCTGTTTGATAACTTCTGGAGGTTGGGTGAGCTCCCAGATAGCTAGAAAAGGACAAATATAATGCCCAGGAAGAAGGAAGATTCAGAGAATTACAGGCTGGTCAGTCTAACCTTGATACCTGGAAAGATCAAAGAGCAGATCATGAAATAATCTGTCTGTTTCTAAGCACCTGGAGGATAACAAGGTGATTAGGAACACCAAGCAGGGATTCATTGGGCACGTCCACACATGGAAGCATGTGCGTTTGCAGCAGCTCAAATAGAAGCGGTGTAAATTTGAGCTCGGGCTTTTTGCCTCAGCACACATGCTCGGACATGCACTTTGTTGTGGTGAAAATTGTGCCACTTGGGGCAAAATAACCCTGCCTGGCTCTTCCTGGATCTGCACCCATGGGGAACTAGAGCCTGGGGCCAGCACCTGGTCCCCAGCAGTATAAAAAACTGCCCTGTCCTGGCCCAATCAAGTACAAAAAGCTGCCCTGTTAAGTAGCTCAGGGCTACTTGCTCCAGGAGCTTCTGAGGCCCAGCCGATTGGTACCTGGGGACACTACACCTTGTGCCAGCTGGACTGCTGAAGCAGCCCTGAGAGTTCCCTGCACCCTCTACCCACTGCAGCAGTCTGGCAGTGGGGGCTGCTGCCTGACTGTGACCTGCTGCGCACCTGCCAGACCTGAATGGGGACTGCACAGCCAGTAGAGGCATCTGCCCCTCTGGGTCAGCCGCCAGTGGGCTGTGGCTGTAGGGTTGGCCTTTGTGCAACACTACTGCTGTGTGTGACCCTGCCCGGCCATCTGGGCAGCTATCACCCAGAAGATGTTCCCAGTATGGTGGCCTGCTTTGTACTGTCAAAGCAGGTCCTCATGGCCCCACTTGACCAGGAGGTCAGCCACCTTCAGCTGGGTCCAAGATGCCAGCTCTGAGCAGGCAGGGTCCTGCCACTGGCCTCCCTAGCAGGAATTCTCCTGTTCCCTATTGGAAAACTGAAAAATACCTGATAAAAATTCCCAAAGTCACTCTGTAGAATACCCTGAAATCCATGTTCCTCCACAATTAAACAAAAGACCACGATACCTATAGAGACAGAGTGAGAGACAGAGAGAAGGCAATCAGTTGAGCATGTATTATTGATATATCTACAGTGCCTGCTCAGAGCTGGGTGGGGAAGGGATTGGGTGGGCTGAGGTAGTGGACAGGGCCGGCAGCAGTTCTCCCCTATGGTCCCCTCCACCTCCTCCAGCCCCCCGACCACTTACTTACTGGCACTGGAACCCTGCTGCTGGCACGCTGCCTGCCCTGCACAGGCAGGCAGCATGCTTCAGCACCAGGGTGAGGGCCAATCACAGAGATACTCTGGCAGCCAGAGCATCTCTGTGGAGGACCCAGACTCCAGTTGCCCCTTTTTTTTAGCTCTATTTTTTTTTTTATCCCTGGATATCCAGGGGTCTAATTTTGCCCCCATGGTGCAAACTTGCAGCGGGGGGAACCTTTTCCTGTTCCTGCACATGCCTCTTGCAGTGTCTCAAAGGGGTTTGAGATGGTGCAAGAGGCATGTGTGAGCTTGTCTGGATGTGCCCATTAAGAGCAAGTCATGCTTGAACAACCTGACTTTCTTTTATGATGAGGTGGCAGGCTCTGGATGGAGGGAAAGCAGTGGATGTAATATAGCACAATACCCTAGCAAGACACTGTCTTCCCTGACATTCTCATCAATCAGCTAGGGAAATACAGTTTAGGTTAGTGATTCTCAAATCAACCACAGCACACTGGGGTTCTGTTGTATCCTTTGAAGGGTGTCACCTGCTGCCCCCATTAAGTACAATTGCTTTTCCATTCCCCTGTTTCTGGGAGCTGGTGTGTGGGACCAGCCTGGGAAGCAGGTGCAGCAGGAGGGGGGCACCCCACAGCCCAGCCTGATGGAAGGGGGTGCCATGAAGCTGCTGCTGTGGGTCTGCCCTAGAATCCACACTGGGAATGCTACCACCACAGAGAGGATACAGTAAGTGCCATTCCTGCCCTTGTGCTTTCTGGCAGGTGAGGGGTGTTCCCTGGGCTTCGTGCACTGAGGTGAAGGCAGGGGGCATGTCTTCTTTGGGGTGGGGAGAAGGATAGGCTCCCTCTACCCACATCTACAGAGGATGCCATTAAATTCAGAAAAGTTATGAAAGGCTGACTCAAGTCTAAAGGTTGAGAACCACTGGTCTAGATGGAAGTACTGTAAATTGGATACATAACTGATTGGATCATCACAGTCAAGACTTCATCAATTGCTTTATGTCTAATGGAGAGTAGATGTTGAGTGCAGTTCCCCACGTCTGTCCATTGTCTAATGGTGTTTAATATATGGATAAGATGTAATGTGTGATTAAACGTTTGTAGATGACATCGAGATGGATGGAGTTGCAGACACCTTAAAGGATAGAATTAGAATTCAGAATGACCTTGATAAACTGCAAAAAGTGGTCTGAAGTAAATCAAATGAAATTCACTGAGGATAAGTGCAAAGTCCTGAACTTAGAGTGGAATCATCACATGCATGAATACAGATTCGGGAAGGCTAGGGTGAATTACTACAGAAAAGGACCTGGGTGTTATAATGGACCAAAATCCAGTCTATTATAATCTGGGAGTTAAAATGGACTGAATATAAATCAAGAATGTGGTCTTATTACAAAAAAAGTCCAATATCATCCTGAGTTGTATTATCAGGAGGTTTACTTGCAGGTCCAGGGAAGTGTTTTTTCTACTCTATTTAGGACTGCTGAGGTTTTACTGGATGAACTGTGCAGTTTTTGAAAAACAGCTGCTGCCTCCCTGCCCTGGCCCTGGCCCTGGCCCGGCCCCAATGGGTGCAATGCCAGCACCTGCTGCCTGCCCGGGACCAGGAGACAGATGGGGCTGGGGGCAGGAGGACAGCAGCTGTTTGTAGCCTCCCAGCTGCAGCTGGCCCATGGAGCCTGGGCTGCTCCCAGCAACTGGCTGGGAAGATGAAAGCTCTGCTGCAAGTAGCCCGGGCTAGTGACTATCAGCAGCTACCTAGAACCTGGGCTGGCTGCAAACAGCTGCTGCCTCCCAGCCCCAGCCCCGGGCTCTGGGAAAGCAGCGGATACCGGTGATGCTCCTTGCTGTGCTGCCCTTGCTGCCACTTCTGCAAAGCAGCATGTGGAATCCGGCATGGCAGGGCACACCAAGGGGTGCAGAAAGCTGCCTTCCGCTCTGAGCTCCCTGCTGCCCTGGCTACACTTCCTTTGCAAGTAGGGGGCTGCACTGCCACTCCAGGTCACACATGCAGCACTCTGGAGGGCCGAGGGGAGGGGAACAGGGCTAGGAGCACAGCGTGTGTGACCCAGAGCAGCGCACAGAGGGGCCACACAGGGAAGCTGCCTGCTGCTGCAAGCTCCATGCTGCTGGGTCACACTTTCCCTGTGGGAGCAGCATAGGCAGCACGCAGGGTTGTGCCCCTCACTGCTGCCCCGGCCTGCAGCGGAAGTGTGGCCAGGGCAGCAGGGAGCGCACAGTGGCAGGCAGCTTTCTGCATCCCCCGCTGTGCCCTGCTATGCTGGGTTCCACATGCTGATTTACAGAAGTGGCGGTGACAGCAGCACAGCTGGGAGCATCGCTGATATTTGCTGCCTCCCTGGAGCCCAGGGCCGGGGCTGGGGCTGGGAGACAGCTGGAGCCAGGGCTGGGCCTGGGAGTCAGCAGCTGTTTGTAGCCGACCCCGGTTCTGGGTAGCTGCTGATAGCCACAGAGCTTGGGATGGGGGGCAGGGGCTTTGGGTGAGGGGCAAGGGTCAGCAAGGCTGGGCAGGGGCTTTGGGTGGGGGGAAAGAGGCACCAGCAGGGCATCCTGCCATGTACCCCCTGCCCTCGTTTTGTTTTTCTGGCATGCTGGCATTCTGGCACCTTCCAAGGTAGGCATTGTGGGTTTTTTGGCACTCCAGCCAAAAACCATTGCCTGCCCCTGATCTACTGGATAGATCATAGACTAAATATAGACACTGGATTTATGACACATATAACCTGCCTAACATGTGACTCCCCAGGTAACCTCCCCACTATTTATCAGTTATATTCATTCCCCTTCTCCCCTCTTCTCTCATCCATTGACTACAGCTACATTCATTCCACTTCCCCCCACCCCACCTGTCTCTTACCCATTGACTACCTCAATTTACATTTTCACTGACTCGCTTTCTTGCTTGTGTACTGGCCTCTGGCTGCTTTACTATTTCATCCAGGAAGAGCACAGAACAACAGCAGATGCTTCCTTTGCTTGATGAAGGGCATCTATACCCAAAAGCTTGCAAAGAAGAATTTTTCCAAATATTTGAGTTGGCCTAATAAAAGATATTGGATTTACCTAAAGAACCTTGTCTTCCAAATACATAAAGAGTGGTTATAAGAAAGAGGGTGACAGTTTATTCTCAGTAGCCAAAAACACAGAAAAAGAGATAATGTTCTTAACATGTAGCAAGGGAAATGTAGGTTGGATATTAAGACAAACTTTCTAATTATGAGGGTAGGTAAGTATTGGACCATATTACTTAAAGCACTTGTAAAAACCCATCACTGGAAGTTTTTAAGAGCAGGCTATACAAAAACTTGTCTGGAAACATCTAACTAGGGATGATCCTATCTTGAGCAGGGGCTGGGCTATTTGACCTCCCAAGGTCCCTTCTGTCCAGACCAAATTTTAAGTGTATGCTGGCAACGCAAGAATTAAGTTTGATCATGCGCAGACAAGCAGACAAGGCCTATGGAAAATTCCACAGCATGCTCAGCATGTGCCCCCTGTGTGACCCTTGGCTTGTCAATCAAAGCTGACCTAGTTTTGTAACAACACGCATGCTCAGTTCTGCTCAGCAGATGAAGTAATTTGACCAGATGCATGCTCAGTCCACAGACTGCATGACATAATTGGACTAGAAATTTCTTTAGAGAAGACAACCTGATTGGCTACCCAGTTGTCATAAAGACTTGGGGGCCCCTCCTCAAGGGGGGGAGTTAGCGAAGGAGAGTTAGAGAGAGTTTTGGGGGGTTCTCACAGCGGCGCTGACAGGGACTGCTCTTCAGGAGGGCTTTAAGCCCACTGGTCTCCTGTCCGAGCCCTCAGAGCAGAGGCTGCTATTCGCAGGGACTGCTCCTCAGGGGGGAGACCACGCTCGACCTGTTCAACAGATACTGCCTTAGCAGAGACTGTCCCACAGGAAGAGATCGAACCGATCCTGAGAGCAGAGGCTGCGGCTGCAGGGACTGCTCCTCAGGAGGGCTTTGGGCCCACTGGTCTCCTCACAGCTATGATTTTGCGATTGATTCGATTCATCTTGATCTGATTATTCCATATTGATCTCTGGCTAACGAACTAATTTCCGGCTTTGACCTTGACCACGATCCCGCATCTTGACCGCTGGCTACGACATCGTGACTTCGACCTCCACATCGACTTCGGCATCTTAACGACCACCCGTTTCATCCACATTGGACTGGCGTCACGACATTCTGCGTGTTACAGTTCTGTTATTTGTTATCCCGATCAATGAGCTGTTGACCAGCCCTGGGACTATCAAGTTGGGCAGCCGCCCCTAGCTCCAGCTAGAAAGCAAGGGCTCACTCGAGAACCCCGTGGGCCAACAGACCCCTTTGTCGTTCGTACGTTCACAACTGTAACTGAAGCAAGTTCCCTGCCTACGCTCCAGAAGCGTAAGTAAATAAAATCCATTTGTTTTGAACCCGCACCGTGTCTCGCAGACCTCTCAGACTCCTCGCCGATAATCCTGCCTGTTCCGTACCGAAACCCTTGGCCCACCATGACCTTGGGGCCGCCATTCCCCGACACCTTCGAGCCCTACTTTTCTATAATTCTATGATATGTCAAGAGAACTCTCACACCATTCTTATGTCGTATAATTTTGTCTTCATGTTGCTCCATACATGGAGTTCTCAACATCTGGATCAGTCCTCATGGGTCGTGCATGCACGGTGTTTAATACCAAGACAAACAGTTTCCTTTAAGAGAAAAAAATTGAAATAAAGTTAATTTTCATGTTGCTTGTTACCTCTTCCTCCCATATCTGTAGATGTTTATGGCAGCAGGCTGTAACTATCATATTTGTGATGCCTACCTGATTGGACATATTTCTGTCTTTTCTATGATTTTATATGAAGTAAAAGTACAGTTAATGGCAAAGGTTAGTGGTATTGCCAAAGATGAAGACCATGACCTGTCTGATGCATAGCACTGCAAGGCTTGGATTCAGATTGCAGTGAAAGCTTCTTATGTGAGAGAGTTCCTGTAAGAGAGTAAGTTAATTTCTATTGTGCTTGGTTTAGTATTTAACACAATCGTGCAGACAGAAGTGCAGCTCCCCACTGTAACTCAGAACAATCTTTGCAAAGTGTTCTGAGTTACAACCTTACTTCAGACCAAACAGAAGTTCACTGTTGGTTGAAGGGGGAAGGGGAATCAAGATGCCCCTGGGAACGTGCAGCCAGGTTCCCGTAGCAATGGCCAGGCTGTCTGCCAATGCTCGTTGTTTTCAGAATGGGAAGGGAGAAAGGCAGCAGAAGGAGCTCATTCTTGGGGCTCCCCAGCTTGTGTTGAAGGGTGGGGTGGGTGAATTGGAGCTTCCCCACCTCAGGGGAGTTGCATTACATCTGACCCACCCTCTGGGAGGCTTGAACCCTCCCCCCCCCCAGACTGAACTCCCTCCTGTCCCTCCCCCATCCCCCTCCCCCCATTCTGAAAACATTGACAGGCTGGGAGCTCAGCAGACACAAGTTACAAAATTATGTAACATCTTTATCTGATACCTCATGCAATGAGGGGTCAGATTTTCACCCAATCAATCATTTTTGAAACTGTTTGTATCTGTGCACTTGTGTTTGGTCACAGCTATACACTGCTTTTTGTGGGCAGATGATGTGAAAATTGTCACTTGTCTGTACCACAAAACATCAGAACCTTTTCAAAATTAACACTGTGCATATCTTTCTTGAGGTTTTTGTTTGAAAAAAATATATATGAAAAATTATTTTGGTTAGGTTCTCTCCATGGTACACTCCTACCTATTTTTCATGGTCAGTACCTCTCCGCTTGCTAGATGTCTCATTAACTTCTAACTGTCTAATTATAATTTTTTTTCAAAGCAAGTTTCTCATCCCAACTATTATATGACTGTAACAGGGGCGCCTCTTTGGGGTCTGTCTACTGGTGACCCTGCCCACCTGTTATGGGCCAACCGCCCGCCTTCTGGCCTGCCATGCCTTGTTGTTAATTGATTAATGGATGTAATTAAGCAGGAGGCTGCCCATTTCCTGCCCCGATGCCAGGGGGCACTATCTGTGGTTCACTTTCCTCCCCTACACCACAGCCCAAGCCTCGCCAATGGTACTGACGTTGTTTGGTCTGGGCCTTGTTATAATTTGGCCCCCATGTCCTCCCTGGTGTCTCCATGGCTCTGCCTCGCACTGCGACTTTACTGGTGCTCAGGCTCTCCATGGCCCTGTCTCATACTGTGCTTTTACTGGCTCTCGGGCTTTCCACAGCCCTGTCTCCCACTGCGCCCTCACTGGCGCTTGGGCTGCCTGCCTCAACAGAGCTCTGACTTCCTCGGCTGCCAGAGGGGAACTGACTCTGGCCTCAGCCTGGCTTGTTTATATAGGCCAGGCCCTGCCCCCTTCTGGTCAGCTGACCAAACTGCAGTTGCCCTGGCAACCGGCACCTGTAACTCTTTCTAGGAGCAGGGCACTTCCATGCCCTGTGACACACCTCCCCCCTTAAATTTGAGTCTCACTAGGAGCGGGGCACGGAAGTGCCCTGTGACACCCCTCCCCCCTTAAGTTTGAGATTCACTGGGCCGCTCTTCATTGTTGCGAGGTGTGGCATCTGTTAAGGGCTCTTCATTCGTTTTTCCTTTAGGCGTCCGGCAGCTTAAAATACTGGAGGTGGAGGTTTTCAGGTGCCTCCTACTCGCCTTTTCCCCAAGGCACACCACGTGGGATTTATTGGGAATTACCCACCCTTCGCTGGCCAAGCTTCTGCCCACTCTCTGAGACTGCTTTTCCTTTTTTCCCTTTCTCCCACCTATGGTCCCTTTCCACACCCCGGGGTCTTCCCCTCCAGGTGAGTTGTAGGGCTCCGGGTCTCTCCCTGTCCCCCTGAAGGTCTTGGAGCCTTCCCCAGATCTCCCATTGGCAACTTAATGCTCTCTGGACATTTTCTGCCTTCCAAAACTCCACTTTTCCCTGACCAGTGGATCTCCCTCCAGGCCCCTTATAGGTTTTTATGTAGGCCACTCTTCCTACTTTGGCTTCCAGGATCTTTCTCAGTGTCCTTCACCTGATCTGTCTGGGTAGGCCACTCATATAGAGCTGTGGCCTCTTCTCAGGCCCTGCTCTTCCTTTAGTTGATTGCTCCTTCCTTCTCCTCTCACATGCCTCGGCTCCATTTTTCTTCCTGGGCTGAATTGTTCCCCTGTTCATGGAGCCTGTGTTTGACTCCTGCCATCTTGGACTTGGGACTGTCGCTGCACTTCTTTTATATGTCGGGCAGGAGGTCTCACTCTTAGAGGGAATGCGTTCATCTGTTCCTGTTGTTTCTACCTCTGTTAAGTTGGCCCCTTCTGGCTGCTCTGGCCCAAGTGCGGCTCTTTTCCCCTTACCCTGCAGTAAGGATAGCTCCTTCAGTTGGTGCCTTAGCTGGTTCATTTCTTGTATGTGGCAATCCTGCCACTGGTCCCATCTCAGGCCCCAATATTTCAGGGTAGCAGACAGAGCCTCCTTTTGTAAGGCCTCCAATTTCTCTTTTATTTTATTTCTCTTCCCTAAGACTCCTCCCTAGCTGTCCTAGCCCAGCTTCTTTTCTAGGGTCCTCTGAACTCTTGACCCTGGGAAGTACCTTTGACTCCAGGTATTGCATGAGTCTAGGCCAGGTATTCTCTACTTGTACCTCTACTTGCCTCAAGGATTCTATAAGTACCTCCCTCTCCAGAAATTCCGATTTAGCAGCTCTCGTGTACCCCGCTAGCTGGGTCTCAAGAACCTCCAGCCTTTTCCTTAGTGTGTCAGTGTTCTTCATGGCCTGCAGTTCTTGTCCTGCTGTTACCTTCTCTTCTGACCTTTTCATTCACCTGAGCTCTTGGATTTTTATGGCCATCTGGTCCTTTGCCTCTTGGAGCCTCTTGTTGTCAGCCTCCAACCTCTGAATCTCTTCCCTCAGAATTTGCATTTCCAACTGCAGCTGTCCCCTTTCTGCAGTGATGCCTGCCTCTCTGGCCTGGCTGTTTTCTAGGCGGGTCTTAAGTGACTGTGCCTGTTCTCTGAGGTGGTCTTTTCCTGTCTCCAGGTCCTGTACCTGAGC
>NW_017728997.1:44060375-44060822 GCF_001723915.1 Gavialis gangeticus | reverse complement strand
ATGGGCCAACCGCCCGCCTTCTGGCCTGCCATGCCTTGTTGTTAATTGATTAATGGATGTAATTAAGCAGGAGGCTGCCCATTTCCTGCCCCGATGCCAGGGGGCACTATCTGTGGTTCACTTTCCTCCCCTACACCACAGCCCAAGCCTCGCCAATGGTACTGACGTTGTTTGGTCTGGGCCTTGTTATAATTTGGCCCCCATGTCCTCCCTGGTGTCTCCATGGCTCTGCCTCGCACTGCGACTTTACTGGTGCTCAGGCTCTCCATGGCCCTGTCTCATACTGTGCTTTTACTGGCTCTCGGGCTTTCCACAGCCCTGTCTCCCACTGCGCCCTCACTGGCGCTTGGGCTGCCTGCCTCAACAGAGCTCTGACTTCCTCGGCTGCCAGAGGGGAACTGACTCTGGCCTCAGCCTGGCTTGTTTATATAGGCCAGGCCCTGCCCC
>NW_017728997.1:44054298-44055375 GCF_001723915.1 Gavialis gangeticus | reverse complement strand
GGCAATCCTGCCACTGGTCCCATCTCAGGCCCCAATATTTCAGGGTAGCAGACAGAGCCTCCTTTTGTAAGGCCTCCAATTTCTCTTTTATTTTATTTCTCTTCCCTAAGACTCCTCCCTAGCTGTCCTAGCCCAGCTTCTTTTCTAGGGTCCTCTGAACTCTTGACCCTGGGAAGTACCTTTGACTCCAGGTATTGCATGAGTCTAGGCCAGGTATTCTCTACTTGTACCTCTACTTGCCTCAAGGATTCTATAAGTACCTCCCTCTCCAGAAATTCCGATTTAGCAGCTCTCGTGTACCCCGCTAGCTGGGTCTCAAGAACCTCCAGCCTTTTCCTTAGTGTGTCAGTGTTCTTCATGGCCTGCAGTTCTTGTCCTGCTGTTACCTTCTCTTCTGACCTTTTCATTCACCTGAGCTCTTGGATTTTTATGGCCATCTGGTCCTTTGCCTCTTGGAGCCTCTTGTTGTCAGCCTCCAACCTCTGAATCTCTTCCCTCAGAATTTGCATTTCCAACTGCAGCTGTCCCCTTTCTGCAGTGATGCCTGCCTCTCTGGCCTGGCTGTTTTCTAGGCGGGTCTTAAGTGACTGTGCCTGTTCTCTGAGGTGGTCTTTTCCTGTCTCCAGGTCCTGTACCTGAGCCCTTAACCTCTCATTTTCTTTTTTCTGGTCCTCTAACTCCCCTTCAAGGGACCAGTATTGATCACGTAGTGCCTCATAGTCCCTTATACACGCCTTTACCGTTTCCAGGTCTCGTGCGCTCATCGTGCTATTTTCTTCAGCTTGGGTACGGCTCTCGTTCGGATCTTCCTGCAGCTGTTTGACTAACTGTGGGGCTTCCAAACACCTTTCCTGCCACCTCTCTAGGTCCTCATGTAGACCTTCTATTTCGTCCACCTGACTGCGGACTTCCTTCGGTAGAACTTCTGTTAGTCCTCTAGCCACTCCCAGCTTCTGCTGTTCCCCTGCTTACATTGTGCCAGCCTCAGGAGATCGTGCCATCCAGGCCGTCATCTCCCTCTGCATTTTCTGCAGCCTTGTTTCCCTCTCCTGACTCTTCTGAGCCTCTTGGGAAATC
>NW_017728997.1:44042975-44049298 GCF_001723915.1 Gavialis gangeticus | reverse complement strand
GCCCTGTGACACACCTCCCCCCTTAAATTTGAGTCTCACTAGGAGCGGGGCACGGAAGTGCCCTGTGACACCCCTCCCCCCTTAAGTTTGAGATTCACTGGGCCGCTCTTCATTGTTGCGAGGTGTGGCATCTGTTAAGGGCTCTTCATTCGTTTTTCCTTTAGGCGTCCGGCAGCTTAAAATACTGGAGGTGGAGGTTTTCAGGTGCCTCCTACTCGCCTTTTCCCCAAGGCACACCACGTGGGATTTATTGGGAATTACCCACCCTTCGCTGGCCAAGCTTCTGCCCACTCTCTGAGACTGCTTTTCCTTTTTTCCCTTTCTCCCACCTATGGTCCCTTTCCACACCCCGGGGTCTTCCCCTCCAGGTGAGTTGTAGGGCTCCGGGTCTCTCCCTGTCCCCCTGAAGGTCTTGGAGCCTTCCCCAGATCTCCCATTGGCAACTTAATGCTCTCTGGACATTTTCTGCCTTCCAAAACTCCACTTTTCCCTGACCAGTGGATCTCCCTCCAGGCCCCTTATAGGTTTTTATGTAGGCCACTCTTCCTACTTTGGCTTCCAGGATCTTTCTCAGTGTCCTTCACCTGATCTGTCTGGGTAGGCCACTCATATAGAGCTGTGGCCTCTTCTCAGGCCCTGCTCTTCCTTTAGTTGATTGCTCCTTCCTTCTCCTCTCACATGCCTCGGCTCCATTTTTCTTCCTGGGCTGAATTGTTCCCCTGTTCATGGAGCCTGTGTTTGACTCCTGCCATCTTGGACTTGGGACTGTCGCTGCACTTCTTTTATATGTCGGGCAGGAGGTCTCACTCTTAGAGGGAATGCGTTCATCTGTTCCTGTTGTTTCTACCTCTGTTAAGTTGGCCCCTTCTGGCTGCTCTGGCCCAAGTGCGGCTCTTTTCCCCTTACCCTGCAGTAAGGATAGCTCCTTCAGTTGGTGCCTTAGCTGGTTCATTTCTTGTATGTGGCAATCCTGCCACTGGTCCCATCTCAGGCCCCAATATTTCAGGGTAGCAGACAGAGCCTCCTTTTGTAAGGCCTCCAATTTCTCTTTTATTTTATTTCTCTTCCCTAAGACTCCTCCCTAGCTGTCCTAGCCCAGCTTCTTTTCTAGGGTCCTCTGAACTCTTGACCCTGGGAAGTACCTTTGACTCCAGGTATTGCATGAGTCTAGGCCAGGTATTCTCTACTTGTACCTCTACTTGCCTCAAGGATTCTATAAGTACCTCCCTCTCCAGAAATTCCGATTTAGCAGCTCTCGTGTACCCCGCTAGCTGGGTCTCAAGAACCTCCAGCCTTTTCCTTAGTGTGTCAGTGTTCTTCATGGCCTGCAGTTCTTGTCCTGCTGTTACCTTCTCTTCTGACCTTTTCATTCACCTGAGCTCTTGGATTTTTATGGCCATCTGGTCCTTTGCCTCTTGGAGCCTCTTGTTGTCAGCCTCCAACCTCTGAATCTCTTCCCTCAGAATTTGCATTTCCAACTGCAGCTGTCCCCTTTCTGCAGTGATGCCTGCCTCTCTGGCCTGGCTGTTTTCTAGGCGGGTCTTAAGTGACTGTGCCTGTTCTCTGAGGTGGTCTTTTCCTGTCTCCAGGTCCTGTACCTGAGCCCTTAACCTCTCATTTTCTTTTTTCTGGTCCTCTAACTCCCCTTCAAGGGACCAGTATTGATCACGTAGTGCCTCATAGTCCCTTATACACGCCTTTACCGTTTCCAGGTCTCGTGCGCTCATCGTGCTATTTTCTTCAGCTTGGGTACGGCTCTCGTTCGGATCTTCCTGCAGCTGTTTGACTAACTGTGGGGCTTCCAAACACCTTTCCTGCCACCTCTCTAGGTCCTCATGTAGACCTTCTATTTCGTCCACCTGACTGCGGACTTCCTTCGGTAGAACTTCTGTTAGTCCTCTAGCCACTCCCAGCTTCTGCTGTTCCCCTGCTTACATTGTGCCAGCCTCAGGAGATCGTGCCATCCAGGCCGTCATCTCCCTCTGCATTTTCTGCAGCCTTGTTTCCCTCTCCTGACTCTTCTGAGCCTCTTGGGAAATCAGTTGCTCCATCACCCTAGTTTTCTCTACCTCTGCTGCCACTAGGCGCCTGATTTCTTTCACCCCTACCTCTTTTTTACCCAGCGATAATTGTTTCTCTAATGCTGCAGACTTGGTCTCGGCTCTCTCTTTCTGGACCTTCGCTAGTCCTAGCTCCCACTCCAATCTAGCCATCTTTTCCTTCATCTCCTCCATTCTCAATTGCCTGACAAAGTTTTCCTGTCCTTGACCTTCCATCGTTCCTTTCTGAGCCATGACTACCCTGACCTTGTCTTTCTGGGTCAGGGCCTCAGTCTTGCTCCCAAAATTCCAAGCAATGGGTATCCTCCCTCAGCTCCATCCAACAAGCTGTGGTAAGACTACCTTTCTATAAATGTCCGTTTTTCTATTGTAGCCCTTAGGTTTGTTCCCCTTCTCAGGGACACAGGGTCCTTCCCGCGCACGGCCGGCCTTTCCCAGCCAATGCACCACCTGTCATGGGGCGGGGACCCAGGAGCAGCCGTGATCTCTCCTGGCGCCCCCTACCGCGCCAAGTTGTCTATTAAGCACCCTCTATTATCTCGCCCACCACGTCTTTGATGGTGAAAGTATCATAAGGGAGGCTGCCTTTCCTTTACCCCTTGGCCACGGTGCTCTTATTTACCCTGGCCCTTGTCCCCTGTAGGTCGATCTTGTGCACCCAGCCTTATGGGCTGTGCGTGGCTCCTACCACCCCTTATACCACACCCCAAGCCTCTCAGGTGTGCCGGATGTTGTTAAGTCTATTGTCTTCTCTTAGCGGCCCTCTCCGGGGCCTCTACCCGTACGCTCGCCCTCTCCGGGGCCTCTACTCTCATGCACCCTCCCTGGGGCTTCTTATTCCCATATGCCCTCCCTGGGGTTCAGTGTGATTCTCTCGCCCTCCCTGGGCTTTAGCCTTCCCTGGGGCCTTGCTTGTGACTCCCGCAATCGGGGCTCAGGCGGCCTCGGCCTTACCTGGCCCCCGGACCCCTTTCCAGATCCTACACCCCACTGGGGCTTTCCACAATAGGGCTCAGGTGGCTTCGGCCTTACCTGGCCCTCCAATGCACTGTGCCCCCTTCTCAGGGCTCTGGGGTCAGTGCACCCCTAGATGTGGTGCCCTCTCTGGCACCAGGAACCCCCACGCTACTGGGGAGCTCCTATGAGGCCTCCTCCAACCCCTTATAGCCTCACCCGGTCCTCCAGTGTAACAACCAAAAGCAATAACATAAGCCAATCGGCTACAGCTCAAAATAAGCCTCCTGGCTAAAATGCGAACTCTAAACCATCAGGCTATTTATCCTTCCCAAATCCCTACCAGAGCTTCCTCCACCCGGTCTCCTTGCGTGGAAGCTATTCTGGCCATCAGGCTTCTCTACTCTGCCTGCCTCAACAGAGCTCTGACTTCCTCGGCTACCAGAGGGGAACTGGCTCTGGCCTCAGCCTGGCTTGTTTATATAGGCCAGGCCCTGCCCCCTTCTGGTCAGCTGACCAAACTGTGGTTGCCCCAGCAACTGGCACCTGTGCCTCTTTATAGGAGCAGGGCACTTCCATGCCCTGTGACAAACATAAAATCCAAACCATCCAGCTATAATATCATTTATCCTACCGGGGAATACTCCATCCCTCAACAGTGACAGAAGCGGTTTCTGCAGACAGACCTTTCCCCTTTGGTTGCTCTGGGAGAGCTCCTTCCCCCTTGGTGGCTGGCAGGGAACTTCCCTGTTGGCCTCAGGCCTGGGACATGTATGTGAGTCAGGCCCTGCCCCTTCCTGTCAGCTGATCACTGTCAGGTGTGTGCTGCTAGCTCACTTTGGTTGCCTTGCTAACCCACAGCTGGGGCTCCCTACTCACTGCTAGGGCTCTTTGCCTAGCAGTTTGTACTCTTTATAGGAGCTGGGCACCTAAAGTGCCCTGCAACATGCCTCCCCCCTTAAAACCCTCACTCACCCACGTGGGTCCTCACATTTTTGGGTACCACATCTGTCCTGGGCTTCTCTTGGCCTTTCTTCGGTCACCTGGCAACTCAGGAACAGGAGGCAGAGGATTCCAGGTGCCTCCTATTTGCCTTTTCCCCAAGGTCTCACCATGTGGGATTTGCTGGGAGTTACCCCACCACAGGTAGTCTCCCCCACATTAGCAAGACTTGGTAGGGTGCCACTTAGGCCTGTCTTTTCTCTACAGTCTTTAAATGATCGTGAGAATGGCCCCAGGCATGGTGTATTCTTCTGACCGAGATGGCAGGTGCAGTACCGTAGCCATTGGGAGTCCGCCTTTCTGCCTCCTCTCTGTCCTTCTCCACTCGCCATTTGTAAGGTCTTGACCTTCCTCCTCCTGTCACCTGACTGGCTGGCAGGGCTTGAGCCTTGACCCCTACTTGACCGGCCAGCCATGACTGGAAGGTTCTGGACTTAGAGGGGCCGTCCTGCCTCCTAGGAACAGGGTTAGGGTTCCCTGTTACAATGACAAAAGTACTATGTTGTGGCACTGAGACTTTAAAATTAATTACTTACGTGAATTCACTTGTGGTGTAAGGTACTATTCAGCATGAGTTAGGATGTCACAATATGACCCGATATATATTACAAAAATAATGTTCAATTAAGTGAGATGATAAAGTAAAAATTAAGGAACCAGCCAATCTAATTCCAAAACAAGTTAACAATCAATACAGAAAATTAGACATATTTCTTAAAAGTAGGGAGAAATCAGTGGAATATTGTCAAAAGGATGTTGTAGAAGTATAGTAGTTGTCCTTTATAGATCAAATAAAAGAATCAAAGTGTATATTAAGCTGTGATGTAACAATGTGTTACAAATGATGGGAAATTCTGTTGGCAAACTAAGGACTGGGAATGCAGCATTTATGAATATGTAAATTGGAATCTCTTTCCTCCCAAAGTATTTATATTCAGCCCACCAAAATACACTGGATGAAATGATTCAGTGCTATAATGTTAAGTTATACTGTATGGAAAAAACAGTATGAAGAAAAGTCTACATGGGTGCTTGTTGCTAGGTAAAGAACATTTTATTTAAGATTTCAGGTGAAAGAACTAGCATCCAAACATACTAAGACTGGTTTTCCACAATAAAAGAAGTTTTGCTTTCCTGTACCCATTTTGAAGTTGAGTCATTTCTTATAAGTACACTGAGTATAAATGAGGATTTGGGCATGAAACAGTTTGTACTAGCATTTTTTTTTTAAGTTTTGCATTATTGTTTTTGTGCACTTGAAATACATGCCAAGCTAATCTTAGAATGCCTTTTAAGCTTAGCAAGGTGAAGTAAGTGCTTTGTACAGTCATACACATACGTTGTATTTAACTTTTATATTTGTTAACCTTTTACTGTTCTCAAATAAATTATAATTCATCTCCCTGCTGCTTTTATTGTAAGTATATGATAAATGAACAGAAGAAAGGAAATGAGAGACAGGTGAAGTTTTGTCATGAATGCTTACTACTGAGAAACAAGTAAGTTTGTCCACTCAAAGAGTTTGCCACAGTATAACTTCATTTTTATTCAGATCCCAATAAGTTATATCAGGGGTTGTCAACTGGGGGTACACGTACCCCTGGGGGTACTTGAGAAGGCCCTAGTGGGTACGTGTAGGCGGGTGGGGATGGAGTGCCACCATGCACCGTCCTGTGCTGCCCACCCAGCCGGATGCGGGGGAAGCTTGCGCCACCCCCCCTGCTCCGTGTCCGTTGCGTGCCGGCTCCTTCCCTCCCTCCCACCCCCTGCTCTGTGACCAGCTACCGGGGGTACATTGCTCCGCAACCGGCTGCCAGGGGTACATGGATCCAAAAAGGTTTAAATCCCCTGAGTTATATAATTAAGGGAATATTAATCTGTACCAAGTACCTCTACTTGAACACCTTATAATTGTTAAACTTTGTAATAATTATGGCGCACCTTTAGTGTAGAATTTCTGATTAATGTGTCCTGTTGTAGCTCATTAAAAGAAAGTAATGTTCATACATAGATTTAAAAGTTTCAGGGTATAGCTGGTGATTTGCTTGCACCTTTTTGCTGTGCTATACAGTTGCTTTTCCCTTATCAGTACAATGCTGTCTTATGCAATAAATCAATCTTTTTCTCAATATTGCATCTAGCAAGCATGCTTCTCAGTTGGTTTTGCTTTCTTGGGCCTTACATAACCAAACATACAATTACGTCTATCTGCTTTGTTTGTCTGCAGCTCACAAAACCTCTGGGAAGCCACTGCCCCCACAACAGTTCCTTTAGACTCCACCACACTTATCTCAGACTTACAATTTT
>NW_017728997.1:44033904-44037975 GCF_001723915.1 Gavialis gangeticus | reverse complement strand
AAACATACAATTATGTCTATCTGCTTTGTTTGTCTGCAGCTCACAAAACCTCTGGGAAGCCACTGCCCCCACAACAGTTCCTTTAGACTCCACCACACTTATCTCAGACTTACAATTTTTAGGTTTGCCTTAGTGTAAGAATTTCAATGTCCTTATCAAAGTTTGCTTAGAATTATACCCAGCATGGGATATTTTTAAACTCCAGATTTGAACTTCTGCAAGCAGAAATGGTGCAAGATTTAATACCTGCAGAATCTCAGCACACGTGCTAATTAGAAACACAGCAAATGCTGCTTTACAAAACCTCAACAATGTTAGCCAGCAACAGGAGGCAGGAGGCACTATCATTAGTTCTTTATTCAGTGCTCTTTTGGCAGTCAAACTTGGGCACTTTCTATCCTACCAAAAGCTATTTCGTTACTTTCTATACCTTTTCAAAGAAAACAGAAAGCACTAGGGGGTGAAAACTCAATGCAATCAGATATAGAAAAACTTACTTTATAGAATCCCTGTTTCTAATTTTTGATGGAAAAGAGCAGAGCTAAAGAAGAGTGCAACACACAAACATTGATTGAAATCTAACTTTCACAAAGGTGTTCCTCAATGCTGCTTCCAGTACCTGAGCTACCTCTTTTAGAGAGAACTTGAGTATTACTAAATTATACTGCATTGTACAATATAGACATATGTTTGAAGTGCTCTCTTATCAAAATTCTCTCCTGCAGCTAGGTATTTATAGAGCAACTTGTGCTTTTTTCTTTGTCAGTCCAAATGAATTGAATGCCTTTAATTTGTCACTGCAAGTCATGCTTCACAAATCTTTAATCATTCTTGTGGCACTTTTTTTCTAACCCATTCCAATTCAGCAACATCTCCTTTGGATTGTAGACAATAGAAATGAACAAAGTATTCCTGTACTGGCTGTGATATGAAATATAGCTATGATATGATCTCTCTGTCTCTATTCCCTATTCCATGATTTCCCTGTTTATACATCATCTAAAGGTCACAGTAGCCCAGGAGTTGGCAAAGTATAGCCTGTGTAGCCTTTGGATCTGGCTGGCAGAGCTGTACCCTTGGCAGAATTCAGTGGCAGGAGTGCTCTATCTGCACCACACTGCAGTCAACCATGTGGGGCTCCAGTGATGAGGGAGCTCTGACCATGCAGGGCTGCAGTCAGGTATCAGGAGTTCAAGCAGAGGGGGGCTTCCACTGTGGTGCACTGTAAAGTGGCAGTGCTGTCCTGCTCCTCATGCCCTCCTGCCTCTGACCCAAGCTGGCTCACCCTGGCCAGTTCGCTGGAAAATGTTACAGACTTCTGCATTAGTTATATAGGCTGCTGACAGATGTTCATTTAAAAGAACACTGGCCTCTGATCCCTGATCCCAACAATTGCGCATCCTGCTGTCCCATACATGCATGACAGGCATACATGATTTTGGGATCAGGGTTCAGAGCCCAACTGTATCATACTTACCAGTGCAAGAGGATCCCAGGATCATGATTCTGGGCTTTCCTTGCACCAGCAAGTTAAAAGCTGGATGCCTGACAATCAGCTGGTTGTCAGTCCAGCAGGGGTCAAGCCATCCAGGCCAGTTCCAGACCCTGGGGAAGTCTTGGACCCAGCTGGCCAGAGCTATTTGTCACAGGGTTTAAAGCCCTAGTGGGGGAAGCCAAAGCCTCCCCACTGCTGAGAGCCTGTGCTTCCCAGGGCTGGTAATCCTAGCCAGGGCTGCCTGGTCCAGGGTTCAGTTGCTGGTGGGGAAGCCTTTTGGCTTCCCCCTTTCTGGCCTCTGGCCAGGCAGACAAATTGAAGGCACCGTACAAATGAGCCATAAAAATATATTACATTATGGGCGCATCTACACGTGCCTCTTTTAAGCAGGCTTAGCCTAAAATTGCCATGTTAAAGGCACATTAAGGGCACTTGTCTACACATGCGTGCCCTTAATATCCTTAAAAATGGCACATAAAGCAGGTATCAAATTTAGGCATGAATAGCTAAGTCTCACTTAGTGCACAGATAGACACATTAATGCACATTAACATGGTGTGCGTCAATGGATAGACACTGCATTAAAGCACATTAGCACATGTATTAATGCAACTTAGCTATTTGCATCTAAATTTAATGCACCTTAATACACGTTAGCACATCCATGTGCAGACACACAACTAAATCACTTTAATGCGCCTTAAGCAAAGGCACATTATGTTTAAGCACGCATAAATACACATGTAGACATGCCCAAATGTAGAACATTATGTCTCATCCTTATTTTATGGCACTTTAAATCAGGTTTACAGGTAACACCCTTCCTACTTATGCTGCAATTTACATGTTAATTGTGTCATTAATGTAATGTGCTACTATAGCAGTGCACCCAGAGATCAGCTGCAGCTGATTATTCACCATGAGCCCTATGTCCTTTTCAGAATAATGACTTTGTAGGACAGAGTCCTGCAAGTTCCCTAGTATGGCCTACATTCTTTATTCTAGGATATATAGCTTTACCTTTGGCCATAACGGTTTGCTTACCCCCAGAGCAATGAGCAATGCAGTTCACTGTGCTTTAATGACACACCCTTTTCATTATTCACATCACTTCATCTTTTGTATCATCTGACAATCTTACCAGTAATGATTTTATTTTCTTCTGAGTCCTAGATAAAAATGATAAATGATAAATATCATAGGAACAAGAATCAATCCCTTTGGAACCCTAGTAGAAACATACCTGCTTGCAAATGATTCATAGTTTGATTTTGAGAGACTACATTTAGCTAATTTTATTTTTTTTAATATGTGTCATATTGATTTTTGTGTTCTTCTAGCTTCATCCGCAGAATGTTGTGCAGTACAGGTCAAATGTCTTTCACAACAGAATTCTCATAAAAAATTATATCCTGTTAGTTTGACAAAAGTTATTCTTTGATCAGTACCAATCTGATGGGTGTGTTATTATGTGGGTTGCTCTCATTACCCTTTTAAAATATTAGCTCAATTTCAGTTTTTTTCCCCGGTAATCTTGATCTTTCTCAGTGTTCCAAAAGTTAGTTTTTGCAAATCGAAATGAATAATCATAGGAACATCTTAGCTCTTTTAAAATACTGAGATGAAAGGTATCTAGATATGCTGATTACAAAATGTCTACTTCCTGCTGCTTAACATTTCTTTGGGACAAGGATGGGCAATTATCCCATCCCATTATTTTAGGTGGAGGGCTGCTTACCAAGTTTTGGCAAGCTGTTGAGAGCCACAAAGGTAGCCCCGCCCCTTGACAGGTGCCCCACCCCCTGGTCACCATCTTGGGACCAGAAGTCCCACCCCCTAATCCCTGACCTTTGCCACCAGAAGTCCCTCTGCCTGTTCCCCCTAAGTACTCCTTTCAGTAGGCTGTTTGCTATCTTGGAACCAGAAAAATACCAAATTATATTGCGAAAATCAAACATCTACTACAACATTCATTAATTTGATTTCAAAAAATATTTTTGTCCTGATTTGCATGTGTTTGTGTAGTGTACATAGAAGTGATAGTATGAAGGTTATTGTATTGATTGCTTAAAATGAAGTCTTACTCTTGTATATTGTGGGAGAGTGTGGAGGGTGTGCAGGGTATAGGTTTGTGGGGGGATGTGGGTGTGTGGGTATGTGGGGTGCAGGGGGGTGTGGGTGTGTGTGGGGTTTGTGGGGAATGGATAGGTATGGGGTGTGGGTGGGTATGGGGGTAGGTGGGGTGTGTGTGTGTGTATGTGGGGTGGAGAAGCATGTAGGGATGTGTGTGGATATGTGGGGTGTGAGTGGTTATAGGGTTTGTGGGGTCCTGTGAGTGTGTGTGGGGGAGGGTGGCTGGGCAGAGTTGTGGCATGTGAGAAGGGGGAGGGTTTGCCAACAGCCCCCCACAGCAGGCAAGACCCTGTCAGCACTCCTCCAAGCCCAGGCTCTGCACTCCTGCTGCTCCTGGCCCTGGGGTACTGGCATGGGCCCTGTGCTCCTGCTCACTGCCACTTCTCCCTCATCTGCCACCACTGCAGATGCTTCCTCATCCTCACGAAGGGTACTTATACCTG
>NW_017728997.1:44010007-44028904 GCF_001723915.1 Gavialis gangeticus | reverse complement strand
ATCTGCCACCACTGCCCTTCTCCTGCCACTTCCCCATTCCTTCCTCGCACTGCTTGCCACTCTGGCACCATGTCCTAGTAACCATTCGGGCTTTTGGGGTATGTTGTAAAAAGGGCTTAAACATCCCCAGTTATAGTTTACATTTTTCTGCTTAGATTCTTCAGACTGATAACTGTTTTCAACTTTGAATAATTGGCCCTTTGACCTTTCAAACACCATATTTGTTTGTTTGTATCTATATGTGTATATGTATATACACAAATGGAAGTCCCAAATATTTTGATGGCTACATCCAGGAAAAATTATTATTAACTAACTGTACAGGAAGTTAGGTTGATAATTATTTTGGTTAGGAAGCCCTTTATTAATCTAAATGTGGCTGTAGGTACAGTATGGATAATATCATTACATGACAGAAAGTGTACAGTGTCAGTTCTGAAAAATTAGCTATCTTGTTTTTTTGTTATTACTCTCTTATTCTATCTTGTTTTCTTGAAGAAAGGTAGTGGAATTTAAGTATAAGCTCCCAGTGAAACTATGCCAGATTTTAAACACTGTGGTGCAGAAGGTGATCAGTTGGATGTGGCATGTGGATAACAAGAGCACACAAAACTTGAGATGAAAATCTATTCTCTGCAAAAGCAAACCTAAACATTTCAAATCTCAGAAGTGTAATCCAACATAATGTGTTGATGGCCTGCAACTAAGACAAAATTTACAAAAAACAAATAAATTTGGAAGTTTGAACTATATATATTTCAAAACACATTCATTCTTATATATAAATTTATTGTGTTTTCATGGTATTTGTATTCATACCTAAAATACCATCTATTCCAGATTTATACTGACAAAGGATATGCACCAAATTGAAGTGTACTAAGTGATCTAGGTAATCATGTTAATACAAGGCTAAAAAGTTCAAGCTTGATTTGATTTTAAGATGGTACGACTGGGTGCACATGCAAATTTAATGAATATGTATACTAGGTGGATAACTGCAAGTACAAATGAAATGGTTAACTATGGCCACTTGCATATACAATTAATAACAAGGTAATTAAATATGCAATGCATGTAACTGTAAAACTACTTAAAAATAAATCTCATTCTCAAACTTTCTATTTTTAAAAGTAGTTGACAAAGTAAGATAATAGCAAACCCCTAATATTCCCATATGTGCATGGATATGATGCTTTCTATACATCTAGGCTGTTTATAACCTTACCAAAAGGCAGAGTAGACTTGCACCTTATGGACTAAATAAACTTACAGTCTTTGCTCAAATACAATATGAGTTTTTTTTCCTTTAGTCAGGTTTGGGGAAAAAAGTCCCTCATCTTATATTCACATACAAGGAAACCTCATTACATGCATTGCCTTTCACTAAAGTGCTGCCAAAAGCAGTATGTGTTCAGTAGTGGAAACCAAGTCTGAAGCTGATTAAATATAGCCAACACTGAGCATGATTATAAAATACAAGGTCCATATTAGGCATGTATTTGGGAAGCTTTGGACTGGACATTCTAATGGAAACCTTTTCTTTTCTTTTTTTTTTTTGTGTGACCTTAAAATAAACCGGCAGGTGTTCCCTCTGCAGGGAACTGGCACCAGGCCTGGAGGTATTACAGGCTGGCATCAGTATAACTGCAACCGGCGGGCCTCAAACATGAGGTCTCGCGCTGCTTGGCCTCTGGCGTATGGGCCTGCTGGCCACTTCATCCCTGGAATGGTCTATTCTGGATGTGATCTTAACGGTAGTCTCTGCCCCTATCTCGCCTGCCACAACTTTGCTGGAACCTTCAGTGGAGAGGCCGACTACTTCAACTTATCCGGGGTTGGGACCCTCGCGGCACTGGTCTTCTGCGAGGCTCCTCCCTCCCCTACATCTCACCCTTACACCCAGCCATGCCGAGTTGCTTACAATTCCCGGGGCCCGTCCTTCACCTTGTGGTGCCAAGAGATATATGGTGGCGACTCCACCGGTTTGGCTTGACTCTAGACTCTGTGGGTCAAGAATCTTTCTGAGGTTCACCTCCTGGACCTCCGGCCGTAGGCTACTCTGCCCAAAACTCCCAAAAGAAAAACAATGCCCACAAGTCTCTCGGGCTTACAAAATCAAAGTCTGGACCCCCCTGTCTGGAGAGAACCCTCTCCTTGCTTAATTTCCCCTGCAGCACCCCTCTGGCTTGGTGCTGTGTTTTCTTAACAATCCCCCAGGACTGCTCCTTAGCACTCTGGTTCCCCTCTTCACTCGGTCCCTCACTGAGTGGTCCCACCTGGCTGGATCCCGGACTCTGCGGTCCCTCCCGCTGCTCGAGTAATGATTCCCTGCCGGGATGGGCTCTGGGGTGACCTCCTGACCCGTGCCACTCCCACCGGACCTGCCGGGTCTTCCTCCGTCCCCCTCTCTTCGGGGCTTCTCTCAGCCCCAGACTCTGTCCCCGGACCCTTGTGCCCGGCTCTACTACCGCAAACCTTGGCATCTGCCGCTTTTCCCTCGGTGCTCTCCATCCCGCAGCTGGGGGATGTGTTCCAGCCTTGCAAACGGCTGCTGGTCTCTCCCTCGCCTCTGGACAAGGAGCCGGGCTTGGCTCCCCTCCCAGCTGGTCTCCAGCTCTCCTCCCCTGCTTCTTCCCTCGGGACGTCCTTTATCGTCCCGCGCCGGCTCTGATCATTATTGATCGCAGCTGGCTGCAGTTTTAAAAAGACGCGGCTAATCAGCCGCATGGGTCCCGCCACCACTTCTGCCGTTCCGGCGTCGTCGGCTGCCAGTAAGGAACCCGTTGTTTTCTTTCTTCCCTTCTCCCTCTCCCCCACCTTATTTTGGGTCCCAGGGCACCCCTTTTCCCCTTCAGGGCCATATTGTGCCTTCCTCCTGTGACAACAACCATAGCCAGCCCTGACACCTTCCCCTTGGTGCCTGTAGCAGGGTGCTAAGATGTGCCTGCTCCTTTAAGGGCAGAAGCACCAGAGAGTCCTGCAGGCTAGGCAGAGGTCCATAGCTGCAGGTTGCCTGAGCAACAGCTGAATGGGGTAAATGTTCAGCACCTGCAGGTAGTCAGATCACTGGAAGGAGGCACAGCCCTGGGGACATATGAAGTCAGAGCTTGAGCTAGCAGTTTCACTCTCTCTGGAGACTGCCAAGGGAAGGATCACGGCCTTAGAGAGCTACCCCAAGATGTTTGGTCATCTGTTTCATTGTCTATAAGAACTAAGGCTTCAGAAGCCTACAAGGTACCCAGGGCTAGAAGATGTGCTGTCCTAGGATGGAAGTTTTGCTTTCTTAAAGGGGAAGAATACAGTCTCCATTGTAATTGTTATTGTTGTGTTGTAGCTCAGGGGCTTATGTTTGTGTTATTATTTCACCAGTGGTTTTGGGATGAGGCTATAAGGGAAGGAGAAGGCCTCATTAGTGCTCAGAAGGCAGACAGCCTAGTGTGTAGAGCCCAGCACCAGGAAGGCACAGCTACAGGGGCCAGAGGACCCAGCACCAGATGGCCACAGAAATATGGGGGCTGGAGGGCCCAGAACCAGAGGGGCATGACAGACAGATGTGAAAGAGGCCCAACAAAGAGGCACAGTTTGGCCCCTGGAAAGGGCTACATGAGTCAACTGTTGTTATTACATCTACAAGGCATGGGGCATGGTAAAGTGGGGATTTGGAGCCATGCAATTAGCTCATAAGGCTTGAGGTGTCCTGTGAGGCACCATCTGGGAGAGGGACCCAGCAAGGGGTCCAAAGGCCAGTATGGTTGAGTAAGGTTTCGTGGGACTGGGAACCATGCAAAGGCTCAGGGGGTGAGTGTGGGGCTCCCTATTTATTATTATGCCAACAAGGTGAGGTGGACAAAATAAAGTGGCAACCTTAGGGCACAGCAGGCCCAGTCACAGGGCACCAGGGAACATCGTGACCACCTCTGGGGCCCCCACCTGACAGAGTGCCAAAAAACAGATATAATTTATTAGAAAATGTTAAAATTCAGGAGACAAGGTTCAATGCAGAAGGAAATATACAGAAGAGCTAAGCAAGGGGCTACATAGTAGAGGGTGGGGGGAGGGGTTGGAATGTAGCTAATTTACATATAAAACATGCAGCCAAGTAGGTCAGGGTGAGGGATGGGAAGGGAGGAAAGAGGGTGGGGAACACTATGCTTATTTAATAAGCAATATATAAAAGACCCTGTACAATGATACTGTATTCAAGTTATGAGATGGTTTTTAAAAACCTTCACACAGTTATAGATACTAACATGTGGGATACAATTGTGGGGGTAAGGAGGAGTCCAGGATGAATAAAGTCCTTGGAGTTCATTAGGTATAGCAGTGGTGGGTGGTCAGGTGATTTCCACCCCCACATTGGTTCTGGTCGTCGGTCTGGTGGGTTCTTAGCCAAAAAGACCAAGATGCTAGTGGATACCAACCACAAAAATATATTAGTGCAGTCTATCTGAATACAACATACGGTAGTGCCCATTGCACTCAGTCTCTTTCAGCACCAACTTTTTTTGAGTCATGGTGAGCCACTGCATTGGATACATTTAGACTTTCTCTTTACTACCACAGCTGAGCTTCACCTTTCTTTCCCGTTTCCAATTATTCCTGTTTTTTCACCAGCCTTAAACTGTCAGACCATCTCTCAGCTTGTCATATATGGTTAGTGGGCCCCTGACTGCCATGAGGTGAAGCTGGACCAGATTGCCCTGAGCCTCATCTGCATATAAACTTTTGAAGCATCCCATGACTCACGACAAGAACGCCAGTTTCCAGTCATGAATGGGGGGCTAATTAGCACATGAATCCTTTTTGGTTGTATCTGAAAAACACACATGTACTGAACAGTGCTGAGCTGTGGGGTCACAATGGCTTGAAATCCAGTTGATTTTTGGTGGGGCCCAGCCCAATGAACTGTATGGTAAATCATGAGCTTTTTGACTTAGTGCAAACTATGCAAAATATTAGTTCTATATATAAGTAGGTGGTAATGTTCTGCCTAAAAGTGTGTTTCTGGTGTACATGTGCTAAAACTTGTAGCAGTTTAAAAAAAAAGTAACATGCATCAATTCTGTACGAATTAAATCTATGGGTGCTATATGCAAATTACAAAAGCTATGTTTAGTTTCAAGGTCAGCATTTTCAGATTTGCTCCTCCCTTCCATGTGTTCAGGGAAAGCAGGGACTGACCTGCTTTCCCTGTAAAGTAAAGAAGGTGGGGAAGGATCTGAAGGGGGAAGAAGTTGGGGGAAGCAGAGGGCACAGGGGCTACTTGACTCCTCAGATTTATTTTCCCTGATGTAACAGTGGGGGAGGACAAATGCAACCCCCCTATAATTAGATTCTGTAACTGGAAAATTATAACTAATTTAGAAATTTTCCATATATAAAATCTAATTATTGGGGGGGGGTTGTCTTAAAATCAGAGTAATTTTCTATTTGAGTAAATATGGTAATTAGTCTGTGAGGTGAAAATTTGTCTGCCTTCTGCCTGATTTTAGACTAACATGACTGTGATTACCTCTGGCAGCTTGCAGACATTTAAAAAACCTGCAAAAACAGCACTTTAAACTCGGTGTATTCCCATGCTGAGCCCAGCATATTCCCGGAAGAGGCAGCACCGTAGTTGGACCCAACTCACCCAATGTCTGTATAGACCAGGTGCTTAAGTGTGGCTTTTTTGGTGCTTTTATCTAATAGCTGATTGAATCAGCTTTAGCTAAAAGCACCAAAAATCCACACTGAAGCACCTGATATATACAGACGCTGCAGAGCCAGGTTAAAATAAAGTGCTGCTTCTTCCAGTTAAGTGCTTTTATTTTTTTCCCTTCTGTTAACATCTGCAAGCAGCCTTTCTCTATAACGTCACCAACATAAGCAAAGGCTACTGAACTCAAGGCCACCCCCTTGTGTGATGTCAAGGAAGGTAACATCTTAGCTGCAAGGCTCTAATGAGACTTGAATTCAGGACACATGGCTTACTAGACCAGTGCTCTCACCCTGAAGAATCAAGTCTCATTAGGGCTTATAGCCAAGACTAGCCAATTGCCTGTCAAGAATGGCGGGGGAGGGGAGAGCTGGCAGGGATGGAGCCCCATGCCCCCCACCCTCCATCTGGGCCTGCTCCCCCCTTCCCTCCTGCTGCTTGGGGGAGCAGACCACACCCTCCTCATTCCCCCCAACCCTGCCACAGCAGCGGGGGGAGGGGAGGAGCGGGTCTGGACCAGATGTGGGGGAGGACTGGGCCTGAGGGTGGGGAGAAGCTGGGCCACCACAAGTGGGGGGGGAGCAGTGGGCCTGGGCCAACCCGGCGGCAGCAGGGGAACAGGAGGAATGGGTTCAAGGCCAATGCAGGGGAGGAGGGATGGGGTGGAGTGTGCCTGGGCTCGAGGAGGCCCGCTCCTCCCCTCCCCGAACTGCAGCTGTGTTGGGCCATGTCAGGATGGGCCCATTGCTCCGCCCCCTCACATCAGGCCCCTCCCCCCCATGTTGTGCCTGGGCCCACTCCTCCTCTTCCCCCACTGCCACCACCACCGCAGTGGTGCACCCGCTTCTTCCCCCCTGTGTCAGGCCTGCTTCTCCCCCCACTGCTGCTGGGTCAGCCCTGCAGGTGGTGATGATGGAAGGGGGGAGGGGTGGGCTGAGGCCAGCACCAGTGGCCTCATCCCCATGCTCCTGACCACACTCCCCTCCCATGCCAATGCCACCACCTCCAAGGAGCCGGGGGAGGGCGGGGAGTGAGGCCAGCTCTGGCGGCCTCACCCCTCCCCAGCTCCATCATTACCACTTGCAGGGAGCAGGGCAGGGGGTTGAGGCCAGTGCTGCTGGCTTTACCCCTCCCCCATATTCCATCTGTTCCATTGCCATTGCCTCCAGGGAGCAGGGCGGGGCAGGGGGCGAGGCCAGCTGTGCAGGCTGCCATCATGGCAGCATGTTGTTACCTGTCCAAATGCTTCTTTGCGCTCTGGCTGTTTGTCAGCAATTTAGAGTGCGGATAAAGTATTGCAGACAGACAGACAGATTAAGGCTTTTATAATATTAGAATGTTACCCTCCTCCTTGTCTTCATGCTGTCTGGCTTCATCAGTCTTTGCTGATGAACACACTCTTTTACCAACATTGTTATTGATACTAACTAGATTTATATCTGTCTCCCCAAAAAGCCTTTTGGGGGCTCCATAAAAATAACTTGGATGCTCCTAGTTATTTTCTGAGAGAGAAAAAAATTACCTTAAATAGTAACTCTGGCACCAAAGTTAAGAAAATGAAAAATAAATTATTACCAGTATTAACTTCTCTTTACAGTGATGTGGCTTCTGCTGAGGAAACCAAATTGTTTTCAGACTCATTTCCTTGCCACTTGCTATTCTAAAAAGAGTCTTTGTTTCCAGAACTCTCACTTTACATTAGATAATACATACTTTGCTGAAGACTGTTTCTAGGTAGCATTGCCATTCCTGTGTCATGTTTGATTTTTATGATGAATGCCTTAAGCTAGCACTACAAGTGCTGTAAGTGCTAAGGGGTAAGTGGGCATCCCAGTGAAATAGCATGAATGTTCAGTTTTCACTTGAAATGAAGTATTTTAAGACTCCAGCACTACAAATTAAGAATGTTATCCTTTACTAAAAAAAACAGCAAGCTGAATCTGGCATTCATAATATGACTATTGGGACCTTTCTGGGTCATTTGTTTGAACTTGCTAAATACATCTTTCTTCCTGAGAAGACTTCTGTAAGAAAGACAAAAAGAAGGAAGGAAAGAAAACAGTTTAAAGATGTGCTGGAACCACTGATGGCAACTAGCAGTAAAATCAATTAATACTTTTCCCCTGAGAAAATGTTGTAGACTGGAAGGGATTTACTTATTAAATCACTGGACTGCTGAATCAAACTTGTAAATAATGATTTTTTTTTCATTATCAACCTTTGCACATTCCCTTATGCCCCTAATATATGTCCGCCTCACTTTTGAGATGGCTCCTTTCCTGGTCCCACAAGGTCTAAAGGTTTATTCCTTAGCCAAGTTCAAAATGTAACAGCTTTTACCACTGTCTCCAGGACACTGAGATACAATCCACCCAGATTCCTTCATCAGTACCTGACTCTGAATACAAGCTGTGTAGCTGGGGGGGAGAAGAGGAACTATATATTATATATTATATAAGTGTGTGTGTATATATGTATGTATTTATCTCAAAAAGAGAAAAGTCTTTCTATAGAAGCTTTATTTGTGGTTATGTTTTGTTCCCTCAAAATAAAAGTCAACATTGCTTTACATCTAAGCTGTAAATTAGCTGTTACTGTAACTTAATGGCCAATAGCACACTGTCTTGAGTTCCTGAGATCTCCAGTATCTTCATTGTACTTAAGTACAAATGTGCTTTGCTCCAACATTTGGCAATCAGGCATATTCCTTTTCCACTTACCTTTACTTCAGTAAATAGATTTCTAAAAATCTGGATACATTACTGGCTGTGTTGAGCTGTGTATTATTGGATAGTATTTTGTTTTTTATTTCAATTAAAAGCCACTCTCTGATAAATATATTTTTAACTTATGTGAACTTCTGAAATATTTTACAAAAAATTGGAACACCTAAATTATTGCATTGAAATCGCTCTCTCAGTCTTAAAACCAATATCAGCTTCTTCCAATTTTTACTCTGTTCTGCATACATAATGTTCTATTAGGACGAATGAGTTCTAGTACCTTTTCAAAAAAAAATCTCACCTTCCTGCACGGATATTCACATATAGCCGGCAAATGAACCCAAGAAGGAAAAGCAAGTCAAATTTCGCATTTGATGACCTAGCCTATGGAGCCCTAAAAATTAAATATAGGAAAATAACAACTTATTTAATTACCCACTCTTTGATATGTTTCAAAACCTAAGTTTTTAAGGTTAAGGGTGTTTTAGATGTTTCTAAATTCCCCATGAACTTTCTCTTCACGTAGTTTCTGAATAAATGGCTTTGGGTGCAAGATCATCAACTTTTATGTCAGGTTTAACAAATTGCTTCACAGTGTTGCCAGAGAGGTGTCAGATTAATTTCAGAGAGCAATCAATCAGTAATTTTTAGTCATTCATATCTTTATCTGGGGTTACTACGACAGCAAGGTCAGCAATTAGGGGCACTATTAGATTGTTATGTCTGGGCTGTTTGCTTCTCACACTGGATGGTGGCTGGAGTAAGCTGAACATAGGCCACTTCAAGGGCATTTCAAGTAGGTATATACCAGATGACCGGTGTGAAAGAATTCCCTTCCAGCCTTTTCTCTTAAGTCCCCCTGCCTTTCTCTTTCGTTGTCTTTTCACGTGTTTGTCAACCTGGTTGACTTGGCAACCAGGTTGCTGCATACATGACCACACAACATGGGGGCTAGACTCAAGCCCATGTCACACCAGTAGGTAACAGTGATGTTTTTCAAATTGATTGGCTGGCATCAAATAACACCTGTCGCTGACTGGCTGCAGCTGGTGAGGTCATGAGGGCTATTTAAGAGGGTCTCTCCAGGAAGAAGGGGGACATTTTAAAACACATGCATAGGAGCATTGTTTCCACAGTGCTCTCTCTCATATTCAGGATGCAGAAGTGAGTAACTTACCGAAAACCTAACTAGAAGCTCAGTTTAATGTACTCTAGTCATGTTTCAAAAGGCTGACAAGCCACTTAAATTTGCTCAAGCTTGGTTGTCTTTCTATATTTTGTTACTGGTATTCCTTCCCCACCCTATCCCCCTGGGATCAATAAATCTATCTGTTTTAGCAAGCCTCTCTGTGTGTGCTTAAGAGAGAAGGGACCTGCTAAGGTGGGGTTGGCTGTTTTACTTTCCTCCTGCATGGGAGGCTGCTGGTGAATGCTTCAGGCTAATAAAAGCACCGCCCAAGATCCCAAGGTCTATCCTCCCAGGATACACAGGCCTCAGACAAAGGACCTGTGTACCTGAGGCTTCCAGGTTTGTTCCAGGAAGGGGGCCAGCCAGATGTGAGGCGCCCCAGGGGAAGCACTCAGAGCGTGCAGAAGTGTCCCCTACTAGCTCGCCACATACTGTAACTAGTCTTCTGTGACACTTGACTCTGGCTGCATCTCTTTTGCTTTGATGCTGAATCAGAAGTGATGAGGAATAGAATGGGAAAACAATGAAATCCTAGCAGCAAAGTATCCTGGTATATTTAAAAGTCTAGCAATCATGAATTACTTATCCCAAAACAAAAGTCAGATTTTAAAGATCTCTTTTCCCAAGTTTCTTCTATGAAATTAAATATTATGCAGAGAAAGCAGTTTCTTCATGCAGAACTTTAAAAGGATTATTTAATTGATTTGAATCTTCATGAACAACCTTAAAGCATGTGTTACTGACAGCAAATTAGGCTGTAACTATCTGGGTTCTTAAAAGCAAAGCAAAGACTAGTAACTTTTTGAATGGAAGACATTCAGGGGCATGCCAAGTTATTACAGGAAATTATGCTGGCACAATGAGTGGTATTTTTTCCTCCAGGTCCCTATTGTGAAATGCCTTGGCATAGAGCTGAGACTCCTTGGTGCTGGGACTGAGGTTTTCAGAAGAGACAAGAAAGTGTCTTGAATATCTCTCTTAATTACATATTGTCTTTATAAATGTTTAGGATGATAATTGTGTTAACCCTGCCAAATTCCAGCTTAGTTATAATTATATTTTATCTATTTCACTCATACCACTGTGTTGTCAGTTGGATAAAATATTGTTCTCTTCTTTCCTATATTAACAGCTGTATTTGAATAGTAGGCTGTGAGAGTGATAGCCATGTATAACTTGAGAGTGCATTGGGATTCTACGGGATGGAAGGTATTACGTACAGTTTTGTTGTACTCTTGTTTCGGGAAATTCAGAGGGAATCATTAAATGTGAGCTATTAATTCTAATGTAATTAGCTTAAAAATTGGTCTGTTCAACAGGACATTGCATGAACCTCCACAAGACCTTGGCTTTATAGATTTCGTAGATTTCATAGACATTAGGGGCTGGAAGAGACCTCATGAGCTCATTGGGTCCAGCCCCACCACCATAGGCAGGAAGTCAGCTGGGATCAAGTGACCCCAGCAAGAAATAAATCCAGCTGTTTTTTGAAGGAGTCTAGAGTAGGTGCTTGCACCACCACTGGGGGAAGTTTGTTCTGGATCCTGGACACGCACACCAGAAAGAACTGTTTTCTTATATCCAGTCTAAGAAATGTGCTGAAAATTATTCTTCTCTGCTCAGGGGTGATGCGTTGGGGGTGCACACAGGTGCACATGCATCCCCTACATAAAGGCACTGCCGACACAGTTGGAGGTGTCTGTGGACAGTCAGTGATCCCTGCTGGCCACTGGTGCCTGCGAGTGGTCACCAACCCCTGTTTGGTGCTTGCCCTCCCCCCACCAGCGGCATCTGTGGGAGCTCCCTGTTCATCGCCGCGGGGCTCCCACTGCCATTGCCATGCTCCTACTGCTGTCATGCTCCCCCAGCCACCAGGGGCATGGGTCATTCATGTCTTTGCTGATAAATATAAAGATCCGGGTAGTGATGTTTCCATCAACAAATGAGGTGGTGAAGTTAGGAAGGCTGGAAAAAACTGTGTGACCGTCACATCTGTCTTTGTCAATATGTCAATCCCAGAGAGTTTGATGGGCAGAAAGTGAGGGCAGAGGGTTCTGATTCTTTTCATTGTATTGACTAATCAGTCCTTTACAAAATGCATCTATTCCTCATTGACCCAGAAAAATGACCAGAGAGCTTCCACAATTTCCCTGAATATCCAGGTCTCAAGAATAAGAGTAGTAGGGTGAGTTCAGAAGAAGCTAACAGGATCTAACAGGACCTATGCTGCAAAACAAAGGGAAGAAGAGAGCGGGGTATGTTGAAAATGTTTAGATTACTTAGAGCAGTGATTCTCAGCCTTTCTAGACTGAAGGCACCCCTTGGAAGGTGCCACTTCCGACCTTTCACTCACTTTTTGACCATAGAAAAATAATAGGGTAATTTTTCTGTTGCAAAGAACCCAGAAAGGCTACAACAGGTCAGAATGTACTGGACACTATGGATTCCTATGTAAAATCTCTGGATTCATTTTATGAATCATGTAAGTGTTTGAACACCTAAACAGTGATAATAGTATATGGTACCATGTGGCACCCTTGAAAGAATCTCATAAAGCCCCAGTTGAGAATCACTGGTGTAAAGCTCTTAGCTTCAAGATCATTTCTGAGAATCTTTGTAGTAAATGGAACTGCCCCTTAACTCCTGTATTTGAGAGTTTTAGCTGAACGGTTATATTGTAAAAATAGGGAGGGAGGAGGAAGGGGAGGGGGAGGGGGAAGAGTGTGCAAGACAGGAGCTAATAGACCATCAGAGATTTTTGTGATGGGCATAATATCTAATACAAGAATGGGATAATTTTAAAAAAATAGTTATTTAAAAGACGTATTACACATTTTTAAAAATGAAATAGATTTTCAAAGAAACCTGAGATGGCCAAAGGGCATCTTGGATTCTTGTGGAATTGTCACCACATGTGGTGTAGTGAGCCGTTTGCTTCTGCTATTTTGCAAGTCAGGTATCTTGAATTCAACCTGAGGCCAGGGGGTGAACAAAAAAGGGGTGAACAGCTACTTTTATTGGTGCTGTGTGTTCATTCCTGCTTGAAGTTAACAGATTTGCTATGGATCTTCTAATGTACTCCCAATACAAAATATGCTTCTTGATCCTTATTACTCATCCTAGATGTTATTGTGCAAAGCATTTTAATCTTACATAAAAATAGACCTTTAGATGTAAAGCCTGCATTTGGCACAGAATTAGCAGTTAAATGCGCACACATACACAAAAAGAAAGAATGCACACCTAATGCTTTTCAACTTGTATTACAACCATCTGCTTTAAATGATTAATAAGCACAAGCTGAAAATAGCCCCAGATTTACCTAATGCCCACATGATTTTTTTTTTTGCAAACATTTCATTTTGGCTTTCTCTGAAGTCCATTCTAAATGTTGTCAAAGTTTAGATTAAGTTTTCCTCAGTGTGTCTGAACTTCATGTTGATACAGAGACATATTGAGGGAAAGGATTGGAAAATACTGTTTCTCAGCTGTTTATATGCTTATTGTCGAAGAGCAAGAAAAACCTAGTCAGGATACTTAGAAGTAGTCTAATATTTAAGTTTTTAGAAATAGCTATATTTCCTGCTATTTTAAATAATAATTTAAAAATATGTAGAATGACTTGCACCTTGATTTCTTTTGGACTCCACAAGAACAACAGTTAAGATTGGAATTATATGGAATTGATCATAATCGGAAAGATGGGACCTTACAGTATAACATCTCATAAATAACATGGACCATAAAGCAGTGGTACAGACCACTGGGAAATTTGGATTCCTAAGGAAATCTTACCCTTTTACAGTTCAATAGTGGGTGCATCTACAAATAGTTTACTGGGTGTCAGTGAAAAATTTTAGATTTGTGTGCTGCCAATACAGAAGAGTCAATCCTGACATGTGCAGACAGCCTAGGCCGCATGTCCCCTACTCGACCCCTGGGCCTGTCAATCATCCGTGACCTACTTTTCAGCTTTGCACATGCTCAATCACCCACAAAACCTGATCAGGCGCATGCTCAGTCTTTCTGCAGCATGACATAATCAGACTAGAAATTTCTTTACAGGATAAGATCTGATTGGCCACTAAATTCTTATAAAAGACCTGTGAGACCCCACCGAGGTGTGGGCGGTTGCGGTTGGTTTTTGGAGGTGTGGGCATTTGTTGGTCTTGTGAGTGAGGGAGAGCTGCTCGATCTGTTAGCAGAGGCTGCTATCAGCAGAGACTGCGTGACAGAGAGAGATTGGGATCTCAATCCCCAGGTCCTCTCCTCACAACCCAGTATTCGTTTTCGTATTGATTCTTCTGGATTGTGACTGATCTCGGCACCAATTACTGATGACTATTTGGATCATCCCTGACTACTGACCACGGTTTTGGCTTCTCCTACCTGGCACTTGACCTCGGCACGGCTATTCGACCATCTGTTTGCCCACCTGGACTAGCATCACGACTCGTTCTTCGTTCACCTCATTACAGTTTTGTTGTTCGTTTGTTCCTTTAATGAGCCGTTGACCAGCCCTGGGACTATTAAGTTGAGCAGCCGCCCCTAGCTCCAGCTAGATAGCAAGGGCTCACTTAAGAACCCTGTGGGCCAACGGACCCCTCCGTTGTTTGTAATTGCTGTAACTGAAGAAAGTATCTCAACCTACGCTACTAAGCGTAAGTAATAAACCATATTATTTGTTTGAAACCATCATGCTTCCATGCCTCTGACTTCCACGCCAATAATCCCGCCTGTTCGTGTTCCGATCACCTACCCCGGCCCACCATGACCTTGGGGCCCGATCCATTCAGCTCAAATTCCCCGACACTGGGCAATTAGCACGTGCATCTACATGTCCACATGCTTAGTGTGCAGTAAACCTTGCTAATCCTGAGTAAATTTGTTACCTGCAAATGCCAGTAGGAAATTTACTTGTGATTACTAGTTGTGCAGTAGCACTTGTATAGATGCCTGACCAGTCATATGCTCCCAGTCACCTGGCCACCAGGGGGTGGGAGATTGCTCCCTGCCCCTAGGAGGGCTCTTCCACTGGAGTCTGGGCAGGGACTATGTCCCCTTACCCCAGCTGCTGGGAGCTCCAAGCCCCCTGGTCTGAGGTTATAGAACCAGCACTGGGAGATAAGTCTTAAGGCTGGGAGATCTTGATCTGGGAGATAAGCTGGGAGAAGAGCACTACCATGCAGCTGGTGCTGGGAGACCCTGGGGAACCATTGCCCAGCCAGCAGCTCCCTACTAGCTGCCCCATCAGTGGATCAGTGTGGAGGGCTGTGACCTGCCCCTCCCCTGCAGCTTTTTGCAAGCTCCCTGCCCTGATCAGGGACCTGGGGCTGGGACATCGTCTCCTGGCCTGGTGCTTCTTGTCAGCCCCTAGTACTCAGGGGGAGCCTAGAGTTCCCCTGGTGGTGGCAGCGGCAAGGGCCCCATTGAAGGGCCC
Organism: Gavialis gangeticus; assembly: GCF_001723915.1. NCBI lineage: Eukaryota > Metazoa > Chordata > Crocodylia > Gavialidae > Gavialis > Gavialis gangeticus. Next base: position 44,013,851 of record NW_017728997.1, on the reverse strand, counting down.
CAGGAAGCAGGAGCAGCTTGCTGCCATTAGCAGCAAATCTGCTTCCGCTTCCCTACATGTATAGATGCCTGCCCAAGAGCTTTTATTCATGAGTAATTTAATCAAGAGTAAACTGTTCCTGGATGTAATGCATGTGTAGACACTCCCAGTATGTATCTGAATACTACATGAAATGTTCCTTAAGACAAAATTTGTTTCTTTAGACCTGTAACAAGACTTTTTCTGTAGTCAGTGTATTCTGGATGGGGCCTGTTGCTAATCTGACAATGTAAATAAGAAAACATCAGAATATCTAGAGCACTGCAGAATGAGGAATCATTTTACAAATACTTTTTCAGTGAAATATATGTAGCATTTTAGTAGTCAAACCATGAGAATGAGACTGGTTGGGTGCTAGCCATGGGTAGAGTTAGGATTTTGAGAAGGGGGTGCAGATGGCAAGGTGCATCATCACCTGTAAATACAACACACCAGTTAAAAATAAACTAGAAGCTTTAATAATATACTAGAAGCCTAGGGCTATATTTTTCAGTGTAATGTTGAAACAAAAACCAATATAACTTTATAGAATCATAGAAAATTAGGGTTGGAAGGGACCTTAAGAGGTCATCTAGGGAGAAGACATGGACTCCCAGGAAGCTGGAAGATTGACATCTGGCAGCAAGCAGAAATTTTCACCTCTCACCTGCAGCAGTTTGTCTGGAGAATAGATATGGGCCCCTAGCAACAGAGAGCTAGGAGCACATTCCATTGGTGGGCCCACTCAAGGTGAGAAGGATCAATACTGCTGCTACCAAGAACAAGCAATGGGTCGTGGTGGTTGGAGACTCCCTTCTGCGGGGAATGGATAGATTGATTTGCTGACCTGACCTGTTGTTTCAGGCCTGCCTCCAATTTCATATTGGAACTCTGTAGGAATTCCACTTTATGTAAAAGAGCCGTATAATTGCTCAGAGCTCCAGTATGAAATTGGAGGCAGGCCTGTTGCTGAAGTCTGCTGCTTGCCTGGAGCCTGGATCCAAGATGTCACAGATGAGTCTCAGTAATCCATCTGGCCCTCTTACTACTACCCCATGCTGCTCCTGGATGTGAGCACCAATGATACTGCCAGTAGAGACCCTGAACAGATCAAAAATGAATACAGGGCTCTGGGTGCAAGGGTGAAGGGGATGGGGGCTCAGGTGGTGTTCTCTTGGTCTTCTTGGATTCTTCTGGTCAAGAAAAAGGGTGCAAGCAGGAGCAGGAGCATCCTGCAGATCAATGCCTGCCTGTGCATGTGGTGTCACCAGTAGGGCTTGGGCTTCTTAGACCATGGGATGATGTTCAAAGAAGAAGGATTGTTAGGAAGAGATGGGATCCACCTGAGGGAAGAGCATCTTCGCAGACAGGCACTCATACTTAGTGAGAAGGACTTTAAATTAGAGTCGCTGGGGGATGGAGACCAAAGCCCTAAAGTAAGTGAGGAAGTGGGTGACCTGGAGGAAGCACAAGCAGGAGTGGGCAACAAGGGAAGCATTCTCATTTTTCCTGAGAAATTGGGGCAATCGATTTGTTACTGTAGGTGCCTGTACATGAATGCATGAAGCCTGGGAAAGAAGCAGAAAGAATTGGAAGTCCTTGCACAGGTATGGAACTCTGACATAATTGGAATAACAGAGACTTGGTGGGATAGCTCACATGATTGGAGCACTGCTGTGGATGAGCATAAACTGTTCAGGAAGGACAGGTAAGGAAGAAGAGGAGGAGGAATTGCACTTTATGTAAAAGAGCCATATGATTGCTCAGAGCTCCAGTATGAAATTGGAGGCAGGCCTGTTGAGAGTCTCTGGGTTAGGGTCAGAGCAACAAGGGTGATGTCACGGTGGGGGTCTGCTAGAGACCACCAGACGAGGAGGAAGTGGTAGATAAGGCTTTCTTTAGACAGCTAGCAGAAGTTTCCAGATCACAGGCCCTGGTTTTCATGGGGGACTTCAATCACCCTGACATCTACTGGGAGAGCAATACAGCAGTGTGCAGGCAACCCAGGAAGTTTTTGGAGAGTGTTGGGGACAACTTCCTGGTGCAAGTGCTGGAGCGGCCAAATGAGGCTGTGCTCTTTTTGACCTCTTGTTCACAAATGGGGAAGAATTGGTGAGGAATGTACTAGTTGATGGCAACATGGGCAGCAGTGACCACAAGATGATTGAGTTCAGGATCCTGAGGAAAGGAAGGATGGAGAGCAGCAGACTATGGACCCTGGACTTCAGAAAAGCAGACTTTGACTTGCTCAGGGAACTCATGGGCAGGATCTCCTGGGAAGCCAGACTGGAGGGGGGAGGAGTCCAGGAGAGCTGGCTGCACTTTAGAGAAGCCTTACTGAGTGTGCAGGAACAAATCATCCTGGTGTGCAAGAAGGACTGGTACATAGAGCAGAAGACCAACTTGGCTAAACAGGGAACCCTTCAGTCAGCTAAATTACAAAAAGGAAGCATATAAGAAGTGAAAAACTGGATGAACAACTGAGGAGGAGTATAAGGGTATTGTTCAGGCATGCAGGGATGAAATTAGGAAAGCCAAAGTGCAACTGAAGTTGTAGCTAGCAAGGGATATGAAGGGTAACAAGAAGGGTTTCTAAAAGTATGTCAGTAAAAACAGGAAAATCAGGGAGTGTGGGTCCCTTACAGATTTGGGGGGGCAACCTAGTGACAGATTCAGAAAAGGCTGAAGTACTCAATGCCCTTTTCACCTCAGTCTTCACAGGCAAGGTCAGGTCCCAGACTACTGCACCTGGCAACAGTTTGGGGAGGAGGTGAGCAACCAACTGTAGCAAAACAACATGTTAGGCACTACTGAGAAAAGCTGGACATGTACAAGTCCACAGGGCTGGATGGGATGCACCCGAGTGTGCTGAGGGAGTTGGCTGATGTGATTGCAGAGCCACTGACCATTAGGGCTGTCTTTGGTAACTGATTCAATTTGGAGGAGATTTGGCCTGACTTTGGAACCAAATCTGAATCAAAATTGGGAGGAGATTAAAAGCTCTGGATCGATTTGAAGCATCCAAATTGATTTGGAAAAGATTTGGAAGATTCAGCGATTTAGCCATAGACTAAACAGGCAGCTGTGTAAGTCTGGTAACTGGTAAGTCTGTTGGGGTTGGGGGAGTGGGGAGGAAAGGGGTGTGGAGGAGGGAGGGATTGGGGCCAGGGCTGGAACAAGCTGCCCAGCTGGGGTGGGGTGCGCAGGACTTGGGGAGGGGGCACAAGGGGGCACGGGATGCAGGCGTGGCAATGCTCTGAGTGGGGGCTCTGCCTTGCTGCTGCTTGCTCATCCAGGGTGGGGGAGAGGTATAGGATGCAGATGTGGCCCCCGCTCCCAGCACTGCCATGCCCACATTCAGCACCCTGACATGCAGGCTGGCAAGTGGTGGCAGTACCTGCCTCCCCTGCACAGGCTGGCAAGTGGTTGCAGCGCCCGCCCCCTTCCCCCCGCCCCGTGCCCTTCCATGCCGGCTGGCCAAGCAACAGCAGCAGCACCTGCTTCCCCACCTTCTTGCACCAGCTGGACAAGTGGCAGCAGTGCCACCCCCCCCATATCAGCTGGAAAGCAGTGGCAGGGCAGAGTTCCTGCTCCCAGTCTGATGTGGGTGCAGTGAAAGGTGCTGGGAGTGGGGGCTAAACCCTGCTGCCACTTGCGCAGCCAGCACAGGGAGGGAGTGCAATGCAGGTGCAGCTCACTCTGGGCGGAAGGGGGCAAGTGGCAGCAGGGCATAGCCCTTGTTCCCAGTGCTGCCACACCTGCATCAGCACTAGGAGTGGGAGATCTTCCCTGTTCCCACTTGCCCAGCCTGGAGGCATCCCACCCC
>NW_017728997.1:44008414-44009219 GCF_001723915.1 Gavialis gangeticus | reverse complement strand
CCCCCATATCCTTTCCCTCCCCCCTCCCCCAACCCCAACAGACTTACTAGCTGGAGGCAGCCATGTCAGCTGCCTGTTTTGTCTATGGCTGAATCAAAAGCAGCGCCACATCTTTTGGATCAGATTTGGCTGAAATGAATCAGGACAGTGATTCGAATCTCTGAATCGAATTACTGTCCTCCAAACTGGCTGAATCCAAATCAGAAGTGAATATTTGCCGCTTCCTCCAGGCCTACTGGCCATCATCTTTTAAAACTTATGGCAATCAGGAAAGGTCATGGATGATTGGAAAAGGGCAAATATAGTGCCCATATTTAAGAAAGAGCAAAAGGAGGATCCAGGAAACTACTGACTAGTCAACCTCACCTCAGTGGCTAGAAAAATCATGGAGTAGAACCTCAAGGATTCATTTCCAAGCACTTGGAGGAGAAAAAGTTAATTAGGAATAGTTAGTATGGATTCACTAAGGGAAAATCATGCCTGATCAACCTAATTGCCTTCTATGATGAGACAACTGGCTCTGTGGATGCAGGGAGACCAGTGGATGTGGTATACCTTGATTTTTAGCAAGGCTTTTGATAGTGTTTCCTACGGTGTTCTCGAAGGCAAGCTAAGGAAGTGTGGGTTTGATGAATGGATTGTAAGGTGGATAGAAAACTGGCTGGATTATCAAACTCAGAGGGGAGTAGTCAATGGCTCAATGTCTAGTAGGGGTCAGTTCTGGGGCTGGTTTTATTTTGTACCTTCATCAACGACCTGGAAGACGGCATAGAGTGCACCCTCAGCAAATTTGCAGATGACACCA
>NW_017728997.1:44002753-44003414 GCF_001723915.1 Gavialis gangeticus | reverse complement strand
CAGGGCTGGAACAAGCTGCCCAGCTGGGGTGGGGTGCGCAGGACTTGGGGAGGGGGCACAAGGGGGCACGGGATGCAGGCGTGGCAATGCTCTGAGTGGGGGCTCTGCCTTGCTGCTGCTTGCTCATCCAGGGTGGGGGAGAGGTATAGGATGCAGATGTGGCCCCCGCTCCCAGCACTGCCATGCCCACATTCAGCACCCTGACATGCAGGCTGGCAAGTGGTGGCAGTACCTGCCTCCCCTGCACAGGCTGGCAAGTGGTTGCAGCGCCCGCCCCCTTCCCCCCGCCCCGTGCCCTTCCATGCCGGCTGGCCAAGCAACAGCAGCAGCACCTGCTTCCCCACCTTCTTGCACCAGCTGGACAAGTGGCAGCAGTGCCACCCCCCCCATATCAGCTGGAAAGCAGTGGCAGGGCAGAGTTCCTGCTCCCAGTCTGATGTGGGTGCAGTGAAAGGTGCTGGGAGTGGGGGCTAAACCCTGCTGCCACTTGCGCAGCCAGCACAGGGAGGGAGTGCAATGCAGGTGCAGCTCACTCTGGGCGGAAGGGGGCAAGTGGCAGCAGGGCATAGCCCTTGTTCCCAGTGCTGCCACACCTGCATCAGCACTAGGAGTGGGAGATCTTCCCTGTTCCCACTTGCCCAGCCTGGAGGCATCCCACCCC
>NW_017728997.1:44001430-44001917 GCF_001723915.1 Gavialis gangeticus | reverse complement strand
TATACCTTGATTTTTAGCAAGGCTTTTGATAGTGTTTCCTACGGTGTTCTCGAAGGCAAGCTAAGGAAGTGTGGGTTTGATGAATGGATTGTAAGGTGGATAGAAAACTGGCTGGATTATCAAACTCAGAGGGGAGTAGTCAATGGCTCAATGTCTAGTAGGGGTCAGTTCTGGGGCTGGTTTTATTTTGTACCTTCATCAACGACCTGGAAGACGGCATAGAGTGCACCCTCAGCAAATTTGCAGATGACACCAAGTTGGGGGAGAGTAATAGATATGCTGGAGAGTAGGGCTAAGATTCAGAGTGACCTAGACAAATTGGAGGATTGGGCCAAAAGAAATCTCATGAGGTTCAATAAGGAAAAGTGCAAAGTCCTGCACTGAAGACAGAACAATCCCATGCACCAGCAAGGCTGGGTGCTGACTGGCTGGGCAGTAGCTCCGCAGAAAAGGACCTGGGGGTTACAGTGGACAATAAGATGAACAT
>NW_017728997.1:43996079-43996430 GCF_001723915.1 Gavialis gangeticus | reverse complement strand
GGCCAAGCAACAGCAGCAGCACCTGCTTCCCCACCTTCTTGCACCAGCTGGACAAGTGGCAGCAGTGCCACCCCCCCCATATCAGCTGGAAAGCAGTGGCAGGGCAGAGTTCCTGCTCCCAGTCTGATGTGGGTGCAGTGAAAGGTGCTGGGAGTGGGGGCTAAACCCTGCTGCCACTTGCGCAGCCAGCACAGGGAGGGAGTGCAATGCAGGTGCAGCTCACTCTGGGCGGAAGGGGGCAAGTGGCAGCAGGGCATAGCCCTTGTTCCCAGTGCTGCCACACCTGCATCAGCACTAGGAGTGGGAGATCTTCCCTGTTCCCACTTGCCCAGCCTGGAGGCATCCCACCCC
>NW_017728997.1:43991261-43994824 GCF_001723915.1 Gavialis gangeticus | reverse complement strand
TAGATATGCTGGAGAGTAGGGCTAAGATTCAGAGTGACCTAGACAAATTGGAGGATTGGGCCAAAAGAAATCTCATGAGGTTCAATAAGGAAAAGTGCAAAGTCCTGCACTGAAGACAGAACAATCCCATGCACCAGCAAGGCTGGGTGCTGACTGGCTGGGCAGTAGCTCCGCAGAAAAGGACCTGGGGGTTACAGTGGACAATAAGATGAACATGAGCCAATAGTGTGCCCTTGTTACAAAGAAGGCTGACGGCATACTGGGCTGCATTGGTAGGAGTGTTGCCAGTAGGTCAAGGGGGGTGATTCTTCCCCTCTGTTCAGCACTGGTGAGGCCACATCTGGAGTACTATATTCAGCTTTGGGCCCCCCATTTCAGAAAGCAAGTGGGCAAATTGGACAGAGCTCAGTGGAGGGCAACAAAAATGGTTTGGGGGCTGGAGCTCAGCAGAAGACAACAAAAATGGTTCAGGGACTTATGAGGAGAGGCTGAGGGAACTGGGGCTATTTAGTCTAGAGAGGAGAAGACTGAGGTGGTATTTAATAGAAGCCTTCAACTGCCTGAAGGGGGGTTTGAAAGAGGATGGAGCTAGATTGTTTTCAGGGTGGCAGATGACAGAACAAGGAGCAACAGACTCAAGTTGCAACAAGGGAAGTTTAGGTCAGATATTAGGAAAAAGCTTTCTCACTAGGAGGGTAGTAAAGCACTGGAACATTACTAATAGAAGTTGTGGACTCTGTCTAGCTGCATCTTAAATACCTCCAAGGATACAGTCTTGTCTGGGATGTTATAGTTGGAGATGATCCTCCTTTGAGAGGGGGTTGACTAGATGACCTGCTGAGGTCCCTTCCAACCCTAATTTTCTTGGTCAAAACTATATCATCCCAGCCAAAGCTTTGTTTAGTAGGTCTTAAAAACCTGCAAGAAAGGAGATTCCACAACCTATCAGGGTAACCTGTTCCAATGCTTTACTAAATCCTAGGGAATGAGTTTTCCTAATATCTATTCTAAACATTCCTTGTCATGTGCCCCAGCCCACTAACCATTTTTGTTGCCCTCTGTTGGACTCTCTCCAACGTGTCCACATCTTTTCTGTCATGGGTGGCCAAAACTACACTTCGGATGGAACAATCCCATGCACCAGTATAGGCTGGGGGCTGACTGGGGGACACTTTGGGTACTGAAACTGAGACACAGTTCACACCTTCAAAGGTTCTATTAGCATGTCTATATAACTGCTTTCAGCCAGAGGCAGAAAGCATCTCGTGACTCTGGTCAGAGCATAGCGACCCCTCTCATTTTGGCCCTGAAAATGTACTCAGTGGAGGTGCTGAAGAACAAGCCATGTCTGCCAGGCATGGAGCAGCAGCCAGATTCATCTCAAAGCCATGGCCCCAACTGGGCCTGGGAAGAACTGGCAAATTGATATTGATTGATATTTGGGCGGACTGAAATGTTCTGGAGCAGCTGGAAAATTGATTAAATAAGCCCGTCTATGTGTCCATTGCTGAAGAAATGAAGGAATGCAGCCACAGCTGGGACGGGGCACAGTGCTACAGCGAGATGAAGGCCCTGAAATGTGCTTTCCTTTGGGCCAAGGATCAGAATTCTTGTTTGGGGGTAGGACGCACAGTAGCCCCATTCTATGAGCAACTGTCCTGCATTCTCATGAAGGATGCGGGCAATGCTTGCCTCTGATCTTTTGGCACAACAGGAGTGCAGGAGGCCACAGTGTCACCTAGCCTGCAAGAGTCTGCAGACTGTCATGGCACTGCCACAGGCAGTATGATATGCACTGGTCAGCCTTCAGGAAACCAGTCGGAGGCAGGGGATAAGTCCTTGAAGCAGCTGCAGGACAGAGAGAACCAAGATGAAATTGTCTTGACTAATACCCTACTCTCCCCGATGCTTGCCTGCATAACCCAGAGGAAGACGATGCATCAGATTCCATGATGGTACTGTCTCCAGATTTGTGCAACACACCAGAAATTCCAGAGACCCAAAGATCAGTGTCGGTGCTAGAGACACCCAAGGACCCACACCCAGGAACTTGTAAGTTATGGGGAAGGGGCATTAGATTGGTTTGGGCAACTAGGGCTTATGTGGATCTAGCTGTGCTTTTGCATCGGGGCCAAGTGTGGTGAAGTGGGATGGAGGGAGGGCATTAATTTTGTAAGTGGCAAATATGTCCACTGCTTGCTGTTTGTTGTACAATCTTTTGCTTGCATGGGGGTGGACATCCTGGGCCCTCTCTAAAAGTTGCTTGAGGGGGGAGTGTTAATTTGTTTAGCAGCAGGAATTTGTGCTGCTGAGAGATGTACAATGAACTCCTTAGTGGACTAGGAAGACATCTGGGTTCCTGCATAATCATCCTTTGCAGGTGGCTGAATTAATTTACCAAGTGGCAGGGTTGCTGCTAGGTGATTGCCAATAGTCCATCTGCTAAAGGGAGTGGGGACAAGATCTTTGACTATGAACCCCTTTTTTCCACCCCCATTCCTGTTACCAGCTACTGCATCCTCTGGATGGTGGGGACATGAGCCTGAAGTGTGGACACCAGCACAGACTGGAGATGAGCAAATGAGTGAACACTGCCACAGGCAACAATGGTCAAGAGAAAGCAAGATGGAGGCTTTGGGGGCAGCCTATAAATTGAGTACAATCCACAGATGAATGGTGGGCTGAACCCTGGGAGGTGTATAGAAAGGTTGAAGAGTGAGAGGCATCAGTGCAAAAGTATATCATGGCCACCATAGTGGAATTCCTTGACCTGGCCAATTAGTGCTGTCCGATTTATCACCTGGAGCCAGTGAATGACCAGTTCTGGGCAAGTTTAGACCAGACCTCCTTAGATGCATGACCCCAGCCCCCATTCAAGAGCTGCCCCTCCTGCCCTGGACCACCCAAGCAACATCCACTGTGAGTGCCCCTATTTGTGAGCTGACCCTCATAGAGACTCCTATTCATGATCAGCCCCCCACAGCCACAACCTCAGTGATAGCCACTGTGCCTGCAAGCAAGTGGTGCCCCTACTCTAGCAGGACAAAGAGAAGTGCCACAACGCTTTAGGCATTAAGAGGAGGGTGAGACAGAAAGGGCACTGGGGGAGAAGAAGAACCTATCAGGAGTGATGGGTTTTTAGTTGTTAGTGCTGTTCTGATGCTTCTGCAGCAAATCAGGGAGCGGGCATTGTGTTCCTGAATTATTTTGGTTCTGCTTTGGTTAATGACAGTAAAATAAATGCTTTCATAAAATTCAAATGAATTTTGATCCATGTCTGTCTGCTGACATGGGAAGGGTTGTAGAGGCATGGGTTGTAGGGGGAGGGAGGGTAAGCCAAACCAAAGAAAAACAGGTTTGTTACAGACACATTGCACTAATGCAAGAGGACACGCCCACCTCTGGACCGAGGGGGTGGGGGTGGAGGTTTACCCAGAATGTGGGTATCACAGGATACAGTGGTGAGCAGTAATCAGGGCTGCTGCACTGTGCCCATAAAATCTCCTCAGAGTGCATGCAGCATTCCCCAGCCACCCCACCCAAGCGGGGGGGGGGGGGGGGGG
>NW_017728997.1:43987629-43991240 GCF_001723915.1 Gavialis gangeticus | reverse complement strand
CCCCCCCCCCTAGCGGGGGGGGGGGGGGGGTGGCTTTCGAGGCCTGAGCTTTTATTATTGCCACCAGAGAAAGACACAGAGGCCAAACTAAGGCCAGGTGGTGGTGGGCTGGCCCAGAATTTTGTTAATGCAGGGAAAGCTAATTGAGTGGGTCCTCTGAGTGCATCAAGCTTATCAGGGGTCTGAAGTTGATTGACAGTGTTCAAAATCAGAGCAACTTCGAAATCTGCGAGGTCCTTTACTCCTGTGTATGCCATGGCACAGTAGCAGGCTGCCCAGTGACCCATCATGTGTCAAGACACTGCTCTCAGCAGGACATGGTCTGAAATGCTGAGCTGGTACCACACATCACATTATTCCCAATAATGGAAAAAGGAGCACATTTAACACACACTGATCAATCTCCAAAAGAGTCCAGGATCACCCCAATTTGCAACCCTCCAGCACACCCTGGGGCCCTTTGAACACACCAAGTGAAATAGGAGACGACAGCAACAGATTGGTGTCTTTGAATTTTTTATTTAATAAAATAGTAAGTCAGCAAAAGATTGATTCATGTTGGGCTCTGCAGCTACACCTGATGTCCTAAAACACTCATTACATACAAATACCTGAAAATTGTAGTAACACTTGGTGGACTAGGGGGCTCACTACACAAAAATTGTAGCGAAAGAACAAAGGGGCTCAGTACACGTCATTCAGTGACCTGCCACACACGTGACAGATTAATAGTCGCATCTCTCCAAGTTGCGTCATTCAAACTAACTATGGGATGTGGTTTAGTTTGTGATGAGGCAAACTCATTTAAATCACAAAAAACTCGTGTACGTGTAAAGTGTGACACCATTAAGCCACACAAAGGAAAAATTTTGTCACGTGTACATCGTCTAGGCATCACATGTATAAGTGCCCTAGGTTGCCTCTCCCATTCAGTTAGGGACCCATACTTTCCCTGATCTTTCTCTTGTTGCTAACATGCTTGTAGAAACTGTTCTTGTTACCCTTCATGTCCCTTGTAGCTGCAACTCCAATTGCACTTTGGCTTTCTTGATTTTATCCCAGTATGCTGAGCAGTATTTTTGTACTCCTCCCTAGTCATTTGTCCAAGTTTCCACTTCTTGTAATCTTACTTTTTGCGTTTTAGGTCAATTAAGATTTCCCTGCTAGGCTAACCTGGTGTTGCCGTACTTGCTACTCTTCTTGCACTTCATTCCTGTTCCCTCAGTGAGGTTTTTTAAAAGCACAATCAGCTGTCCTGGACTTCTTTTCCTTTCAGACAGTCCTCCCAGGAGATCCTGCCCATTAGTTCCCAGAGTGAGTTGAAGCCTGCTTTTCTGAAGTCCAGGGCCCTTACTCTGCTGTTCTTCTTCCTTCCTTTCCTCAGGATCCTAAACTCAATCATTAGGATCCTGAACTTCATTATAAAACAATCTGCACTGCTGTGAAATAGGAGCTTCATTACCCAGACCAGCTAACAGGCAGTAGTATTGCAGAACAAAGGATAGTTTGATTGGTGGAACATCAAGATAATTAAGAAGAAGAAAGGGTCAATAACACCTGGACAATGAATCCTTTACAAGGGATCAGGTAGATTATAATGAGCCATGAAGCCAATTAACTCCATCAACCCCACCTAATGAGAAATGCTGCTGCCATTGTCAAGCAGCTGCTTTTAACTTCTGAGTGGACCAGGAATCAGTGGGGTACAAGTGTACCAGTGCAGGCCCCTGGATCTTCCCCTGGTGCTAGTACATTGTAAGCATAGGAGACGGTCCAAAAAGTGATCAACACATCAAAATTTTGTAGTGTACAAAAGGCCTTATACATTCAAGTGCCATCAAATGTCCAGGCAATTTGACATGTGGTGTTAATTATAGGTCTTCAGTTAAACCAAGGGTTCATTCAAGGAGCTAGTTTAATATTCATAGAAGAAAATTACATAACACCATACAGTTTTTACGATGGAGCCCGATAAAATCCCAGACATTGGAAATGGCTGAAAAATAGGACAGAATTTTAGAGAGAATTCTCACAGAATTTCCCTCTTCTTTTTTGTCAGTATTTTGCAGAAAAGGTTTTTTTCATATACACATTTTGAAATATTTTTACCACTTTTAATTAAAAAGGAAATTAACATCAAGTTTTTATTTTAAATAGAGTTTGCCTTCTGCCCATTACTGTGTATTTTACAAGCCATGTTATGTTTGGTGCAAACTAAATTGCAGGGTTTTATGGATGTAGATGCATACTATTGATGTATTAATTCATATGATTTCTAAGGCTTTGAACCTTCACCCATTAAAATCAATGTATGAGTCTGGTCTGGTTGTTATAAACAGGGTGCATCTACATGAGACATTTACTTCAGAGCTGACTCATTAGCTCTGCAGTAAATGTCTCCATGTCTGCACATGTGCCCCAATTAGAGTGCGGGCAAGGTTCTTCGGGTAAATGTGGTATCTTGTATTAGACTAGCTAAATATCTGGAAAAAAATGTTCTTTGCAAGCTGTCAGGCACAAAGACCCGTTTTCAGGCATAGGTAAAGTGTTGGTGTTTGTGTGCTCTCCTGGGTGCAACAGAAACCAATATGCAAAATGCAGGTCTGTGAAAATGCAAAATAGAGTGCAGGAAAATAATGAATTCCACAGTAGAGTAGTACTTATAAATACATGCACTATGCTGCTGCAGAGTTTTTGCGTGAGCAGCAGTGCATGTAATGACTGACTAGCTGGGGCATTACAGTGCCTCAGTGCAGGGGCTGCCTGCCAGCTAGTCCTGCACTGAAGTACACTTCTGCCTCTGCCAGCCCCTATGCAGCACATTGAGCCTGATCAGAGCAATTCTGGGCTGGCAGGTTGACCCAGGGTCCCTGTGCCACCTGGGGCTGCTCTGACCAGGCTTCACATGCTGTGCATGAATAAACTCTGGCGCTGATTCTCCAAAGTTAATTCTTCCCGGGTGCACATTCAAACAGTACACCTGGGAGCAAGAACTGGCACAAAAAAAAGTTGCAGGGAGCAAGCAGACTAGCATGTGTTAAGTGCCCTCTTAGTACTGTGATGTTGTTTCCTTTCAGGTGAGGATTATCTCCTTAACATAGCCTAACTTTAATAGGTCACAACCTAATGATTTGCACCTGTTGCAAGTGGAGGTGAGACCAACCCTAAATTAACAATACCTTATGTGGGAGAATTGTAATCAAATTCTTAGATAATAACTACACATTTTATGATGACAATTAAAGCAAGGGCAAATTTCCCCTTCTCAAGGTCCCCTCTACATGCATCTTTCTTTACACATTATTAAAGAGAAGGACTAGAGTCCTAGTCTTCAGAGTATCCTGACACATGTCTGTTAGCAGCAGGGGACTGACTAGAATGACAGGAAAGAGTTAAACTGGGAGAAAGAGGAGGCTGAGGGCACTGGAGGCCCTCAGGGTTGGAGAACACAAAATTGCACATCATGGTCCTGCCTCTTGGCTATTTTCTCCCTGACTCCCTTGACCAGGGAAATGAAAGGCTGGTATGACTGGCTGCATCTCAGTCCCTAGGGTCCTCAGGAAAGGTACTCAGCCCGGCTGGAAAGCCCCATGAATGGCGGTGGGAGGCTC
>NW_017728997.1:43987313-43987599 GCF_001723915.1 Gavialis gangeticus | reverse complement strand
AGCCCCATGAATGGCGGTGGGAGGCTCTGTGCCAGCGGGACGAGGGGCTAATGAGCGGCCGGCACGGCTCCAGTCCCCCAGCAGCCCCTCGGGCGCCGCAGAGGAGGGGAAAGGTGCGCCCCGCCGAAGTTTGCCGGGAGCGGCGAAGCGCCAGAGCGCAGTAGCGGCGCACGCGGAGTCGGCGGCGCGGCGCTGGAGTCCCCGGGCGCCGCCGTCAGCCGCTGCCTGCGCTCGGAGCGGCTCCTGCGGCCGCCGAGGTGACCTAGCAACAGCTGCAGCATCTGTG
>NW_017728997.1:43985172-43987302 GCF_001723915.1 Gavialis gangeticus | reverse complement strand
TCTACAAGGTCCCTTCTAACCCTACTTCTATGATTCTATGAACTTGCAATCTGGATGGCATGTTGCAGTAAATGCATGCAGTTCTTAAATTTCAAAACACAAATTTAAAAAATCCCAAGTAATTTCTTTTCGAAGTAAAATAAAGCTCCTAAGAACATTTGGACAGCAATCTTAACAATAATACTTAATACTTAGCAAATGCCTTAAGTATTTTTTTTTAAATTGGTGCTCAGATAAATATTGAGATCCTAAATGCATTGTTCATATTGTAATTAGTACTGTTCCAATAAGTGGAGGGGTTTGATGTTTTCTCTTAAATGTAGTATTAGTAACATTTCTAGCATTGCATCATTGGAGTTCTGTAGTGAAACCTTCTAGGGTTCCATTTTATTGCTAGAGCAAACTTTTCATGCTTAATCAGGTTTAACATAAGGTTTCCTGTTTTATCTTCCAGGAATGGTTTAGGTGTCATTGATCATGCCTTGTGAGGAAAGGGCTAGCCTTGTTAAGTTACTTTCCATCCTTATTTTCCATGATACTAGATCATGTACTTTAGAGGTCCTGGATGACTGGAGAAGGGCAAACATGGTGCCTATCTTTAAGAGAGGGAAGAAGGAGGATTTATGAATTAGTCAATCGGACCTTGATACCTAGGAAGATTATGGGGCAGGTCCTCAAGCAAGCACCTAGAGGATACTAAGATGATCAGTAGGAGCCAGCATGGATTCACCAACAGCAAGTAGTCATGCCTGACCAACCTGATTTCTTTCTATGATAAAGGTGACAAGTTCTGTGGAAGTGGGGAGAGCAGTAGATGTGATGCATCTTGATTTTGGCAAGGCTTTTGACCACCTCTCATGAAATTTTCACATACAAGCTAAGGAAGTGCATACTACATGAAAGTACTGTAAGATATATATATAACTGATTGGATTTTCGTACACAATAAGTAGTTATCAATGGCTCAATGTCTAGTTGGGAGGTGGTACCAAGTGAGGTTCCCCAGGAATCTGTACTGGGTCTGGTATTATTTAACACCTTCATTAGTGATTTGGATGATGGGATCAAGGGCAAAATTGCAGATGACACCAAGTGGGTGCAGTTGCAGACACTCTGGAGGGTAGGGATAGGATCCAGAATGACCTGGATATACTAGAAAAATGGTCCACAATCAAATGAGTCAGTGAAGACAAATGCAAAATCCTACACTGGGGACAGAATAATTGCATGTACAAATACAAACTGGGGAATGAGTTGCACTGCTGCAGAGAAGGACCTGGGATTATGGTGGACCGTAAGCTGAATGAGCCAATAGTGCTTTTGTTGCAAAAGAGGGTGACAGCATGCTAGCCTGTATTAAGAGGTGTGCCACTTGCCATATCTAAAGTATTGTGTCCTGTTCTGGACTCAACATTTTGAAAGGACACGGAGAAGTTAGAAAGGGTCCAGAGGTGTGCAACAAAATGATAAAGGGTTTGCAAGGCAAGTCGTACAAGGGGAGGCTGAAGGAGCCAGGCATATTCTGTTTGTGGAAAAGGAAGTTGAGGGGATAAGATAGTAGTATTAAAATACTTGAAGGGCTGCCATAACAAGGATGGAAAATACCTTTTCTTTCACTGCAGAGAGCATGATACTGACATGAAACATTGTCTTGAAGTTGCAGCAAAGTAGATTTAAATAAGATATCAGGAAAAACATCTTCATTATTAGAGCAGAGAGGTAGTGGAATATACTGCCTGGGGGAGCTGTGGACTCTCCATCTCTGGAGATGTTCAAGAAGAGGTTGAACAGCCTTTGGCTGAAGATGATTTAGGCTGTTCTGTACCATGGTTATTTTTCATGCGTCTGGCTTTGCTGGCTGCTGTATGGGGTTCATGGGAGGAAATTTCCCCATCCCTATCTTCCTGCTGCTGCCACATGTATCAGGGTTGTCTTAAAGCTTCTTCAGAGGCATTGGATGTTGGCTGCAGCCAAGGCTGAGGTTTTTGGCTTGCGTGTGCCAGTGTTTCTCATGGGACTTATCCTCTAGTGAAACCTCTGAGTTTAAGGTTACCATATTTCCAGGTCCAAAAAAAGAGGACACCTGTGGGGGCGGGAGGTAAGGGACGGAGCTGTTTTACAAAGGAAGTA
>NW_017728997.1:43955484-43980172 GCF_001723915.1 Gavialis gangeticus | reverse complement strand
GCGGGGGGTGGGGAAGGGAGGTATGATGGTGGGGGAGCAGTGACATGCTGGTGTCCTGCCGCTGCCTGTTCTGTTGCCCCTCACTCCCAACCCATTGATCCTAGCCCTACCAGTGCACCTTATTCCCAAAAAGCAGTACCCTGCCCCCCTCTGCTGCTGGTGACCCTCACTCCTGACCTGAAGCCCCCTGGCACTGCTAGTGCCCCACACACCCAACCCACAGTCATCCGTGGCCCCTCAATCCTGATCCACAGCCCCCTGCCCCTCCCCCCCACAGCCCTGGTGGTGCCCCTCACTCCAGACCTGCAGCCTCCTACACCCCCCAGCCCTGCTGGTACCCCTCACTCCTGACCCTCTGTGCGCCCTGCTGCCTCAGATTACCCTCCCCCTGCTCCCACCAGGAGAGCAAAGCAAAATCACAAACTCAGCTCCCAATCACACGTACACTGTGCTATGTATTCTGGGAACTGCAGTTCTACCTAGCAGCGGCCATGTTGAAAACAGACCAGGGGAGGAAATCCCGGACTTCTCGCTTGCATTTAAAAAATCCACCCACATGCAGCACGGGGGGCCAAAAAAGAAGACGTGTCTGGGAAAAGCCAGGCATATGGTAACCGTGCTAGAGGGTCTTGCCCCTCCATTCAGGATCAAACTGATCTCCATATTTGGAATCGGAAAGGAATTTTACCCCATGGTCAGATTGGTATGGACTGTGGGGGTTTTTGTCGTCCTCTGTAGCAGGTGGCGTGGCTCTTCCTGGGATCTCTTGAGCACATATTAACAGCCTTTAACACAAGCAGGACATTGGCTGCCATGGTCCCCTTACTTTATCTGTGTTGTGTCAGAGTTGATGGTATAGTTTTGTTAAGAAGTTAGACGGTGAATTTGTATAGGGTGGTTTGGATAAGGATCATCTTGCCTCATGCAGGGGCATGGGTGACTGGTGCCTCCTGAGACTGGGTAGGCACAGTTTGTGGGTGGCAGTGTCGGTGGTGGGGTGGCAAGCAGTAACTGCCTGCAGGAGCTGGTGGTAGTGGTGGGGGTGGTGGCTAGCAGTGACCGTCCACAGAAGCCAGTTGGTGGTGTCGGAGGCGGCCAATATCAGGGAGGGGCATGCCCCCCCCCCCACCAGGTGCTTATGTGCAGGGGGGTTGGACTAGACCTGTGGAGATCCTTACATCCCTGTTTCTCTATGATTCTTTCATTGAATTCAGCACTGCGGCCTCACCTGGAGTACTGTGTCCAGTTCTGTACCCCATGCTTCAAGAACTGTGTGGGCAGGTAGATCCAGAGTGGGTGCAGTGGTGCAGTTCCACCCCCGCTTTGATTCCTGTGCCACTCAAACTTGAAAACCTGATACAGGCAGGGACATTTCTATTCAGTCAGAGCTGACACAGTCATTTGACTTAATGGCTCATTATTATTTCCCTGATTCCTGCTAATCTTTCTCCACTCCACAGGTGTTAACAACCCTCCCTCCTTTCCAGTGCTCTTGAAGTTCCATTATTCAAACTATCCTTTCTTTTACAATTTTGCTGCCTGTTAGCTCTTCATGGCAATGTCTGTCTTCTAAAAGCACAAACAGGTGCAGTTCTCAGGTCTAACTCATGGCACATCACAAAAAGTGCCATGAATTAGATTGATCCTCCCAACCCAATAAAGGTTAGCTGTGTTGCATTGGGAAGGTGGGGGGATCGAGCTCCAATCTGGAGCTGATCCAGGGGGAGAGCTTTAGTGGGCAGCCTGCTCTCACCCCTCTCAAACTTGGGGCTATGTGCAGTGGCGAGGAGCCATCCCCCCTCCTCGCTATCCCACATGACCCGGATGAGCCGCTTGCAGCTCCTGGCCCTGGGGTTGTATTCACTACTCTGTCTGGGCAGCTCCTGCTCCTCTTCCTCCCTCACTGGGGGGGCCCTCAATCTTCCCCCCACATGCCCCTTCCTCCTTTCCACCACAGACTTACTAGATGCTCCAAGCTGCTGGGCAGCATTCCTGGCCGCATGCATGCTGCAGCTGCATACACGCATATGGCATTTTATTGGTAACACTATCAGCTACACCAGCCAAAAAAGTCTATTACCAGTAATGTTAATTTACCTTTTATTAGTGCCGATCTAATATATCAGTGCACCTCTAATGGCTTATGAGGAACAGTTGAAAAAACTAGGTTTATTTAGTCTAGAAAAGAGAAGATTAAGGAGAGAGAATACGTGAAGAGAGATTATAGAGAGGCTGGACATGGGCTTTTGTCTCTGGCCATGAAGGATAGGACTAGGAGCAATGGCCTCAAGCTGCATATGGGGAAATTTAGGTTTGAGAGTGTTTACGTGGCCACCCCTTCTCTCCCTGCTCACCCTTCAGGGCCAGCCATGTAAAGACACCCTCCACTGCTGCCACCACCTCCTCCAGTGCGGGGGCTTTCTGCCCTTGCCTGTCTCTGCCTTGTAGCAGGGCTCCCCTCCCCTCCCTCACTCTCCCTGCCAACTGTTGTTGGGGCCAGGTGGTAGGGAGGTGCCACCACTATGAGCCCCTCTCCCTTCCTCTCTTCTCTTCCCTCCTTCCTTCCTTCCCTGCTGCCCAGCCCCAACATCAGCCACCACTATGACCCCCTGCTTCACCTTCCCCTGCCCCCTGCCTGCCCAGGCCTGCACAGCCTGCCTCCCTCCCTCCCTCCCCACTGCCTGCCCCTCCATGCCAGCTGTTGTCAGGCCCCCTTCCCACTCCCCTCCCTCCCTCCCCTCTGCCTGGCCCTGACAACAGCTGCCCCCTTTGCCTCCCCCTGCCCTGCTCCTTTCCCTCACTCCCTGCCTGATGCCTCCCCCTCCCTGCCAGCTGTTCTGGGGGACATCGGGGACAGGAGATGGCGGGGGGGGGTTGCCACTATGACCCCTCCCTTCGCCCTCAGGCAGGGAGATGTGGGGAAGCCCTGCTGCTCGGGGGGCCGGGGTGTGTTCACTGTTACCTGGCAACTTCCCTGGCAGTGGCTCAAACTTGGGCCCACGCAGCCCAGGCTTGCATGGACAATTGCTGCCCACCCTCTTGGTGGCTCATGCACATTTGGCCAAAAGCGTGACAGACAGACAGACAGACGCACAGACCTTTATTATATTAGAATATTATATTATATTAGCCCTTTATTATATTAGAATACTGAAAAAATGTATTCAGGGAACATAATGAATTTTAAATAATCCCTCAACAGCCTTTCTTTTTCAAAGTTCAGTTATGCCTATCCTATAGTATACTGATCTTGCATCTGAAATGCGTAACTTCATCTTTGTAAATAACTATATTTGAGAAATTTGATCTGTTATAGGATTTGATTAAAGTGATGACAAATTGACATACAAATTTGAAAATAACTAAATATTTAGTTTGTTTAATTAATTGGGAATAGTAAAACTGTGATTGATAATGTAATTGCATTCTCTGTCCTCCCCACTTACAACTTCACTGGAGTACTGAAAGATTTTTCTGAACTGATAATAAATTCCCTGGCATAAAAGAACAAATCAACTATCTTGGTTTACAAAGCTTGAAGGTACATCCATCAAGTAAAACAGAAGAAATAGGAATGCTTTTGAAAATTAGTCATTGATTTAATTTTTTGTGGGGGAAGGTAAAAAATTGATCTTTCAAATATACATCAGATGGATTTTGTTTAAGCGATGGGATAAACCTGTAAAGCATTCTATTATTTATGCAGCAGTTTTATTTTTTCTCCCATTCTTCTAAATTAAGATTCGTATAATAGATGGAGCTGGTAGACCCTTGCTTCTTATCAGTTTGCTAAACCGTGTCTTATTTTCAGCCCTTTCTGAAAATAAGTCTTTAAAAATAATGCTATTTGGTCAGTGTTAAATATGGTGAAATCACCATTTATTTGTTCTTATTTAAGCTTCTTAGAAGCTTACTGCTAAAGTCTTTGAACATTCCATCCATGCTGAGTATGTTGAAGTCTTATGGATAACCCTATTTGCCAACTGTGATAATCATGTGATCGTTTTCCTAGCCTCCACTGAGCTTTTCACACATGTAGTTTTAATCTTGATTGGGATGAGGGAATTCAGCCATGTCTCACCTTTTGGCTTGGGGAACATGCACTAAGTTGGAACCTAGAAGTAAACTATAAATCCTGCTAAGGACATCAAGCCTATCTAATTTTTAACAATCATTGTAATAATTGAAGCCGCAGTCATTGGCAACTGGAGAAAGCAGTTGCACCATGGAAGCACTGTAACATGACCATAACCATTGAGCCTACTGCTTGTAGTTATGTCAGTTTTCATGAAAACAGTTCTGCTGTCATCAGTGGGACTACTTATTGGAGCAAGGGTTATGGTGCTAGACCCCTTAGTATTGAAATTTATTTGTGATCATTGATTTTTATTGCATAGAATATACTTTATTTTCCTGGTTGACTATACCTATCTAATTGTGTTTTACCTGCGCACATATGCTTAAACCAACGGCCAAGAGGTGTCCCTGCTCTGTCATAGCAGATCTGCAGATTGATATGAACTCATTAGGAAAACATTATTTTAAATTCAGCATTAAATATGGGGCACAGTCCAGAGCTGCAAAAGACCAATGCCTCCTTATCCTCACATTTGACAATCATTTAGATCTGGATGTGAATTTATTACTTGAATCTTTCTTTGAAACACGTAGCCCACAATTGGAAAGCCAGTAATGGGAGTGGGTGGCAGGTGAGTAGGACAGCAGCTCCAGTTGCCCACTGGGGGGGAAGGGGGAGGCACAGAAAAACCAGCCAGAGTAGTTGCTGAATGGCTGCACTCTTGGCAGCCTGGCACTGCTGCTGCCCAGGATGTGGAACTGCCCTGTTATGCCTCTGCAGGAAGTCACTGCTATTCCAGGCAGCACTTAGGTACCTGCTTATAAAATTAAAGACCTCATTAATTTTGTGGCTTTTCAATGATATCTTTAACCGAATATCTCTGTTGAAGTGCCTGAAATAATTTATGCTAAGTGACCTTAGTAAAGCTGTTTTTGATAGTTTAGGAGCTTTTTGGTTCCCAGGGGCTGGGGGGAGTGACGGCATGGTCAGGGGATGTGGTCAAGTAGGAAGGAAGGACACAATTGGTGGTTAGAAAATTATTTGAAAAAGCTGTGCAAGGGAGCTCACTTAAAAAAAAAAAAAAAATAATCAAAGGACCCAACAAAAGGGAGAGAAAAAAACATGGTAGTATAGTACTGGCTTATACTAGTTGCTGCAGTTGGAGGAGAGGTGATGCGGTGTGGGATGCCTGGAGGAACTAGTTCAGAGCAAACTGGTTCAAAAGAGTACTTGATTTTCCAAATACACTTTTGAGCCATTTAAGGTCTGCTTCAGGTTTAATAAACTGCATCTAAAGTGGTTTAAATGTTAAATTTGTTGATAAGTCCAGTTGCTGCTTCTCATGGCCATGAAACAGTTTTCCACATCCTTCAAGAATCTACATCATGAATATTAGGTTTTTTTTCTGGTGTCTAGTAATGAAACTGCCAGTAGAAATATGGGCAAAAGACACTTTTCAAATGCCTGTATAGCTTCACCATATGATAGTGATGGTGCTACTTTGAGCATATCTTATGATCATATATATTTAGGCCTGAATTTTGAATGAAGGTTCCTCTCCATCAATAGGGGTTATTTCTATGAACAGGAAATCTCCCTTTCAGGCTCATATAAATGCAGTCGTCTGAGCGCACGAAGTATTCTCATATGGTAGAGCACTAAAGGCCAGACTCTGTTTCACCTGTTAAGCATGTAAGTGGACTTAAGTGCCTAAGTGTGATCTTATTCCATCTTGCTTGAATCCTTGGAAAACTGTTAATACAAAACGTAGGTGGATCTTCTTCCTCCTGCTGTTTCTCTCAAACTTAAGGGTAAGATGTTGGTGTGTTACAGAAAGAGATGTATTAATGTATTTTTCAGGAACTTCAGGGTTGAGTAGAATCGCATATAGATGCAAGTAGATGGAAAAGGATTTGTCCCAAATCATTAGCATATTTGCAGTAAAGATGACACCAACATCTATTTGTTGTATAACACCCTTTTAATATTGAGAGTACAGATTGGAATATATTATTCAACAAGAAATCTATATTTGGAGTTAAATTTTTTTTTTGCATTACCAAAATTGGAGTCAGCTCTAAGTGTGTGGGAAAGTTTTGGGGAGGATTTTGATGGTGAGAGGTCTTGAGTACACTTTTTTACTAGGAATAGCATAGGGACAGATTAAAGAAAATTGCATGAACCTCACAGTGTCCTTTGCTGTTGTCCTATTGTTTAATGCTTTAATTGACAATAACTATTGCACCTTAAAGCATATTCAGCTGTGATAAAAGAAAGTTTGTTGATTTTAGTCACTAAAGGGAATTGGGCTGTGAATTTTCAGGTGTTAGTATACAGCAGTAGTAAAAGCTAAAATGTTGATATCAATCTTCTGAGCAGGAAGTGCACCAGAAAAAGCCAATTAATGTTATTTACAAATATATGGTTCTCTACCTATTGCTGGTATTTTCTTGGGATTTTAGTTTGGAATGCAAAAGTGGTTTTAATGCGTGGTTGATTGGTTTGACAAATCTGGTCAACAATATTTTGCTAACCAGTGTGACTTTGTATTTTTTCTTCTTTTGAAAAAAAATATTTTACAACTCCTTTAGAAGAATGGAAGACAGAAAAGGTGTATTAATTTATACATAGAAAAAAGCTAATTTAAAAACAATGTCAAAACACATACCTGTCTAGAAAGAATATTTAAAAATATTTAGGTTGTTCTTATTTATTATTTGCAATAGTTATAACAGCGCTTCTCAAAGGGCCTTAGTAAAAATGTATAAGCAGATTCATTGTGGTGTAATTTTACTTCTCCTTTTTTTAAAAAAAAGTTTGAACTGTTCTCATTATAGGTTAAATACTTTTGACAATGCAGTGTAGACTTCCCTTCTCTGTTCTATCAAGTAGGTGTTAAAGGGTGCATTTATACGTGCAATTAACATAACGCGATTAAACTCTGGCAGACTTCACTCCACAATTAATGGCTCTCGGGTGCAATGTCTATATGTGCATCCAGCACCTCAGCAGTTTGAGCTGGGGTGGAGCAGCCCTGGCTCAGAGGGTCAACCCTGGGCTCTGGGTCACAGCATTTGGCGGCAAAGGGGCTGGCTGGAGCATGAGAGTGCCAAAGAGTGGAGCTGTGGAGCTACATGGCAGGCAGGGGCCTGGCCTCCTGTTGCCTGAGCTGACTAGGTGCAATTTGTGCCTGGATCAGCAATTACATGTGCATTTAGGCACAGTTAGTTTCATTGCCCTAAGGTAGTACTGTCTCTGATAGCACTGTCTTACAATGACAATAGTTAGTTTCCTGCAATCTAGTGTCACACATGTAGTTTTGTGATGTTTATACTGCAGCAAATTACATGCAGTTAAATACATGTATAGATGCACCCAAAAATTATAAAGTGCAAAAGATTTTAAGTATAATGGAAACAAGAAGATGCCATTAAGGCAATCAAGTTTTAATTGTGGATACATTCTTTCCTGTAGAAGATATCTGTTGCTTTTTTTTTTTTTTGCCTGACCTTATGGTATTTGCCTCATGTTAGAAAATCACTGCTAACACATACTGCTCTATAGCTAAAAAATATGATGATCCATAGATTCATAGTCATGGATTGTAAGTGTCTGGAAGGGACCTCACAAGATCATTAGGTCTAGCCCCCCTGTACTAGGCAGGAAAGACAACTGGGGTTAGGTGACTCCAGTGAGGTGACCATCCAATCCCCTCTTGAAGATTTCCAGGGTAGGTGATTGCACCACTTCTGGAGGGAGTTTATTCCACAGTCTGGACACTCTAATGGTCAAGAAGTTTTTCCTAGCGTTAAGTCTGAAATGGTCTTCCAGGAGTTTGTGGTCATTACTCCTGGTTTTCCCCAAGGGTGCCCTGGTGAACAGTTGTTTGCTGAGCCCTTGATGTATTCCCCAGATGTAGCAGTAAGCTTCTACCAAGACCCCTCTCAACCTTCTCTTTTTTTTAGGCTGAAGAGGCCCAAATCTCTCAGCCTTTCCTTGTATGGCTTGCCTTGAAAGTCTCTGATCATAGGGGTGGCTCTTCTCTGGACTCTCTCAAGCTTTTCCATGTCCTTGTTGAAGT
The DNA here is from genome assembly GCF_001723915.1 of Gavialis gangeticus. NCBI lineage: Eukaryota > Metazoa > Chordata > Crocodylia > Gavialidae > Gavialis > Gavialis gangeticus. The sequence continues at coordinate 43,972,013 of NW_017728997.1, read as the reverse complement.
GCGGTGCCCAGAACTGGAGGCAGTACTCCAGCTGTGTGCGCCAGCCTCCGCTCGATGATCCGTTCTTGTGCCGCCTTTGCACAGGCAGCTGGTCTTGTGTGCCAAGGAGCCTTGTGTAGGTCCCGGAGGATTCCTCCATCACCTTTGGAGTGGCCCCCAAACTCGCCTGCCATGACTTCAGATGGATCTTCAATGTAGAGGGTCTCCTTTTGAGGGTGCCTCGAGTTGTCATGTACCTTGGCGAGTGTCCGTGGGGCTCCAACCTCCCCTGCACCCCGGTCATATGCCACCCTTTGAGACGGGCCTCTGGATCTCTTTGTGACCGACCCTTGGATGATGTCCTCCTCTGCACCTTTGTCCCCTTCATTGCAGAAGAACGTCTAAGGGTCCACCTGGGTCTGGGGGATTCGAGGCATCCTGTCTTCTGAGATGTTCTCTGGAAGTTCCAGGAGGATGCCAGTGATGGCTCATGTTCATACTATGGTCTGTTATTACCCCTACATCCCTTTCAATTGTGGTGCTAGTCAATTTGGCGCCACCAAAGCTGTATGTATGTTGGGGGTTGTTTGTCCCCAGATGGAACACTTTACACTTCATAATGTTGAACTTCATCTGGTTCCGATCTGCCCAACTTGCCAGCCTGTCTAGGTCTGCCTGTATCTGCAACCTATCTTCAAGCATGACCATGTTCCCTCATAACTTGGTGTCATCCATGAACTTGGTCAGTGAGCTTTTCATCCCAACATCTAAATCATTGATAAAGATGTTGAAAAGCACTGGACCAAGCACGGACCCTTGAGGGACACCACAGGCCACTTCTCGCCAGGACGAGACAGATCAGTTCATTAGAACTCTCTGGTTCTACCCCACAGTCAACTTCCTACCCACCTGACTGTTGAGCAGTTAAGCCCACAATACTCCAATTTTCCTAATGAGAACATCATGGGATACCAGATCAAAGGTCTCTTGGAAGTCTAGGTATGCAATGTCATCCTCCTTTCTCTTACCTAGGTGGCAAGATCCTGGTTGTAGAAGGAGATGAGACTGGTAAGATAAAACCTGCCTGTGATGAAGCCATGCTGTTGTTCAGAATCCTACTTTCTGCAAGCATATTGCATGTAGACTCTGTTTAATTTTTCCAGGATTTTCCTTGGGTTAGAAGTTGGGCTACTTGGCCTGTAGTTGCCTGGGTTCTCTCTCTCCTCCTTCTTGAAGATGGACACAACATTAGACCTCTCCCAAGCACTACAAGTCTTGGAAGAATTTCACCAGAAGTCCTGTGATTACTTTGACAAGGTCCTTCAACACTCTCAGATAAAGTTCATCTGGACTTGCTGACTTACAAATGTCTAACTTTCCTAACTGATCATACATCAGCTCAATGTCAACACTAGGAAGGTGGTCATTCTGACCATGCCCACTCTGAATCTTATCTGGTATGATTTCCATTTAGTCCAGTTGAAATACTGAAGCAAAGTAGTCATTCAGGAGTTCAATTTTGGACTTTGAGGATTGTGTCCTTGAGGAATGACTACTCTTCATGTACTCCTTTTACCTTTTGGTCCCTAGTCCTGCAATGCTTCCTCTACTATTGCTCTGAGACTGAAATTCACTTTTCTGAAGTCCAAAACTTCAACTCGGCTAACTTATTTGCCTACCTTGCAATGGCTAGTGAATGTGATGGTTTCGTGGTTGGTGTTGCCCAGGCTACCCTCTATATTCAAGTTGCTCACCAGATCATCTCCTTTGGCCAGGACCAAGTCTTGGAGATCATTACCTCTGGCTGACCTGTGCACTTCCTGCATCAGGTAGAGCCCTTCGATATCGGTCAGGAAGCAACGCCACCGATCCGACTTAACTGAGTGTTCCTCCCAAGAGATGTCTGCGTAACTGAAGTCGCTCATGATGACTGTCCCATGTGTGCATGGCCTCTGCCAGTTCTCGAGGGAACTCCAGATCAAGCTTTTCCCCCTGGTTTGGTAGTCTATAGTATACACCTACAGTTAGGTCTCTCTCGCTACCTGCCCCCCCCCGCCCCCAGTTTGACCCAGAGGGTTTCGAGCTGCTGTTCTTTAGAGTCAATGTAGGCCTCCAAGGAGCTGTACTGCTGCCTCACATAGAAAGCTATAACTCCACATTTCTTCCTTATTTTGTCCCTTCTGTGCAGGATGTAGCCCTGCATGGCTGCATTCCAATCATGCAAAGAATCTCACCAGGTCTCTGTAATCTCTACTAGATTGCAATGCCCACTGGAGAGTAGGAGTGCTAGCTCCTCCTGCTTGCTTCCCGTGCTCCTGGCATTTAGTGTACAGGCACCTGAGTCCTTCACTTGAGACCATTGATTGCCTGTCATGTTGAAAGAGCCATTCCCTCAGCTCTTGCAAGAGTGGTTCTCCTGGTATCCCCAACTTTGGAGCTTTTTTGTGTGCTGAAACTTGGGTATGCTTCAGCTAGTGTTTCACTGGTGGTCTTAGTTTAAAGCCCTATCTAGAAGACTGGCCATGCTGGCCGAGAACAGGGACTTACTACTTTACCTGAGGTGGATGAAGTACCTTTCCAGGAGTCCTGTCTCCCTGAAGTGTGCACTGTGGTTGAAGAAACCAAAGCCCTTTTGGCAGCACCGCTGCTGGAGTTGTTGGTTCACTTCTTCAACACATCCTTCCTTCCTAGGTCTGTGGCCTGCAACCGGGAGCACAGAGGAAAAGATTACCTGTGCCCCCAACCCCTTGAGCCCAGCCCTCAGAGCCCCGTAGTCACTCATGACCCATTCTGGATTACTCCTGGCCATGTCATTCATGCCCACATGGATGAGGAGCATGGGGTAGTGGTTGGAGGCTCAGATGGGTCTAGGGATCTGCTCTGCAGTATCCCAGATGTGGGACCCAGGGAGGCATCAGATCTCATGGGCTAGGGGGTCCAGATGGCACATGGGTCCCTCAGGGCCCTGCAGGAGGGAGTCCCCCACCACCACCACCCTGCATCTCCTCTTGGGGGTGGTAGTTCACTGACTACCTATCTCCTCCTCTGGTGTCTCCATTGGAACCACATCATGCATGGTGAGGGGTTCATACCTGTTGTGCAATGCTATAGTTGTATCTATTTTGAGTGTACTCACTGTTTTTAAATTCTTGTGGGAACTTGTGTTGCACATACATGGAAGGGGAAAAGTAGCTCTCTTAACATCTCACTTGTATTTTTGGTATTATTCCTTTTTTTAACTATATTTCATGGAATCATAAACTCCAGGGCTAGAATGGACCTCAGAGATCATGTTGTCAGTCTGCTTTCACTAAGGTGGGAAGAATATACATGTGCTATCCCTGACATACTTTTATCTAAGCTGTTCTGAAAAAACAATGGAAGAGATTTCATGAAGAGGTGTAGCTATCAAACTTGACTCCCTGGGCAAAACTCCCCTGTAGGAGATTTGGTAGGGGGCATGATGGTACCAAGCACTAGAGAGCAGGGGGGAGGAGAAAAGGGGATGAGGAACATCAGTTTTCCTTGCCCCAGGGAGTCAAAGGCCCCTGCTCTTCCTGCTGTGATCTTGTACCTGGCTCCTAGGCCTGGGTGCTGTGTGGCTGCTCCTACCCTGTTCCTATATTCAGGATGTATGGTGGGGCAGTATAGAACTGCTCCTGATGCAGCAAAGACTTGGTGGGATGAAGCCACCATTCTGGTGCTCCCCCTAAATTGGCACTCGGGGCTGGTGCTCTTGCTTTCCTTGCCCCTTAGTTGTGCCATTGATTTTACAATCGCCCTCTGCAGCTTGTTCCAGTGCTATCCTTATAGTTAGAAAATATTTCCAGATAACTAACATACAACTTCTCAACTTCAAATCAACTAGATTTCTTTTTTTGTTCTACCATCAGAGGACATGAAGAACAATTTATTGCCATCATTATAGCAAACAAGTGTGTATTCAGCAAATTTGCACTAAAATGGCTATTGTAATAGAATCTTATGTATAAAGCAAAAGTGCATTCTCAAATTTCTTAATCAACTGCAAGTTCTCTGAAGTCTTAAAGCTAAAAGATCATAAAATTAAAGGAAAATAGGGAACCTCACAAAGTCATCTAGTCCAGCCCCCTATGGAAGGCAGGAGCATACCTGACTAAAACATCCCAGCCAAGTGTCTGTCCAACTTGTTTTTGAAAACTTTCAAGGATGGAGATTTTACAGTTTCTCTAGGCACCATTTTCCACTGCTTGATCACTCTCATATTCAGAAAGTTCCCCCTGACTTCCAGCCTAAATTTCCTCTTCTGCAGTTCTGAAGCTATTGCTCCTAGTCCCATCCCCCATAGTCATGGAGAAAAAACAACAACACATCTTTATCCTATCTATAATTGTCCTTCATGTATTTGAAGATTGTTATCAAATCTCCTCCGTCTTTTCTTCAGACTAAATAACTCTAGTTCTTTCAGTCTTTTGTCGTAAGTCTTTCCTTCCAGGAATCTAATTATTTTTGTTGCTTAGCACAGGACTCTATCTGTCCACATCCTTCTTGAAATGTGGGGTCTAAAATTGGACAGAGTATTCCAGGTGAGGCTTCACCAGAGCTGAATAGAAAAGAAGAAACACTTTCCTTGTTTTGTAAGTGGAACTTCTGCTAATACAACTGTGTATGCTGTTGGCCTTTTTTCTTTTCTTTTTCCTTTTGCAAAAAGACCACACTTGGCTCAGGTTGTAACACAAGGTCAACTGCATCTTGCTGATGATCAACTTCAGCTTATTTCATTTGTTCTTAGCAACTTCTGTTCTTCCTTCCTTTGTCACAGTTTTTCCTTTTAATGTTTGGCTCCTTTCTTGATTTCCCCCCCCCCCGTTGATCATCAGCCAAATTCCATTTCAAGTTTGCACAAAGTTCATGTTAAAATCCTTGAAATCAGACTGGGTCATTTTTAGACAATTGTAGCAGTTTTTCAACTCTTTACAACCTTACTATACAAATGATTGAATGAGCAATGAAATACCTTGAAGCAAGTTACTTTAACATAATCCTAGGTCAGAACTTGGGTTAAAAAAGTATAACAAAATTGTCCACTTTTTAAAAAGGAACTCAGACCAGCTGCAGAAGGGCATTCAAATGCATAATTTAAACAAACATAAGCAAGCTCAAACATTTTACCAGTCACGAAGGGGAGATAAACAGCATGTGGTATTGAGGGGGTGTATTCAAATTATGATGTTCATTGGAGGATTTCACCACATTTTTCATGTAAACACCTTCCTTGTTTGGCAATATTCCTTGATCATTTGTCTATATGATTTGCATTTTCAGATTGTCAAATGATTTCTCTCTTGGCATTGCAACATGTAGCTGGTGGTATCAATGCAGTAAATCTTTTCTGAAATTCTTTTCACCAAATATTGCGTACCTTGTTTTGGTGATAATTCTGATTTGTCTTGCTTTTGTATGGAATGCTCTGGTTCCACTATCAGGACTGTTCAATCTTTGGTAAAACAGGGAGCTGGCAGTGAACTCCTGTCACTTAGGGTTGCAAGTAAAGGTGATGGATCTGTCTGGCTTACCGAATTTTCCACATCTTGATAGTTTTCCTGCATATTCCTTGGATGATCAAAAAAAATGTTGAAAGGACTGCAACAGTTCCTGCTCTTAGACCTTCTCCTTTTACTTTAGTCTGCAGCACATCTCCTAATCCCAAGTAAGTGTCAACGTGTGGTGCAACTTTGTTTTCTTTCATATATTGCATATTATATGCCTCTATCTTACAATGCACATCAACAAAGTACTGATGTGTTGGTTTACCAGATGAATGCAATAAGCTGGTCATAGGCATTCTGGCCAAATACAGTAAGATGCAAACTGAAGTACAGTAATTTTGTTTTGCACTCTTGTTCAGTTTTCCTAGCTCTGAATTTCTTGGTGATGGTATGTTTGCTCCAAATGATACAAACACCATTGCACTGTTAAAGCTTAGGATTTTGCTGAAGCAGTGTTTTGCAAGTTTTCTACCTGAAGTAATCAATTTTTCAAGGAAATTTAGTATACACAAACATGACATTTACTTGCTGCTGTGCCGGCATCCTTTGAAATGGTCACTAATAAAGTGGCTTGCACCACAGTAGTGGCAAACTAATGACAATATCACCTATGTCAAATAGTATTGTTCAATACAGGCTGAAATATAGATCTCAGAAACTGGTGATCCCTGGACAGACTTTCATTGTGGAATTGCTATATATCTTTACATTTTTGTGAACACCACAGTCATGGCTTACCTCCTCTTCTTGTTAGTCTTCTGTTTGCATGCTAGGATTCATTATGCATCAAACTATTTCCTTCATATGCCTAATATTCAGGAACAGCATGCCTGTTTCACTGACCATTATGTTGACCTATTAGCATTCAATATCTACATGAGGGTGGTTGTCCTACTGGCATATCTTGTTTTTAATTTTATCCTTCAATGACTAGATAAACCACATATTCAACCATGAATTGTTTTCCCAGTAGGTTTTTCTATCAGGATAGCACTGTACAAATGTTAAAGGAGCTGGGTGTTACACAGCCTGTATTGCTGATGACATGCAGCCAGGATGCTTCTGTGTGCACATTCCAGCCTGCTCTGCAGGTGTCCCGGGTTGCCAGAGAGTGCCAAGACCAGCTGAGCAGAGGGGGCAGCATCTCATGTGTCAGTGTCCCCTCAGTTAAAAATGGCCATGAGGGCATTTTAACTAAAGCTTGCTCTCAGTGAGCTTTAGGTGAAGTGCTTGTCACCATTTTTAAGTGTGGGGATGCTGATACATGAGACGCTCTAGCCGCTTTAATTAGAGTGGCTCTTGGAGCTGCTTTAATTAAAGCATCCTTCCCCCCATGTCCCTCCTGGAGCACATGTATATATGCCCTTAGGGTTTCTACTGGAAGAACTCTGATTCTCCTGGTAAAAATGCAATGCTTGCTTGTTGCCAATGTTTTATGTTTACACAGTAGGAATAAATATTTAATCTGTTCAAAAATGTTAATATGTAGTTACTTAAGAAGTTACTTTTAGATTGGAAACAAAAATGTAATTATTTGAGCAGTTGTTTACAGTGTAAATAATAAAAAGTGAAAAAATAAGGCCCAAACAGTAAAAAAAAAAATTGCAATTAAAAAGGTTTAAAGGCATGCACACAACTTGTTTGAAGTAGGTAGTGTTAGTGTCAAGTGAAAATCAGGGAGATATTTGCTTCATGTGAAATCCCGCAGTGGACTAAAGCTCAGCATTGCCTGCCAGCTTGCTTAAGAGTTCATAGGTGGCACACATGTGCTTGGTATCCCAGAACACTTTTTCTATGGCCACTTTTGTATTCATTTCTCACATTTTTTTCAGATGTTAATGATTTTGTGCAAATTCACACTCTTTTTAAGCCTTAAAATGATACATAATATATAGGTATACAATAAGTGCAAATACCCTAATATTCTTAGGGTATCTACTCCTTAGCATATCGATTTTCACTTATTAGAAGATCTATTATGTTCCAGCCACAACTTGTCTTTTCAGGTTAAACAAACTTAGTTTCTTCAACCTTTCTTCTTTGTTCATATTTTTCTCTTTGTGCCTCACCTCTTAATTTAAGAAGGAGGGAGACAAACTGAGAAGTTAAGGTGCCCAAAACTGGACACTGCAATTTATCTCTAGACTTACTAGTGCAGAACAAGGAAGCAACTTTACCTATTTGATACTCCTAATAATACTTACCTTTTTGTAATAGTGTTAGATTGTTGATTTATTCAGTTTGTTGCTCCAGTGAACTCTTCAGATCCTTTCCTGCACTACTACTGCCTAGCTGGTTATTCCCCATATTGTATCTGTGCATTTGATTGTATATTTCTCAGCCTCACTGTAGTAATTTGCACTTGTCTTTTCATTTTGTTGATATTGAACCATCTCCAGTTTGTCAAGATAAGCTTTAAATTCTGACCCTTTCCTTCAGAGTGCTTGCAATTCAACTTGGCATAGTCTGCACATTTCGTAAGTGTCCATCATCGAAAGTGGTGAGGAATATAACCAGGAGGCAATTCTGCAGGACTTCCCAGGCTGTCAGGAAACTATTGAAAAACACATTGAAAGAGTAGTTGCACACTAGTGATACATATAATACTTTCTTTGATTCAGTTGTCACAATGAATGTGTTTTGTGATCAGATATTTTAGTAATGGAGTTCTGCTTTACTTTGCATTCCAATTATCATTTATGAAACCTTTTTTGTTGCCTTTTGTATCTCTTTTGTAACTGAAACTCATTTTTGTACATTAGCCTTTCTGATGTCTTCCTGTGCGCTTTTCTTCTCTCATATTCATGCTTTGTCATGTGCCCGTACTCTTTTTGTAGTATTCCCTGTTTTTAATTTTCTGACCTTTAAAGATCTCTGCTGCAGCCACATCTTCTCAATCCTTCCTCTTAAAATACTGAATTTCATTGTCCCATGTTTACTTTAACCCAAATTACCTTCCACCTTTAGGTTCTCCACAGTAATCAAAATAACCATCTAGAATCTTCCTCAGAGAAACCAAAATGTGTCTGACACACTCCAAAGATTTGACTGCTTGCATCTTGTCGTATTTTTTTACAATAGATATCTAGGTTATTTAAATTTTTGCATTACTACCAGGTCATATCATTTGGATGTTTATTAGCATCTGAAAAAGGCTCTTGTAATTTATTTTGATTAAGTTGATTATAGTAAATCTCTGCTATAATTAGAGACCTAACAAATTCACAGTTGTGCAATTTTTGCAGAAAACATGAAAGCAGGCAGGCTCTACAAAAAATGGTAGACTGATTTTGTTGAGCTTGCTGTAAAATAAGCAAGCAAATAACCAATCCCCCCCCTCCAAATTTACCAGCAAGTAGAAAAAAGGGCAGGAAGCTTTGCAGTCTAGAAGCATTGGGAGGGAGGAGCTGCTCAGGGATGCTTAAAACTGTGGCCTAATTACCCTGATATAGACATATGTTTGACAAGTTCCCTCATTCTTCATCTCATCTCTCCTTTGATTGTGTATCTGGCAATTCCTTTTTAATATATGCTCATAGTTGAATGAATTGATCTTGGAATTGTGTTCTATTTCTTTGTTACAACTGGATATGTACAAAAAGATATAAAATGAATGTGTGGTTTTTTCAAAAGAATGTTTCTAGACTGGTATAATTCTGGGAGAAAATATTTGTCCTTTGTTTTACTATCTTAGCCTCTGCCTGATTTTTACCCATTTGACAGTAGTATGTTGTAACATAGTAAAATGTATAAGTACTCAATGGTTAGGGCATGGGACTGGGAGCCAGAACCTTTTGGGGTCTTTTTTTCTTATGTTTTTATTAACTTTTTCTAATTTTAAGAAAGTTAGGTGACCTCCTTGTGCCAAAATAGGGTAGACTTGTATTTCACATAGTAGATGATCAAAGTGTAGCTTGAGACTAACTCTGAATCCAGAGACAGCTGCTTTTTTACTATAAAGGGGTGGGGGCACTTACGTGCTTGGAGAGGTAACAGAATGACTATAGTACTTTGTTCAGGTAAGTTTCAAACTGCACTTTGGCCATTTAGTGGCCCTGGTGCATGTTAGTTTTGGTACAATTGAGGTGTTAATCACACCCTCAGTTGTAACATGCTACACACCCGCCCCTGAGCTGGGAGCTCCCTCCCCTTTTCCTTCCTCACAGAGTCCCTGATCTGGGGGGAGGGGCATGGGACTGGGGAGAGACATTTCAGTAACCTCCTGGAAGGCTGCTGGAGTGCCCCTGCCTGCTGGCCTGGGCCCCAGTGCAGGCTGCCTGCAGCACCACTTACCCCCTCCCCCAATCCAACAGATGAGTCAGGGAGCACTCTAACTCATGGCATGGGGCCTTAATGTCTGTCTATGCACAAAGTATTTGTCTGCATAGGGACAGGTAGGAAAGTATATAGGAAGAATACTTTCTTCATAGAAAAATTGTATATATTAAATTTTGTGGCAAGACTTTTACATGAAATCCCTGACAACATGCATAGAGCAACTGGGTCTGCGAACTACTGTATTTGCATGTCAGATTTTTTTTTCACTCCTCCCTAAGACTATTTAGATTACAAAAGTGAATTGTAACTATAGTAGTTACAGGAGTGAGTTGCAAATATCTCAGCAGTATAAAGGGGTCAGTCTTATTCATCAAAAGACGGAATATGGTAACAGAGCAATTAAAACGTCCTGCTGGCAGCATCATTCCTTTTTGTTGTATTCCCCATAGAATGGTCTGCTATAAGCATTAGTCCCATGGACCACTTGTCTTGGACAGCCTTTTGATTTAACCTTTTGTTCATCAAAGCAGATTCTTAAACTACTTCATATTCATTTTTCTGTGACATTAGTGGGACTCATTAGGTACTCAACAATTCTGAGAGTTAGACTGTTTAGAAATCTGTTCAAGATCCTCAGATGTGGCTAGTGATAATTCTGGATGCCAAGCTTCAGATAACTTTCTGAAAAAAAAATCAAGATATTAGGACTCGTCTTCTTAAAATGTGGTTCCTTGAAAGCGTCTTAAATTGGGAACCTAAAGAGTGAAGAATATAAAGCCCTTGTCCACAAGACTTTCACTATAGATGCCCATTTTTGGTAGTCTTTGCTTTTGTAAATTTCATGGAATAAAGTATTTTCCAAAAAGTGTATTGCTAGTCAGGGCTGCTCATCTTGATCTTAGAAGATATACTTTTTTATAATTACTCGCATATGCTTACTGGTCAAGATAAAGTTATGAAAATACAGCTGATCCTACAGAAATCATGGTAGACAACTGGTAGGAAAATAAACATTTTATACTGGGAAGTATAAAACTATGTTTGCTTAGATTGAAACTGGGTGCACACTGCTCTATAGTCAAGCTCTGAGAAACTTGTGTTGCTCAAATATCCACTGTAACCACCCAGCTCAAGAGAGTCCCTGGTACTTGATTGCTGTTGCACCCTAGAGCTAAAAAGCTTCCTAAAAAAACTTCCAAGTTTTGTTGAAATGGATCTGTTTCTGCAGTGTCCTGGCTTTGACAAAATAGCATTTCCGTGAAAATCTTTTCAGCATCTCTGACAGCAGCCCTATTCATTCTGAAGTGAAACGGGTTAGCTTGGCAATGGAAGTAATACCTTGTCAGCTAATAAGTAAGTCCTAAATAAGGCCATTTTGGAGACAGCTACTAAAAAGTTTATTGGTTCCAGATTCTATTTTACCAATTAAGCACCTATATGTGATTATACTCCACCCTTCCTGAATCTCTGAAAAACTGTAATGCAAAAGGTAGGTAGGTCCTTTTCCTTGCAGCCTTTTGTGATTTAGTCTTAGGCTAAGTACAGACAGTCAAAAAGCCTGAGGCTGAATCAATTCAGTCTTTGCAGGTTAGTCTAAGCTGCATAGATTGAATTGAAACAAGTCAACAAACCTTTCAAAATTCAAGAAATGCAGCCACATACCTGCAGCGGCTCAGACCAGAAACTGGGGAGGAGTGGGCGGTGCTAGAGCATGGCTATCTGGCCATGTTCACTTCTTCCTGCTGCCCCTGAGGTCTCCAGGATTTGCAGTCCAAAAATCAGAGCAGTAGGACTCTGCAGGGTTGTTCATCACTTCCTGCTTTCTGGTGCCTCAGATTTGCAGTCCACAGTTGCAGCCAGGAATAAGTTTGAGCAGGGGGAGGCTCCCCCTAGATGTCCTTCACCCCTCTGAGGCTGCTTACTCCTGTGCTCCCTAACCCTGGCTTGATCTCCATTCTGAATCTTCCATTTCTGGCTCCCAGCTTGCTCTTGGACCTCTGTCCTTGATCTCTCATCCACAGATGGCCTGCACCAGCCATAGTCATCCTGGGCTGCCCAGTGTTTGACTCCTCCCTCTCAGCTGTGCCCACCCTATAGGGACCTTTAACCTCTCCTAGGCTCTGGCCCCATCTCTAGGCCAGTCAAGACACTTGGTTCTGACAGTCTCTTGCTATGGGCTGTTTCACCCTTCAGCCCCTCCTGGACCCTGGGCCCAGCTTGGACCAATTGAGGCTCCCAGAGCTAGTCCCCAAGCAGTCAGCCCTCTCCTCTGTGGGTCCACCCACTCAGGCCCCTCTATAGATTGTTCATTTAGTCTCTGGGCTCACCCAGAGCTCCCAGTAGATCTTTCCTATTAAAGAAAGCCCCTTTCTTTCTCTGGGTTCATCTGGGTCCCTCTATAGGCCCTTGTGCCCTGCCACACTCACTGGGCTTAGTCAGGCCCTTCCTTAGGTCTCTCACACATCTGACCTTTCTCTCGGGGCTCACCTAACTCCTCCACAGGCCACTAACTCTCAGTCCCCCTTCCAAAGCTTGCCTGTTCCTCACTAGGCCCTTGTGAACTCAACCCCCCTTCTCAGCCCTGAACCCCACACTAGGTCTCCAGAAACCTCCTCCATCCCCTTAGTTCCTACCCAAGTTTTCAAATGTCATTTTCCTTCCTGGCATTCAGGAGCTGCAGCTTTCCTCTTGGTCCATTGTTCAGGACCCAACTTGTTCTCCACTTTCCTGAAAGTTCTCCAGGCCATCAGGCCCCTTCTCACTGTGCAGCGTTCCTCCTGCAGCTCCCAAGATATTGCTGCCAGCCCTGCTCTCAGGCTCTCGGCTTATACCCAGCCCTCCTCCAATCAGGTGTCTCCCTGTCAGTCAGGTGACTCCCTTGATCAGGCCTAGCCTCACCTGCTGGCCCCTGGGTCAGCTGACTCTGCAATTAGGCTTGGCCGCACCTGCTGGTGGCTCAGCAAACTGCCTGACCTCTTAGTCGTAGGTACACCATGTGCCCTGCCACAATCTGTTCAAAAGGTAAACTTGTATGAATAATGAACAATGTCAACATATACTTTTATTTCATATACTGAGTTTGTAACTTCAAGATCTAAAAAAATGAATGTTCTATATTGTGAGCTTCGAGGTACTTGTACTATAATTTCTATTGGGAGGGGTCAAAATGCTATTTAAAATCAGTTTGTAGACTGTCTATTCTCTTAATGCCACCTGGGATCTGACTCCAGTTATTTTAGTTGTATGGGGTTTTTGCCTTGTTTTAGGGAACTATGATTAAAGACACAATCACAATTATTAATAATTCATTTTAAAGAAAGGAAAAAAATAAAATGCAAAACAGCAGTGAAAAACAATTATTTCAATTGCAATTTCTTTTTTCTTCTTTTTTCTGCTGAATTTTCATCAGACATTCTAACTGAGGATAAGGATCTCATCTGTTATTCCCACATTATATTGTGTCCCAAACTGATAGCGAGTTTTGTAATTATGTTGCAGAAGCAGTGTTGAACTGGAAGGCTGCTGCCAGTGTTGTCACTGCCTCTTCCTACTGTATCTTTGTTGTAGAGATGAAATAAACAGTCTAAGATGAGTTCTGAATGTGCAAAAGAATATGCATATATTATAAGAGTGCACGAAACTAAGTGTATGAGTTTAGTGAAAGTAAGCAAGAGAAAATTTAAGAATGAAAGTACACATCTCTGCTCAGAGGAATTCATACTATTCTTATCCCATAACATCACTGCAGGCACAGTTCTTTCAGAGGGCAAGCCTTGATTCAAATATCAGCGGCTGTCACGTATCATAGGCTTGGTAACATTTTCAGCTCTCCGATATGCAGTCTGTTAATGCATATGGAGCAAGATTGTAATTCTTCTTCACCTGTATAATTGTTCCTCTTCTTTGTCATGGGAAATGTTCAGAACATTTTTATAGTTAAAGTTTTATTCAGTTCATTATCTGAATGATAAATTAATTTAGTTGTATTGGGTTATAAGAGCTAAAGCTATATTTCAAATGAGTGCAAACCCTCTTACTTTCTACATTAAGCTTTTAGCTCCTGAACGGTATTTCTTAAAACCTATATGGTTCTTAAAGAAAGTATTTAAACCAAGATTCTCATCAAAGAAATTATTGTCTTTTACCAGTCTTTGGAGAGGCAATTCTTAGCTTCCTGAGCTTTGTCAGAAAACTGTTTAGGTACTGTCAGATAACAAATGAATTTTTCAGTCAGTTATGTCATAAGTCGTCTTGTATCGGCACCTAGAACATCTTGTTATACGTATAATGTAGGCAATTATTATGTAAAGGCATGCATTTACATAAAACTATTTGTAAATGTGTATTTCAAAAGAAGCTTTTATCTTAATCATTTGAGACACAAAGTTTTTCATTTTTAAGAAGAAAGATAAGTTAAAAATAATCGTATCTTCTATAAAATATTTCCTAGCCATAAGTGATGAGAAAATTTAAACACTAAAGACTGTTGAATGTTTCTAAAAAAATCAATTAAGGATATTGTTTTAATTTTTATATCCATGTTTCAAAATATAACATAAAAGAAAATAGTACAGAGCATTAAATAAAAAAGTTATAAACATTTATTTCAGAGTCTATGCAAATATATGTGGAGGTAATAAATATTGTTTTATGTCTAAGGAAGTGTCGCCTTTTGGACACTTGATATCTGTCACGAAGTAACAGGAATTGGAGACTTCATAGGAATTTCCTTAGTTAGTGTGATCATTTTTTTTTTTTTTAAATAACCAAAACTGTGTGTGTGTGAATTACCAGGCTCTCCAGGCACTATAGTTATGAAAATAATAGTATCTCATGAAACATAGGCAAGTCAAGGTTGTAACAACTTAAAATTATCAGAATAATTTTAGTGAATAATTTTAACATCAATGTTAATGTCTACTTTAAGCAACTATTTAGTTTTAGTACTCAAAATATATTTGTTTTTTCTTGCTCCTCTTTCTACACTGTCAGTTTTTTAATAATAAAGTTAAAATAACATACAGAAGGTACTTTCTTACAGGGTCACCAGAGATGTGAAGAAACATTAATTCAGACAGTTCATCCTTCATTTAGAAATATAATTTGTATTATTTTTATGTAAAACATGTCAGAAAAAATATATTCACTCCACACGTTTCATTTCCAGACTTCGTATCTTAAACTGGAGCTACATTAAAAATGTGGTAATCTGTGGGAGTATATGCACCTTTTCTGTCTTTGGAAGTTTAGCTTTTATTTAAAAAATGAAAGTTTCTATTCCTTATGGTTGCAGAGAAAAGATTAAAAATATATAGTGAGAAACTCAAATATGAAAAGCACTCAAAATGTCTGAGGGTGTTTTTAGAAACTAATGAGAAAATGACTGCCCATGTTGTATGTCTGTAGCAAAGTGGGAAACTGCACAGCAACTTGAAACATTGATGTCATCACACCCATCATTTCATACCAAACACATGTGATGCTAGTGAACATGTAAACAACATGGCCCTGCAGCTGTCAGTGTGCACCAAACAGCAGCAGCAGCATACTGTCATCAATGATTTATGGGGCAAAATTGTGCTGCCTAGAAAAATCACTGTAGGAGTGTGGTGCAATACATTAAGAAGGTGTATGAGCAGGCAAAGAAATTTAAAAGATATCCACACATCTGTAGTGGATGAACCCCAGGCAGAACACCCTGACACAGTCACAGTAAAAGACAGTGTTGCTCAGGTGTACACCACTGTGTGTGTAAAGAAACAAGTTAGTGTTCATGAGCTAGTGGTTGGAGGTAGGCTTGAATATACACAATGTTTTGCATAGTCACTCAAATTACCAGAAAGTGTGTATCCACTGGGTACCAAATACGGGTGTGCGAAATGGGCTTTATTCGATTCAGATTCAGCCTGAATTGGGGATAGCGATTAGATTAATTGATTTGGATCACTGACCCTGATTCAATTTGGCCAAATCTGAATCTGAAGATTCAATGCTGATTTGGAGAATTAGCAATTTGGACATGGAGATATGTAGAAAAGCTTTTAAAGCTACCTTGAGGTAGCAGGCATAGCTCATGATCACTGCAATGCTGGGGTACATGGAGCATCCCACAGGAGCATGGTGGGGGACCCTCACATGCTCAGTGGTGAACCCAGAAGTGGACCGGAAGTACTTTCGGGTCTGCTGGGGAGTGCACTGGGCACCCCCCTCCCCACCTCCCTGGCTCAGTGATTGGCTGCAGGGAGACCCCGGGTGCCTTCCCAGACCCTAGATTCATAGACATTAGGGGCTGGAAGGGACCTCATGAGATCATTGGGTCCAGCCCCCCTGCCATAGGCGGGAAGTCAGCTGGGATCAAATGACCCCAGCAAGAAATAAATACAGCTATTTTATGAAGGAGTCCAGAGTAGGTGCTTGCAGCACTTCTGGGGGGAGTTTGTTCCAGACCCTGGACACACCCCCCCCGTAAAGAATTGTTTTCTTATATCCAGTTTAAATCAGCCTTCCTGGAGTTTATGGCTGTTAGACCTTGTTATCCCCTGGGGAGCTCTGGTGAACAGATGTTCTCCCAGGTCCTGATGTAACTCTATTATGTAATTGTAGGCTGCCACCATGGCCCCCCTGAGCCTTCTGTTCTCCAAACTGAAGAACCCCAAGTCCCTCAGCCTCTCCTCATACAGCCTTCCCTCCAGGCCTTGGCTCATATGAGTGGCTATTCTCTGGACTCTCTCAAGCTTCTCCACA
>NW_017728997.1:43954385-43955335 GCF_001723915.1 Gavialis gangeticus | reverse complement strand
CCCCCCCAAGTCCCTTTCGGTCGTGGTGTTAGTGAGCGTAGTACTGCCAAGCCTGTAAGTATACTGAGGGTTCTTCCAACCGAGGTACAGTACCTTGCACTTCTCTGCACTGAAGGCGATCAAGTTTTGGTTGGCCTACCTTGAGAGTGCGTCCAAGTTGGCCTATATTCCCAGCCTGTCCTGTAGTGTGATGGCCCTCCCCCATAATTTGGTATTGTCCATGAACTTGGCCAGTTCACATCTGACTCCTGAATCCAGATCATTGATGAAAAGGTAAAAGAGTACCGTTTACTGAGCTCTGAGGGACTCCACTGGTAACCTTGTGCCATGTTGATTTTCTCCCTTCAACTAGTACTCTTTGGGTCCGACCCTGTAGCCAGTTACCTAGCCATTACACCATATGATGGTCAAGGCCACAGTTCTCCAGCTTAACCGTGAGGACATTATGGGGAACTAGGTCAAAGGCCTTCTTGAAGGCCAGATATGATGTCCACATCATCTCCCTTGTCCAGGGCACATGTTATCTGGTCATAGAAGGAGATGAGGTTGGTCAGGCGAGACCAACTGGCAGTTTGTGACCTGCCAGTCACAAACCCATGGTGGCTGGCATTCAGAAGCTTGCCTTCCATTAGTCTGGTGTTGTTGGATCCCTTGACAATTTTCTTCAGGATTTTTCCAGGGACAGACATCAGACTGATTGGACTGTAGTTCCCTGGGTCAGCCCTCCTCCCTTTCTTGTAGATAGGGACCATTGTTGGCTATTTTCCAATCATCTGGGACCTCTCCCGAGTACCACAATTTTTCAAATATCCCTGCCAAGGGGGATACAATGATGTCTGCCAGCTCTTTAAAAACTCTCGGGTGCATTCCATCTGGGCCTGCGAACTTGTGAATGTCCAGTTTCTCAAGGTGTTCCCTCACCTGATCCACATTGATTTTTGGCCTGTCAC
>NW_017728997.1:43943470-43949385 GCF_001723915.1 Gavialis gangeticus | reverse complement strand
CCAAATTGGTTTGTGCTGTTCCTGGCAGTGTGGTCCTTGTGGGAGGGTGAAAAAATGATGCCAAAAAAGTCATTTAGGAGATTAGCCCTTTTTTGGGCATCTGATGTCAGTTGCCCCGTTGGGTCTCTCAGGGGCCCTATACTATTCTTGTTCTTTTTCCTACTTCCCACATATCTAGAGAAGGACTTTTTGTTGTCCTTGATCCTTGTAGCTAGCCTAAGTTTGGTTTGTGCCTTGGCTTTTCTTGACTGCTCTCTGCAGGTGAGTGCAGAGTAATCCTCTCTGGTAATGTTTCCTGCTTTCCAACTGGTGTAAGGTACTCTTTTGAGCTTAATGAGGTCCAACAGCCATAGGGGCTTCCTTGTTCATTGGCTACATTTCTTGTGAGAAGGGATGGCTTTGTCCTGTGCTTCAAGGATTTTTTTTTTTTTTGAGTGATAACCATTCCTCATGTGCTTCCTTTTCTGTGGGGGTATGGCCTCTGATTGCCTGACTGACCAGTTTTCTTAGTTTGCAGAAGTTGGCCTTCCCAAAGTTAAGGACTTCTGTTTTACCCTGCGGTTTGCCTTCTCTTCAGTGAACTAAGAAGGTGACCAATTCATGGTCACTGTCACCAAGCTTCTCCTTGACCTGCACTAGATCCTTCCCTTTGGGAAGGACCAGATCCAGCAATGCCTCTCCCCTAGTCGGTCCCTAGATCTCTTGGATTAGGTAGAGGTCACTGATGCATGTGAGAAAGCTACGCGACCTGTCAAATTTGTCAACGTGCTCAGACCAAGAGATGTCAGGGAAGTTGAAGTCCCCCATGATGATTAAGCATCGGGAGTATGCAGCTTCAACCAGTTCCCTATTGAATGCCCAATCTAGGTCTTCCTCTTGGTGGGGAGGTTTATAGTAGACTCCTATGAGCAATAAAAGCAAGTCACCCTCCCCATGTTCTCCTTGTATCTTGACCCAGAGGGTCTCAAGACACTGTTTCTGGTTTGGAAACTCAATCTTCAGGGAGGTGAGCTGATCCTTGATGTAGACAGCAACACCCCCACCCCTCTTCCCCACATGGTCTCTCCTATACAAGGTGTAACCCTCTACTGCCACTGACCAGTTCCACCAGGTCTCTGTAATTCCTACAAGGTCATAGTCATTATCACATAGGAGAAGAGTAAGTTCCTCATGCTTGTTTCACCCAATGCTTCCCTGAGGAGCTAAGAGGGACCTTTCCTCAAGCTGTCACCAGAGCAGAACCTCTTAGGCTGCCCAAGTTATTGGTAATGTGGCTGTCATGACATGTCCATGGGGCCAGATGCAGTGCATCTGAGGGTGGTGAGAGAGTTGGCTGATGTGATTTGCAGAGCTGCTGGCAATTATCTTTTGAAAACTTGTGGTGATTGGGGGAGGTCCCAGATTGGAAAAGGGAAAATATAATGCCCATCTTTAAGAAAGGGAAGAAGGAGGATCATGGGAACTACAGACCAGTCAGCCTCACCTCAATCCCCAGAAAAATCATGGAGCAGGTCCTCAGATAATCCATTTCTAAGCACTTGGATGAGAAGATGATGATTAGGAACAGTTGGCATGGACTCACCAAGGGCAAGTCATGCCTGACCAACCTGATTGCCTTCTATGATGAGAGAACTGGCTCTGTGGGTATGGAGAAAGCAGCGGACATAGTATGCCTTGACTTCAGCAAGGCTTTTGATACCGTCTCCCACAGCATTCTTGCAAGCAAGCTGAGGAAGTATGGGTTGGATGAATGGACTGTAAGGTGGATAGAAATCTGGCTGGATTGTCGGCCTCAACAGGTAGTAATCAATGGCTCAATATCAAACCGGCAGCTGGTATCACGTGGAGTGCCCCAGAGGGTGGTCTTGGGGCCAGTTTTGCTTAATATTTTCATTAACGATCTGGAAGATGGGATCAATCGTACCCTCAGCAAGTTTGTGGATGATACCAAGCTTGGGGGTGTAGTAGATATGCTGGGGAGTAGGGCTAGGATTCAGAGTGACCTAGACAAATTGGAAGATTGGGTCAAAAGAAATCTCATGAGGTTCAAGAAGGGCAAGTGTGAAATCCTGAACTTAGGGTGGAAGAATCCCATGCACTGGTTGCTACATCCTGGGGACTGACTGGCTAAGCAGCTGCCCTGCATAGAAGGTCCTGGGGTTACAGTGGACAATAAGCTGTATATGAGCCAACAGTGTGCCATTGTCACCAAGAAGGCCAACAGCATATTGGTCTGCATTAGGAGAAGTGTTTTCAGCAGATCAAGAAAAGTATTTATTCCACTCTATTCTGTACTGGTGAGGCCACATCTGGAGTACTGTGTCCTGTTTTGGGCCCTCCACTATAGAAAGGATGTGGATAGTTTGTAAAAAAGTCCAGAGAAGGGCAACAAAAAGTGAGGGGAATGAGGCACATGCCTTGTGAGGAGAGGCTGAGGGAACTGGGCTTATTTAGTCTGCAGAAGAGAAGACTGAGGGGGGATTTAATGATATTCTTTAACTACCTGAAGTGTAGTTCCAAAAAGGATGGAGCTAGACTGTTCTCAGTGGGCACCTTGTGATTGAGCCTTCCTGGGGCTAGATCTCAAGTTAGCCTGCCCATCTGCCTAGGGCAGTCTGCCCTGTCTTTCCTGCCATGACTCTAATGTTACTCTGATTTATTAAGTGGGAGGCTGCCCATTCACTATCCCGATGCCAGGGCTCTGAACCTATCCTACACTGTGGGCCATGCCTTGCAGATGGCATCTAGATTTGATATTGCTCCCTGGTCTGAGGCTGGAGCAAATTCAGTCTTTTTTTTTACCTCCTTTACACACACTCGCTTACGTTGCCCCCCTCTCCACAGGGGCTCTTGCACTCTGCCCCCCTTTCAAAGGGGCCTCTAGCATACTCCCCATTACTGGGCCACTCTCTAATGCCCTTGCTCCCTTTGAGTGACCCCTTTGGGCTTCACTACTCACTGTCCTGCATTTTCATGCAGCAACTTCAGATCTCACAATTTTGCCTACTCTCTACATGCTGTAACTTTGCTGATGCTGGGCTGCTTTTGCCCCTAGCCCCTCACCAGGAAACTAGTTTCATGCTCTCACACTTGGGGTTGGCCCATGTACTGCCCTTCAAGCTCTCACAGCCCTACTCAGTACGGCCCTGTGCAGCCATTCAAGCTGCCCTCTGTAGCCCTACTCTGTACCCCACTAGGGTAGTCCCTCAGGTGTCCTACTGCACCCTATTCTACGTGGGCCCACACAACAAACTACCTCCTCTGGGGCCTCGGGGGTCCCACACCCCTGCTGGGCTTAGGTGCCTTCTTATTAGTGCTCCTGGCCCACACTGCTCTCCTACTACTCTCACCATTACCCACCAGATGGTGGGGCTGGGGTTAAGGCACCCCTACCTGCCTTTCATCAGGGCGGGGGGAGTGGTAACTGGTCTGGTATTTCTTGGGGGCTGTCCTGCCACAAACAGTTCTGCCAGACCCCTCTTCCTTGGCAGGGTGTAGTTTCAGGTCATTCCCAGGACCAAGAGCCTCCTGCTATCCCCATAGCTCCTGCCCTTATCTCCAAGATATTCCAGGAGCAGTAGCTCACCCAGATGATATTCCCTCAGCAGGTGGCAGCAAACTGCTGTCCCAGCCTGTGAGAGTTGGGTCCTAAAATGGCTGCCCTAATCAAGCACCTGCTGGCTACCTGCCTCCAGCCCTTAAAGTGGCAGGCACCCAGAGGTACACTGCTACGCACCTATACATGAGCAGCAGGACTGCTCTGATGCACTATAATTACAGTGCATGGTAGCAGACTCGATTAATTGAGTCTGCTGGAGCATGGTAATTACTGTGCTCCAAGAGACTTCAGTGTCTCATGTATCAGTGTCTCTGCACTGAAAAATGGTGGCGGGGTGCTTTAACTAAAGCTTGCTGAGGACGATGAAACACAAGATGCTCTCAGCACTTTAATTATAGTGGCTCTATGAGTCCCTCCAATTAATGCACCCCCTGTTCTCATTCCCAGAGCATGTGTATAAGCACTAAGTGGTGACAGATGACAGAACAAGAAGCAATGGTCTCAAGTTGCAGCAAGGGAGGTTTAAGTTGGATATTGGGGAAAAAGTCTTACTGTGGGGGGGTGAAGCAATGGAACAGGTTACCTAGAGAGGTGGTGGAATCTCCATCCGTGGAGGTTTTTAAGGCCCAACGTGGCAAAGCCCTGCCTGGAATGATCTAGTTGGGGATGGTCCTGCTTTGAGCAGGAGGTTGGAGTAGATGATCTCCTTAGGTGCCTTCGAACCCTAATTTTCTATGATTCTATTGTGCCTGGAAGGGACTGTGTAGTTAAGTATAAGATGGGAAAGCTGCACATGTACAGTACGAATTTTCTGAAACTGTACAAGTTATTCTGCTAATCACTTTGTGAATGAAAATATATAATTTATTATTCAATTTACCATCTGTCATAGGCAGAGGAAGAAAAAAAATTTGGGGGGAGCTGAGCACATGCGCACATGTGTGTGCCCTCACCCCCCTAAGCAGGTGAGTCTGCAGGGGGAGGAGAAAAGGGCAGGGGCTGGGGCAGGGTAGGGCATGGGATGGAGCCTGTGGCTCATCTGGGGGATGGGTGGGGGGGGCAGCCTCTACCACTGCATGTGGTAGGGAAGATGAGAAAATAGGATGCAAAATCTCCTGATCTACACTTCTAGAATAATATTTAGATGTATTTAATTGCCTGTTCCACTAGATATATACCACAAGTGATGCTGACTGTGTCATCCACACTGCTGATTTGAAAATTGGCTTATTTTTATTATGCATGCTTAATATTAGTAACTACAAGCCTGAAATTGAGACCGTGCAATTATCCCCGTGTAGAGTTATAAAATGCATCTTCAGTGTGTTTGGTATTTTATCTTTTTTTCTCATGGATTAGGAAGGTAGCCATCACTTTGTGTATGTTAAATGTGTAAGGATTCCTTCCTAGAACTTGATCACTTGTTAGATTCTATTACTGATAGGCTCTTTGGAAGCACAGGGTGAATTTAATAAAGGAACATCAGTATGCTGCACCCATAATTTATCTCAGACTTTTTTGAGAAATGAATTAACTTGCCCTTTAAACCCAAAAAATTACAACATGGATACATTTAGAGTGAAAAGGCAGAGGGATGAAGTAAGAGCCAAAGGCCAAGTTATATACCTCCTGATCTTTCCATGAAGGAGTTCTTTCTCTTTTTCTGTGTTCTGCCAAGAATCAAGAGAAGGGACCCAGGGGCTAAATCTAATGCAAAAGCACAACATTATCTTCAAATTGTCTTGGCCTTCATTTCCCTCACAGGATACACTTGTATCTAGGAATAGGCCATATCCCTCTTCCACAGGAGTGTGCAATTCCATTCTAGGCCTCTTCTGTGATTCTCTTGAGAGACAGGCCTTATGAAGAGATATAACATGCAGTTTCTGTGCCCTGTGCAGCTGTGGCAACTGGACAGGCACCTGAGCTGGAGGCTGCCTGCTGGCAGCAGAGGTGGTGGCAGCCTCTCAAAATTGGCACCAGAGCCTGGTGCTGTGGTTCCTTACGTGGGCCCACACAACAAACTACCTCCTTCCTTACCTGGGGTTTGATAGTTTTAATAGATTTCAATGGTAGGGTTGGAAGGGACTGTAGACCATCGAGTCTGACCCCCTGCTCTGGGCAGGAAATAGCACTGGTATCAGATGACCCCAGCTAGGTGCTTGTCTAGTCTCCTTTTAAAGACCTCCAAGGTAGGGGAGAACACCACCTCCCTTGAAAGCCCATTCCAGATTTCAGCATCCCTCACCATAATTTTTTTTCCTAATGTCTAATCTAAATCTGCTCTCCATCAGTTTATGGCTGTTGTTCCTAAGTAACCCCAAGAGGCCCCCTGGTAAACAGTGTGCCCTATTCC
>NW_017728997.1:43935931-43943460 GCF_001723915.1 Gavialis gangeticus | reverse complement strand
CCCCCCCCCCCCCCACACTGATGAATTTGTAGATCGCTACAAGATCCCCTCTCAGCTTCCTTTTGCTGAGACTGAAGAGATTCAGATCCCTCAGTCTCTCCTCATAGGATCTTACCTGCAGACCCTTACCCATATGAGTAGCCCTCCTGTGAACCCTTTCAGGGTTATGCACATCCTTCTTGAAGTGTGGTGCCCAGAAATGGACTTAGTACTCCAGCTGTGGTCTTACCAAAGCTGCGCAGAGGGGAAGTAGTATCTCCTTAGACCTGTTCATGATGCACCTTCTAATGCATGGAAGAGTGCAGTCAGCTTTACTTCATTACATTGATGACTCCTGTTCATTTTGGAGTCAGCTATGACTCTGAAATCCCTTTCTGCTGATGTGCTGCTTAGAAAGTCACCTCCCAGTCTGTAGGTGTGTTGGTAATTCTTTCTCCCTAGATTCAGCACTTTGAACTTACCTTTGTGTTTTAAACTGCATCCTATTCTGATCTTCCCACTTTCCCAATCTGTCCAAATCTGCCTAACTCCGCTCCCTGTCCTCCAGTATCTTTACTTTGCTCCATGATTTGCTGTCAGCCATGAAATTAGACAGTGTTTTTCATGCCCTCATTCAAGTCACTGATGAAGGTATTGAACAGCTCTGGTCCAAGGACTGAACCTTGGGGAACTCCAGTGCCTACATTTGTCCAGGTCGAAAATGACCTGTCCACCACCACCCTCTGGGTGAGTCCCATAAGCCAGATGACTGTGTAATAATCTATGTCACAACTGTTTAATTAATTTGTAAGAATGGGACGTGACACTATATCAAACGCCTCTTTAAAATTCAAGTAGATGGCATCTACCTCAACTCCTGCATCCAAGCAATTTGTGGCCTGATCATAAAAAGAAACAAGGTTAGTCAGGCAGGATCTACCTGCTAAGAAGCCATGCTGGTTGCCCTTCAGCATTATTTTTCCTAGTAGACTCCCACAAATGTGATCCTTAATAATTTTTTCAAAGTGTGGCAGCGAGAAACCCCCACAGTCTCTGGAAACACCCGGGGCAAACCCCAGTGTTCCTGAAGTGGAAAGGAGAGCTACCCACACCCTGGGAAACTCACCTTCTGAATGGGCTGGGGCAGAGCCGTGCGAGCTTGTGTTTCACTGGCTCTTCAAGTGGCTGCTGCTTGGACGGGGTGGCAGCCAGCTGATTGTAGCAGCTGGCACTGGTGCTGCTGCCATGGGGAATTTAAAAACCCTGCCGGAAGTTGGCAGCAAGGAGAAAGCCAGCTGGGAGCATGCTGGCCAGGTGGAGGCTCCAGGTGCTGGCTGTGGTGGCACTAGAGGCATTGCCCCATGTCAGAGGAGCAGGATTAGTGTCTGTCACCAGGCTGAGGACAGGCAGTTCCCAGCCCTTCAACACTAAAGTATTCAAGTTGGGAGGACACCAGACACCTGTGACTCAGACCCCTGAGGCCAGGGACTGAAGCTCCAGGCTTACCAACATCCCAGGAGTGGGCTGGATTATCCAAGTCAACACCAGACCCCACAGTCAAGGTTCCAACATATTGTCAGAATGACAATCTGATTACCCAAGCAGTTGGCGAGTGAACGGGGTGTAAGGAAGGCTTAGTGGATCAGTGATCCCAACCCAGGTAGAGTTAACAATGCATCTTTCTGCTGTGGCCCATGCTGAACTCCTGACCCAGGCCATCCAGGTGATCAGCCAAGTACTAGAGATATAGCAGCTACAGGGCACCAACCAGCAAGAATGGATGCAGCGGAACACAGTCCTGTTCAAGATGCTGAGGATGATGTGGGATGATGATCCCAGAGCCTACATAGAGGCATTCAAGAGGATGGCTATACAGACTGGGTTGGACTGTACACAGTGGGCTCACCAGTTAGCGGCTTTAGTGGTGGACAAGGCTCAGGCAGCATATTGGGTGCTGTCTAGGGAAGAGGCCTGTAATTATGACACAGTGAAGGCAGGCTCGAGATTTCACCTGAAAGTCATAGATAGGCCTTCCAAGCATGGAAGGCAAAAGATATCAAATGGCCTCTCAGCTTACTCCAATACCTGAGAGACGCATTGAATAAGTGGCTCCCCGTGAACTGGTTTGATTGAGATGGGGTTATAGACCAGGTTCTTTTGGAACAATTCCTTTGGGACCTGGAGGAAGATACTCAGATATGGGTAAGACGACACCAGCCACGGAACAGTGAAGAGGCCCTCCACCTGGCGGAGGCTTTCTCTAGCTTGGAGAATGAGCACGGTCGTGGTTGAGGCTTCCATGCCCTGGCAGGGAGCATAGTTCGAGAAGAGGAGAAAAAGATAGGGCCCCAGAAGTGGGCAGCAAGGGGTGTTATCTGCTATCATTATGTCTGGACCGGTCATATCATGAGGAAGTGCAGGCTGGGCTTGAGTGACCTGGGCCATAGGTTAGCGCTGGCACCAATCCCCAGAGATACTTCTAGGGAAGTCGAATGGGGTGAGCCCATGGATTGCAGTTCCAGTGCAACCCTGCAGGAGGGAGGCTGGGAATGACCAGTAGTGATGGCCTGGATTGGCGACTGGGCAGTACAAGCCACCCTAGACATGGGAAGTTCACAATCATTGCTTCACGCAGACCTGGCTCCAAAAGCAGGTGTGAGGGAGGCCAGACCCCTGGTTATGGCATTCATCTTGCAGGGTGAAATGTGCTTTCAGAGTTGCTCTCTCCCATTGAGAGAAATGGAATATCAAGGTGAGCTGGGGACCAATCTACATGGTGCTACAGTGAGTATGAGCTACAGAGAAAGAAAGGAAGCAACTATGGAGAGGCGAGGGCTGGGCTGGGAAAATGTACTCCCAGCATAACAAGCGGGTTTAGGCCTGCATCGATATGGATCAGGTGGCCAGTGCAGCTCAGTTCCATCAAGCCCCACTGGAAGATCTAGAGCTGCAATGATTGGCCACTGAGGACCCAGGAGAAGGGGCATCTAGGAGGTCCTCCTGTTATGAGGTAATGGGGGGTCTGCTGTATCCTGTCAGGAGGGGTATTGCTGAGAAGCATTAGCTGGTGGTCCTGACTCCATTCCACTGGCAAATTTGGCAGCTGGCACATGAAACCCTACTGGGTGACCACCTAGGGTGCAACAAGACCAGGGCATCACTGGTTCATGATTTCTTTTGGCCCCAGCTACAAGATGATGTGGATAGGCGTGATGCAGCATGTCCAAAGTGTCAGAGAGCCCAGTAGTGGATGCCTCTGAAGGCCCCCTTGCAGCCTATACCAGTGATTGAGATGCCCTTCTCCTGAGTAGTGCTGGATATCGTGGGGCCCCTGCCAAAGTCTCATGGGGGATACCAGTATGTATTGGTCCTGGTCTACTATGCAACATGTTTTCCAGAAGCAGTCTCATTCAGGTCAATCGCAGCTACTTGTGTGGCTGAAGAGCTGTTAAAATGGGTTGAATATGTGAGGATTCCCACAAAATACTCACCAACCAGGGGACTAATATTATAGCTAGTGAACAGGGTGTAGGGCAGGCAGAGCCCCGAGGAACACCACTATGCACCTGTGAGTACCCCATCTTCAGATCTACAGGGGACGAGAACACCACTGAACCCCCTCCTTCTTTACATATACCAAAAAGTTGTGGCAGGAGAGTGGGGGGACCCTGACCTTGAGGGTGGAGTTATACTCGCAGCACCTACTCGAGCCGTGACGCAAAGGCTTTCCCAAGGATAGAGGTAAAGCTAACTGGCTTATAGTTACTAGGTCTGTGCAAATTGGCCAGTATTCAATTCAGATTCAGCCGATTTGGGGGACAGCAATTTGATTTGGTGATTCGGATCACTCTCCCGAATCAATTTGGCTGAATCCAAATCGAAAGATTTGGTGTTCATTTAGTGTGATTCAGCCATAGAGTATAATGGGGGTCAGTGAAATACCTATAACTTCAATATTTTTTTGCAGAATTGTATGAAAACAGCAGGGATGGTAGCCCCTTCTAAGTGCATGAAGCCTGCCAGGTGTCAAGGAGATAGGTGCAGGGGTTTCTGTGGAAGTGCATCTCAAGCTATTTAAAGCAAAACTTGTGTCACTCCGTGTGTGTTAACTGGGTTTCTCGTTCTAGCTGTGTTGGTCTAAGGAACAGGCAGGCAAGGTTCTCTGAGTAGATGTGATATCTTTTATTAGACCAACTGAATAGTTGGATAAATATGTATATAAACCCAAAAGCTTGCTAAGATATATTTGTCCAACTATTCAGTTGGTTTAATAAAAGATATCAGATTGACCCAAAGAACCTTGTCTGCCTTGTGTGTGTTAAGGCAGAGCAGGATGAATACAGCAGGGATGGTAGCCTGTAACAGAGGGCCTTCCTGGTGCTGGTTAGATCTCAGCCTGCCCACCTGTTTCTGTGCCAACCCCCCACCCCCCTTCTTCTACCATGCCTTGATGAAAAACTGATTCAGCTGTTACCCAGGCGGGAGGCTGCCCATTTAGGCCCTGATGTCTAGGGATGACATCCATTCCACAGCTCCATACCTCCCCTGCACTGTGGCCCATGCCTCATAGATGGCTCTTCTCAGCCAGGAATGTGCATGCATGTGGTGCTTGGAGGTTATCAGTTGACCCCTTACCTGCCTTTCACCAGAGAGGTTAGTGGTCCTGGCATGTCCTGGGGCTGCTGTGCCACTGGCAATCCCCTCAGGCCTCCCTACCATGGCAGGGTGAAGTTTTAGGTTATGCCTAGGACCTGGGGTCGCCTCCTTCCCCATAGCCCCAGCCCCATACCTCCAAGTTCATCCTGGTATGGGAGCTGAGCAGGGACATGTTCTTTCCCTGCTGGCTGGTGATGCAGTGAGTGCCACCTCCAGCTCTGAAAGCGGTTGTGAAAACAAGTAAATCAAGGAAATAGGTGTGGAGTGTGAAGGGTGGCACTTGCTCCATCTGCATATGGAGCTTGGGGAACCCAAGCAGAGGGAAGTTCATCTTCAGAAAGACCAGCTGCTCCACCAAACCAGAATCCAAGGAGGTGCGGTGGAATGTCACAACATCCCCAGCGATGCTGAACACCCTCTTGCTTGGAACACTGATTGGTGGACAGGACAGGTATTCCTGGGCAACAGTGTCCATGTCTTGCCACATGTGGCTGTGGGTTGCCCAATAGGCCAAGGGGGTGCAGTGCAACAGCTCCATGTCCTTAGTGAGATAGGTTAACACCGAGGTCTCCGCAATACCTGCCATATGGTGGGGTCTGGTGCCTTTGGACCCCAACATTGAAACCAGGCCCTTGGCCCACATTTGTAACAGATGTGTTGGAGGAGATTGGCTGGTGCTTGGAGTGTTGGCATGGGACAGCAGATCACCCTTTTCCACATCTTCCTGCCTCTGCTTTTCTGCCTCCCTGACCCTGTTCACCAGCACCTCCATTCAGTGATTGAGGGTTTTTCTGTTGTAGATGTTCCTCTTCACCCTTGGGTCACACATGCCCAGCTGCATGTGGACCATAATGGACTGCAACAGATCCAGCTGTTTTTGATGCCCTCTTTCAGCAGCTTCACCAGTGCCTGCATGTCTGGTGAAAGCAGCTTGTCCCAGCCAGGAACATTGATTCCCTGGAACCTCTCCATTTGATTCTCAAGCTCCTTCACTATGGGGATCACCTGGCTAAGGAGGGCATTGCAAGTGCTGAGGCCCTCGGCGGCATCAAGGAAGGGCTTGAGGACCCCCAAGATGTGGAAGATGGTATCCCACTCAGCTCTGTTAAGGGGGCTGCTGATCCAAATCTCCCCGAGCAATGCCATCTCATGGATGGCCTTCTGTTGCTCCACCAGACTTTTGAGCATCAGGTATGTGGAGTTCCACCACGTCTCCACATCCTGTCTGATTTTGTGTTGCGGGATGCTTAGCTCTGCCTGTTTCTCCTGCAGCATCTTGCCCCGCTTGATGCTTTGGGGGAAGTAGCCCACAACCTTCCTGCATTTCGAAATGAGCTGGTTGGTCATGGTAGTGACAGTGCCATCACCGGGAGGCCTGTCCCCTTCCAAGGTGTCCTTGACTATGAGGTGGAACTTGTGTGCCACCCAGTGGATGCCAACAGAGTTGGGATTGTGGACCACCTTGGCCATATTGGCCCCATTGTTGGTGACCATGAACCTGTGGGTGAGCTCACCCTGCCCAATGAGCCACACCTGCACCATGCAGTTCATGGCCACCATGATCTCCCTTGCTGTGAGACTCATCCATCACCTCTGCTTGAAGGAGAGCCCGCTAATGCCCTGACTTATCACACCAGTGCCTTGTGAGGGAGAGGTAGGCATGATCTCCACTGTGGCTGCTCCAGATGTCTGAGATGAAGTGTAAAGCTACCTGTGGCCCTGCCTTGCGCAGCTCCTTCCTCAAGTACTCCCTGAATGCCTTATACAGGGAGGGCACCACCATCCTGCTAAAGGTGGTGTGTGTGGGCAGTTGGTAGGATGGGGCCATGAGTGCCATGAGCCACCTGAACCCTGGACACCCAAGAAAGGAGAAGGGCTAGCCATCCAGAGCAAAAATCTCCCCAGTGCTCTGGGTGACCTCTCGCTCTTTCTTGCAGTGCACCCCACTTTGTCTGCAGCTTTCCCCCACAGGTCCAGGGTGGCCTGCCTCTGCTCCATGGGGTTGAGGGCTTTGGAGTGACAGGGGGACTTCTTTTTGGGCATGTTCCCACTGGTGCCAAGTTTAGGAGGAACAAGGACAAGGGGGTGCTGCCTCAGATGTAGCAGCATTGCTGTGCTGGTGAAGTGTTTTACCTCTTTGCCATGGATCATCTGTTTTCCCCAGTGCTGGCAGGTAGCATACCTGGAATTATCTGCCAACTTGAAATGATTCCACACTACACTACCCACTTGCTTCTGTGTTGAGGGTGGGGATCCTGCCTTATCTCCCTCCTCAGCAGGCAGAGGCACAACAACAAGGGAAGCTGAGCCACCTGCTGTCACAACCTCCTCCAAGGTGCCTTCCAGAGAAGGAGACCTGCCTCTAGGGGAGCTTTGAGGGGTGTGTAGTGCAAACTTTGATTCCCCCTCCTTCCTCAGAATTTCTCTGGCTATGGCACTTGACTCCCTTGGTTCCAGATCCAGATCCTCCTCTGGCATTGGGAGGCTCATCCTGGGAGCTGAAATTGGGGTGGAGGAGACTGTCATCCTGGTGCTGGTGGCTATTTCTGGTGTTAGTGGAAGTGGTGTAGGGACAGGTACTGCTCCTACCACCTTGCTCCCACTGGAAGCAGAAGACACCACTGCCAGGAAAGAGGGTGTGTCTATGTTGGGTGGGAGGTGGGGTGGGGCTGGAACTTGCAGCTCTTCCCCTACCCCCTGTAGCCCTTCTCCCTGAAGAACTGGCACCTGCCTTTGTAGCATGCTTCATAATGTTTGCTATGCTGGTAAGTGTGTGTGTATAATATATATGTGTTTGTGTGTGTAATATACCTTCTATCTGTTTAGTGTGTGTGTGTGGATGAGACACTGCCAGGGAAAACAGCTTTCTTTTAAGGTGCGGGGGGGGGGGGGAA
>NW_017728997.1:43913813-43930931 GCF_001723915.1 Gavialis gangeticus | reverse complement strand
GGAAGAATAAGTTGAAAGGAATGGATTGGATAGGGATAAGTAGAGGGCAATGGTAGTTAGTAAGGTGTATCCAATCCTTTCACACGCTTTTGCTTCCAGACAGACAACTCACAAAAGGCAGAGAATGGCTTCACACAGAGCCTTATATGCTGTTTCTGTGTCCCTCCCCTAGAGCACTACGACTGGAGGGGAACTCAGGCAAAGATCACAGTCACTGGCCAGCTACAGATATCAATATCAGAGCAGTCTTCCCCCTGCCTTCCTCTTCTCAGTTCCTGTTTCCCCACAAGACTGCCTTCCAAATTGCTGAATTTTTTCCAAATTGATTTGGATGCTTCAAATTGATTTGGAGCTTTTAATGGAACTCCTGATTCATTTTGCATTCAATGATTCAGTCACTGAATTGGGCTGAATCTTCTCTGAATTGATTCAGTGACTGAAGCTTCGCACACCCTTAATAGTTACCCAGATCATCCTTTTTTCCCCTTCTTGAAAATAGGGACCACATTGGCCCTTTTCCAGTCCTCTGGGTCCCATCCTGAGCTCTGTGAGTGCTCAAACAACCATGCCAGTGGTTCTGCTATGATACTGGCCAATCCCTTCAGCACCCTTGGATGAAGATCATCGGGGCCTGATGACTTAAACATGTCCAGCCCCTCCAAGTGCCCCTTCACTAAGTCAGCACTAACTGTTGGTTGATTGGAGACCCTCTTGTGTGTGTTTTTGGCCCCTTTGGGAGATGTGTTTTTATCCATGCTCAGGAATACAGATGCAAAGAACTCATATGGGAGCTCAGCTTTATCCCTCCTATCTGTTACCAGTTGCACTAGTCTGTCCTGTAGGGTTCCTATGTTGCCAAGTGCCTTCTTTTTGTTCCCTATGTACCTAAAGAAGGGCTTTGTGTTGTCTTCAATTTTTGTTGCCAGCCTGAATTCCATTTCTGCTTTGGCCTTGCTAACTAATTCCCTGCAAGTGCAAGCCAAGCAGGTATACTCCTTCTGGGTGGCTACCCCCTGCTTCTACACTCTGTATGCCTCTCTTCCCCCCTATGCTGTCCTGGATTTCCCTGTTCATCCAAGAGGGTTTCTTGGCTCTTTTGTCTCCCCTTATGTGCATTGGGATGTTCCCTTTTTGTGCCTGAAAGATCATTCCCTTGAGGAACACCCACACTTCTTGGACTGTCATCTCACCAATGTTCTTGCCCTTCAGTGCCTCACTTACTAATCTCCTGAGCTCATTGAAGTTGCCTTTCTGAAGTCTAGCACTTCTGCCCTACTAGTTATCTTTCCCACCTTTTGCTGGATAGTGAATTCTAACAATTGGTGGTCGCTATCCCTTGGGTTACCCTGTATCTGCAAATCAGCCACCAGGTCATCTGCTGTAGCAAGCACCAAGTCCAGTAAGGCATTTCCCCTAGTGGGACCATGTACCTCCTGTGTTAGGTGAAGGTTCTGTATGCTGGTTAGGAACCTACATGAACAGACGCATCTAGCTGATTGCCCCCACAAGAGATGTTAGGGTAGTTTAGGTCACCCATGAAAACCATGTCCCCTAAGTGTACCGCCTGAGAGCTGCCTCGAATTCCAGGTCTAACTCATCCCCCTGGTGTGGCAGTCTGTAATAGACACCCACTGTCAAGTCCCTTTCACCCCAACCCCATGTATTCTGACCCACAGTACCTCAATTTGCTCATCTTCTGATCCTGTTTTGAAAAATGAAGATGTGTATTGCTCCTTAACATAAAGAGCAATGCCCCGCCTCACCTTTTCTCCCGCTCTATCTCATCTGTACAGTAGATAGGTAGGGTCTCACCAGGTTTCTGTTAACCCAGTAGTTTATACTACTGACTTTATGGAGGTTGCCCCACTCTCCCTCCTCCACTATTTCCCTTCCTTCATTTTTAATATGCAAAAGAACAATCTTATCCCATTTTGGTGTATGCAATGCATGCAAGATAGATGCAAGTATAAAGTCCATCTGGGCATTGACAGACATCCAACTCCTCTCTGTAATTTGTGGTGCTCCATAGGAAGTGCCATGAATTATAGCAATCCTTCCCAACCCAACAGATGTACACTGTTGGATCCAGAGGGGTTGGGGGATTGAGCTCCAGTTTGGAGTGGCTACGTGTCTGTAGCTTCTCTCCCTTGGCCCTGTCCCCCCTTCCCAGCTCTGATGCTGTCTTCAGGGTGGGAGGGAGGAGAAGAGAGGGGAGGGAGCTGAGGCTGTGGTTTACGCAGCCTGTGCTGGAGGGTGGGGTGGGTGGATTGGAGGTCCCTACCTTGGGGTGGGAGAAAGCTGGGAGGGCAGACCATCCAATGCACCCATCCTACCCTCCAGTGCAGGCTGAGCAAATCCCAGCCTGAGCTCCCTTCCGTCCCTTCTCCCCCACCCATTCTGGAGACAGCACTGGGGTTGGGACTCAGCTGCATCAGCCTAGCCCTGCTCCTGGCAGGGACTTACAGAAATTAATGAAGGTACTCCATTTGGGAATGCCTTCACCTCAATCCTCATGTAATGAGGGCTCAGATTGTTGCATGATTAGGCAATTTTAAAATGCTCTGCAACTGTGCACTTTTATTAGGGCATAATTGTAGTGTAGCAAACCCCGCAGTTTCTCTTTTTTTATTCCCTCCCTTTCCTCTACCATTTCTGACTTTCTCTCTGCCCTCTCTATCCCTTATAAGTGATTACAAGTAGTACTAGGTAAGAGAAGATAAGTTCTTGTATACTATTATTGTAATAGTGTTCTGTTCTGTTTGTATTGATTTTTACTTTTTAATATTGTATTCTTATCATTTGTGCATTGATTTTTATTGTTTTATATTAATATTGTATGGTTTAGGCCTGTGTCTGTAAAGTGATGTCAAGTATCCATTCCCATCTTGTCTCCATGCCCTGTTGTGTAAGTATATAGCAATTCTGTAACCTCCTATGTAAATTTGTTTTCCTTGAATGTCTGAAACAGAAGAGTGAATGGATGAGTGAAAAACAATCATAGCAGGACCCCTGCTACCAAGTCACCCCACCATCAAAACCAATACCTGGACCAACAACCCAGTCATTGGAACCACCCTCAGCATTCAAGAAACAAAAGTTGAGACAACCCACCATTGTGCCAAGGCTGCAAATGCTCAGTATGAACATCTGGAACCCTCTGGAAGAGGGCTGACATTGCCTGGACATGCCCTCCCCATAGGAGATCATGGGTAGTCTGCCCCATAAAAAGGGTAATGAAGACTGACTCCTTGGGTTGCCATCTTCACCTGGACCAGACCTGCTCTACATCACGCTGCCTATCAACCCCGAGGCCCTGCAAGCAACCACCTTCTGGACAACATCTGCTGGAGAAAGACCCCAACTGGCCATTGAGGACCACATCCCAGCCTGGATAGGTAGCTATCACCCCCACCCTCTCTTCAGCCGAGGACTTGGACTCTGTTTCTCTTTTCTACCTGGACTCCAGCCCTTCCATTTAGCCTTTCTCCTGATACCATTTTGTGTGTGTGTGTGTGTGTGTGTGTGGGAACCAAGCTGTAAATACAGTGTTCATTTAATGAAACTGTTATTTGGAACCCTGAGTTGGGTTTTGCTTTACTTCAGTTCTGGCCCTGCTCCAATCTCTGCTCCTTGTCCCTCTAACTTCTGTCTTATTTCTCCCTCTCCTGCTTCTGGCTCACCACCATCTCCAACACCTGTCCTAAGCTCCTCTCTGCCTGCAAACCCTGTTTCTTTGCTACTGCCTTGTCCCCACTGCCTTTTCCCTTGATCTCTGCCACTTGCTCCTTAGTTACGAAGCACCCCAAGCATAGGTACCACTCTTTTTAATTAAACACTTTTATTTAACTGCTTTGAGAGAGATTCTGTAAGTATTCACTGCAAGTACTCACTTTTTAGTATACAACCATTCATTTATATAAATGCTAGTGGAATAACTAGATTTTGGGAGAGAAATAAAGTTCATTTTCTGCTACATAACCCTTTGCATGGCTCAAATGTGCAACTAAAAAAAGCAAACCTTTACAGGCCTGCATATAAATTGGTAAGTAACCTTTAATAAAAAACTGTAACCTTATTAATCTTGTTCAGAACAACTCTGGTTGCACTGATACCAACTATAAAACTTTACAAGTCAGAGGCAGAGTAAGTAAGAAATGTCAAACTTTGACCTAAGTGATGTAAATGGGATGGGTAGTTACTTAATCTGAACAGAGAATATAAAAATATTTGAAATGGGTCAAACAGGTCAAAATTCTATGAGGGGGGATGGCAGCTATGAGACAGTTGTAGTTTTAGAAAAGAGATATTATCCTGTTTGTTAAAATTTCATTCAGAAATCTTTTTGGAAAATGTAATTAGCTGAATGTTCTCCTGTTACAGTTAAAACTCCTTATAAGATTTTTTTGTATCATCTCTAGAATATAATTGAACTGATTGGGTCATTTTTTTTCCTTTGAAGCCCATGGCAGTTCATATGAAGTCAATGAGTTGCCATATGAAAATATTTTTCATTTATATTTCATATAAATATCTCGGGCATAGGCTAGTAAGGTAATTTTCCCTGGGAGATGTGGTTTCATATTTGACTACTGAATAGTAAATAAAATTTACTGAAAGGTTTAGAAATATATAGTACCCTCTTCAGTAACAGAAAATGTTTGGATTGCATAAAATCACTTAGCATTTCTTTTGTACATCTTCCCAGCATCTTACTAATACATTGTACATTTATGTATGCATGGCTAGATAACTCACTTGAGATCTTTTCAACTCTGTTAAAATCTGAATCCAGCCTTGATGCTTAGCTATAAAGAAGCAATGGAAATGCTGATATCTAGGCCTGTGTTTATATTGGTACTGATGTCTTCATCTGTCCTGTGCTCTCAGCAAAAATTCTAAAAGGAAGATGCAAGTAAGTTGCTCAGTCTGCTGGCTTCTGCAGGCAGGTTTTCTCTCTGAAGAGCTCCTCAGCCACTTCTTCCAACTAAAGCACAATATTTAAGCCACTAACAAACAGACAAATATGCAAACAAAACCAAATCCTTATGCCCTGTCCTGGGCACTAGAAGGGGGACCCCCTTTTGGCTTTGTCCCTAAGCACAGCAGCCTGGCTCCAAGCTATAGCAAGCTGTTCTGCTCAAAGCTGACTTCCCTCACAGTTTGCCCCTTCAAGCCCTCTCCCTTTGGTTTCTCCCTTATTAGCAGCATGCGTCACAGCTGATAACTAACAGGGATGGCTGCCCTTTCTTAAGGGCAAAGACCACCCTGTTACAGAAGGATAAAAATAATTTGCATACACACTTTCATATGATTTGGGAAAATTCTCCCAGGTTTGTTCTGGTAGAGAAACTTTCCCAGAGCTGTTCATATAGGCATTTGAATGCTGAGGCTTTGAGGAGTGGAGAGCTTGTGGTACTGACACTGTGTAGCCAAGAGGGGCCCCTGTGCACACATCTTAACATGCTCTGCAGGCTCCCTTACTCTGCCTGGCAACAGATGTTAGCAGTGCCTAGGGTACTCATGATTGGCTGAACTGGATTGCCCATGGTCAGCCTGTGTTTCACTGCAGTGCAATGTGGGGACTGCAAAGGGGGCATGTTTTGCTCCCTGCCATAGCAGCAGAGTCCAGTGAGTGACAGACTCTCTCCTGGGGGTAGGGTGTAGAAAAAGCCTGAATATCTGTACATTTATGGGTTCTTCTGGCAAACCAGTGAGGTTCCTAGGAGAAACCGAATGTCTGTACAAGACCAGAGTCTTCTAGTTTTTGTGAATCAAGTAATAGGCCAATCTTGACTGCATAAAGCAGCTTTTCATGATTTTAAAACATTTTATCCTAATATCCACGTTGTGTTCAGAATACATTAACTCATCATATTCAGTTACTGATTTTTTTTTAAATTGACACATGCTAACTATCAAATACATAACAGGTACCTTAATAATATGCCAGAAACATAGAAAAAATTGATAGTAATTTTTGTCAGTTTACAGATTCTTGGGATGTTATGCTTAAAATGGTGGTGCATAGGCTTAGGCGTTTACGTATATCAGTAGCCTGTTTAAATAAGCAGTTAGGAAAAACATTAAATGCACTTGAAATATTTAACTTAAGAAGATTGTAGATTGTTCAACTTAAAGCTATCTTTTCTGAAAAAAACTGCATAAATGAATAATTTATATAATCTTTTAGGATATCTGGTGCAAAAAGTATTAACATTTGGCTTTTAAGTTGAGAGAGCATTTTATTTTATCTTCAGAAATAAATTCACAAAAAAGGACCAAAAACAAATGAATAGCTTAGGGTGAGTTTTAACATGCTATACTTTGTTTTTGTTTATAATATTGGCTTAGCTTGGATTGGTTGTTATATAATGGACTTAGAATTTTAGAAATAAATGTAGAGGTCTCAATTTCTTACATTGTAGGTGGATATTTATGATGAAAATTAAACAACTAATAAGATTAGACTCCCCATCCCCCCAGCTATAAGTAATGACTATCTTCTTCTTAGGCTTAGCATTAAGGCCATAGAGATTGAACTTATGCTTACATAGTGTCTGGGTGCTACTCTGATACAATGCATAATACATGATCTGCCTTCTCGTCCTTAGAAGTAGTTCTTCCAGTTCTGGTTTGGAGGTGTATTTGTGTAACACACACCACTTGTGTTTTTCTTTTGGAGGTAAATAATGGCTCTCAAGCTTAAGAGTCATTGATTGGCGATTTTTTTTTTAATCAGCACTAAAACATTAGTTACTTCCATCATTTAATGCTGGAAAGAAAGGTGTTAAGCTGAAAATACTAATTGTTGGATCAAAGTGAAGATGTTCATGGGAAGGCAAGGTTCTTTGGGTAGATCTAATATCTTTTATTAGACCAACTGAGTAGTTGGAAAAAAATGTTCTTTGCAAGCTTTCAGGCATAGGGAGTCTCTGCTGTTCTGAGACCTCAAAGAATGAAAGAAGCTAAAAGTGAGGCAGGATGTGTGAGAGAATGTAAATAGGTGGAAATCAGGAAAACAAAAAGTAGAGGGGGAAATGGGGTAGGGGGGGAGTAGAAAGCCAGCGGTAAGTAATGGAGACTCTACTGTAGTGGTTTTCCAAGATGGAAAAGAGGCTGTTTGTGAAAAATAAATTAGCTGGAATTTAGGAAGACAAAGGATAGAAAAGGAGGGGAGGGGAGGAAAGGAGGGGGAAAGAAAAGTGTGAAAGGTCAGGTCTGGCAGGTACTTGGTGAATCAGATGTCAGGCAGGTTTGTAATGTCTCAAATACAATATCTATATTGAGTCCATACAAACAATAGAACTCTTGGTTCCAGTTATTGAGTCCATTATTTTTGTATCCAGTAGATTTATGAAGCAAAATCCATAGGATCATCTACAAAAGATGTTTTGAAAGTTCCCTCTGAAGATTAGAACCGAGAGATTGGAGAGGCAGTAATTATATTGTGAGATGTGTGCCCCCACAAGAAATTGGATATTCTTGTCTTTTGATAGATTTTCACTGTGCGTTCATTCTGGTGAACGGTTGTTGTTTGGTTTCTCCTACATGTTTTCCATCAGGGCATTTGGTGCACTGGATGAGATGTATTACATTTCTGGAGGTGCAGGTGTAAGATCCAGGAATGGTGATGGTTTTGTTGTGGGGTGCGGTGATTGTGGGAGTGGTGGAGATATGCTGACAGGTTTTGCGTTTCTTGTCCTGCTATGGTCTGGATACATTAGGTGTGGTCCATGTCATAAGGAGTTGGTTTTTGATGATGAGATTGGTGAGGTTCAGTGCTTGTTTAAAGGCTAGAATGGGTGGTTCTGGAAAGATCTCTTTAAGAATTGGGTCTCCTTCTAGTTTGTGTTGCAACTGTTTGAGGATTTTCCATGTAGGTTCCAGGGAAGGGCAGTATGTCATAACTAATGGTGAGCGATTTGTGGGGATTTTCTTTTTATACTGCAGTAAATCTTCACGTGGTATCTGGGTGGCTTTTTCAAAGGTGCAGTCTATATCTCTGGAGGGAGTGTCCTTGTTGACTGAAAGCCCTTTTGAGATTTGTGAGGTGGTGATCACAGGTTTTCTCCTTGGTGCAAATTTGGTGGTATTGGAGAGCTTGGCTGTAAATTGCAGCTTTCTTGGTTTGTTTCGGGCGATTGCTGGTTCTGTGCAGATATGTACGTTGGTCCATGGGTTTCTTCTGTATGGTAGTTTTGTATTTTACTATTTTGGATATTGATTATGGTGTCCAAAAAGGAAATGCTGCAATAGTATGATGGAAGGGTGATGATAGTTGAATTTCTGGTGGAAATCCATCAGGAACTGTGGGGTTTTGGTCCAAATGATGAAGATATCATCTATGTATTTTGGGTATAGCATGGGTTTAATAGTGCTGTTCTTGAGGAATTCTTCTTCCAGGTGGCCCATAAAAAGTTTGGCGTATTGTGGGGCCATTTTGGTGCTCATAGTTATGCCTATGGTCTGGAGGAAGTGTTGGTTGTTGAAACTGAAGTTGTGTGTGAGGATGAAGTACATGAGTTCAGTGATATCCTGAGGCCTGTACTCTGGTCTGTAATCTCCAGTTGTAATCTCACTCTTGTAGATATGTGAGGCAGGCTTGGATGCCATCCTGGTGTGGGATGTTGGTGTATAAGCTACTGACATTCATGGTGGCTAGGAAGGTATTGCTGAGAAGGTGGTTTATGTTTTTGAGTGTTCACAGGAAGTCTGTTGTGTCTTGGATAAAATTTGGTGTTTGGGTGACGAGCGGTTTTAGGATGGATTTGATGAAACCTGATATTTTTTTCCGTTAGGGTTCCATTTTTGAAATGATAGGTCTGCCGTGGTTCCCTTGTGTTTCGAATTTTAGGGATCATGGAAAAATCCTTGAATTGGATAGTGGAGGGGTTAGGGTCTGAAGTTTTTCTTGTAGTTCAGATGGAAATGATGTGACGGTGGTTTTGAGTTCTGAGGTGTTTTTCTTGGCAAAGTAAAGCCTTTGAAGAGGACAAATTTTTCAGCTTTGGTAAGTGTGTGCATGGAGAGAGTGATAATATTAGAGGGTTGATTATTTCCTTCTCTTTCATCAAGTATGATGTTGGAATGTTGTATGGTATTGGTGTTGTTCTTATGAGGGTTGTTTTGTGGTTGGGAAAGTTGTTTCTGTAGTAATTGGCTGCATTTAATTTTTTGCTCATGGGAAGATTTCTGAAATTGTTGTACAGGAAGCAGCCTTTTCCTAATTTTAGTGATTTTTTTTTTTTTCTCACTCTTAAGTGTTTACATAGTACATGCTTTTCAGTGGACCTTGATAATATATAAGTGAGGCAATTTCCTTTTCCATTCATGCAAGAGAGTTTCATGTGGCATTGTCTTCTTGCCCGTTGATGCGGTAATTTAAGATAGCATTGAAAATCAAAGTCCTCTGTTTATCTCTGGGTAGATACAGTATGAACATGTGAAAGTGATCTATTTCACTTGGAGGGGACCACTCCTGAGGTTTGGAAGATAACTGGTCTCTTAGTGGAGTCTGACAGCCAGCTGGCCAGTGGGCATGTCTACACATGCATTTGATCTGGGATCAGTTTACTTGTGAGTAAATGACTTGCAAGTAAATGCTCCAGGGCAGGCATCTACATATTCAGGGAAGCTGGAGCTGTTAATGGTAGCAAACTGCTGCTTCCTGGGGCCCTGCAATGGGGTCCCTATCATCATCAGGGGAGCTCCAGGAACCCTCTGGGTGCCATCCCAGAGGCTGGCAGGGAGCACTGGGCCAGGAGACAGCTATCACCTGGCTGGTGCTGGGACATTACACCCTGCCCCTGGGGACTGCCTGCTGCTGGGTTGGGGACAATGTCCTCCTGCCCCAGCAGCAGGGAGCTCCTGGTCCCAGCTCCCCAGTCAGGGGCAGGAAACTCAGAGCTGCAGGGGAGAGGCAGGTCCCAGCCCTCTGCACCAATCTGCTAGTGAGGCAGCTAGCAGCTAGCTTCCTGCTAGCTGCCCCACTGGCAGATCGGGGCAGGGGGCTGGGACCTGCCTCTCCCCTGCAGCTCTTTCCAAGCCCCATGCCTTGATCATCCAATTGTGGCATGAGTCTGGGACCTGCCCCTGATTAGGACAGTTCCCAGCCATTTAAAAAAAAAAGTCTGAAGCTTTTAAAATTATTTTTAATAATTATTTTTAATTATTTGCAGAAGGAAAATTAATTTTGACCTTTTCACATTTTCACCTGCTTTCTTTTCAACCACAATTGTTTGCTGAATCTAATTGGATTTAGTGAATATCTTTGGTCTCTTTGTAACTTTTTTCATTTATTTATTACTAATAATATCATGCATCTGACCATCAGAACCTTTTTCCATGTAGCCTTTTCTTTTCCCCCATTCCAATATACTCTTCAACATGGAATAAAGTATAACTTGGGGGATATAAAATATATCCTTTGCTTTGTGTTCAGTCACTGTCAATGTGTCTACTTCCCATGTCCATTTACTCTTGGCATGAGTGGGAAGAGGAGCATTTTTAGCTGCTTTAGGGCTAGTCACACTTTAGCAGAATTTTCCAAAAGTCTAAAGCACATATTATTTTTAGGCTCTTGGAAATGTCCACATGCATAAGTTAGAATAAAATAGAACTATCCTTCTTTGCCAAGAGTCTCTATTAATAATAAATGTAGGCATTCATTCATCAAGGGAATATCCTTCTTTGTCCAAAGTCTGGTTATTATAGTAATGTATGGATGTCAATACAAGGTTTAAAATCTTTTTTACTGTGTAGCTACAACATTTTTATTCTGTACCTACAATCTTTTTAAAAGATCTACACTTTCAGCCCTATAGAGCAATCCTGAAGTGCAGTGCTGGCTAGTTTTTCTTCGTTAGGTTTTAGTTAAAGTTAATGACCAGCCATTGAAATTACATTTCCGACTGGGGAATTCTCTTTGTGCAGGATGGGAAATGGTAGAATAATAATAAAGTTCCTAATTTAGTGATGTGTTTTTATATATACTTGATAGTGATGTCTCCCAGAGTCTGTTGCGGTGACGTATTCATATTTGTTTGTGACAGAGCACCTTTTGGGTGCCTGTCACTTTAAGGGCTGGGGGCAGCCAGCTGGCAGGTGCTTGAAGAGGTGGCCATTTTAGAGCCCTGCTTTCAGGGGTGAGGCAGCTGTTTGATGCCAGCTGCTGAGGGAGTAACAGATGAGGGTTGCGGGAGAGGCCCAACAGGCTGCACCAGGGCTGGCCCAGGAGTAAAGAGACTCCCCGCCCTGCTCTCTTTGAGTGACTGTGTGGGCCTGATGGCCCACATGGTCACTCAAAGGGAGCAGGGTGGGGTGTCTGTGGCACAGGGCAGTGTGAGAGAGGCCTGGTGAGAGCAGGCAGTGTCAGAGGCCCCAGTAAGAGTGGGCCAGAATGTATGAGGCCTGAATAGGGCAGTATGATAGAAGCCTAACTATATACTGAATTTGGCCTGGCCTCAGGCCGGAGATGGAACAAAACTGCGTGTCATCTGCGAGGCATGGGACACGATAGGGGGAGGTAGGAGTTGTGTGAATACTGCCTGTTGACATCAGGATGCCCAAAGGGCATCCTCCCACCTAGTTAACATCCAGATTATTTAACAGCAAGGCATGGAAGGTGAGTGAGGTGGGTGGTTTGCCCATAGACAGGTGGTGGGCTGGAGCTGGGACTGAGCCTGGGAGTTTGCCCCTGTCACATTGTTAATAATCACTTTAATTGTTAAATACAAAATAGCTCCAGCATGATACATGAAGCTATTTAATTGTTAAATGCAAAATAATTAGCTAAGAGGGCTTCTCAGCCCTTCTGTTATCTTTTCTCTGTATGGGAATGGACTTCCTTTGTGCTTCAAGGATCGTGTCCTTAAGGAACAACCCCTCTTCTTGCACACCTTTCGCCTTCAGTTTCTGGTCCCATAGCACTTCTCCTGTTAGTGACTAACATTGTTGAAATTTGCATTTTTGAAGTCCAAGACTTCAATCCTCCTGTCAGATTTGCCTGCCTTATGTTGAACAGTGAACATGACGGCTTCATGGTCACCGTCACCCAGATTTCCCTCTGTTTCTGTATATTTGCCCAGACTTCCCTCTATATTCCTACCTAACACATCTGCTAAATAGTCTTTTCATAAGTCAGACATATTTACATCAAAGATCCAGAGAAAATGGCTGCCTACACTTTCAGCATATACCAGACTCAAATCTTGGTTTTTCTATTTTCAGATTTTTGCCATGAGGATCTTGTGTCTGGCAATGAGCTAGTCATACTGCTGTACTTCTCTTACTCCATTTCTTAAGAAAAATCACTTGAAATTACTAAACTGTGGCAACTGGTGATGCAATGTAATTTGCAGTCTAACATTGATACATCCTTGGATCTGTCCAATGTCTGCAAAATATAGATGAAAAGAAAAATTAAATTAATTATTTAGAAGCATTTCAGTGAGGACACCAAACAGGTGTGGCTGAAGCCCATTGACTAAATTGCTGGGTAAATGCTTTGATAATGGCTCATACCCTCCCAAGGAGTGTACTCAGGCAACCTTTTTGCAACAAGTACTGTCTGGGTGAAAAGCTCCAAATCTTTCCTTGGATATCTCAAAAGAATCTAGAAATTGCAACTTCCCCCAACATTCTTGAATGGAAAAGAGTTGTTTTGCTTCTTCATCTATTGGAATGTAAATTTTAAGAATTCAAAGGCAAAGTAACAATACATAAATCGGATGAGGATCAAGTTGTTTCTACAAGACCATCTCTTTTCCCCAGGAGAGATTTTATTTTTGTCTTTTCCAAGACAGAGGGGAAAGTAGCTTCTATCTATCTTGGGGAAGCCCAC
The DNA here is from genome assembly GCF_001723915.1 of Gavialis gangeticus. Lineage (NCBI taxonomy): Eukaryota > Metazoa > Chordata > Crocodylia > Gavialidae > Gavialis > Gavialis gangeticus. Next base: position 43,918,090 of record NW_017728997.1, on the reverse strand, counting down.
AAAATATCATGCCAAAATACTAATGCAACTATTTTCCTTTTTTTGGAAGTGACAACAAATCAGTAGTTTATTATATGGACACTCTTCACAGTGGAATAATAGAGATGATGGTCAACATCAAAATATAATGGCAAAGCTGTGCAGGTATAGTAGCATAGTACCTGCCCAAACTAGAGCACGTTATCTGTAGCAAATGCTTTTAGATTTTCAGTTTCATAAGCATTAACATTAACCACCAAATGTGTCAAATGCACTGAATTAAATGACCTCTAAAACAATCAAGCTAAAAAACTGATTTAGAGGCTTAGCATTTTCAGATAAACTATAGCTGATATTTTTAATAGAAATTAACTATTTTGTTTAAAAAAAAAAGTAAACATATTTCTTAGTTTTGCTGTGCGTACTGACTGAAAGGAGTCCGAGCTCTCTCATTGCCAAGGAGGAGGGGGGAAAAAACTCTGGATCTGAGGCAAACAAAAATGTTTTGGTGAAATAGGATTAGACCTTAAATCTCAAAAAGCTTGTGGAGTCATGCAAAACAGAAAAGAGAGGTTTAGCCTGCATAGAAACAGAATCACATGAGTGAAATATCATTTAGACTTTTGCTCATGTGATGTTTGGTTGTTGTTGGAGACAAATCTTTGAGAAAAGAAGTACAGTAGTTTTTATGGATAAGGAGCTCAATTTCCTTAGAGTTCTGTGGTGCATAAATGTAATTATTACAAAGGAGGATGAAATAAAACTATGGGAAATACTTTTTGTGTGCTTGTATGTATTTTTCTGTTTAACTGTATCATTTTTAGGAATATGCATTATATGGTTAGCTGGATGCAACAGAAAGTGCATGGTTTGTTAAGACCAGGACTTGATGCTCATGTGAAAACACTGTCGGAAGATTATGAGGGGAAATTTTAGACATCCTCTAAAGAACACATATATTTAAAAGTCCTGGGATAGCCACTGAGTGAGAGTAAGAAATGAATTTGTAATGGTATAGGAATCAGGCTGTCTTGTTTTCATTTGAGTGATTGTTCTTATTCACATTTCACTGTGGATGGTTATATACCTCATGTACTTGAACTCAGAGACTTTTCAGCCACTGTACCTATACAATTAGTATATACCATTTGGTTTCTCATGCTTCACACAGCAAAGCCCTTCCCATTGTATCTCAGTTCCTTTCAACCACCTCTTGGTTTGAGATGGATGGTACTTATATTCAGACTTCAAAAACTTTTTATCTGTTTTGCTAATTTTAGATAGCTTTAATAGTTGGGTCTGTAGAGATTAGTTTTACTCAGCTGCTTATTTCTATGTGCTTTTTTGAAAATCATCCCTTGGACCCAAAATAGATTCCTTAATGTCACAAGGAGTTAAATTTTGCACCTCATACAAGCAAGCTTTACCAGCCAACAATTGATATTGTACTTCCTGCAGATTCCTAAATCTCAAATCCTTTACCTCCTGAACTACTGAGCCCTCCCCTGTCCCCCTGAGCGCTCAAACCTTGGTGCAGCCCCTTCTATCTCCTGGGCCACTCCTTACCCACAATCCCTTTTTCTGAACTCCTCCCATACCACATTTCACCCTCATGGCCCCATAGCCCTCTCAGATGCAAACCCCATCTATTTCTCACTCTTCTATACTTATAATACCTCAGCGCTCCCCTCCCCACTTGACCCTGCAGGAAGGCCCTCTGGGGGGAGGGGAAGGAGTGCTGAGAGGACTAAGAAATGTGAGGGGGAAGTTTTGGGTTCTGAGGGGAGAAGAGGTTCCTGGGGTGAGTGTCCCCACATGCACACGTGTGTGTGTGTGTTAGGGACACTCATCCCAGGAACCTCTTCTCCCCTCAGGTTGGGGTCAAGGGTGGATTTGCTCTGGCCACTTAGAGCATCTCCACCAACTCTGACCAATCCCTTTGGATCTGCCTATGCCTAGCCTTACACTGCCCTGGTTGCACCTTTGATTCAGCCTCAGTCTGCTACAATGAATAACACAGGAAAGGGTTATTGCAGTGACTTACCTCTTTGCTTCACCTTTGCAATTTCCTTCTGCCTCTGACTAGCTTAACCCTTCCCCTCCTTTCTCTGTCTTTCTTACCAGGAGTAGATAACAAACAGAATAATTGTAAAAAGAAAGGATAGCTTTATTTTTGGAAGATCAAGGATGGTTAACACCTCCTAAAATGAAGAGATTAGCAGGAATTAGACACACAGTAAATCACAAAGTCAATTGGCTACCTCAGCTCTGTCTGAATAGAAACATGTCTATCACTGCTGGGCAGTTTGCTTTAAACTTTGAATGAAGCAGGAAGCAAAGAGGGGATACTTCTTGGATCTCCCCCTGGTTCCGATTGCACTTTCTGTGAAGACAGCTGTCTCCTTAGTAAGAAGAGTTGGGGAGATCCGTATCTTGATGTGGATGTTTTTCAATCTGAACAAGGTATTTAAAGAGGCATCCTAAGTTCCTGTGGAATATTACTGTGCAGTTTCTCCTACTCGAATAAATTTGCTTTATGACATTCTTCCAAAAAACTCATGTCCAAAACAAAGGTATTGGTGGTCCATCCTTGGATATGATGCACAGTAATGCCAACTGTCACAACCATCACAACACTCGGGATTTCAAATTCAAAATAACTCCAACTTGTGATCTCCCAATCTAACCCTCAGATCTCCAGATTTTCTCAGCTGATAAATGGAGGAAAAGGGACTGGGGTAAGATCCGAGGCCTCTGCAGTGAGGGAGGGAGTGGGGCAGGGGTAAATGGGACCCCCAGGTTGGGGTGGGTTGTCCAGACACATGGCCCCTTGCAGCAGTGCACACCCCTGGGGGAGCCATGGGGGTATGTGCCCCACCATGGGGCAGAGGCAGGCTGTCCCCTGCAGGCTCAGAGCTCTGCGCCCTACTGCCTTGCCCCAGGAGCTCAGCTGTGTGATGCCATTGCTGCCCTCCAGGCAGGCAGGGGACACACTGGGGTTGCATGGCTGAGCTCCCAGGGCAAAGGCAGCAGGGCACAGCCCTGAGCCCACAGCAGGCAGCCCACATGCCTCCCCTGGGAGTGTGCGCTGCTGTGGGAATCCATGCCCTTTCCCCATGCCTCTGGATGACCCACCCCAGCGCCGTGGTCCCATTCATCCTTGCCCCTTGTCCTGTCCCACTCCCTCCTTCACTGCAGGGGCCTTGACCAGCCCCCACCTGCTCCTGCCCCTTTCCTTCCACTTACCAGATGGGTGCTGTCTGTGTGTGTGTCAGTGTCTGTGTGTGTCTCTGTCTGTCTGCTCTTCACTCTGAAGCCACAACCCATCCAGCCTTATTGCTTCTTCTCACTCCTGACCCACATTACCCCACATCCTGCCAAGGTGTGTGGGGACCCTCCCTCCCTCCCCGGGTTCCAAACCTCCCACACACACCCACAGCCTCCAACACCTTCACAAATAACCGCCCCCCCACACATACACACACTTCAGAAATAGCATCTCATAATTTGTGCCAATCTCTTGATATACATATTTATTTATTTATTTATTTATGGGGGGGGGGGTTTAAGAGTTTGTCTCATGATTTTTGGCATGGTGGCGTTGGCAATACTGGAGATATGTTTTTGCTTATGAAAAACAAAACCATTCAAATCATCCTCTCAGCTTTTTGGGCCATAGTTGAGAGGATAAAGAGCAAGCCTGTCTCCATGAGGTGGTCCCCAGTTTGTCCTCAGACTATATAGAGACAATATAGCCAAAATCGGGGGTGGGAAATTATTGGGTGGGAGGGCCATTTAACAAGTTTTGGTGGGCTGTTGAGGGATGCGTGTGCATGCACTCCCTGCAGCTGTCAGCCACTTTAGTTTCACCCAAAGTGGTGCATGGGAACATGGTATAGCACCAGCCTGGCCCAACTGCATGCTGGCGACTTGGGGCAGGGGAGCAGTGCAGGGAGACCTGTGAGGAGCAGTGGATTATCTGCGCCCATGAAAGTTGGTGCTGTGCTGTTTCCTCCTCCTTCCTGCACCTCCTTCCCTGCCCCGAGTCCCTGGTACACAGCTGGATTGGGTTGATGCTATGTTCCTGCATGCTGCTTTAGCTCACATGGGTGTGGCTGGTGTGGCTCCTACCTGACCTGGCTGCATGTTGGGGACTTGGGGTCAGACAGAAGGCATGCCAGGGCCAGGCAGGAACCACTCTACCTGTGCCTGTGAGGCGCAGCCTGAAGTGGAACATGGGAACACAGATCAGCCCCCCCACCGGGCCCCCCTCAGGCCCCAGGGGAGGCGCACCCAGG
>NW_017728997.1:43904119-43908813 GCF_001723915.1 Gavialis gangeticus | reverse complement strand
ATGGGAACATGGTATAGCACCAGCCTGGCCCAACTGCATGCTGGCGACTTGGGGCAGGGGAGCAGTGCAGGGAGACCTGTGAGGAGCAGTGGATTATCTGCGCCCATGAAAGTTGGTGCTGTGCTGTTTCCTCCTCCTTCCTGCACCTCCTTCCCTGCCCCGAGTCCCTGGTACACAGCTGGATTGGGTTGATGCTATGTTCCTGCATGCTGCTTTAGCTCACATGGGTGTGGCTGGTGTGGCTCCTACCTGACCTGGCTGCATGTTGGGGACTTGGGGTCAGACAGAAGGCATGCCAGGGCCAGGCAGGAACCACTCTACCTGTGCCTGTGAGGCGCAGCCTGAAGTGGAACATGGGAACACAGAGCAGCTTTGCATTAGCAGTGCTGTGACCTCACCAAGCCCCGGCCTGACCTAGCAGGGTACAGATAACTGGCAGCTCCTGGCCATCTTCCCCCTGCACCCTCTCCCCTGCCACCAAGAAGAACCATACCTGAGCTTCAACTCTTGCCAGGGGCTGGGCTGTCTGGTCTGCAAATGGCTGCAGGGTCAGAGCTGCACATAAGCAGCCTTGGCAGGCAATTATTGCCTCCAACACCCAATTAACTCAGTATTTTTCAAGTTTACACACATATACCCAAATATGTGTGTATATATGTCTAGAGGTGCTTTTTGGTGCATCATATTCCTTAGGCACTAAAATCAGCAGTACAACAATATCAATCGTTTTGTTATGGTCTGAAAAAACAACTAATGATCAAAAACCTGTCAGTAGTGCATTGGAAAAACCTCAACATTATTGGGACTGATATGGTAGCAGGGCTTCTTACCAATCTATTTTGTAAGACTTTTCTCATGTAGTGGTTCAGTGTTTATTAAATCCAAATATGCTAATGAAAAATGATCACATTCTCTAGACAACTGGCAGGAGCAGTCCCAAAAATTTCTGGTACAAATTCAATTAAGATGAATCAATTGCACTGATGTATGACATTTATAACTGCTGAAAAGAAAAGCAATGTGAGGGAAAGGCCTTGAAATGAATTACAGTCCAGTGCAGGGATGGCAAGCTCCACATTTTTTGGTAGTGATATAGTTGGAATAACTCTCTTAAATTCCTACAGAATTTACAAGCATGGCTGGCTCCCAATTCCCAGGAAAGAAACAAGCTCACTGCTCTGAAATATCACACTTTAAAAGTTACTGTTACAAAAAGTGATCTCAAATCAAGGAAACTTTCCCTCCAAAATTGTTAAGGTAAAGATAAATTAAGAAATAGATCATTCATTTCCAACTTATTGCAAAACTTATGCGCCATTTTTAAAGGTCCAGTTTCCCTTAAAAGCAATCAGGACTCATAGTAGAGATGATATCTTTTATTAGATCAACAAGATTTTTGCAAAAAAGAATTCTTTAATTGTAAATTTTGGGTACCCTTCATCGGGCATCTTCAAAAAGATTGTAAAAGTTCTCCTGGGCAGAAATGAAAGTTCATATTTCATAGAATTTCACAGAGGAGTCAATAGATGGAAGACTCCTCTGGGCAGTCGGTTCATAACTGGTATGGAGTGTCTCACCTCTTGTGAGGTTCTGTGATGATTCAGATTACCTTGAAACAAAGGCAGAAGCAGTGTCTCAGGGTTGTGAGACGACAACTTTTCTCCAGTGCTCTCGGATCTGCATGGGGTGGGGCAGGTGGCAGGGTGGGGGCTATGAGGGGTTGAAGGCACCTGAAAATATGCTGTAGCCCCCACCACCTGCCCGAAGTGCAGCTCTGGCCCCATCTGCCCCGCCTCATGATCTACGCCCCCTCCCACGCCCCTTCCCTTCCCCCTCCCTTTCCACCACTTAGCAGCTGCATGCAGTATTGACTGTCATAAAGACAAAACCCACGTTGGAACATCAGAATGGGGCATCAATTCATAAATGTCTTAACTGATGTTTGTTGCGACTCAAAAAGTTGTAAGTCAAGGACTGCCTGTATTGAGGATGCAAGCCCCAAAGTGACTCTTGAGAATTCTAGCTGTAATCAAGGAAAGTATAACCATATTTATATGCTTTGGCCCCTATCTCATGGGCTGAATGATTGGGCCAAAGGAAAGCCAAGGTTTTTAAAAAGAAGGGCCTAGGTTGAAATATAGCAGCTACCACTTTTTTTTTTTTTTTCTGTGCTGTGCTTGACTTGTTCTGGTCAGACTTGTTGAAGAATTTTTTGCAGTTGAAAACTTGTCTCACTCTACCCCAACTATACAGGTGGTCCAATAAAAGATATCAGTCTAATAAATCCTTGCCTTTTGCAACTACCAACAGCATACAGGCACTCACATGAATCTTATTTAGTACTTTTGACAGTCAAATTGAGGCTCCATTTGCTAATAAACCTCACTGCAGATATTATAACGGGGTGGGCAACTATTTCAGGTGGAGGGCCACTTACTGAGTTTTGGCAAGGCATCGAGGGCCACATGAGACAGCCAGGGGCAGATAACTATTAATTTTCTTAATTTTTTAGGGGGCTCACAGGCCACATAGAATGGGCTGGCGGGCTGCATCTGGCCTATGGGCCACATTTTGCCCACCCCCGTATTATAAGTTGTTTATATCTGATTTCTGGTGCAGGGAACATAACCTGATAAGATGTGCATGTGAATAATCAATACCATTAGTCACCAAAAAAGTCTAAAACTATACTGCATGAAAGGAGAAAGTTCGAAATAGAGGCTGTCACCTGAGTGAGCCAAAATTGCAGATATCTTGGAAATGAAGCCCTCTCTTTTGCCTGTTGAGATCAAATAACAAATACTTCCTTCACTGAAGCTAGTATTTATTATTTTTGGCTTACTCTATTTTTTTATGAGCAGATCTTTTTCTCTTGTGGTTTATTTTATGGCATTTTCATTTTTTTCCTCTGCTGCTTTATGCTGCAGTTTCAAACTACTTATGTAGTATATTAATATGTTTTCAATCAGTGGATTTTAACTAAGATGATCAGTTGCTCAGGTAAAATGCTAGTGGACAAGAGTAGAAGCTGGAAATTTTATCTTTTTTCTTCATTGCTCTGATCTCTTCTCTAATGCTTCAGTTTAAAGATTTCAGTTGATTTTGGAACTGGAAGTTAAGGATATCTGCAGTGAGCATATACCTAGCACTGAAAACTCCATAAGCTATTTCTTTTAAAATTTTTCTTATCATTAGTTAACATTTTTGTAGTAAATGCTTGTCTGACTTCAGTTTTTGGATGGACATGATATCTGCTAAAGCTTTATATGTGGGACTCATGGGACCATTCCAAGAGACTTGCTCAACTATCAAAACACTGAATAAACTATACTTGCTGCAATTTGATAGTGAATCAGGATGACATTCTGTCAATTTCTGTGTTTTGCATTGCAGAACTGCAATTTAGTTGAACCAAAATTTCCGTAAAAAATCTGTTATGGCACCTCCATTTTGTTTTCACATCACACATGGGCGAGTGAAATTAAGGCTTGGGTATCAGTGGGCGCATCAACACAAGATGCTTGCCTTGGAGTTGCCTAGTTAACTCCACAGCAAAGTCTCAGCATCTACATGAGGGGCCCTATTAGGCCACTTAAGACTATTTAAATACAAGTGCTGTCCTGAAGCAGCATTATTTAGTGCACAGCAGTGGAGGTGTAGATGCTGATAGGGTTGGCTCGGGCATGAGGGTTCTTCAGTGCAGGGGCTGCCTGCTGGCTAGCCCTGCATTGGAGCACCCTCATGCCCCAGCCCAGCCCCTCCACAGTACATTGAGCTGGGTCGGAGCAGCCTTGGGCTGGTAGGCTGCCCCCCTGGGCTCCCTGCCAGCCACAGATTCTCTGATGCAGCTCCATGGGCTTTGATCCCAGGCAAATGTGAAGATGCAGCACCTGGAAGCAATACATTCCAGCACAGTGTGTGTCAATTTATTGCATCACATTAATTTCATGTGTAAATGTGCCCAGTGAGTACAGGTTAAATGATGTTCATAGCATGACACTTATCTTAAATGTAGTCCACACTTTATATTGGCCAGAAAGGAAGATAAACAGTGAATAAATGGACAGAAATACAGTGAAAATTATCACTTTTTTATTTACAGATTTAGGTGCAAAATTGGAATATGTCCAGTGCATAATTGCAGTACTTGCAAATCCTCCTAGTATTTTTAGTTCTTTGAGGGGAAAAAACAACTTCTATATAGGAGGGGCTTATTTTCTTTGAATTAACTATTAGGTATCACTTGTACACTGAATGAGAACAATCAATTCTGAAGAATCCTATATTTTGAACAAGGCACTGTGCTGGGTAATAGAAGATTTTATTAGTTAATGCAGTATGCTTAAACTTTTTTTTTGCTAACTTAGGAAGCCTTTTCAGGTGCATACTAACGCCCAATTATGAGAGAGACGGCACAGTGATCCAGTTTGAAAGTAACCTGGATTTCTGTATCAAGAACTATGATGCTTGTCACAAGGATAGAATACATGCAGGCAAATCTCTGCTTTAAAAAGATCATTTTCCTGTCTTAGATTGCGTGTTTTAAATTACATTTTTATATTGTGGATAACATTGTGTTTTGAAGTGTGTAAACTTGGTGAGTGCCATGTGCAGGCATGAAGGGATTTAGAACAAAAAACAATCAGAGTGTGTGTGTGTGTGTGTGTGTGTGTGTGTGTGTGTGTGTGTGTGTG
>NW_017728997.1:43902628-43904071 GCF_001723915.1 Gavialis gangeticus | reverse complement strand
GTGTGTGTGTGTGTGTGTGTGTGTGTGTGTGTGTGTGTGTGTGTGTTAATTACTGCATAGTACAATTAACCTCAAAGGAACAGAGTCTGAAAAACACTTTTTCTACTGAGCTTTTTACCTTTTAAATACAGTAACCTAGAAGGGATTAAGGTAGAGATGGGCAGTTATATGTAGGGACATACCTAAATCACAGTGAGAAAAGGCCACAAAGGAATTCTTGTAGCCTTTTCATAGTGAGCCCTCCCTCATTGCTGTTAGGCTGAAGGACACTGGCAGGCCCACCCCTCACTGCTGATTGGCTGAGAGGCCAATCACTCGTCTTCAGACTGCAGCTTTGCATCTGGCTTTGTAAAAGATGCTGCTGAAACCCTACTGCTTTCCTGACTGGTGCCTTTGCTGAGTCTACATCACTAACTCAGCCTCTCAGTCATGCTCTCTCAAACCATGTGCTCTGTGACTGAAGGCATTGCTGTGCTCTTTTTGTATTCCAGTATGCCATTTTTCACGGTGATCACAGAAACCACTGGTTTTCATGGCTTCTGCAAAAATTGCGAAACCATGTTTTAAGTAGGTCCCTAGTTATATAGATTTAATAGATTTTTAGGATCAGAAGGGACCTCAGTAGATCATCGAGTCTGATCCCCTGCCCTGGGCAGGAAAGAGTGCTGGGGTCTTTAAAGTGTGTGTGTGTGTGTGTGTGTGTGTGTGTGTGTGTGTGTGTGTGTGTGTACTACTCACATATTATACATACATAGGCTCACCACCCTTCAATGCAAATGTGAAAGGTGGGCAGGACCGGAAGTCCTGCCCTTTAACCCCACCCCTTTCCCCTTGTATGGTGCGTGATGTCAACAGCCCCGCCCCCTGACCCCAGTCATGTGGTGTTTGACATCAGCAACTTCGCCCCCACCCCCAGTCACGTGGTGTGTGATACCACCACCACGTGGTCCATGACATCGGAAGGATAGCTCATGCAGACTCCCAAAGCCCAACCCCTAGGGCAGTTCTTGCAGCATGAGATCACGTGGTACAGTTATGACCTATCAGGTCCCAGACTGCTCTATCTTGCACATCCGGAGTCTGGTGTGCCTCTCTCTCTTTTAAGGCTCTTTCTTTGAATATACGCAAGGTCGGACCCTTCCTGCTTTGCCAGTTTGACCACCTTATCCAGGACAGCTCGGGAAACATGATCGATCACATCTTTGGCTATGTTTTGTGCTGCATTATTAGCGTGGGGCTTAATAATCTCCAGACCCGTTCTCAAAAGCGGAACAGCTTTTCTGAACGACTGTGTTGGGGTTTCTGGCTTCTAGGGGGGTCTGTTCCAGCAGAAACAGGGTTAATTTCCCTCTGTCCAGATCACCCTGCTTTACGTAGGTCAGGTATTTCTGAAGCACGGATGCATACAGTTTAGCCTTATCATATTCTGTTAACCCTGGCCTT
>NW_017728997.1:43901927-43902286 GCF_001723915.1 Gavialis gangeticus | reverse complement strand
CTCCTTTTCCCTTGACAGAAAACATTTTGAACTATATACATAATGCTAAGGTTCCAATGGTGCACGTACTTGGTAAAGGCTTTCTCGATTTCACTGCTGTCACAGGCAGAGTCCATGCAGAGGCGGCACAGCGTGACCATACGTTTCCCGTTCACCCTGGTGGGTAGCACAGGGACAAAAAGGTTTTGTGGTGGGTACAGTTTCACCCTGGCTATTCCAAAATAGCTCAACTGGGGTTGAAAATTGTTATGAATGATTTCAGGGTGTCCAGTTGGGTATTCTTTCATTTTATGAAGGGGTAAAGACTGGTAAAATCATGATAGTGTATTTGTTCACCAGGTTTAGTTTGGTAATATAGA
>NW_017728997.1:43892779-43901644 GCF_001723915.1 Gavialis gangeticus | reverse complement strand
GTGGAAAAAACATCCGTTAAATTCAAACGCCATAGGTTCCCCATTAATGTTGGCATAGGCGTCTAAAAAATAGGGGTCTACCTGAAATTCCCCACCCTGCAAGGCATATGAAATTTGAATATTTTCTTTCTCCAAAATGTACGTTAGCCACTGGATAGATGGGGTTGAAAACCTCTTTTTCTGTCTGTGATAGTTGTCCGGGGGGAGAAGTGCTATGGTCTGCAGTTCCAAAAATATAAACCTGTACGTGGCCATGCAGGCAGAGGCCAGCGTGATATATTGGAAAGGATCTATGCAGCATACTATGTTTTGGAGTTCACCATCTACTTTCACTTGGTCTACCCGCTGTGTCATTTTCATAATCTCATCCCTGTAGAGGCAGCAGGCCTCTTTCAAAATTTTTATATGCCAATAATAAGCCAGCTGCTTTTGCATGTCAAAGGTCTTATCACACTTATTCTGATACCATTCTAAAAACTGTCCTTTCTCACTGGACATCATATTTTCAATGCCGTAGTATTCCAACTTTGGGAGAGGCCCCACATAATTTGGGGTTTCTGCCATGTTAAAAAAATGTAGGAAATAACCTTTGCATCCTTCAAACCCCATTGCCTGTGGAAATCTGCTAAGTTTCATTGGCAAAAAGTTTAAAGAATTTATGAAACGGATGACTAGCCTGGTCATGTCAATGCACATGAGTTTATTGCCCTGAATGATTAGTTTCACCTCCATTTTTTTCCTTCAATAACTGAATAACAATGAAATAACTATCGTAGCCTTTGGTGTGAGTTATGAAGGTGTAGTCCTTGAACTTTTTATCCATAAAGACCTTAATAAAATCAGACAGACACTCTTCACCCTTAAACTCTCAAGTGCTTTCCGGCTTTTTGGGCTTAGCTTTACAAGCCTTTTGGGGGTTTTTGCCTGCGGCTTTCTGAGGTTTTTTTTCCCCCTGTCTTTAGCTCCATTGCAAAAATGTAGTTGGGCACATGCATCCCCATCTCCTGCACACATTCAAAATCATAAAAAATGTACCCCTCGCCTTCTTCAGGCTCTTTAATCTGACACATAAAGCACCAGTGCTTGTTTACATCCGTGATTTTCCCATAACACTGTTTGCACAGCTGCCCTTTGTACTCATGCTTTTTGTCCACGTAAGATTTACGCTCATCACACAGAGTTTTAGTCAGAAATTCAGTCCGATTTTCAGAGACCAGAGCCTTTCTAAGCACTCTTTGGAACTACAGAACAGCTTACAATTGGGGCATCTCTGTGTCCTGCCCATGTTTTCAGCACAATTTGGGCTCAGGCAAAGACGACATTGGAAGCTGCACGTGTGGCTATGGCTGTACAACGTCTGACAAAGGTCCCAATAATTTCTTATGCCAAACACCTTTTTCACATCCAAAATACCATCATAATGTTCACCATGCGGCAGAAGAAAACAGGTGTCAGGGTATCTGGGTGCATCCTGCATTTTAAATAAGTTCTACCCAAGTTTTTCCTTGTGCATCACTATGTGAATGTTAACCTGTTCAAGATCTTCAAACAAAGGTACTTGATGGAGCATAACCTTTTGATAGATAGACATGCCTAATTTCCTATGCAGTTCTTTGGCACCATCTAGCAGTTTGGCATCTCTGGCCCCTCTACGTTTTGTAACAGCCAATAGACTGCCTGCAAAGCACAGGTTAGTATCATATGTATTCATGTCGATTTAAATACTTCCTCTTTTTAGCAATGATCAGGGAATAGGGGATAGAGATTATAACCTGATGGCTCCCACCTCCCCGGCCTCTCACAACAACTGCAATCAGCCAAAATGTCGAATCAAGTAATATTTCTCTCTGGCTTTGTAACAGGTTACTGAACCACTCTAAAAACAGCTCTAGCACACGCTCCAGATTCACAAAACAGAACTCCTCGGTGTACTTCATGCCTCCAAACCTGGCTACAGACCACTCTTGTCTTCTCACTCGCACCATACGTATGTCTGGTAAAACATCCTCTGCTGACTCAAGAGACCAGGGGCACTTGAGGGGTCCTCTAAACTGTCTTCCACACCAGATTCATTATCCCAACTCTGACCCTTCAGGTCTTGGTGGTGTGGGAAGCCTGGGAACGCTTGAGGGGCCCTCTAAAGGACTTCCTAAATCAAAGTCACCGTCTCCCCTCTCTGGCTCTGTGGGTCCTGGTAAAGGGTCAGGCCTGGGAGGAGGAGAAGCATTTGAGGGGCCTTCTAAAGTGCCATTACTAGGGGATCTCTTATTTTTTCTCAACCGGTGTTTAGCCTTCCCCACACTCATCTTTAACCAGGCCCTTACTTTTCCCCCCACAAGCCACTTGCTGATTCATCACCCAGTCTTACCCCTGCGTTTACGATGACTCCCCCTCTTATGATACAAGCCATGACTGCTGTTCCAGTTACATAGACTACCTCCTCTCTGACTAAAATTTACTCTTTTGCTCTGGTAGTAATCATGATCTTTCAAAGCATTCTGCACACTCTTTCTGTATATGCCTGTCAGCACCATCCCAAGCCCCCCTCTTTTTTTCACAATAATCCTGATCTTTCAAGACAGGGTGCTTATACCCACCCTGAAAACCTGCCCTGTTTTCCAAATAATCATAATCTTTCAAAAAAGGAGAAAGACTCTTCTCTTTCTCTAAATTGTGAGAGCAATCAGTCTTGGGTTTCTTATTCAAGGGGCCCAGATCACCTGTTTTGGGGGTGTGAATCCTTGTCTTTTTACATATGGTTTTCTTAGAGGTTGGTGGCTTGTTTTCCTTTGAGGAACCATGCCCTTCTGTTCTGTCCCAATGGTCTTCTGATCCTTGGGTGTTATGATCTGCAGGCTGAGCATTTCTGGGGTTTTTTGCTTGTGCTTTTAGAGGTCTCTGCTCAGGCACTGTGCCCTACGCTTCTTTGGGAGTGGTGCATGTGATCACTTAGGAAATATAAAATTTATGTCTCAGCATTGAGAATTCACTTTCCTCAGATGCTACAAATTTAAAATTTGCTTAACCTCTACCCTCTATATTCGTTGCGGGGTGGGAGGGGATCACACACACAGACACTAAATAATACAGTAAGGAAAATAGTGTATGTATAAAGTAAAATATAACTGTTTTAAAATAGTCACCACTAAAAGACAACTCCACCCCTTTAGTCTTAAAATATGTGAAGATCTGGACATACAGGCCAGCTTTTTTTTTTTTTAATCTGGTTTATCTTTATGATACACACCTGCTACCCCATACCATACAAAAATCTGTGAGAATATGCAGAGTCTGAAAACACAGGTCAGCTGCTTTTTTTTGTGGTCTGGTTTATCTTTATAGCCCTCCAACATCACCACCCCATACCATACACAATCTGTGAAAATATATATTTTTAAATTCAGTCTTTATTTCCATCAAAAACTTTTACAATATTTACTAGTTTATTTTGTTACCCCTTTTCCTAAGAAGGGTTTTTTTAATCACTTCTAGTGACTGTTAAGTCTCATTGATTTTTAACTTCACAAAAAACCCTATATGTATGTGATTAGAGATTCAAGACACTAAAGCAAATGCTAATCTACATTAGATGTAGAACACTGTTGATGTGCTTTATGTGACCCCCACATCCCCAGCCTCCCACAAAGATCAGCAAAAGATATAAACCCTCCCATTTTAAACTGTTTTTGCTAAGCCCTTCTCTTAAGCAGGGTTTTTTAGTCTCTAGTACCAGTTAAGCATTCAGTATGGGGTATGAGAGTTTTATCTTCCTCACTGATCAAATCATGAAGGGCAGCGTTAGGATCTTCTGCAGAATACACAGCATTTAGAAGTTCTCTAACCTGAATTAAATGTTTCTCAGTAATTCTGAGAATGTTCCTGGAAAACCCAATGGCTATAACAGCATTGAAAATGCTATCAAGACATATTTCTGGCAAAGTTCCTGAATTATTTGATTTATGTCATCATCTAACCAAGTAACACAATCATGGGCTTCTTGACCCCCTAGGTCAAATGTGCACCCCCAGCATCAGTCAAAAAGTCTCTTTCTCAAGCAACATTTCATTATGCCATAAAAGGAAATGTGTACAAGAGACTTCCATGAAAATTTTACATTCACGACTTGAAACAGGACCTGTTGATTCAATGCCTAACTGTCTTCTGAACTCTTCAGCCTCATCCTGTCTTTGTTCTCTGCAGAAGCATACACTTCCTTCTGGTGTACTGGTTGAGTAGGTTTTCTGGAGTCATTAAAAAGGCTTCATCTAACTGCAAAGGAGTTCAAATAAAGGACTTAGTTAGATGCTGTTTAATCAGTCCTTAGCTACTTCCAAACACACACGTGCCATGAAGTGAACTCGCACCACTACCCTCAAAATCTAAGTGCCCCCACAACCATGCTCCAGTCTCAACCATGTCTCTTACCAGTTTCTCCTCTGCAATGACTTCAACTTCACGTGCAGGCTCTGGCACATAGATACCCTCTTCCAAATTCTGTGGAGCCTGGGTCTCCTCCAGTTGCCTGTTCATTGGGTCTTCCTGAACAGGGTCAGGCATCTCAAAGAGTCTTTGAGCTAGGAGCCTGGCCTCCTCCTCAAAACTATTTCTGTGGTAATGCTTTCTATGAGGCTGTCTTGGGGTTGTGGTAAGTGGGCCTAGAGGCATTGTGAAAGAATCTGTAATCACCCCTGCTTGCCTTAGCACGGTCTCAGATAAACAGAGGGGTCATTTGGGAAAGCAGATAGACCTGGTAGGGCTTGCAGCCTAAATCCCACCCCGTCAACTTGTTCCAATTGGTTCAGCATTGTTCTTGGGAGGTCTGAGGCCTCTGAAACCCCCGCCAATTGGTTGGGGGTGGTGGGGCAGGTTGTCAGAGGGTTCACAGCACAACCCTGCCACCCCATCGGCCACCTCCTATGCTCTGGGGGCTAGAGCAGTCTGGGACCTGATAGGTCATAAATGTACCACGTGATCTAGGGCAGTTCTTGCAGCATGAGGTGTTGGGCTTTGGGGGTCTGCATGGGCTGTCCTTCTGATGTCATGGACCATGTGATGGTAGTGTCACACACCACGTGACTGGGGGATGGAGGTGGAGTTGCTGATGTCACGCACCATGTGACTTGGGACAGGGGGCAGGGCTGGTGACATCACATACCATACAAGGGGAAAGGGGTGGGGCTAAGGGGTGGGACTTCCAGTCCCGCACACCTGTCACATTTGCACTGAAGGGTGGTGAGCCTATATACTACATATATGCCTCACATTTTTGTTTTTTGTTACTCTTCCACCCAGATTCCTTTAGGGCACCAGCCAAGTTGTCCACATAACTTATTTTGATATATAAAAATGCACCTTTAAAAATCTCCGTTGACATATTCTTAAATTCTCTGCGTGATGGTGAAAACTTTTTCTGTATTTTTTCTGTGCTTCACTTTAAATGCTATGCAAGGGTAGAAGAAGTGGGGACTGAGTTGCAGGTTGAAAATCTTGCCCAGAGCATTGTTAGTGCATCACAGAGGCTTTCTATTCACTGGTACTTGACTTATGCATGGTTGGAGAGAGGAAGCTGTTTGTGATTTTGGCTGGCAGATTTCAAATTAGATATTTTCCAGACTTAAAGTATGATTAGGGGATAAACAGTGGTTTTTGTTAGTATCTTCTGCCTGTTTTAGGAAGTTACTCAGAAATTAATTCTGATGGTATTTTCTGCTTTGGATTAAGAAATTGAATCAGCTGTCTCTTTAATGTATGGAAATGAAGTCTGAAGTGAGACAGCTTGCTTGTACTTTGAAGACTCTATAATAAGTAAATGTCAGTCAGTCAGTAATTCGTATTGTTAGTGTTGGTATACTTGTACAGTAGCATTTATATCCAGGGTTAGTACTTTATCTTACAGTGAAGCTATAAACAACAAAACACATTGAAAAAGTAAGGTGTTTTAACTTGAGCTGTAACTTTCCAGCAAGCAATATAATTCTGTCAAGTGCATTGACCATGTAGGGGGCAGTCTTCCATGCAGATGTTAGCACAAAACAGTTAAAGATTTGGATCACAGTAGAACAGGGTGGTATTATTAAATATATAACAAGAATTGTTTAGAGATGTGCCCAGAATGGAGTCAATTAAAAATGTTTATTGCTTTAAGGCTGACAGCTTTCAAGTGGAAGCCTTGTTTGGGGACTTGAACCAAGAACAGTACTGCTGCTTTCTGTTTCAGGCAGGCAGCTCAGGCCAGTAAATGGTCACATTTTTGTTTCTTTGTCACTCTTCCAACTAGATTTCTGTAGGACATCATACACGTTGTCCACATAACTTATTTTCAATAGCAGAAAACAGTCTTTACATCGATGCAATCCTTCTAGTGATCCTAACATGCTAACTCAACTATATTTATGCCTTTTCCATACTTTACTTTTCTATTTACCTTTCCTTCAGGAGTAAGTAAAAGTTAGGTTAAGTTACAAACACTGTGCTTTCCCAAATCATAGTAGTTTTGTGTCAAGCTAAATCGTATAACTTGCATATCACATTTTTATATCTTATAAAGATTTGACCTCTATCTCCAAATTATGTTTTAAATCAATTTTGTCAATGACCACCCTGTTTTGACATTTCTATATTACTCTTCACTTCTTATTGAGAATTAGCTCACTCTAATTGTTGACTAGGGTGCTCTTAAATTTTCATCTCCTATATTTTGTTTCCCTTTGCCTTTTCTGTAGCAACTATGCCTCTTCTCAAGCCTGTTAAACTTCTCTCTGAGCTCCATAGTTGTCACTTCCCTGGCATAGAATTAGTTATTTTTAGCAACAGCAACAGTTGTTCTTGGCAAAGTTTTGATCCTTTCTTGCAGGTGTGGGTTTCCCTGCTGTTATCTCAAGTGCCTTTGCCATATCAAGACAGGAATATTGGTGTTGCTCTTCAAGAGGCCATTTTGAAAAATTTGCAGATCAACTTTAAGTTCAGGAAGAAGCAGTGATACTTCACCCAAGAAATGCTCCCTGCCTATGCTTCTAGTCCATGGGCTTGTTGATTCACTTTCAAGAATTTGTCTTTGGTCTAAAAAGTACTAGATGGCTTATGGAAGTCTGCTTTTCGAAGATCACTTTTTCTCCATCTAACTTGAGTTGTAACCAGTGAAGGGCACTTATTGGACCATGTGATGCATTCTGGGAAGCATTTAGGACCCAAAAGTACTCTCTAGAGCTAACTAGTTAAACTGGAAGAGGATTATTTTGAGAAGGAAAAAAATCTTAGTGATTTGAATGGGTTGCTAAAACTAAGGGAAGGAAAGGTTCAATTAGGGAGTAACTGGTGCCGTAAGATTAGATCTGCTGGTAGGTATATCCTATATTCACACCTGGGCATTTCCACTGAATTCCCTCTTTTAAAGCATTGGCCACCAGGAGGGGGCAGAAGTTAATAAAAACTTATGGTATGGACCTGGGATAGGAAGGTCTTGCTTGTGATGAGGCTGCAGCTGTTAAACTGTAACAGTTCTACCTGCATGAGCTTACTGTGATACAAGTGTAACAGAACTGCTCCAACTTTAAAAGAAGCATCAATGTTGGGGCAACTTGCTGTACTTAACTTGAATAGAAATGGCCATGAGTATCTAATTATTATGGAAAAATTATAAATTTCTTACAAGTTTCCATAGATAGGATCTAATTATTGGAGATTTGTGTGACAGGGTGGCTAAGACTCTTTGCCACAGGCCAGCGAGGAAGAGTACAAAGAAACAAAACTTACCCAGAGATGCTGAAGAAACCATCCTGAGCCAAGGTGGGAGAGGTGCCGTGCCCTGGCTAATTAAAGGAGGCAGCTGGGGCCATGGGAGTTCAAAGGCTGCTGTAGCAAGCCCAGCTGCCAGAGTTCAAGCCTGGGACGGGGAAAACAGCACGGCAGAAGAAGAAGAGTAAAATGGCGCCGCAAAAGTACAAGGAAAACAGCTGCATCAAGGAGACAGTGAATCAGATGCTGCCACAGGAGGCACAGCAGAGGAGAAAGAGAGAATTTAAAGGGATGCCAAGGGAGCATCTGGGGTTGTTTCAGAGAAAAGGGGAGCAAGATGCGTATAGATGAAGAGAGGAGGAACTGACCCTGGGGCTTGGAGGAAAGCCTTGGTCTCACAACTTACCTGGAGACAGCCAGAGAAGCAATGGAAGAGACCACTCTGTTGGTGAGTCCAGTCATAAGGGGTGGGGATAACTGCTTCAGGACCCTAGAAGAGAATATAGATATGGAAGAGATTACACCCCAAGGAGGGGTAAATCCGTCCTGACCCTGAAGGTAAAAGCAGGATTACAACTGAGAGGTGGTTGTTTTGGGACCCTGTGCAGGGAAGAATGGGGCAAGTAGCCAACTTAGAAGAGGAACCCCCCAACAAGGGAGTCCACAAGACTAAGACTGGACCCTCAGTCCAGTAGGCAAGCAACAACAAGCAAGCAACACACATCTGGTGTGGTTAGGGCAGGACATGGGGTGGTAGAGCTCTGCGAGGATAAACTGACCTCCTGAGCTTTTAAGTAATCCTTTTTGTCTCCCAAAGGTGTTTGGTACCTCTCTCTCTAACATCATGGTGTGGCAGGAGATTTCTTTGAAGGACAGAACACTATTATTACATCAGAGAGACAGCTCCAGGCGGCATGACCCAGCCCCCTTACAGTTTGCCTTGAATTTGTCCCCCTCCCACTGCTACAGCAGGGAAAATAATTTTGGGGATCAGGTAGCCGTTTAATCTGTGCTTCTCAACTTTTTTTCCCTAGAAGCCCCTTTTCCCTCTTATTACTGCCAGATCCTGCTCTACCTGAGCACATGGAAGTGAGGAGAAAATTTGAAAATCTTGAAATTAAACATGGCTGT
>NW_017728997.1:43889497-43892308 GCF_001723915.1 Gavialis gangeticus | reverse complement strand
TGTGTGTGTGTGTGTGTGTAATCCAGATTCCTCCCAAGCCCCCTTCCAAAGGATCTATGGCTAATTAGCCCCCACTCATGACTAGAACCAGTGAGAGAACAGGGGCAGCAAACAGGGAAGGCAGTTGGCAGGCAGTTTATTGGGAGCAAGAGGAAGAAGTGGAAGAGGAAAAGAAGCCAGGCACCAGATCCTGCCCAGGGAAGGTAAGTGATCCAGGGCTGCCTGTACCTTTGGCTTGCTGAATTTTTTTTTTGCTGGGCTGTGTGTGTGTTTTGGGCTTGTGCTCTGAGAAGCTGGGAGTGTTGCTAGCTTAATGATTGTTGCCTGGGTCTGACAAAAGCCCTAACAAGGGGGAAGAGCCAGTCCAGACCCAGGGAGGGTGTAAAAGGAGACTCCCTGAGCAATCAGGGAGTGCGTGAACAGGGGCAGCAGGCAGGGCAGGCAGTTTGCAGGTAGTTGGCTGGTCAGTTCATAAGTCAGTTCTCCCCCACACACCTTGAGGGGGGAGCGTTTAAGTTTGGTGTGAGGAAGCAGTAAAAAAGGGGACAAGGAACAGTAAACAGGCCAGCTTCCAGGTGAGTTTGCTAAGGAAGGTGTTCTTGGAAGAAGGGCAGTAAGAGAGAAGAGGCAGATGAAAAGAATCAAGGAAATGGCTGGAGGATGTCACAAAGCTAGAGCCACTGCCTTTGTTTGCACCTGTGAAGTTTCTGTGCAGGCAGGACTGCTCAACATCAAGGCTTCTATTCAGGTCCAGGTTAGGTGTTGTGGGGATTATGGCTTACGGGTTCCTTCTGGTGATGGCCAGGAGGGGAGTGAGTGCCTGTGGTGTGAGTGGTGCCTTTTGGTGGTGTCTCTCAGAGAGTGGGCAAGAGAACTACAGGAGGAGATGTTGAGGGTCTGAATCATCCTGTGCCATGAGGAGTTCATCAATTCAGTGCTGGGGGAGACCTCCAGGACTGTGGAGGAAGAACTACCAAAGGCAGCTCTAGAGAAGGGAGAGGACATGGACTCTGGGGAAGGTGGAAGCTAGAAACTTGTGATCTCTGGCTGCAAGCAGAAATCTTCATCTCCACCTGTGGCAGTATGTCTGGAGAACAGATATGGAGCCCTAGCAACAGAGGGGCAGGAGCATGTTCCATTGGAGGAGGACAGGCTAGGCCTCCCTGAGGTGGGAAGGATCAAGACTGCTGTCACTAAGAAGAAGCAATGGGTGGTGGTGGTTGGAGACTCTTATGTAGGGGACAGACATCCATCTGTTGGTCTGACCTGTTATCTCAGGAGGCCTGCTGCTTGCTTGGAGCCTGGATCTGAGATGTCATGGATGGATTACCAAGACTCATATGGCCCTCTGACTACTACCCCATACTGCTCATGAATGTGGACAGCAATGATACTGCTGGAGACCACCCTGGGAAGATCAAAAGTGACTACAGGGCTCTGGGTGCAAGGATGAAGGGGGAAAGTATGGGTCCCTTACTGAATGGGGGAGGCAACCTAGTGACAGAGATCTCTCTTCACCTCAGTCTTCATGGGCAAGGTCAGGTCTCAGACTACTGTACCTGGCAACACAGTCTGGGGAGGAGGTGAACAACCAACTGTAGCAAAAAACATGTTAGGCACTTCTTAGGAAAGTTGAACATGGACAAATCCATGGGGCTGGATGGGACGCAGCCGAGTGTGCGGAGGGAGTTGGCTGATGCGATTGGAGAGCCACCATCATCTTTGAAAACTTACAGCAATTGAGAAAGGTCATGGATGACTGGAAAAGGGCAAATATGGTTCCCATATTTAAGAAAGGGCAAAAGGAGGATTCAGGAAACTACAGACCAGTCAGCCTTACCTCAGTGGCTTGAAAAATCATGGAGCCTCACAGAATCCACTTCTAAGCACTTGGAGTGGAAAAAAGGTGATTAGGAATAGTTGGTATGGATTCACCAAGGGCAGGTCATGCCTGACCAACCTGATTGCCTTCTATAATGAGATGACTGGCTCTGTGGATGTGGGAAAACCAGTGGATGTGGTATACCTTGATTTTAGCAAGGCTTTTGATAATGTTTTCCACAACGTTCTTGCAGGCAAGCTAAGGAAGTACGGCTTGGATGAATGGACTGTAAGGTGGATAGAAAACTGCCTGGATTATCAATTTCAGAGGGGAGTAGTTAATGGCTCAATGTCTAGTTGGCAGCTGGTATCAAGTGGAATGCACCAGGGGTCAGTCCTGTGGCGGGTTTTGTTCAGTATCTTCACCAATGTCTTGGAAGATGGTATAGAGTGGACCCTCATCAAGCTTGCAGACACAAAGCTGGGGGTAGTAGAAGATACATTGGAGGATAGGTTTAGGATTCAGAGAAACCTAGACAAGTTGGAGGATTGGACCAAAATAAATCAAAGTCCTTCACCTGGGATGGAACAATCCCATTCACTGTTACAGGCTGGGGGCTGACTGGCTGAGCAGTAGCTCTGTAGAAAAGGACCTGGGGGTTCAAGTGGACAGCAAGCTGAACATGAGCCAACAGTGTCCCCTTGTTGTAGTTGGGGCGTGGGTATAGTTGTTAGGGGCTGGAAGGGACCTTACATATCATCAGGTCCAGTCCCCCTGCATATGGGCAGGAAAGAATGCTGGGATCAAGTGATCCCAGCAAAATGGGTGGCAAGGTGTTTTTTTTGAAGATTGCCAGGGTGGATGACTTCATCACCTCCAAACCTTTGGCACCCAGCTTGTAAAGAAGTTTTTTGTTATGTCTAGCCAGAAGTGATCTTCAATCAGCTTGTGTCCATTATTTCTTGTCCACCCCGGGGGGGGGGGGGGGG